>NC_090939.1:274455294-275080294 GCF_040938575.1 Ambystoma mexicanum | reverse complement strand
ACCACTGAAACGTCCAGTATACCAATGGTGAGCCCTACAGACTTGCAGAAGTTCATATTATCGAGAGTTGGATCTTCCCAAATATCTAATGCAAATCTAATTTTCCCTTTTACCACTTCGTGACAATGTGCTGAAAATGATGGAGCAAGATTCTGCATCCATTTCTTTTCCCGAGTCAACAACAACTTCGAGTGCTTATCAGGTAATTTTATTTCACGTTTCAATTACGAGAATGTATTATGCTTGTAATTTAAAATAATATGAAATTGTTTATGTATCCTGTCGTTTGTTTACTTTGTGTCATTTATGGGTTTCTCTTTATATGTACAATTGTCTGCATCCTATTGTCTCTGTTCCATTTAGCTGTTTTCATCCATAGTAAAACGAGTACTGTGTTTCAGGGGGATGCTGGTACTTCGACTACAATTACATCTTGTTTGATACATTTTCATGGTCCGCTCAACCGATGCTGGGCAAAGTGCCAGCTGGAAATCTACTGTGTTCAGCAGCTTTACTTTTCAGTGGTTTGACTTTTAATAAGTTGTCCAGTTTCTGTAAATTTGTGGGACTTCAGTTCCAGGCTAAAACGCAGTACTTTAAATATCAGAGAATTCTTATTCCCCGCTATTATTCAAGCCTGGAAAATTTTACAAATGACAATTGAAAGGACATTCTCTGGCAAACGGTTCAGGCTAGCTGACGATGGACAGTGTGACAGCCCCGGATTTTCAGCAAAGTACTGCACATACCACTTTCAGGACATGGAAACGAAAAAAACAGTGAGTTTGCAGGTCGTGCAGGTGTCCCAAAGTAAATCCTCAGTGGCCAAACTTGGTTTCATAAAATCCTTTGGACATCTTAAATGGAGGGGAATGCAAATAGACCTTGTAGCCACTGACAGACATGTTTCAACAGCAAGGTCATGTGAGAGCAGTTTGCAAACATTTGATGTATGGCACGTTGCCAAATCAATCAATAAAAAAATCACAGCTGCTGGTAAAAAAGAGTTCTGAAAATATTTTACAGTGCTCCCAGTCTTTCAGCAACCATCTTTGGTGGAGCTCCAAAACTTGTGATGGGTCTGTGGAAATTCTACTGGACAGAAAACCAACATTTTCACCAATGTGCACATGGACCTTTATCGGAGGAACAGGAACGCAAGAAGTGGTTGGTTCCATCTTCACCTCCACACAAAGCTCTTGAGAAGATCGTGTTTGCTAAAACTCTGTTCAAGAGACCTGAAGGGACTCTGAGTTCTGTCACACCGGGGATTTGGAGGTATTCCACAATATGTGCCTAAAGTACAGGCCGAAGAGGTTGCATTTCGGCATAGACGTTATGCAATATCGAACATTACTATTACGTATTAGCACATAACGAGAATCTAGGCCAGAACAATGAAGAACTTTGGTAGCTTCGTTACACAATGGCCTTTTTCTAATGAAGGAAAAATTTGGTTGCCAAGCCGATATACCAGGAAATGGAATTCAATTTTGTGAAAGTTCTATCTTTGACTGTTGATGGGGCCCCTAGGGGACCCACGTGTATGGAAACACGGCACAATCACCACACACAAACTGATACGCCAGACACAAAGTTGTATTCTCAAAAGCTAGGGTTTATTGCAAAGCAAATAGTCTCAGTTGGCCAACTGGGTCTCACGCCCCGCGATGTCTCTCCAGACCCCGAGGGATGCAAGAGAGCGAGCATTGTACAGCAGTTACATATATACAAAAGGGGCACCTTGCAATCAGTAGTGACATATTCAATACGGCCCATAATCTATTTCCTTTGAATTGGGTTTGATGATTGACAATTGTGACGAGTATGACACCTTCAGACATTTATTTAGCAACAGTTTGCAATTTCGCGAGCCTGCAGACACAATTCTTTGTTTTAGAGAACACATTGCTCCTGTTCTCGCAAGCAAGCTCCGTGCAGGGGAGAGACACATTCCAGGCCTTGCTATCTTCTAGTTTCTATTCATGTGCTAGGGGTCAACTCGCTCTCCAAGGCTCTACAGGGCTCAGGGAAGGGGGGCCGCGAAGGAGAACATAATTCAAGCCATTAATTGTTCATTTCTACCATTTCTACCGCATCAACAAGACTGGCTGGCACCTTTGTAATGATTAAATGCCTTGTTGCTTACTTCCAAGGATTTGTTAGGGAGGAGACCGGGCATTTCTGTTTGGGTCGCCTGCGTTCTATTTCAACAAGTATCTTGCGGCCTTGCTGCATGCATGAACAATAATGTAAAAGTGGTGCAGAATAAGCTTTCAGCAAAGCAGCTTTAACAGAAGGCAAGAGGCCAAAGTTGAAAACAAAATGGCGATTTCAATCACATCAAAATGGACGCACTTTAGTCAAGCTTATGGATCTGTATTTCTAGTACCAAACACATGAGGCGGTTGGTCTTCGGCCAACAAAATACACTGCCTCTGTTATAGAGGGTTATCTACATTTTCAGGACTGACACTGTGTTTGACATGCATACTCATGGAATCGATCCTGATTGTGTTCCTAGGACACATACATTGCCACAAAACATTGCAAACAAGCACTGTCCACCAAAAGCGGAAATCGTTGAACAGTTGACTTCCCGGTATAAATGATTAGCAGCAGTGTGTATGTTCCACAATGTTTGTACATTGTACATGACCGATCGATTTAACTTGAATTTCAAAGCTATTAAAAGTATTACGCATCCAAATTGTCTTTTCAAATGGATCCTCTGTCAATCTTTTTTGCAATTGCAAGAAGTGCCTGTTGGAGGAAGCCATACAGTGTAACTCTCTGTTTTCCTCCTTTCCCCTTTCGGCCAGCTCTTGTGGGTCCTTCACTGATGAGGGCACGGGAGGGTCAGATGGATATCAGCATGAAACCAACTGCGGGGTCTGCAGTTGCCTTGGCATGCATGTGTCCAAATAGACAGAATAAATGTACGTCCCACTAAGAAATGAGACCGAAGCTAAATAATAAACTTGCCATGGAAGAACTAATGACTGTAAGCAAAACCCTGCATGAAAGAGGACTGTTGGTGTGATTTTGTCAGGGCTCGATACTCGCTACTTGCAAAAATGACTAGCTGCATTTCCGTGCGAACAGGAGACGCACTGACCTGACAGAGGACAGAGATGGTGGGGACTGGCTGTGTGCGGCTCTGGGAGAGGGAGAGTGAACATTTGCAAGATGGGCAGAGGACCTAGAAAAAGATGGCGTTTGGAAAGACTCCACATGGAGTTCAAATAATACACATTAGCACAGTGTTAATACACTTATATGAAACATGGGTGATGCAAATAGGTATAGGAGGGGTGGCGATGTCTCCCACCTTAGCTTGTACGTCATTTGCGTGGTACGAGAATGGTGCAGGGGGGCAGGGTATACCGCCTCTCCCCCAACATTTGTTAGTGCACGGGAAGTTCAGTGGAGATGGAAGGGCACTCGGATTTATGACTTGTCCGTGTCTCACGTTATCCGCAGAGTACATTCCTCTGAAAACAGAGCGCACGCAGGCGTGACAATGGAGAGGACTCTAACTGGAACTGCTGTCCTAAAATAACTAAATCGCTATCAATATAGATGAGCAAAAAAGGATTCTCGATAGCGCGGCATTGTTGGATGCCAGGAAACAATTTGTTTATTTTTCAAACATATCTTGAATGCCACATTGGACGGCAGGGCTAATCGCTCCCATGGAGTGAAGATCACTCACTGCACTTGATGTTGCGTGTGGGCTGTTCACACCAAGGCTTCCTGTACGGTATGTTTTTGATTTGTGGCTTTCATTCACCAAAACGAAACTTAGCATACGCTCTCCTAAGAAGGCTCAATTGTTGTTCGTCCTTGGAAGAAGGGAGGATTCACTATGGATTGAGGGACGGGAGGTGTGTAATACACGCAAACATGATAAGGTTCACCATTTTAAAAATGGACAAAGGAATGTGTAATTTCATTTAATGAAAACTGTTGAACTGAGCGGACACTCTGCGTTACGCCAAGAGAATGGAAAGTCCAAATATAATGTAAGTGTTACCGCACATGGGCAATCCACCACCGAAATTCATAGTCGACGCATGGCATAGCTCTCAACCTTTCATGGCCCCTGGTTGGGTGAAAACACCAGATCTTGTATTTAGCGGGTGAACGCCCTATGGCCGTGTAGGGAGCTTGGCGGGTGAGAGAGCTGCCAAAGTGTCAGGGAGCACCTGCCAAAAGCATGCGAGTTGAGAGGTATGCGTATGGGTTCCCCCAGGTTCCACCAATGCCAAGTCCATTACTAATATTCCCTTACAATGCCGTCTGTGTTGTTCGAATTCTTCCGTCAGCTTCCGCATCCCATTGCGAGCTAAACATAATCCACAGCACTAACCTCTTAAGTACATTGTAGACTCTTTCCACAATGTTTTCTCTGTCATTATTATATTTCACCCGGTGCAGAATTAAAGGGTAAAAGGATACATTTGAATAAAGAATGGCTACTGAAATATATTTCTGTTATGTTTTCAGCTACATCCTCCCTTTCTGCGAATGTCATCGTTTCCAGATACCCACTGATGGGTTCTTCAACAGGCAGTGGCAGATAAACCTAAATGGCTGGATTACAATTACGCTGATGTGGAACGATCACCCCGGCCAATATGCCCTTTGGCAGTACCAGCCACAAGGAGCAACGTCACAGCGTTTACGGTGCTCTAGCCAGAAGCTGATGCAGAAGCCTTGCGGTTCAAGGTGCGTCCAATGCGTTTCTTCTAACGAGAGGAACACTGTGTGCCTCATGATAAAGATTTGATGTTTGAACAGAACTAAATTCAAAATTTGGTTGAAAATGGAAATTTGGCGGATGATCTCGGAGCATTTAATGTGAAATAAAAGCACATTATAAATTGCACATTATTGGTGTTTCCTTTAAAAATAGTGTTTTCTGTTCCGATTTGGGACGCGCTGTGCTGTGAGAGGATGTGTGTGTTGATATTCCAGGTTCTGCATCAAGTAACGTAAAAACGTACGTGATGACTGCAGGCGTTCAGCTACGCTACACACTAACATGAAAATAGGTGGACAATATTGCTAGGAATAGTGATGTCAGCTTCAGGGGTGGGGATATGATTTAGTGCCACGAGTGCAGTTCACCTTAGACCGATGCATCAACGGATAAGATGAATGCAAGATGGCCACGCCCCGCTGCCTGATTTTGCATGTTTAAAAGTGATGCAAACTAAGGTAACATGCATAGGAATTTTTTTTTACAATCGATCAAAGTATGCTTATACCGACTTACTCAATTGATCTGGACAATTACATTTTTGGGCGCACTATTCCTTTAATAAAGGCACTTTATTTTTTACTGTTCAGATCTCATTACATGTGTGTTGGACAGGTATGCAAAATAGGTATTTTTGAGAAATGATTGCATTCTTGGCTTTGTTTTTACTCAACGTCTGATTGTACGTTCATAAACATTGACTGTTGTTGGATGTGTTGTACATTTATAAACATTGACTGTTGTTGCATGTGTGCTTTAAATAATGTACCTAACATTTTAAATGGTACAATAGATTGCTCAGAAAAGTGTGACTGAGTTTGCAATTAAAGTTTGACCCTTTCTTTTCATTGTCCAAAAGACATTTGCAGTTTGTGACCATAAATAACATTTGTATATTCAGGAAAGGAAGTTGGTACACATAAACGCAAACATGGAATGTGTGTATTACTAATTAATATCTTACTCTCACAGATTCATCACCTCATCTTTTGATTTGACTTCAGGCACATCCTAAATGTAGAAATATTTAAAACGCTACCTGGGAATTTAGGCCTGCTCGTTCATAGTTGCCACTGCCATTGAAAGTGATGCACCTGATATGTGGGTGTCAGTTTTTCTGCATGCTAAAGCATCTGCTCTTGAAAATAACGATGTCGGTATTTACTGACTTTGTGTTTTTTTGCTTAATTTCTATAATCTCACTCTTCTCGACCTCTAGGGACGAGCCTATATTTTGTTGCAAGAGGTGGACATCCGTCTTATAGTCATATGAACACCCCATTTGGTCTTTTGGTGTGGATCATGAAAATGCCCTGTGGCTCCTGACAACATGCAACTAAAGGCTTCTTGGTAGTGGCGTCACTAAAATGTTCACCATGCACCATAACCATATTGGCAGGCAGAGGCACTCTGTACGCTCTGTTCTGGTCTCTATGGGGGCAGCAGCGCATTGTGCCAGATCCCTTCTCGGAGATGTGGAGCTACCATTGCAAAAAAAGAAAAGTAATCACAAGTGATCCTATCTGAATCGTGAATCTTCTTTTGATACACCACGGCCTGGACCGGTCATTGGGCTCCAAGCACCGTTCCAAAGATGAATTCATATCTTTCCTTGATGATTATAAGGTTAGAATTCCCTAAACTCACATGGAGGACTGTCAATGCGAGCAATTTTTCAGTAGAATATCCAGGGGCATTCTGCTACCAATCCCAACTGCTGTTTTACTGAAAGCACTGTGAGATTTGTGGCAAAACACTGACTTTTTGGAGATTGGTCTTTGGAACGCTATGGCCACTGTCTGTCCTTAGCACCCATTCAGGACTTTGTCTCTAAGACTAGGATCATCTTTGGCCCCAACATTGACATTTTTTAAACATATTATAAAGGGAGTGTTGCCTCCTTGCTGGACATCTTCCAGGCTGCCACTTGGCTTTACAATTCATAGTGTGACCTGCATCAGCTTTGGCAGGAAAGGACACCTGTTTGGAACAATCCATCTTGCAGGAGGCTCTCATGTAGAATGTTGGTACCTCATAATCATTTGCTCCCCATCTATGCTGTGGTACTGATTTGGGAATCTCAAATGTTGGGAATCCTTGAGAGGGAGTTGTATCCGTTAGAACTAATTACATTTCTCTTGAAATGTTTCTGACAGCTACTTTTATACCCCCATGGATTTCATACTATCCTTCTTCTGAACTGATGGAAATGTAGTGATTACTGTTTTCTGTTCTTCTCATGGCATTTCTACCTTTCTTTTTGGCCTCTTTGGAAAATCAAAATTTTGGTTGACCGGAGTTATGGGGGACATGTGCATCCTTAGAAAGAGGATAGACCACATCCAGCACCAGTGGTACCCTTGATGCTGTGCCAAATCTTTTGTAAAGCTACAACAGCCCTTGTTGGCTGTTGACACATTTCTGTCATCTAGGCTGTGCCTGGTGTTATTTCAAAAGATCAGGAATCTATGGGACGAAGATGGTATCCATCAGACCCTACATTACCAGTGCTAAGTAATGTTTTCATTTGTTTGACATTTTCAATACATTGTTCAAATAATCAATGCTTATTTTTTGAAAGGTTGGATCCCATCGTGTGAGAATGTCAAGAGGATTTGAAGCCAATGCACCAGCATTTGACAGGTACAATTTTGTTTGTTTTATATCATTTCAAGTGTGATCTTGTTTGGTTATGTTTGACTAATTTCTTTCTGCACGCTGGAATATACTTTGATGTCTCTGCGCAACATACTATCGATTTTAAAGCAGTAGTTATTCCAGAATATCACTGTACAAAAGTAATAAATACAGCCATTACAATTACAAATGTCAATTTAAGATTAAACTAATCTAAAACAATACCATCTGTCCAGAGCTTGTCAATTTGGCTTGTATGTTCGTGGTTCAAAGAGTTTATGTAAAAACATTAATTGCAAACATGAATTATACTATATTTCTCCCATTGTGTCAGTTTATAAAGTGTACAGATCTAATGATACACATGTTTTTTATTTGTAGCAATAGAGCCGTGTCATAAACAAATACACCCTATGTATTAATTTCTTCTCCCAACCTTTCTCCTATCACTAACCATGCTGCTTTATTAGTTATCAGTGCAAACATGTTTTAGTTCCTCTTTGGTCCTGCAGCTAGAGTGTTCAAGTGAAAAAAACAGCAGAGCCCTCTTGTCCCATTCTAGCAGTCCAATGGCAGTAGTAGGGGATCAGATGTCAATAGGAGATTCAGGCTGCCTGGCTCATTTCTGACTGTGAACACCTGGATAAAACATCAAAGTAGTCTGGCTGCATTCCCCCAAAGCTTGCTCCTCTGTGTAGGCGTGTTTCTGCTGCCCAAAGGAATGTAAGGGTTTAGTCACAGCAATTATCACTCTGAGCTTTATTTTTTCTGAAGCAATCAATTGTCTGCTCTTTTTGGCAGGCAAAGTGGGTGAAGGATAGAGCCATCTTGTTGGTTAACACATTGTGAGCGCTTGGAGGTGGTGGCAGAGGCCCGCTAGTTGGAGAAAGCCACCATTTCAAGTTGAACGAGCAAAATGATGCATAGACCATGATCCCAATCTGAGTGGTTGACCTTTGGACACAAGAGAAAGATGCTAATGCAGGGGAATCATCGCAATGGGTGAGGAGTCTACTGAACAAGGGGGAAGATCGCAATACCTCAACTAACTTGCACAGAAAAGGCAGAGAGGAGTTCAGAAGAAACTCTAAACACAAAGAGGCAGTCCAAGAAAGAGGCGAGAGGAACACGGAAATGAGTTGTAAACATGGCTACAAAGCAGAGGAAGCATTGATAAGAGATGAAGTACACATTTTGGGCGAGTAAAAAACCAAAAGGTGATGGTCGGAACAGAGCTGATAAGGATCCGACTAATGAACCAACAAGGCCCCCACAGAGTGGATGTGAGCTGAAGGTGTGGCGAACAAAGCCCAGTTTCTCAATCTCCAGCAGACTGAACGGATATGACTAGCAAACATTGGGAGAAAGGGATAGATGTGCATTGGGACGCACAGACCAATATCCCAATTAATGACTGTTGAACATTTGTTTCATATTGGGAATCAAAGACTTATAACCCAGACCAACTGGGATAAGCATTGTTGAAAGATTAAAGTATTATTTGTGCTGGGAAACTGAGGTTATTTACTCAATCATTGAATAGGCAACGCTTGAAGTATATTGAAAAACTGAAGTCCAGTCAAAGCCCAAAAGTCATTGAAATTATAAAGTCTGAGGGCTAATGGAGCAGTTAGCCCAACATTCATTCCACTCTAAGAATGGAAAGAAGGAGGGATTGAAGAATTGGAGACAAGTCACTGAGAGACAATTGTTTCAGAGCTAAGATAAATTGCATTCTAGCATTGATTCAAAGTCTGGTTGGCCTGAAAAGTGGACTCATCTATTAGGTGATGGTATATAAAATAATAAGGGGAAAGCTATTATTCAGAGTCTTCTTGAGACTGGAAAATGATTGCAATCATGAACCCTGATATGATGGAAAAAAAACGTATACTATCAGCTGGGAACCAAAGTCCCCACCTAAGGAACTATCAGAGTTGCAAGAGATCAAGTGAATTAGTGATCACCATTAGGGAAGAGAAATCAAGTATCCCAATGAAACCTAAAAGAGGACTAAGGGACCAGTAATGTGAGGCATTGAAAGAGACGTGGAACATGCCATTATCAAAGAGAACAGGATGAATGGCGGATGTACGAGGGTCTTTGATCCTGTTGAAAAAGACTGTAAAGTTATTTATTATTCAGGCGCTCCTCATTGTATTTAATAAACATACTTTCAGTTTTTACTTTGTCACGGGTGACCTTTCATGTTGATAGGGACGATAGTCACATGGAGTGCCGTTGAATGTGGTAATAACGCTACCCAGCACTACCCATTGTTACCTTGCTTAAAAACGTGAGGAATCCGGCATGACTCACTATATGAAATATGGCATTATTATTAATAGGTTGATGATTTACAAGGGGTAGCCAAGGTTGTGCACATCGTTACTGTGTTGTACAGCTTCGCTAAGTAAGCATGGTCTCAAGAATCTGCTCTGTCACTTAAGGTGTGACATTTTTGTTAGGATGTGCAAGGTATTGGTGAGGGTGTGCTGATATGGCAGTCCAACACAACATTAACGATGTGCAATGGTATGTGAGGATTCCATTTGTGTGGTTACGGGTGTCCAGAACATAAGATGGAAAATGGTAGCACACTAGGCTTGTCACTTTTTTTATTACTATCATTTTGCAAGCTCCATGAACATTGATGAGTGCTTCATTGCATGTCTTTTGATAACATAACGCTGATGTGTTTGGCATACCACACCATGTCAAAATGATGGTGTTCTATTTGATAAAGGCAGACTAGTATTTGTTACTTAATAGAAGTAATGACGTAGCCCCACTCGCGTCACAAAGTCCAGAATAAGTGGAACAATTGTATCCTTTTCACTAACATTCAAGCATGTGACAGAAGCCGTGGGTTGAAAAAATAAAGATGGACAGAATGTAAGGATGGCAGTTGAGAGTATAGTGGTGAGATAAGGCATAGCAGACAACCATGCCAGAGACTAATGGAGATGCCTGGCTCAGAGGCAGTAGAAGTGCAGACACGCAAAGGGTGACCCAGACAACTTGAGGGCTGAGATAGTAACACTCTGTGTAACAACATGAGGTTTCCCATCATCTGAAGATCTTCTGAGAACACAACTGTGCTGAAAGAAGTGGAGAAGTGGAGAGATGAGCAATTGTTCAGTAAGATGCCTGCTGGGAGCTGGAAGCGAGGGCAGAGCAGCTGTTCCTCCAATATCTCGCCATACTGAAAAGGAGAGAGGAGATAAGGAGGTGGGATAGAGGCTCAGAAGCTAACTACTAACCCCAAAAGGGAGTATGGTGGTTACACAGGGGGAAACAAAAAGACTGCATACTGAGAATTGTGGACCTAATAATTCACAAGACTAGTGACACTGTGCTTTCAATGTTAAGTGAAGCAGAGTGGAATTTCATATTGGGAGTTGATGTTCTAACCAATCAGAGATATAGGGCAGTGGTGTAGACAAAGCCCAGCTAACCAGAAAGTAATTGCCTAATTGGAGTTGTGGTTCTTGCGCTTCAAAGAACTTGTACAATGATGCTGACCAGAGAACAAAGGAAAAATTGCATGTGGTGCAGACCCCATAAGAACAAGACTGAGATCAATGAACAGGTGAAGAAAAAACCCAAAGAAGTATATAACATGAGACTACTAGTTCAGTGTGTGTGTGTCGGAGCACAAGGACACTGATGAGGAGAAAGAAAGAGTTGAAAGTTGGAAGTTCTAGTTTCGGACGCCAAAGATATTTGACACATTGGCTTTCTGAGACACAGATAAGATGTGAAAATAAACATTGAAACAATGGGCTAGAGTATTTTCCTACTCAGAAGAAGAGAGAGAGGGTGAGCCTGATAAAACTTGAAAAGAGAGGTGGAGCAAGAAGTTCACCTAATGGAGAAACGTCTGTGTATGAAAAATATAATTTCTTTATCTTTTTTTTGAAGTTGGGTCTGATGTCATCTCTTATAAAACACTACATAGAGTACTTGCAAGAATAATATGTCATCAATGAAAAGGTAACAGAGTGGGCGGTTGGAAGAATTTTGACAAAATTATGTAATCCCTGACTGTACTAGTGGTGAATTTCATTGAGGAGATTCTTACTTTAAGAAACTACAATCCACTTCACCAGGATGAATTTGGTGCTGTTCGTAGTCAAGAAATCTGTCATGCTCCTATAACATTTAGCTTTTACACTTGGAGGTGTACCATAAACTATCTCTCTGACCCTGTTCTCATACAGGAATTGAAGGGTACTATCTGCTTTCTGGCTAAGCCCCCACATTCCAATATTGCAATGTCCTAGACGATTTTGCACCATTTCACTACTTTCAAGCACCGGCCACCTATGCTTTGAAATCATCTCACCTGTTACATAGGGAAGTATCCCTGACCTCATTTGACATTAGTGGGTACATAACAGAAGAGTGTGTCTACCTTCTTTTGTACATAGTTACAGGTCTTAATAGGTCCACAGTTATGTTGCATACACTAGAAGGTCAACCTGGTGCATAAACACACATTTATTTCTACATGGTCCACATTAGGGAGATGTGAGTGAATTTTACCTACAGTATGAATATGGTGGTTTGGCTTTACCTCAACCATTTTTCCAGCTCATTTTTGTGGGTTTGCAAATAGGGTACTACAGACACCCTGCTTTTGATTTATAGTTGGATTTAAACAATATTTTTGTGATACTTGGTATATGTAGATTGAGTATGTGTTCCCTATTGGATTTATTAAAACTTTGTCCCCATTATAGTTATGAGAAGTGAGAGATATTAGCAACCGGTATATGAGGCATTGGCAGTAGATCTTTACTAGATCTTTCAGTCTCTTTGATAAACTTTATATTTTGTGTCCATGAACGGAATGACTGCATTCACTGAGAATGCGCCCATGCACGCATATCCTAGAGGTAGCATAGCGTGCTAGTTGTTGTATCTGCAGTATAGGCGTGACGGCTATTTAAGGATATACACGCGACGGACCTGGAGTTACTTTTGCTTTGGAACAGCGTATTTCACTGCAGAGAAATCAGCTTGTGTAATCACGGATAGACATACTGAAGGAGATTAAGGTACACGGTTGTGGCTAAATAGACCCCATAACTACGAAGAGCAGGCTTTAACAGCGCTAATTGATATTAACGGTACACGTAACGTCAGCCTTTCAATTTATTTGTTCGATACTTGCTCACCTTTAGAAACTCGTCCATGGACCGACTTTCAGCGCAGCGTGGCTGTTGGAAACAATACGCTGAAAGAATTTCCCCATAACAAGGCGTTCTCGTAGATGAGTTAATCCGGCGTGCTGAAATCACACCTGCTATTACAGGTAGACCCATAGTTCTTAAAGCAATTATATTGTTGTAGCAACATATGTATTCTTAAGGTAATGAATGATTTACCCACTTTATTTCTATACATAGGTACATTTGGTACTGGTACTCCTTGAGACTGTACCTTGAGGTATGATTTAAAATAGGGTGATATTATAATCACTGTTATCTAAGTGATAGGGTGCATATTCACTTGGCACTATGTTTGTTGTTAACATGGGCACGAACTATAAGATACACAAGAGTATGGATTGCCAATCCCATGAGAGCATGCTCACTATTAGAAAATGGTTGCACATTTATGAAAAGATGCTGAGGCAAGAACTATGTTGATGAGTAGAGCCACACGAGTGGGGTGAGAATAGCTCTGAAGTGCATGTTATTATTTCACAAACGTTTGAGGAGATTTAATTAGTGTCATGATCTGGGACTGAACCTATCCTATTGTATATATGTTTTCAGAAAAAATAATCTTTTGCTCCTGTAGAAGGAGGAGACAACCCGAAACGTGTTGAGCATGTAGTATCTCAATTGAGATTTATTTAACTGTGATATACATTGTGTGTTTACGAAAAATTGTAACTCAAGGCATTTGAGAAGCCTGGCTATTATTGAATTTGTAAAATTCAGCTTTTTTGATTTAGATATTACATTAAAAACATATATAGTTTTATGAACTTTTGACTGTATGTTCAGTTAGTAGTGTGCAGGGGACGGGAGTGTCTCAAGTAGTAGACTATGTGTCTGGTAGATTGTTAAGGCTGCGTGCCAGGGTCTGCATTCCTCCCCTGCACCCGAAGTTGCTACATTGAAATTTATGTAAGGTTTTCTTTTGACATATCTTTACTCTGCGTTGTGCCCTAATATATCAGTTGACTCATTTGACAAAATGTATGCCTTAATGTATTCTGGGCATTTTGATAAATGTCCCTGTTCAAAGATCACTCCTGTGTCACAAAGAATTTGCATAGTCTCCAAACGAGATTGAGTTTTTATTTTTAAGCCGTGTAAATGGTGCAGATTATTCAAGGTTATGATGTTCAGGTTTTCCAATGTTAGGATGTTCAATGTAACCCAGTGAGCTTTAGAAGGGGGAGGGGTACACTATTGGTGGTAGCTCTCTCGTCTCCCATGGGCTTCCACCTCCCAAGCATTCCTAAATCCTAGTGTTGTCAGCTAGCGATCAGTAACCCCTATGATCTATGTCTAGCTGCTAGAGCGGACCTGAAGGCAGCAGACCTAATTATCTGGCTTCCTCTGTGGATGTTCTAAAGATGCCCTATTCTAACAACTCCCCAGGATTGTCAGTGTGGCTTGATAGGTAAAGTGTCAATCTCAGATGATCTGCTTCAATATCACCCTTTCACTCCTCTCTCTTATCTTTCACTCTCCTTTCTTTCGCCCACCATCGCTCTCTCTTCGGATTTCACACATGGCCTCTACCCCATCTTATCTAACCTTTCTCCTTCCTGTAAGGAACTCATGGTGGCAACAGTAAAGTGATCACAGTTCAAGGGTCTTTATTAAACTGTATATGCAGGTTCGAAAAATTCTAAACCTAAATCTAAGATGAGAGCAAGCTACAACCATCAAATAATAAGGCAGTCCTAGTGGTGTCTTGTCAAAAATAAAAGTGCCTATACTAAGAAAAACATATTGCCTATCCTTACGCTGAAAGAGTGTGGGAGGAGGTTCACAAGAAAGAAGTGTTCACAAATAATAAGTCAGGATGCGGTAGTTGGGGGGGGGGGGGGTCTCCCTTCCCCACGTTATGAGCAAGGGGCAAGGCAGGACTTCGGAGCACAGAGCCTTTGTTGGTTAAGTCTCTTTTCTACAAAACGTCTCTTACCTCCGAGGACCTGATGTATTATAAAAAATAACAAACAAAAGTTCTGCTTGCACGTTGGGTGATGCCTTCTCACCCTGAAATCCCCTCGTCCGGGCTCAGTCCCTTCTCGAATATTAGCTTGCCTCTGTCGGGTTCACAACGGCTTTCAACTCAATCTCATCTGTGACTTTCACGACTCAATGTCTTTTTAAACAGTTCACTGTGGACATCCCTCTACCGGGTTCACTTTTGTCAACACACTATTCATTGGGACTTTTGGCTTTGCCCATGCTCTATTGGCATCCCTCTGTCGGGTTTACTCTTGCCAACTTTGTCAATCACAGTTTCTTGAACAGTTGCAGGATTCACTTCGTTTAGCTTCACAATCATCTGTCGGTCAAATACTTTCGACTGTACCGAGTATTTTACTAGACCCCTCTATGACCACGTGGACCCTTTTCGTGCCTTTCCCGAGGCTTTCTGGTAACGGTAGTTTCAACAATAGGGTAGTTGCCCTGAGTTTCCCGAGTGAGCACCAATGTGGTGCCTGACTCCTGTGTAGCTGGTTTTCCCCCTTCGTATTAACAGTTCTTTGCACTTTCTTCAATTAGCCGCTTGCTACTTTTGTCAACACAGTTTGGTTTCTTATCGGCTCTCCCCTCGACTCAGTCTGTGATGAACGGCATGGCCTTTCTTGACTCTGGAGTCAAGGCCGGGACCACTGTGGCAAGTGTCTCTTCCCGTCTTGGTTATCAGCAGAGGAGGGCCCTGTCTACCGTTGGCATCTACTGCAACACACGCTGGCTATTTTTCACGGTCTTACGATTCCTTGTGTGGAGGTTTCACGGACCTGGCTCGGAAAGGACAAGGTTGCTTCTCTCCTTGTCACCCTCTCGATTTGCGCCATCTTTCTCCTGAGTTGGTCCTCTCGTCGTGTGGTCTACCTTGCTCCTCTTGTGCTCCACCTTCTATCCCTGTGAGGAAGGGAAAGGGCTGTCAGGTGTCTTTGATTCAGGTCAATTGCCTGACTTTGCCTGACCCATGCTGTGGGACATGTCATGTAAACGGCTCTGGTGTTTGTCCGTCGTCTTTTGTGATGTGCGAAAGTGTTGGTGTCGGAAAGGGCAGGGTCACGAAGATACCGCGTCTCACCCGTCCGTGTCCCACTTCCACTCCCCAAGGACCCCAATCCAGGTGATCCTCCCTCACTGGTCGACCCCGAGGAACTGGATCCAGTAGCGATGGCCATGTCGTAGCCACCTGGATGACAGATCCCTGGGGACTAGTCAGGGATACACCTGGAGGGTTCTCACATACCCTTCCTCCATGTGATGTAGCCACATTTGTTTCACTGGGGAACCGGGAAGGAAAATCTACATTTGCCTGGTCTTTTCCTTTTTGATGTTCCACAGTGAAACAATAGGGTTGTACATCTAGAAACCATTGCATGATCCGAGGGTTGGATTCTTTGCGTTGACTAATCCAAACTAGGTGTGAGTGATCTGCAAGGCATAAATTAGTTTTCAAAAATTAACAGAATTTGCTAATGAAAATATTTTTGATTAGCAAATAAACCTATTTGATTAGCAATTTTGTACTCCTATTTTAAATCTCACCAGAAGTTAGTTTTACCCCAAGACATACAATTAGCAAGAATACAGCATTTCTATGTACCTCTGAAGTAATAAATTTGTGCAATGAGTGTAAAATGTAAAGGTTCACTGCATGAATGGACTACATAAATAGATCTGATAAAAAAAGCTCTGTAAACATTTTTCAGTTCAACGCTCTGTGCAGAGTGATGGGCTCAGACCAATCCAGTGACCTGACAGCTACATGACCTTGCCCTGCACTCTGGCCAGGACAGGCCTTAGGTGAACCACCAGTGAAGGCAAGTGGCAGAGCGTGCCACCATCGCACATCATCTGCACATCAGACTGATGAGGGTATCAGTCTCCATGTTGTTCAGTTATTTATCTTGCACTGCAGGAATAAATATGTATTGCCCGGGCTGCTGCTACAGAGCAGTGACAAACGTTGCCTACCAGCTCTGTGTGATTACCTTCTGTGAAGGTAGGTAATTGGTGTTAACTTACGTTCAGAATTATACATTTTTAACATTTGAACATCTTTCCATCTTGTGCTGTTGGGTGGGTTGTGTATTTTAGAACGCTCCAGTGGTGCCAACAATGTATGTTTTGTATTTTCCATACGGGCAGGAGAAATATTATTTACCGCCACTTTCTAAGCACCCATGCCTGCAGTAATAACGTAGCCTGCTTGCAGAGGGCATTTTTAATTTTCTTTCAGTCTCGTGATTAAAGCGCTTGTGGCACTTTTAAGCACTAGACTGAAAGAAAGTTAAAAATGCCCTCTGCAAGCAGGCCACGTTATTTATGCAGGCCTGGGTGCTTGGAAAGTGGCAGAAATAATATTTCTCCCGTCCGTACGGGCTGGAGAAATATTATTTCCAGCCACTTTCTAAGCCCCCAGGCTTGCAGTAATAACATAGCCTGCTTGCAGAGGGCATTTCAAATATTCCTTCCTTCTCGCGAATCACGAGAAGGAAAGAATATTTGGAAGGCGATCTGCCAGCATGCCATTTTACTGTGGGGCTGGGTACTAGCAAGTGGCTGGAATTAATATTTCTCGTGGCCACTTGCTAACACCCAGCCCCGCAGACAAGGGGTTCCCCCTCCTGCACCCACTCCTAAGCACCCCAGCATGACTCCTTACCTTGGATGGAAGCCGGGTCTGTGAGTGGAGCTGGGGTGCTCCTGCTGAAGTCTTCTCCGCGTGACTTCGAAGCCGCTACCGGGCTGGGCTCATACATTGATACAGTGTATTTAGCCCAGCCCGGGAGCTGCTGCTTGCACACTGTCCGTGCACAGAGCGCAGAGTTTAAATAAACAGGTGCCTTTTAAACTCTGCGCTCGGTGCCATAAATCATATCGCAGTTTCTGCGACATGATATTAAATTAAAAACGCAAACCAGCGGTATTGTATCGCAAATTGCGATGCGATACCGCCTATTTTATGCCTCGGATCTGTGACGAGTGTGATCTTTCATCCTAAGAGGTAGTATCTGAGATGGAGTATGGCCCACTTGATGACCAGGGCCTCTAGTTCCAAAAGAGAGTCATTCTTTTCACGTGGGAATAGTTTGCGGATGGTGAATAAAATGGGGTGTTTGAATCCATCTCAAACCTGGGACAGGACTGCTCGTAACCCTGTAAGGGAGGCATCCGTTTGTAAGATGAACTCCTTAGAAAAGTCGACTACCTTTAGGATCGGGTTCTGGCACAGAGTCTGTTTCAAGGTGTTGTAGCATCTCTCATCCGTGTCATTCCAATGAAGTTTCGGGGGTTCGGCATGCTTAGGTTTATCTGTTAGTTGGGGATAAACCTAGGGTGATATCCTATTAACCTGAGAAAAGCTTGAAGATCTCTTTTGGTCTTGGGGGTTTGTGTATCTAAGACCGCTTTTACCTTCTCATGTTGGGGCTGTACATTCCCATTCCCTACGAAGAAGCATAGGTATTTCATGGCTGACTTGGCCGATCTGCATTTAGTGGGGTTTGCAGTTAGGCCAGCATTTCTGAGGACTTTCATGATGGTATAAAGATGGAAGAGATGGTCCGCCCAGGTTTTACTATAAATGATGATGTCGTCAATGTATGCTCCAGAGAAGTCAGAGTAGGGTTGCAAAATGTGATCCATGAGGCGTTGGAAAGTGGCTGGCGCACCGTGTAAGCCAAAAGGCAGAACTTTAAATTGAAATAGTCCTAGAGGCTTTGAAAACACATTTTACTCCTTATCTGGCCCGTATACAGGGACTTGCCAGAACCCTTTGGTTAAATCTAGGGTAGATAGCAAGGTGGCAGCTATGAGTTTATCAATTAGGCTATCGATGCAAGACATGGGACATCGAAGTCCGAGATGGCATTAACTTGATGGAAGTCTATGCAGAATCTCCAGGAACTGTCAGGTTTAGTGACCAATGCGATAGGAGAGGAGCATAGGCTTTTGAAGATGGTTCAATGATATTGGATTTCAACGTTTTGTTGACTTCCTCAATCACTATCTGTTTACGGGCTTCTGGGAGTCAATACAGTTTTAAATAAACACTTTACCTTTAGGTGTTCAAATATAGTGGTATGTGCCTTTTACTCTCACTGTTTTTTTCTGAGAATACATCGGGAAATGAGACTAATACGTCTTTTAAATCTTCTTGTTGTTGGATAGCTAGCTCGCAAGGGATTAACTCGAAGTTATCTATCTCTTCGGGAACCAGACAAGCTAGTACTTTGGCATGTGTGGCTGACAGGTTCTCTTTCCACTCTTTCAAGAGATTTACGTGATACAAATGGATTTTATGTTTTCAGTCCGGTTGGGCTACTTTATAAGTACAGGTTCCCGTTTGCTCTATGATTTCATAAGGTCCGTGCCACTTGGATACAAGTTTGTTTCCTGAGGTGGGTAAGAGGACCACTACTTTCTGCCCTATGCAGAATGATCTTAAATTAACTTTTTTGCCATAAGTTGATTTTTGTTGTTTCTGGGCCTTTTCCATATGTGTTCAAATCAAGTCTCGAACCAATTTCATATGTTCTAGCATTCTGGTGGCGGTTTGCGAGATGGGAATGGGGGCCTCCTCTCATTCTTACCTGGTTTCCCCCAGAGCATGCCTAGGACATCTCTGGGTTCTCTACCATAGAGCAGTTCGAAGGGAGAGAAACCTGTGGAAGCCTGGGGGGGGTGTTTCCTCACTGCAAACAGTGCCCACGGTATCATTCGATCCCAGTCTTACCCATCCTTGTCTACCAATGTTTGGTTTTCAGAGTTTTATTAAATCCTTCTACCAAACCATTGGTTTGGGGATGGTACACAGATGTTCATAGGGTGGTAATATGGAGTAGCTCTTTGACTTCGGCCATAAGCTTACTCATAAAGATTGAACCCTGGTCCGTTAGTATTTCTTTGGGAAAACCGACCCTAGAGAAATGCGGTAGAAGATGTTTGAGGATCTGCTGTGTGGTATTATTTAACATTGGGCAGGCCTCTGGATATCTGGTAGCATAATCCACAATCACAAAGACATATTTATTCCTTAATCGGGATGTCTCCAAGGTACCAATTAGCTCTATACCGATTCTTGAAAAGGGGATTTCTATGATTGGCAACGGGATAAGAGGGGCAGGTAATGGGATGTGTGTGCTGGTCTTTTGACAGGTCTCGCGTGTCTGGATGAAGGTTTTCATATCAGTGTGGATACCTGGCCAGTAAAACTTCCCACTTATATGCGCCTGGGTTTTAGATGCCCCCCCGGTAAGGTGGGAATGCGCAATCTCCTGTACAATCTTTCAGTGGCTCTTGGGTATTACCAGTTGTGTTTTGACTAGACCTTCCGTAGATGTCTCTCTTCTATAAAGCAATCCTTGTTTTAGGAAGAAAAAGCGACGTGCCTTCTCTAAGCCTTCTCCCTCTGGGATTGCTTGTAGAAAAGCTTCAGCAAGCTGGATCATTTGGCTGGGCGAAGGCTAGGTCTGGATAGATGGTTGGCTCTTCTCTTCCTTTCTTCGATGTTAAGAGATTTATCAGCTTCTCCAAAGCCTAAATTGCCTCGGTCTGTTTTATCTGGTTCACTTTCTTTAAACTGAGGGAATAATGCTCTTTCTAAAATTCCCGGGGCATTTTGATCTTCCCCCACGTACCTCAAAGGGGATCTCATCATGGGGCTGTAAGAGAACCTTCACCTCACATCTCCTTGGAAGTCGGGATCAATAACGCCTGCTAAGACGTCTATCCCGAACCTCCACGCTATGCCAGATTTTGGGGCCAATCATATGCAACACCCCGGAGAGGGTATCAGGAACAAGTCAGTGGGAATCATTCCTATTTTCCCCTGAGGGATAATAGCTTCCCTACTACTGCAGATATCAAACCCTATTGACTCCTTGGTGGAGATGGAAGGGTTAGAGGCTCTCTGACTAGGTTTTTTAAATTGTAGTTTTCCCCAATTAGTTTCAATTGAGTCACATCCCACTCTGATACCATATGTAAGGATCTCATGGTGGCAACAGTAAAGACAGACACAAGTGATCACAGTTCAAGGGTGTTTATTAATCTGTATATGCGGGTTGGATATACAACGCCTAATCTAAACCTAAATCTAATATGGGAGCAAGCTACAACCATCAAATAATAAGGCAGTTCTAGTGGTGTCTTGTCAAAAATAAAAGGGCCTATACTAAGAAAAACCTATTGCCAATCCTTACGCTAAAATAGTATGGGGTGAGGTTAACAAGAAAGAAGTGTTCACAAATAATAAGTCAGGATGCAGTAGTTGGGGTCTCCCTTCCCCACGTTTTGAGCACGGGACAAGGCAGGACTCCGGAGCACAGTACACGCTCGAGCCTTCCCAGCACAAGCCAACAGTTCCTCTCTCAGCTATCAGAGCCTTCAGTGGTGGTCTCTTTTCTACAAAAAGTCTCTTGCCTCCGAGGATCTGTATTAAAAAAATAACCAAAAGTTCCTTTCTGCTTGCTTGTTGGGTGATGCCTTCTCACCCTTGGATCCCCCTCTTCAGGACTCAGACCGTTCTCGAATATTAGCTTCCCTCCGTCGGGTTGAATACGGCTTTCAACTGAATCTCATCTGTGACTTTCACGACTCTTAATGTCTTTTTAAACAGTTCACTGTGGACATCCTTCAGCCGGGTTCACTTTTCTCTACACACTATTCATTGGGACTTTTGGCTTCACCCACTCTCTATCGGCATCCCTCAGTTGGGTTTACTCTTGCCAACTTTGTCAATCACACAGTTTCTTGAACAGTTCTTATGGTGCAGGATTCACTTCCCTTAGCTTCACAATCATTTGTCGGTCAAAGACTTTCGACTGTACAGAGGATTTTACTAGACCCCTATATGACCACTTTCCCTGACTCCTCTGTAGCTGGTTTTCCCCTTTTGTAGCAACAGTTCTTTGCACTTTCTTCAATTAGCTGCTTGCTACTTTTGTTCAACACTGTTTGGTTTCTTATCGACTCACCGGCTGTGATGAACGGCTTGGCCTGTCTTGTCTCTTGAGTCAAGGCCGGTACCATGGTGGCAAGCATCTCTCCCCGGCTTGGTTATCAGCGGAGGAGGGCCCTGTGTACCGGTGGCATCTGCTGCAACACACGCTGGTTATTGTTCACTGTTTTACGATTCCTTCCGTGGAGGTTTCATCGACCTGGCTCGGAAAGGACAAGCTTGCTTCTCTCCTTCTCAACCTCTCGAATCGCGCCGCCTTTCTCCTCTTGACCTGCTATGCTGAGTTAGCTCTCTCGTCATGCAGTCTGCGTGGCTCCGCTTGTGCTCCACCTTTTATCCATGTGGGGAAGGGAAAGGGCCGTCCGGTGTGTGTGATTCAGGTTAATTGTCTGACTTTGCCTGACCCTTGTGGTGGGATATGTCAGCTAAACGGCTCTGGTGTTTGTCCGTCGTCTTTTGTGATGTGCGAAAGTGTTGGCGTTGGAAAGGGGGTGGGGCGGGTAGAGTGTGAGTATCCTATGGGGTAGGATGGGGAAAAGGTGTTATAAGAAGGGGGAGTACCATGTCTCACCCATCGGTGTCCCACTTCCACTCACTGAGGACCCCCCATCCAGGTGATGCTCCCTCATTGGTCCACTCGCAGGAACTGGATCCAATAGCGATGGCCGTGTCCTCGCCACCTGGATGACAGATCCCTGGGGACAAGTCAGGGAAACACCTTCAGGTTTCTCACATCCCCCTACCTGAATCTACACCCCTTTGCCTACCTCTCACTACACCCCTCTTCACTACATCCTTCTTCTTACCTCTTACTACACTCCTCTCACTATGCCCTTCTTCTCCATCCACTGCTTACCACTCTCTCCACCTATCTCTTACCACTACCTTCACCCACATTTCTGCTTCGTTCGGCAACACCTCTGTTCCAATATTGCCTTGCACTTTCTCCACACCCTCCCCTCATCCATGTGGCCTCTCTCAATTTCCCCCTACACTTCTCCCTGGCTACCGCTTTCTCTCTTGCTCACCTTTCACACAGCCCCTCCTCCTCACACTTTACTACACATACACACAACTGGTGCCATTCTCTCACGAATACCTCACCTGCACGCTGCTCGAATTCTGCCATCGACTCTCCACCACCCTGTTACTCATCCGTCCTTCACTTGGTCTCTTGGTCCACCTTCATGCCTCTTGCCCTTTCCCCTGGAACACTCTGCCTTTTTATTCTGTCTCCTTTTATACTGTGATCATGCTGGTTCTGTCTCCCCCTTGCATTGACTGCAGCGCTCACCTGCCTGTAGGAATTGTGAAGGCAGCATGAAGGTAAGACACAGACAACACACTTAAAGTTCATAATAAAATGCTTTATTAAATCAGATGTCAGGATGGTAGACATCCTAACTTGCCTTATGCTAAGGTGGGATTTCCCTACCTGAATGAAACTAAGGAAAGTCTGTGTCAAAGAGTTCAACTTAAAAATCTCTCTGTGTCCAGAAACTATACATGCCCTCACACTTAAAGCTAAACAATGTGCAGGGATGTCAATAACAGAAAAGCTTCTTCCAGCTCCCAACTCTTTCAGCTCCCCTTCCCCAAGTGTAACAAAGTTCCACAAAAAGTCTCAAGATTACCTGTCTCCTGTTCAAGGCAATATAGTTCCAAACAATCCTTTGGGTTCCCTTCCCCAAGTTCTAAGAAACACAGATCAGAACCAACTGATCTTGAGGCTCCATTCTCATGGTTTCTCAGGTCCAAGCGTTCCCTTCCCCACGACTTTATCTTCACCACTTATACTTGCTTCAGTGTTTTTAAAAGGTTTCAAATATCTCAAGGTCAACTTGATCCTCCTTCTTGTTTGCCTCACCAGTTCACTTACAGTACCTTCATTGGTTTTGAGCATTGAGGGCTCACTGGTCTAGGCGCAGTTGTCAGACCACACAGTCTACCCATCACAACCAGTATCCATGGGCTCTTCAGCCCACACAGGTTCTTTGGTGCTGGCTCCTGTGTACCAAATCACCTTCACTTAGTTTCACTTTTTTGGCCTCTTTGCTTTATGTGCTGTATTACACTCCTCTGGCTTCCCTTTATCAGCCTCATGGCTCTGCTATCACGTGTCCCACACCTCTTGCCAGTCTTTGGCCTTGTCACACTGCCTTCATTCATAAGAGGGGTTGTTCTGTTTTTCTCCCACCTTTTTGTACCGTTCTCTCACACTGGTGCCCTTTTCGAGGGGATTGGGTCCTCCGACGTATTCCATATCTATGACAGTAATCGCCACAGCTGTGCTGCTTCGGAATAATCTTTCAGCGTCTGCGTCCTGCGTCGATGACGTTGATACGCCGCCCTCGAGGACCTCCGACGGCTGACGTCACTGGATGTTATAAATAGGACGCACAACGCCCGTAGCCTCAGTTCCATTTTTTCCGCGAACGTGTTCGCTTCGGAGATCTCGGCGCGCCTCGACTCTTTGGAGTTTCTGTTCTTTCGGTTCTTCGAACCTGTTTGTTTGTGAAGTTCAAGTCCTTCTAGATGTCTACCTCTTCTTCTACCCCGCTCCCGGGCTTCAAGAAGTGCGGGGACTGCGGGTCCAATATGTCGGTGACAGACTCACACGACGCCTGCCTCTGGTGCCTCGGGGAGGCCCATGACATGGATTGAATGAGTCGACTGGCAGTCGCTTACGTCCAAAGCCTTGCGGGTGCGCAAGAAGAAGCTGTCGGTCAGTAAGGTGTCCAAGCCCTGGAAGTCACGGTCCGCGGGGCTTTCGACGGACGATTCGAGGGGCGACTATCCGCATCGTCGTCGGAAGTCCAGTGGGTCTCGGTCCCGGAGTGGGTCCCGCTACTCCTCTGCCTCTTCGAGGCACTCCCGGAAGCACCGTCATTGGTCGCCTTCCCCGTCCTCATTCGAGGACTCCGCCCGGCGGCAGGTCGATTATCCCACCAAGCATGCGACGCCGGAGGAATGGGCTTCCTTCGGTAAGAAAATGCTAGCGATTTTCGAATTGCAGGGCACTGGTCCGTCCGTGCCTCCGAGTGGGGTCGGTCGTGATCGGACTAGAGACACCGCTCATACGCTTTCGGGCTCGGGTGGTCGGCATGATTTGCGGGAGCGTTCCTACTCGGACAAGGGGAATCGTTCTAGTCATGCCCATTCCAGGTCCCGGTCCTCGACGCGCTCAAGACCGTGTGAGCCTTTGATGTCTTCGAGGAAGACGTCGACGCCTGTGGCGCTGAGGTCGTCAAGGGACTCTCTCGAGGCTCCACCTCCGCGGAAGTCGTCGATGCCATCGTCGCCCATGATGTCGAGGAACATGCTCGGTGCTCCACCCTCGAGGCCTGTGTCGACGCCGTTGATGCTGTCGGCGCCGCGTTAATGGCTCTGGCCAAGGTCAAGCATGGCTTTGTTCCCCATTCTGTGCCCACTTTGCACCATCTTGAGTACATTTTGGAGGTGGATGAGGGCTCTGATGATGGCATGGTTCCTGATACGGTGCCAGATGAGATTCTCTCAGGCCATAGCAGATTGAGGACCTGCGTCAGTCCCTGCACGAAGCCAGTGGTCCGGACACCTCTCCGGTTTTGTAGGCCTGAGCCTGGCACCCATGCCGACTCCTCGTACCGGCGTCTTATGTCTAGGGTCACCGAGTACTTGGGGTGGTCTGCTCCCTCAGGGGATTTTCTTCAGGATGACCTCACGGATATCCTCGACAAAGGTCCACCAACTGACCCGGTACTGCCGTTCCACATGGCTCTACAGAGGAGGGTGGCGGTGGCTTGGACTGCTCCGGAGAGTCTCCCGGCAGTGGGCAAGTCTTTGCCGTGGAAATACCACCCAGACAGTAGCGACCCCTGCTACTTGACCAAGCACCCCACTCCGGAGAGTTTGGTGGTGCAGGCGGCAACAGCCCAAGCAAAGCAGGCGCCGTATCCTACCATCCCTCCTGATAGGGACGACAAGCGTTTTGATGGTTGGGCGAAGAAAGTGTTTTCTTCAAGAGGTATGGCTCTTCAGGCGGCCAACTCCGTATGTGCCTCGTCACATTTCACGCACCCTCTGTGGAACTGTGTTTCCTTAGCGGCTGAACATATTCCTGAAGGAGACGAACGGGATGGTTTTCTTGCTATGGTCCAGGATGGCAAGGATGCCATGTGTGAGGCCGTTCAGTCGGGTTTGGACATGGCAGATTGCATCAGCCGTTCCGTGGCGGCAAGCACCGTAATACGCAGGTTTGCGTGGTTGCGGAAGTCGGGGTTTGCTCCTGATGTGCAGGCCTGGCTCCTCAACATGCCCTTTGACGGTGAACATCTTTTTGGCAGCAAGGCTGACGAGAGCCTTGAGAGGTTGCAGACCTTCAAAGCTGCAGCAAAGTCGTTGGGCGCTGCAGTTCGCCAACCTCTGCCTTTTCGTCCTAGGGGACAGCAATGGAGGGGAGGCTCCTTTCGTTATTACTCATCCTTTGGTAAAGCGAGAGGAGCTGCCAGTCAAAGGGGCCACCGTAGAAGTGTCAGAGGTGGAAAGCAGGGTACTCGAGATGCCAAGGCCGCTCGGGCAGTTGCCTCTTTGCCCTCAGGGACCACCTCAGCCGCTTCAGCTCAGTCATGAGGCCATGTCCCATGGTTCGCCGGTTGGTGAAAGGCTGACGCAGCATCTTGCCGAATGGCGTGCCATTACTTCAGATGTGTGGGTTCTGGAGATCATAGCCCACGGCTACTGTCTTCCCTTTCGGCAGAAGCCTCACGACAATCCACCGGGGAATCTCTCGTTGCAGAGTCCGGATCCGCTCCTTGTGCAGGAGGTTCAAGCCCTGCTGGAGAAAGGCGCCATAGAACTGGTGCCTGTAGCGGAGAGGAACAAGGGATGGTATTCCCCTTATTTTTTGATTTCCAAGAAAGACTGGGGATTGAGACCCATCATGGGCTTGCGCGGTTTGAACAAACTCCTCAGGAAGGACAAGTTCAAGATGGTTACTCTTTCTCAAGTCCTCTAGGCCCTCCAACTTCAGGACTGGTTGGTGTCTCGACCTCAAGGACGCTTATTTTCATGTGCCGATCCATCTAAAGCACAAGAAGTACCTGAGGTTCGCGGTTGGCGACTCGCACTTTCAGTTTCGGGTCCTGCCATTCGGATTGACCTTCACCAAGCTCATGGTAGTGGTGGCAGCGCATCTCAGGAAAGGGGGAATTCACGTCTACCCCTACCTGGACGATTGGTTGATCAGGGCGTGCTCTCCCGAGCAAGTCCTGGATCATCTGTCCGTCACCTGCCACTCCCTCCACAAGCTGGTCTTCTCCCTCAACTTAAAGAAGTCCCACTTGATGCCAACTCAAAGGCTCCAGTACATCGGAGCAGTGTTCGACACGTCCCTGGGGCAGTGTTTTTCTCCCCAGGTGAGGGCTCCTCACATTCAGCAGATGGTGCACAAGTTTCAGCATGCCCAGAGTCTCCCGGCGTTCGAGTTCTTGAGATTGCTCGGCCTCATGGCATCCTGCATTCTTCTGGTGCCAGAGGCCAGGTTGCGGATGAGATCTTTGCAATGGGCACTAAAGCTCCAGTGGTCTCAGTCCTCCGGCAGGATGTCGGACCCTGTTCAGGTGCCGTCCTCGGTCGCCCAGAACCTTCTGTGGTGGGCCGTCGAAGGCAGTCTGTTGAAGAGGGCTCCATTTTGGCTACCCTGGCCGGAGGTGACGGTTGTGACGGACGCATCCCTCACGGGATGGGGCGTTCAGACCAACAAGTTGACAGTCGGCGGTCGTTGGTCTCCGTCGGTGTTCAAACTCCATATCAATCTTTTGGAGCTGAGGGCTGTCAGGCTTGCCCTGAAGGCTTTTCTGCCGACTGTGCGAGGAAAGAATGTCCTGATCCTGACAGACAACACAGTGGCCGTGCACTACCTCAGCAAAAGTGGGCGGGGGGGGCAGGGTCACTTCCTCTGTGCAGGGAGGCGATGCAGCTCTGGTTCTGGGCAATCCAGCAGGAAGTTTTGATCTCGGCAGTTCATCTGGCCGGAGACGAAAACGAGACGGCGGACGCTCTGAGCAGGCAGAGCGCGATCTCTCATGAGTGGGAGTTGGCTCAGGAGATTCTCCTGGAGATCTTCGCCCTTTGGGGGACCCCTCAAGTGGATCTCTTCCACCTCCAGTGTCAACCGGAAGTGCGAGAGGTTCTGCTTGCGGGAATTTCCTCCAAAAGGAGCATTAGGAGACACGTTTTGTGGTGGAGTGGTCATTCCCACTGTTGTACGCGTTTCCTCCAGTCCTCGTCATCCCGCAAGTGCTGCGGAGGTTACGAAGGTTCGGTTCGCGGATGATCCTCATTGCTCCGGCATGGGCCCAGAGGACCTGGTACCCGGACCTTCTCGGCTTGTCCATCTGCCTTCCACGTTGTCTTCCCTACCGAGACGATCTGCTCTCACGGGAGGGGGTCAGGTTCTCCATCCAAAGGTCAGATCCCTCAACCTTCACGCTTGGTTTCTGAAAGGTTTTCGGTATAAGGATTGGGACCCCCCTGAAGACGTGATGGAGGTGTTGCTTTCGGCCAGAAGGCCCGCAACAAAGTCCCTGTACCGTTGCCGTTGGAGAAAGTTCTGTGACTGGTGCAGGGTTAAGAATGTGGATCCGTTTTCATGTGACATTCCTGTGGTTCTGTCTTTTTTGCTTTCTTTAGCCCACATGGGCTTGCAAGTGGGTACCGTTAAAGGTTACCTGGCGGCGCTGTCCATATTTAAGCGCTCATCTGAAGAATGTTCTTATTTTAAAATCTCTTTAATTTCTCAGTTTCTAAAAGGGCTCACTAATGTGTTCCCTCCGTCACCTTTCCAGGTGCCCGGTTGAGATTTGAACCTTGTCCTCACGTTTCTGATGGGTGCTCCGTTTGAGCCTTTGCATTCGTGCCTTTTGAGACTGTTAACTCTTAAAACTGTGTTTTTGGTTGCGGTCACTTCCGCTCGCAGAGTGAGTGAGTTAAAGGCACTTTCAGTTAAGCCACCCTTCACTGTGTTTCATAGTGACAGGATTGTCCTTAGAGTTCGTCCTTCCTTTCTTCCGAAGGTAGTGTTGGAATTTCATTTAGGCCAGAAGGTTATTCTTCCGGCATTTTATCCTCCTCCGCATCCTGGTAAGGAAGAGGAGAGGCTCCATAGGCTCGATCCTACAAGAGCGTTAAGCTTTTATATTTCACGCATGTCCCGGGGCAGAGTGGATGATCAACTCTTCATTGGTTACACTGGAAAGTGTTTGGGACAAGCTGTGACTAAGCAGACTTTGTCTCGCTGGATTATTCTGGCAATTTCTGAATGTTACCGCTTGGCGGGTAAGGACCCACCGGTCGGCTTGCGGCCCATTCTACAAGGGGTATGGCTGCCTCTACTGCCCTACAAAGGGGTGTTCCTATTCGTAACATCTGTGATGCAGCCACCTGGGCTTCAGTCCATACTTTTGTATGTCACTACTCCCTCGATTCCATCCGTGGCCAGGATCTGGCCTTTGGCAAGGCGGTCCTTTGCTCCGCAATTTGATTGGGCATTCTAAATTTCTGTATTCTAAATTCTTTTCCCACCTCCTTGCATTGGTACTGCTTTGGGAGTCTGTCATAGATATGGAATGCGTCGGAGGACCCAATCCCCTCGAAGAACAAATTACTCTCTTACCTGGTAACGTTCTTTCGATGGAATGGTCCAACGACATATTCCTACAGAATTTCTTATGCGATTGCAGCTTACGTTTCCGCAAGGCTTTGTGTGGTCAGACTGGCAGAAGACTGGTGCCTCACGTTCTGGGAAAATACTACAACTGAGGCTACGGGCTTCGTGTGTCCTACTTATAACATCCAGTGACGTCGGAGGAGGTCCTCGAGGGCGGAGTATCAACGTCATCTACGCAGGACGCAGACGCCAAAAGATTTTCCGAAGCAGCACAGCTGTGGTGATTACTGTCATAGATATGGAATACGTGGTCCGAACATCCCATCGAACGAACGTTACCAGGTAAGAGAGTAACTTGTTCTTCTGTCATTAACTTTCACATGGGCACTTGGGCGGTTCTCTGTTATCTGCTTTGCCCATAAGATGTTATTCTATCTAATATTCAAAGTGTTAAGTTTCAAGATTTCAATCCATTTGTTGTTTAATATATTCACTATTCAATATGCACTCAAGTTGCTTAATTTAAAGTTTCTATTCATTTTGGCATTCAATATGTGTTTGTTTTACTTCATTTAAAGTTTTCATTCATTTCGGCATTTAATGTGTTTATGTTGCTTAATTTGAAGTTTCCATTTAGTCCGGTGTTCAATATGCATCTGTGTTGCTTAATATCACAGACTGTTACTTAGGTCATACAGGAGTGCCCCTGTGTTTGAGCGCCCTCGTGACACTCACCGGCTTCAGTCGTCTCCTCTCACCGGCTTCCGCTGCTTCCTCTGCACTTCTGAAGCCTGGAAGTCCTCCGCTACGAGCCCAGCTTGTCTACCGTGTGCTTCCCTCTGCACGCTGGCAATTTGAATGCGGCTTCACAGACTCGGACAGTGTCCTTTCTTCCCCTGACTTTTCTGCAACTCCTGCTGCTTGCTCCATATCACAAAGGCTCCCAGACTGGTGGCAATGACACACCCACTCCTTCTGGGTCCTGGCTCCTTCTAGAGTCACACCATGGCTGCCTCCTTTTTTCATGGGTCCCCTGCTGGTCTCCCCACCACAGGCCTCCCTGTTGCTCCCTTTGGTGTTCTCTGTCTCTCATTTTATACACCTGCAACCACTTAACAGGTTGCAGGTGTGCTCTCTCAATTGGGTCTGCCTGACCCTGATTATGCAGACATGCCTGACTCTTGCACCAATTTGCAGGCATCTTCTTCATCTCAGTACTAGAGTGGTGAAATGGTATAGTGTTCACTACTCTTAGTCGCTTCTTCCTTGTCCCAGTACTGTTGTTGTAAGTGTTTTATTTCAGCAGAAAAGCCATAAAAACATTGCGAATAAAATGTATAAAAACGTACACATCTTAAAATAAATAATGCACAGTTAAAATTGCCATAGAAAAATAAATATTTCATGCTTAATTGCCAAATCTCGATCACAGTATTCAACATCAATACATTCTGAACATATATAACCATTGCCACCCGCTAGAGGACGCCATATTGCGGGGGAAACAGGCTGACACTAAACAGTTACACCTCTCTTCAAATTAGTATTGAGGCAATTTTTCAGCTTCTGTTGATATAACGGGAGGTAGCATATACCACATGTGGGAAAGATGTGCATTTGCCTCTCTAGTCTGTCTGATGCCCTCTGAAAGAAACCCGGGGCATAAATAAAAGTGCCTAAGCCGAAGTGTCCCAGGACAAAGCAAGAGGAAGTGTGACTGTTTCCCTTGTAACGCCACAAATCGTGCACGCTTTGCTTCCACTCAACTTCCACCTCCTTATCATGGGCGCAAATGACAGGGTTCCCAATCGAAACCTCAGGTACAAACCCCTCTCACAGAGGGTGCAACATTTATCAAGATATGCCTCTTGTCCATCTCCCAAGATATTCTGGGCCCAAACATAATAGATTGGCTTGTTCTACAAGGAGGCTTTTTGCTCACACTTTTGAAAATTCCTTTACTTCTGTGCGCCCTTTGTCATTTAACCCTTGAGGCACGACCCACAATGTGCTTAGGCCTAAAGATGTAAATGTTTCTTTCACATGGCATACCAATGTAAGCCTTTCCCACCTTCCAATGACAAAAGATGGTTTAACGCATCCCTCTGCAGCTTTAAAGTCTCTACTTTCCGTAACCTAAACATATTGGTCTTAGGAAAACGGTAACACTCTCAAACGAAACATCTAATTGTATCCTCACACAAGCACTAGGTGCACTCTGGGGAGAAGATAGCCCAGATAGCAAAGATAGCACATTTTTTAAGAACTTGGATTCCGTCACATTCAGGGCCACTGCTTTTCCATAATCCCACAGTTCAGCGCCATACAATGAAGCCGGGACTGTTTGGCCTATGCATCTGCAGTGCCGGTGAAACTGCACCCCTCCCAAGCTTGCAAAACATGGATTTTACCGCTCCACAGCATTTTTTCAAATTGAGATTTGATCTCTCTAGCTGCTCTCCCCATTGACCATCTTCTTGGAACCGAATACCAAGCTAATCGAAATGGTGAATTTGCTCAAGAAGTACGCCCTCCACTGATGGGCGAAGCGAGGGTGGTTTTGAGTGCTTGGGGCGGAACACCATTGACTTTGTTTTCTCTATATTCACAACCAAACTAAGTTCTTTGCACTTGGCTTCAAAAATACTTTGACTTTCGCAGACCCTGGGGAGTGGTTGCTAACAGCACTGCGTCATCTGCATAAAACAGTGTTGACTATTTCATGAATACCAATTTTGGGCAGTCCTGACAGTTATTCGAAATTTAATCTATTATCTCTTGTACATACATGCAAAATAAAATGGGAGCTAACACACAGCCGTGTCTAACTCCTTTACTTGAAATGGGGGGGGAGTCAGGTCCCCTACTAATTTGTATGTAGAATGCGCCAAATTCATAGAGTATAATTGACGCAAAATTGCGACCAGGTAGCTTGGGCAATTTCTTTTATGCAAAATCTCCCAAAAGGGTGTCCCTTGACAGGCTATTAAAAGTGGGCCTAATGTCTAAAAAGACTACATAAAGGTTCTCCATTGAGAGGCTAATACAAGCCCCTTGCTGCTACCACGTGATCAGAGACTGCAAACAAAACCGGGCTGGAAAAGGTGGAGGGTCTTAGAGTGGTTTGTTAAAGCCTCTCCTCTGTGTAACCCAACCCCTTGGGAACAGAAAGGTACAGATTGGTTATGTGAGAAACCTGAGGGTATTCTCACTTCTAGCCCCCCTGGATCCTCTTCTCAGGTGGCCAGGAAAAAGGCCATTGCTCTTGGGTCCCACCCATAGGGGTGGAGAAGCGAGGGAGGATCACCTGGGTGGAGGGTCCTTGGGGATTGAGTTTTTGGGGTACACAAAGGAGAGACATGGTATACCCATTTTCCTGTTGAGGACAAACCTAAACTTCCCCCAACCTTTATGGGTTACTATAAAGCTGTATCCCTTGTTTCCCCACATACGACACTTGACAGTACTAGTGGGTTAGACGAAGTTGAATGACTGGACTCTCATGGCCTGAGTCACGTGGAGAAGAGAACCTACCGCTTCCAGAAGACCCTGAATGGTTAATGTTTATTAGAGATTACAGGGCTATCAAGCATATACTATAGCGGCCAAAAAGGGACCCCAAAGGTAGACCCTTCAGCAGGTTTTTAATCTGGATTGATATAAATTTAGACTGGGCTGTGAATGTTAGGGAGACGGATCCCCAGATCCCAGCATCTTATTATTAGAACAGGGAATGCTGAGGTCTTATTATTTAACATCTACAACAGACAAACTGGGAGTGGAGGGCTGGACACAGTGAAGTGCCTCCAGAGGTTGGAGGTTGAGCGCCCCAAATTGAGACATCAAGAAGCAACCCTGATGGTTATGGTTGACTTGAATCTTCAATGTGAGCCCTTAAGTCTTTTGGAAGGGATATGGGAAGAACAGGATCAGGCCAGGGATGTCCCTGACCTTGGGGCAGCAATACCGAAAAGAACTCAGCCATGCGCTAGAAACAGCCCTGGTTCTGTATGATCTCAACCTAAGGGCCTGTATCCGGAGATCGAGAAAGGATCAACCGGCAAAGAATCCCTTTCATGGCACTAATGGCCAATCTATAATCTATTATGCATTTATATCAGGGAAGAAATGGGGCAAGATTCAAAGCTTCGAGGTATTGAGCAGACCGGGCAGTGAGCACTGCCTGTTGGACCTAGCAATCTTCATGGACACACATTTTATTTCAGGAAATATATTGGAGAAAAGAACACAATTCTTGTGTCTGGTTACTCCCAGAAGGCATTTAAATAGAGGAATCTGATGGAGGTAGAAAGGACAAATGTCTATGAAGCCACAGGGCCTAGTATAGAGCACATTTGTAATGCCCAAAATTCTGATACTTCTATACTTCCAGAATATGAATTCCTCAAATCAAAGTTGGAACTCTTCTTTATTTGTTCCAGATCTCGGCTAAAGAAAAGAGCTGTTAATAAACTGTATCAAAGGTGCTGTCCCAGTGAACAAATTGCAACTCTCGATGGCGAGACGAGCATATAAGAACCTCTTAGCTAAGCAAGAAAAGAGAATTTGCAGCCAATCAATCGGCTGAATTGTATGAGGCAAGCAGAGACAAAGATTTCATTATATTTTGGAAAATATTGGTACAGGTCCCCATCTGTAACATCGTGGGGGAAGAAACACTCAGAAACAGGAGTTCAAAAGTCAAAGGGTCGGAGCCAGGGCTAAGTGACACCGGAGACCTGTTGTCATGATTCCTGCCCCTCATGTCCCCAGCCCTCCAAGATGTCAGGCTGGAGCCAGGCCACGATCACCTACGTGGCCCTCAAGGGTCTCTCCATCCCTCCAAAGACCCACTTGGAGTCAGACTTGGCGCTTGTGGCACCAGACTCACTCACTCCCATAGGATAACATTGGGGATTGGACTTGTAGTGCATTGATGGGGACAAGATGGATGCCCCAACATATTTCGGTTCCCAGAACTGCATGTGCAGTCTAGTCTTTTGGGTGTGGTTCAGCCCAGAGACACCTGGGATACCCAGAGACTATTTAAGCCAGCCCAGGCTGAGAAACATGCTTTGTGTTTTCTGTACCTGCAGCGTGACACTCACCGTGTTCGGATCGGTCTCCAGTAGGCCTGCATCTTTCTTCTGCACTCAGCTCCTGCAAGAACAAGAACACTGTTAGGAACAGCCTTACCTTGCGGTGCTTCTGCCCATCATTCATCGCTCCTTCTGTTCTGCGGGCATCTTCGGCGGTGTCATTCCCATCCCGGCAAGCTGCTTCCTAAGGAAAAGAACAGAAAAAAGGCATTAGTAAGTATTCAGCTTATTTTTAAAGACTGTACGAGCTTCAAACGCTTACCTGAATCCAAGCCGCTCTGGGGGAACTCTGTCTCCGTAATTTCTCATCCATCTGCAAGAGGGAAAAGACACTCCAGGTTAGCGTGGAAACATCTAGAGGCGCTGCATACCGCGCTTACTCACTGCATTTCTTCTTCATAACCGGCATCCACGCTGAAAACATCGCGGCACCCAAAAGACACAGAAAAAGAACTCCGTTCAATACAAATATGAAATGGTTGCATCGCGCATCGTGCGCTCACTCACCTTCTCACCTTCAGCGCTACTCATCTCAGCAGCACGTCGCCATCCCCGGACGCCAGCCATCATCTAAGGAAGGAAAGGAACGAAGTTAGAGAACTGTTCAAAAGACTCATTATACTTACCTGTCGGACTCTTGCTAGTGAAGTAACTAGGCAGCAAGGAGCCTGCATCAATCAACGCGCCCCTGCGCTGAAAGCAGGACGGAGAGCACACTTTTCAAGAAAACAAGGCCCATTCTCCAGTCGAGTAGACTCCAGGGAAGGGTTCGAGGTCATAAGAGGTCAGAACAGCCTGAGTGACGTCCCCATGAATACCAGGTGAGCGTTACACCTGTTGCCGAAGATCACACCGTTAGACAGTTCACGATTCAGTGTAGCCAAGAGTACTTTTATATTGTCAATGTTCGGAAGCAAAAGTTATAAGAAGGAGGGAAGACGAGGGCGAACCTTGAAGATGAAGAAAAAGGGATTCACCCAGTTTCCTCGAGTAGAACACAGTACCTTATTCCAATGGTGCAGCTGGTGCCCTGGCAGTTGTTCCTGTTGGTTTCCCGCAGACGCACGATTCCTGGAGCTTTGTTGTGAAGGAGGAAGTTTGAAGACGGTCTGCACCAGACAGGGATGAAGCCGGCAGCAGCGACAACGAATAAAGGGTGCGCTCCTTAAAAACAGGAGAGGCTCAGCAGGTGGCTATCCAGACCACTACAGCAGTTTGGTTTAGACCACGGCGGAGATCTCTGGCTGAAGAAGATGAGCTAGTTATCCCCACCAGGCTCAATGTAGGAAGACTCAGGAGTGGATCTCCTCTTAGTCGGTGAAGGGTAGAGGCTTCACCGGGACGGGTTAGTTGCAGCAGCCGTCGTTCTCTCTGCTTCTCTTCGGTTCCTTGTAGTTCCAGAGGAGACTGTGACTTCAAGTCCAAGAGACCTGCCTTTTATGCGCAAGACCCCCATTCACACAGCCTGGTTGTCAATCACGCAGCAGGGGGGGTGTCCAGCCGGGACAACCACCTCAGCCAATCATGGCAAAGTGTGACTTGGGGTTCCTAGGATACCCTGTGCTGGGGGTGACTACACCCCTCCCTCACATTCAGCCCACCTAGACACCCAGGCGCCAAGAGGAGGGCTTCTCTGCAGAAGCCCGCCAAAAGACAGTGAACAAAGAAGGCAAACCTAGTTTGCACGCAAAGTAAAACACAAGAAGGACTTTAACAAAAAGAAATGGCGAATAAACCCAACCGGAGCCAAAAGAAAGACAATTTGGTCAAGCGGGTTTATGTTCGAGGCTAATATAATAGCCAAGAACAGTACCACGTTTATCTAATATAATCATGGTAGAAAAGTTAGGGTAGATACCACTGCCACCAGCCAAGTCTAAATGTTAAAAGAGCGAAACAGTGCTCAGGGAGGTACAGACAGAAATGGGGTACAGATTAGCCCTTTCCAGTACTCCATGTAAGATGGGGTGTACTGGGTCTGTGGTTAAAATTACTATGTAAAGTAAATGGCAACTTTACCTTTCTCTGGGGGACTGTAGTCGGCCCCAGCGAAATGGAGTCAGAGGGAAGTCTTAAAGACAACCCTGGGTTACTGCACTAAAGGTGCTATGTAACCCCTACAAGAACAGGGGCACCTGGAGTGGTGTGCTCCAGTGCCCAAGATCACACAATGAGTAAAAACACATAGGGCAAAACACATGTAAGAGTGGAAAAAGGATGTACACTCTTACCAGGTGGAAAAAATAAACTCCAGAAATCCAGCAAAGCTGCTGGGGGACTCACTAGGTGAGGGAAATTAGCCTTAGAAGGAGAATTCTCCCTAACAGGCACTTGACTGTGTTCAGCCCTCCACTCCCAGTTTGTCTGTTGTAGATGTTAAATAATAAGACCTCACCATTCCCTGTTCTAATAATAAGTGTCATGATCTCTGCTTCCAAAAGGTCAGGGTTTTCCCAACTCCCTTGGAAGCAGATTCATAACCCAGGTTCCGAGTGCCAACCAGTCCCAATTGGGACCTTTTGGACCCAGTCCTGGCGCCAGTGGCACCAGGCTCATAAATATGCCCAGTCCCAGCGCTGGAAGCGCCGGGCTCATAATGCTTGGGTGGACTTACCTGCAGCAGACCATGCTGCTTACTTGCCTGCCAGTTGAGCCTCTGATCCTCTTCTGTTTGGAACTACTTTTCCTGTTGGGTGGGGCAGGAGCCACTCCCTAGGTTCAGAACACTGGAACTCTTCTGGAAAGCAGGAACTCGTTTCTTACCTAGGCGTGGCTGTGGAAGGAGACACCTAAGCACTACAGGAGGCTATTTAAACCACACCCGATGGATGAATCTTGCTTTGCGTTATTCTGCATCCTCTGCAGCAGAACGCTCATCGTGTCTTCTGCATCTGATCCTGGGCCTAAGGAAAAAGGCTTACCATCCTGAATCCAGTCTTCAGCAACACCTATAAAGACAAGAAAGAACAGGTTAGCATTACGGTCTTCAGTGACAGCTCTTCACTTACCAGGGCCATCGGCTGTCACCAACGCCTCGCGCTGCATTCTGAAAGACAAAGGCTTACCTACTCTTCGTGCGCTCCGGAGGTCTTCACACTGCATTCCGGCATCTGAAAGACAAAAGCTTACCAACTCTTCGCACGCTCCGGAGGCCTTCGGCGCTGCATCCCGCATCTGAAAGACAAAACAAGGTGCGTTTAAAGACATTGGGGAACTTTAATACTCACGTGCCATTACTCCTTCCCACATCTAACCCAGTGGGTATTCCGGCACCCTGCAGCCGCTCCGAACTTGTACCTGCAAAATAAAAAGACAGTTAGAGCGCATCGTGAAGCAGGCAACAAGCGCTTACTTACGTGCTTCCAGGCGCTTCTATTCATCACACGGGCTCCATCTTCAACTCACTTCAGCCCGTCATCCACCATCGCCGGAACCCTGCAAAACAAGAGACATCATTACTAAAGACTTTAAAGACATTAAAATTACTCGAAACTTACCGTTCGTGCAGTAAACGACGGACAGCAGTCCTCTGAAGTCAAGAGGCCTGCTCCCCTTATCCAGTTAAGAAACTGTTTACAGCACCCTGCCCCGAGGCAGATGGAGAGCACAGCGTTCACTTACCTAAGGTGAGAGCGTTAACCTTCGGGGTTCTACAGGAGAAGAGAAAGGGAAGAAGAGAGAGACATTCAATAACCCAGTTCATTAATCCCATATTTTCTATCTGCAGACATCTTACCCTTCGAGTCAAACATACAGTGCACAGAGGTCCAGCCCAACGAGCCAGCCGTGTGTTACACGTCACCTTTGAAGATACGGTATACGCCCAGTCAAGACCGGCGCCTCTATGGGAATCAGGTGAGCGTTACAATAAGATACTGGAGATCTGGGGATCAGTCTTCCTAACATTCACAGCCCAGTCTAAATTTATATCAATCCAGATTAAAAGCCTGCCAAAGGGTCTCCCTTTGGGGTCCCTTTTTGGCCGCTATAGTATATGCTTGATAGCCCTGTAAGAAGGGGGTTGCAAGAGACCAATATCTTTTAAAAACAGATTATTTGAAAATCTCTAATAAACATTAACCATTCAGGGTCTTCTGGAAGCGGTAGGTTCTCTTCTCCACGTGACTCAGGCCATGAGAGTCCAGTCATTCAACTTTGTCTAACCCACTAGTACTGTCAAGTGCTGCATGTGGGGAAATGAGGGAAACCGTTTTATAGTAACCCATAAAGGTTGGGGGAGGTTTAGGTTTGTCCTTACCAGGAAAATGGGTATACCATGTCTCTCCTCTGTGTACCCCAAACTCAATCCCCAAGGACTCTCAACCTAGGTGATCCTCCCTCGCTTCTCCACCGCTAGGGGTGGGATCCAAGAGCAATGGCCTTTTTCCTGGCTACATGAGAAGAGGATCCAGGGGGGCTAGAAGTGAGAATACCCTCAGGTTTCTCACATAACCAATCTGTACCTGTCTGTTCCCAAGGGGTTGGGTTACACAGAGGAGAGGCTTTAACAAACCCCTCTAAGACCCTCCACCTTTTCCAGCCCGGTTTTGCTTGCAGTTTCAGATCATGTGGTAGCAGCAAGGGGCTTGTGCTACTTGTCCATCTGTCGTCTTGGTGAGCCGTCAAGCCTGAAGATGGGAGGGATCCCTGCCTCTTCTCCCTCAACCCCCCACCCCCGACAGTCATGACCCTGACTCTATCAATCATAGCCAGGATTTAAAACTCAGATGGAAAAGGGACCTGGGAAGACTTGTGAGGGGTCAGAAATGAGAGGCTGACACAAAGTGGTAATATTTTCAACATTAGCCATTTTATTAACAAAATGGTGTTTGGATAAAGGCCTAACTTTCCCTATCCTAACGTGAATATCCCTTCCTACAAAACTAAAACAGGCTGACCTTGTGTCCAAACTAAATCTGACTCTCACACTAGCAAACAGGTGCAAGGTAAATGTTTCAAAGTGCAACAGAAATGTGCAGAAACTCAAGCATATAACTGCAGCCAAACAATCCTTATGTTGAGGGGCTGGTTCATTTCCCCTGGAGTATTGTAGGATAACTGTTCACAATGTGCTGTGTCAAACCCAGCCTTTTAAAGGCAACACAAATGTCTCTTTTACAGAATACTCTGCTCAGGATGGCAAAAACAAATTTCCCATCCACAACACTGGTTGGAATGTAGCAAAGAGGAAGTCTCTCCTAGTTTTTCAGAATAACAATTTTCCACAACACTGGTTGAAAGATGGCAAGGGAAAGTCTTTACTACTTTTCGGAATGGCTTAACAAATGTCTTTTCTCCAATAGTGATTCAAGTATGGTAAACGGCAAGTCTTTTCAAAGTCTCTGTTTGACAAAATGTTCAATTGAAATAACTTAATATAACCAAGTCTCTTTTCAATACACCTATTCAAAGTGAGTTTCATGGCACACTCTCCTGCCAGGAAACTCCTCAACTGAAACCTCCTGATATCCTGGGTTACTCTCCTGCCAGGAATACCCCCCTTTTGGTTCACGTAGATCTCCTGGTATACTCCCCTGCCATGTATCTCTTTCAAAAAGGTTTGCTACCTGATACTCTTTTCAAGTCTCTCTGCAACATTCACATTCCTCCTTAGGTATCACATGATTGTACTCTTTCAACAGCACAATGTTTTTAACTTCAGTTGTTACTTGTACCTTTTTCCCCCCATACTGACATCTCCTATACAAGGGTTTGTTCAAGCTCTGTCTGTCAACCTTTCTCTCAATCTCTCTTAGCAGTGCATGTACCACGTTTCAACCAACTGACATTGCATGTCAGGAGAATTGTACAACTCTTGCCTCCTTGTTTCTCTCACAATCTCTCTTGGCTCATGACAATGCTGGTTCCTGGTTTCCCCCAATTTGTCAGGAGAATTGTACCATATTTGCCCCTGTTGTTCTTTTGGCAATGTCTTTTGACTCGGGGCAATGCTGGTCACAGGTTTCCCCCAACTGACATCTCATGTCAGGAGAACTGTACGATGTTTGCCTGCTCTTTTCAATTATATTTGGTCAGTATTCAAACATTCTTTCAAAGTGATTTCTAGCGTGTTTGCATGTCCCGGGCCCTGCTTTGCTTCTATGCTGAATCACTTGTTCACTGTGCGGCTGCTGTGATGTGTTCACGAGGGGCCAGCTTCCCCTTTTGTACAGAGTGTCATTAGGTCTCCGAATCGGCACTCCTGTCCTTCGCCACCAAGACCTCCGCAGCTCTGCAGGACCACGCCTCCCCAGACAGCCCCACTGCACACTGTCCACTTTCTATCCCTGAGTACCTCTCCACGCTGCCAACCTGCTTCTGGCAGGTGTCTTTCGTTCTCCCCACAGCCCTTGCTGCAGGTGATCTGGGAATGTAATGGTCCCAGGGCCACTGATTAGGTTTGTGACCACTGGACTGCACATTATTCTTAGGGTCACATTTTCTCCACAAACTCCTTGCTCTTCTTCCTCGTACCAGTACCTGGGACTTGAAGTCCAAGGAAGTTTCAACTGTTTTTAAGTCACATGGTTGAACAGTTGCGTTGAAAATGCAAACACCATAAACCTCAGATGGTTCATATGTTCTAGGTTTACCATGTACACTTGAAGATTGAATAAGGTTTTGTTTAAGTGGCTTTCAGAGTTTTACAGTTCGATGGTTCGAAATAGTGACAGCAAGCCATTAAAAACTCAGGAGTTAAGGGTTCTTCCTCACAAGAAAGAGATGTTTATCGCCTCTCTCCTGTTGAAGTCACCACTCTCCCCTGACTGCCATCTCCTCCCATATGTCCCACCCTCAGAAAACCACCCCCAGTGTCAGGATCAGGTAGAGACTACCTTCCTCTGGCCACATGGGAGGAAACTTTAGGCTGGGGATCAGTGATAACTCTGCAGGATTCATCACAGACTAGATGACTAAGAGTGGGGGGAGGCCCTACAGTTCCCCAGAGAGGTGGCCATCTCAGTGAGACTGAGGCTCACACAATTAGAATACCTACACCAAATGCAATGTTCCAGAGATAGGTTAAAGAAAATGGTGAGATGGGGGATGACAGTTGCCCAAAGTGTGTGACTGCCATGGGAACTTTCTTCCATATGATTTGGGGGTGCACTAGAGTGAGGAGATTCTGGGAGAAATCAGTAGAGAAATGAAGGGGGTACTAAGGTGCCCGTTTGTTGGCATATGGATGGAAGGGGGAGTTGGCCAAGCATCAGAAAATCCTCCTAAATACTGCCTTCATAGTGACAAAAAGGGAGCTAACCGTATGAACCCTCGATGCCTACCACAGTGGCGCTCAGGAATGGACAACCTCAAAAACTGGGATAAACTGGTGTATAAGAGCAGTGGATGCTTGTGTAAATATGATAGAATTTGGGGCAGATATGATTAGCCGGAACAGGGATAGAAACCCCAGAGATTGGAGGCAGTGTGGAGAAGGAATAGGTGGGAAAGGTCGGGCGGAAGGCACAACGGGAACAAACGCACTCTATTCAAATGTGGGGGAGAGCCGTGTTGTTTTGATGTAACTTTTTGTATCAGCCAAGGGATTCGAAATCTTAGTTGTATCACTGCTATCTTTGAAATACCAATAAAAAGATAGGTTATAAAAAATAATTAATAGCTCTCCCAAACGTGTCTGAATACTCCTGCCAGATTGTCCTTTACAATTCACTTTATATAAGCTTAATCGGTTCACATGGTAGGCGCCAATATGCTCCGTGCATGAACCAAAAATGAGTTCTTTGTCATCGGAGAAATCAACAGATTTGAAAATGTTCTTTTACATAACTATTCCTCTCTGTAGTGCTGCAAAGATAATGCCACTGCGCACATCTTCTGCTCGCTTTATCACCATGCTTTGAACTTGGGGGACTCGTAACATGTAAGTGCATCTAGAAAGGCAACCATAGATGGAAACGCAGATATTCCTAATTTTCAAATACTTTGAGTTCACAACCTAGTAGACCTAGCTTTCATTGAAAAGGTATGATTTGAAGACCGCAGCATGGATCATATAAATGCATTCATATGCATTTTGTTTGTAAATAACATCCAACACTATTTGCCTCATTTATGTCTGTATCTGTAAGTTGAAATGTAAAGGTAATTTACATTACCTTAACGCCTCCTTCAGTTTATAGGTAGTGTGAGGTAGTGTTTTATTATTAATGTAATGATTAGATCTCTCACTTATGGATGTAATCTACTCTACCAGGGATGTCTTAAGTAGAGTCATCTGTGATGGCAGCACAGTGCCCTAGTTTCCAATGATGTCATACCTGATGTCAACGGTGTGCTCATGGGCTGTACAACGGGCATGGGCTCAGAGTAAATGTGGCTTAGCTTTCAACAACTGCTGAATTTCTGTTTGTGTGTTAATCTGGAACCTTACACTTTAATATATTTTCAAGTTACAAATCGTGTGCCTGTAGGTAAATGGTGTTCACCATCCAATTTTTCCATTTTCCATCATCAGTGTCCTCCCAACTTAAATCTGCCATAAGAAATATAAAAACCATGTTGTTTTTATTTCTGCTCTAAAAAGTCTTAGTTCTCTTGTCATCTTGCTAACTTTTCCCAAACACACATTCAACAGGATCTAAAAGAATGTATTGCTTGTAGCTGCCTTTCCACATCAGGACACAGTGTCCCTGCTTGCACGAGAGGTGGAACGAAATATTCAGTGGTCCAGAACTTTCTTTCTTGAAGGAGGAAGAGAGGCGAGTGAATACAGACAACTCAGCAATGTTGTACCTACATGAGACAAAGTTCCATCCCATAACAAATGTGGGACAGTACCTCTACTACAAGGTGAGCTGTGGTGGGTCGGAAAAAGGAGGCGGACACTTGAATGACAATTATTATGGTGTTTATTAAAATAATAAAGATAAGGCCCATCTTTCCCCACTGCAAGAGGTGCTAGTCATTTGTCAGGAAATCCCAAATGAATGTGTCCATGGTCCAAAACTAATTCTGACTAACTGACCCTACCACCCACTATTTTAACTAGCTTAAATTATATTAGTAGAATGTCTCCCCTCTCCTAGTTACCTCTCATGGCAAATTCCCTTCTTAGTCCATAGTTCTCTTCAGTAAGATATCTTCAAATAGCCTCTTGAAACCTTCTGGACAAGATCTTGTAACTCTTTTACAATGTACTTTGGTTTTGTCTCCCCTTTTGGGACAGTTGTTGCACAGTCCTTTGCATCACTCATTTTTATACCTTGATCCAGGCTTGTATGCATTTCTGACTTTAGTATCCATGACCTTCTTAGGTTAGTTTTCCTTTGTTATGACTTGATCTTCCCCCTCTGCTGGGTTTGTTCAGTTTGATTATTTCTCCCATTATCTGGTTCACTTAATTTCATTTCCCACTCATATTTATATCATTCTCTCTCTGGCTTTCCCCAATCTTTATCTCCCAAACAATGGGGTACTTTCCCTCTTCCAAGGGTGCATGTGACCAGTTGTTAATACCTTCTCTTTCAGGCTTATTCATACTTTTTTTTATCACATTAACACAGTTCCACTTCAAAGGCTTTATACTTTGTATCTCGATTTCACTGGCTCAAGTTTCTCCTGCTTCATAACGATGCCCTAGCGGCCTCCCGGTACTCCTGTTCTCCCCAGTACCTCTGTATCTGGGGAGCCCGCTCCGTTTCATTTCCTCTGCTCCGGATCTCATGCTTCTCCTTGTTGTCGGTGTCCTGCACTCAGTCCGCTCTCTCGTTGTGACCAGGTCTGGATGCAGGTCACAGGGTGTCTCGTTGACGCCCCTTCATTCCGCCCGGGGTGGTTTTCGTTGCTGTTTCGGTGAATTACGGTACGGAAGAAATGATAGAAGACAGTGAAAGTTCTACCCAGAATTAATGGTTGGATCTCAGGTTAATGGCAAATCCATGCACGCATTATGAAACAATATTTAAAGAAATGGCAAGTTTATGCGCGTTTTATGAAGCATTATTCAAACATGTATTGTTGTAGTTTGTAATACAAGCGAAGGGATTTCGTTTTGAACCTCACATGAGCAATGTTAAGGGGTGATGCTTAAATCAATGTATGTTACATAGGAGTGGTGCCTGATCAACACTGTTTTGTAGCTATGTTTAAAAGCTAATGGATGTAACTGTTCATAATCTTCTTTGCTGATTTAAGCAACTTTGGTAACTTAAGATGATGGTATGAGTTGTTCACCGTTGTGGTATCTGTGAGTGCATTAATGTATGTTGGGTTGTGCAATTAAATGAGATGATAGGTTACTGGCGCACTGTATGGGTTGGAAAAATAAAAAGGGGGTCTGATAACTGTGTATGAAGTTATAAAGTTTGCCATTGCATCAGCATGGGTAGTGCAATGAGATCAAATGTTACTGTCATATTGTATGGGTTGATGAAGTACAAGGGTGGATGAAGTTGTGGATAATGGTTAGCATTTTCCAGCATGAACGATGCATAAAGTGTTAATGATTCCCAATGTATCTGTGTGCAAGTTAAGTATGCACAGGGCAGGTAAAGTTGATAAAAGTGAGTGATGAAGATGAAGTTAGTAAATATGAGCGTATGAAGCTTAGGGATATCTTATTGATGAATGGGAGGTGAATTTAAGTAATTAAGTATTTATTTTAACATTTCCCAGTGTAACTGTGAAGATGATTTTATTTTTTATTTATTTGCATTTGTAAAGCGCCTAAGCCCATGGGCATCAGGGTGCTGTTGCAAACCTGTTACATTATACATATACTTGACAGAGGAACATAAACTTGAGAAAAGAGGATTTTAATAGAAAATAGTAAGGGGACTGAGAGGAACAACAGTAAAGCATAATACAATTATTGTAGTAGAAATGGAACAAACCTTAAAGTGCTAGTGAGAATATGCAGATGAGATTGAGGTACTATTGTATGAAGGGCACAACATTTTAAAGTGTGAGTGATGTATTGTATTCTGGCACTAATGGTACAGATTGTTGTGCATATGGAATATTGGATGAGAGCGTACATTTCACCAGTTGTATATATGAGGAGTTAACACTTCTGGCATTAAGGATGCAGAGATTTGTGTTTTAACATTCATTTTTTTACATGTGAGGAATAGGCAGAGATACTTCTGGCACTAAGGGTTCAGAGGGTGTTATATTTATGTTATACTTAGAACACAATGTGCAGAAGTTGGTGAAACGTCCATAAGCACAGGATAAGATGTTGTTATGCACATTTGAGCTAATTGGGGTGAGATTATTAGAAATTGAAAGCGAATGCTAGATATGATGCATACAGGAGAATTCTAGCAAGGAAGAGTTTGTTGTGCATAACAGGAGAAATTGTTTTTTTCCATCTTAAATGCACATTAGGGTGATTATTCAATTTGTTTGTGTGGATTTTTATGCAAATGAGGGAGATTTCCACAAATTACTCCTTGTTTGTGTGATGGATGACGGGCGGTTCACTTACAGTCCTTTTGCGTATTTTGTGTACTTTCATTGTGGTGTTTGTTGCTTTCCTATACATTTCTTGTCTCTTCAATTTTTTCTTTAGGATAGGTTATGGGTGATATTGACACATAATTTTGGCGCAGGTTGCCTGGAACAGTAGAGCAAGAGACCAAGAACCATTAAAAAATAATTGTGAGTTAGATTGATTTTGGTTGTGCAGTGTGCTCGAGGTCATGCAGTTCAGTTCGTCTGTCTACTGGTTAGCGCTCAAAGGGGCAGCTTTGAGACTGGGTGTGTCAGATGAAGTTAAAGGAGTCATTGATTTTGTGTTGGCTTAGAATGTTGTGTGGTTCTCCATAGCACAATGATAGTACTCTAGCGTGGCAGACTGGAAATTTGACAGCAGCAGTGGCAGCTAAAAGGTGTCCAATACATTTCTGATGGTTCAGATGGTGGTGTTGTGTCTCAGGTTTTGCTGGCATAAGTTACTTTATAGCAGCAGTGTCAGCTAAAAGGTGTCCAATACATTTCTGATGGTTCAGATGGTGGTGTTGTGTCTCAGGTTTTGCTGGCATAAGTTACTTTATAGGAAAGTGGTGGTATTCGATGTTTCTGTGGTGAGATGCGTGACATGCGAAAGTCTGTTTTGTTTCGTTTTGTGTTGAGAACGGAGGTGTGCAACATTGAGACATTTTGAGTGTGTTCCATTATGGTGATAAGAAGGTAGGTTTGTAGCATCCTGAGTTGTTATTGTTGTGTTTTACCATTGTGTAAAGAAGGGAGATGTGTAGCATTCTGACTTTCTGCATTTGTGTACAATTGAAGGTGCATTGGAATGTGGAATCTGGAAGCCCCAGATTCCAGTGAAGTCCATTGTACTGGACTTCAGGGTATGAGGTTGAACATGATAGATGTATAACCTGTACACTCCTGCCTAACTTCCTAATCCAACTCTGTAACATGAAATAACAAAGTTTCCTTTTATACTCACGAAGTAGCCTGATATTCCTGCTCCGTGTGATACTTAACTGAAGTCCCAGGATACATACTTAAATATTTTAATTCCCTTTTCGCCAGCTTTTCTCCATTCGGAAACGCTGGGCCTACAGAGTTTCCCTCCGATGCTCAGTACTCCTCTGAAAGGTGTGGACTCCGAGCTCTCCTCGACTCTGCCTCCTCCAGGCGTCACCTCGTCAGTGGGTTTCCCCTGCTTTTGCTCTCCTCTTCCTGTCTGTGCTTCGCCTCTCCTCGGCATGGATATTTTAGTTTTGTCTTAAGCCAAGTCCCATTGGCTCTTTCAATGTTTTTCATATATGATAGTCCCATACATGCCACTAGGGTGGATGTTCTAGGGAGTACCTCCTAGGAACAGGAGTGCTTGTCCCCTAAGGGGGAGTCTCTCCCAGTGAGGTCCCACTTGCCCAGACCCACAGGGAGGGTCTTGCGGTGCAGGCTCACCGCCCTAGTCTCAAAGAGGGATGCTTCCCCTTGGGGAGAAGGGACGAATACTCTCGATTTGTTACAGAGCCCAGGAAGGCACACAAGCATTATTGGAAGGGACTTGGCTGTGTGCACACGAGGGAGGCTGTGAGAATGAGAGAGAGCACCTGCTCTTGTGGAGGCGCAAGGAGGATGGGCACTCTTTCATGCCAGGGCTAGAGGCGGCACCTTCAGTGTACTGAGCTACTGTGATCAGGAAGGTAGACTTGGGCCCTGATGGCGAGGCAGGCCATTCCTAGAAGCCTCACCATGAGAGCCTGCCTTGTCAGGAGGGGGCCGTGCCCATAAGCAATGAGGAGCCAATGCCAGAGTAAAAGGGAGAAACCCTGACTGCACCAGAAAAGAGCCTATGCTCTAGTATTCAATTTCCCTACATTTCATGGGACATACCAACACGCAGCGAGGAGCCATTCCTGGAGTATAAGAGAGAAGCCCTGGCTGGGTGCAAAAGGAGCCTCGCTTCGGTTTGCAATCTTTCTGTACGGCAACAAAGTAATAATCAGGGGAGAGTTTGGCTATGTAAGAATGTGAGAGAGAGAACCATTGCTTGGGTCAGGGCGTCAAAGATGGTGGAAGAAGTGAATGCATGGTTGGGTCAATCTCGGAAGAAAAGAGCAGCCACTGCAGCATAGAACTTTCTAGCACGAAAGGCAGCTAGAGAAACCAAAAAGTAAAACAAAACTTCCGGAGGAGGCCAAAGATACTAGAGAGGGGCCAGTTGCCTAAAGAGGGGAATTTAAAAAAAAGACCCCCCAGAGAAGCAGACATGGGCAAACTCTCTCCGGAGAGGCTGATGGCAGGGATCCCTAAATAGGTGGTCCCAAAAGAGGCCCGCAGAGATGGTGACACGAAAGAACCATCCTAAGAGAGGTTGACTGAAGAGAGCCCTTAAACAGAAAGGAGACCCTCTGGGAAATAAAAACGACCAAAGTCTCACAATTGCATCTGACAGAGAGCCAGCCCAAAAGAGGGGAACCCAAAGGAGATCCTGGGAGAGGGAGCAGAGTCCTAGAAATGGGAACCCAAAAGAGTGTAAGAAGAGAAAAAACATTGAACAACAAGATAACGGGACTATGTAGCAGTTGCAAATCGGCCAGAAGACTGAGTCCTTAATAAGAAAAGGTCCTGGGGAGAGGATCCAAACTGAAACTCGTTAATGGAAAAAAGAGCCTAAGGAAGTTAGTTGTTAAATCAGAAATCACCTGAGAAAATCGGTAGAGAGAACTGGCAAACATGATTAAAGAGTTGGAGTTCCTTCTACAAAAGCTACAATACAATTCCAGATGATGTCAAATGTAGAAGAGTGTTAACAAAAAAGAGCACTTTTATTTATTTGTTCTGTTTGTCTATAATAAACTGAGCTTTCCACTAATGAGCCATTTCCAATTTTAACTCAAACCATTTTCAATGTTTTGGGTGCTTCCCATGTATCGGCCCATTCACCCTGAGCTGAGACCAAAGATAAACTAGTTGAAGCATTGCCCACAAAGCATTAGGGCACACTCTTAGTTCTCTGGCGCTGCAGAACAGTTATGGTACAGATTGTTCATGGAGGATGCTGCTGGTGGCAATGCTGCATCTGGAACAGGAGTTGGATCCAGGGATGATGCCCATTTCTGAGGCCGATGATTCTTCTGGCACCACCAATGATGTGGGTGGCACATCAACTTGTGTTCTTCTGCACACTAGACCACAGGTTGTTTCTGCAAGAGGCAACACAAGTTGCCATCTGTCTCATACCAATGTATTCAGATTTCATGTCAGACAGCTGTTGCCTAGGGTTTGGCCGTGTACATTTGTATTGCCATGGCACACCAACAGGACACAAACTTGATATTTTGCCCTTCTGCTCCTCACACAGTGAGGGTACTTGGAAGTAGGTGGCACAACACCCTTTTTCACTTCAATGCATTATACCGTGCTTGCAGACTCTTGACAGTCTCCTGTTGCACGTCTTCACTCTCATCTGTGGTGCTAATCTCCTCACTTTCTCTTACCTCTTTCTCTCCTACCCTCATTTCCTGGTCTTCAGGCTCCATTCTCTTCCAAAATAATTAGGGTAAAATCAGCCCCTGAAAGAAAACCACCACAAACGACACACTACACAAGACAAAGGATCACAAGAAAGAACAGCGGTACAAAAGGGATAGATAAAAGCATTTTCTAATTTTGGGCAATTTAAAGGAGCCTAAAAGTGCTCCTTTCTACGTAGAAGCATGGAAGCAATGCTAACGTGAACACCCTCCTTGATGTTCTGTTTTTCCCATAATTCCCACTATACACCCAATCAGTGTCAACTACTTGACTTGGCGTACCCACTTGCTTTATTGAAGTTTTTCAACATCACAATTTTTTCCCTGCCAGAAAACCCCAACCAATGAACGTCCTGCACGTAAAGTCATATATGTTCTGAAACACTAAAGCAACTCCTCGAATCTTCTTTACTCATCTTATTTCATAGTACTTGTTATACCGTTTGCACACAGCTTCACCTGCCTTCATAGCATAAAGCCACATATAGCTGCAGATATCCCCTTCACTTAACTAGCAAAAAGTGGGAGATTTACCACGGGTGGAATTCCTCCCTGTGGTAAATCCACCAAATCCCTGTGGAGTTCTATGGAGACTGAAAATGGAGATTAATGCCACAGTTACTCCACTCATCTGGCTGCAAGTCCGCCAGACCAGAGTGGTGATAATAGGAACCAGAGTTTCGTGGAGTTTCCGCCAGAAAATCCACCAGACTCAGAATGAGGCCTTTTTCTTTTCAGCTCCTCCCTTGTGTGAAGTCACTCTCTAAAGACGCTGATGATGCCTGTTTGGCTCTGTCTTCCACCATGCATGCGTGTGAGTGGCCCTTTGTCTGTTGCTGTTGACTGAACAGCTATGTGTGCGTGTGTTTATTTATTAGCATTGCCTAGATTTGTCAGCTCTTTCCAAGCAGTAAGGACTGCTATTATGCTAGCATGCGTATTCTTCATAACCTGTACCTCAGTACAAGCATTTCTAGAGGCACTTTCTTTCAGCAGGGAAGTTTACCTACATGCCTGCTTCCCTCTTACTGTAGTTCAGGTGAACTACAATTCCCATCAACCCCAATCCTTTTCTTACCGCCGTCATCGTGGTACGTATGCAGAGGCCGGTTAGTGCTGGTTTGTGTCCGGAGAGTGTTGAGTGTCAGGAGATACCAGCTCACTTGCCAGCCTGCAACTTGTTTGTTCCTCCTGTATCACCACTGCTCGCCCCCCCTGACCCCCGTGTCTACCCACGGTAGGTGTGTTTATACCGACTCTAGCAACCTTCTAGGCTCTACCTGCATTTCGCGTGGCATTCCGATTTAGCTTCCTGAATGTACACCACTGGCCAAGACTGCTACATTATAATGCCCATGGAGCCATATCAATTGAACCCTTGTGGTGTTATCGCAGTGGGTATACCGGGAGTGAATACATGTGTAACCAGCCCTGCCGATAATACATCCCCTGTCCTGCACCCTGTAGATAGTGAGGCACAAGACATCCAGTCGAGAGATAAGCCACTAACATGCCTGCTTCTTAATACACGATCCCTAGCAAAACACAACACTGAAGTGGGCGATTACATTAGAGATTCTAACATCGATATCTGTGCAATCACTGAGACATGGCTCCACCGGGCCTCTGGTCCTGCCATTAGCCTGGCTATACCCCCCGGCTATAAGATAATGCAGGATGATTGCTTGGAGGGAGCAGGAGGTGGCATTGCCATTCTCTATAGGTCATCTCGCCAGCAAATTTCTAATGTTACTATACCAGACTGTGAGTTTCTTCTGGCCAAAGTCACAACAGAGGCCAATACTACCATTAATATTGCTATCTATTGCCCACCCAATAAAATGCCACATTTCTTGACTCATTTCAGTGATGTCTTTCTTAAAGCCAGTGGCTAAACTGATTTTATTGGGCGATTTGAACCTAGGATTTGAGGACCCCATGGATAAAATGGGCCAACACTCCAGTACCACACTGACTGCATTAGGTTTCACCCACTGGATACATTCAGCTGCTCATGATAAGGGCAGGACACTTGACTGGGTGGCGACACACAATGTAGAAATACAGTGTATCAACACAGACCCCTGCCCTTGGTCCGATCACTTTTTCTCTAAAACCACCATCTCTAAGGCTTATTTCTACAATGAGATCCACAAACTGAGGTGCTCCAAGAAAAAAGCCTTCCAACATTGGAAGAATGAACCATCTACTGCCAATAAATTGGACTATTCTAATGACGCTAAACAGTACACAACTGCTATCTGCAAGGCTAAAATGCAGCTATATGACAATAAACTCTCCAAAGCACCCTCTAATACTAGGGAATTGTTTATGATCCTTGAGGAAGTTGAGACCCCATGCCCCATCACAACAGAAGTTGTGAAAGATAGTATTCAGGAGGCAACAAGGGGAACAATTGACCAGATCAGAGCAAACAACTCCATCAACTTCACTGTCTGAGACTCTGCGCAAGACCTTATGCCCTGTGATCTCCACACACATATTGTCATTCCCTTCTCCTTTAATTGAGTAACAGAAACAGAAATGGTAGCCATTCTGGCCAGTCTCAACCCTACTACTTGTAGAGGAGATATCTGCCCAGCTGTGACGGTTAAAGCCTGTGCTGCTCAGTTACAACCTATAATAACAAAGTTTGTCAACTGCTCCTTTCATGAGGGTGATGTACCTGGGGTTATCAAACAGGCTTGGCACTCCACGCTTCTGAAGAAGCCATCTCTTGGCCTGGCTTTAGCGGAGAACTATCGCCCGAATACAAACATCCCTTTTCTGCTCTGAATTCTGGATAGGGTGGCATATATTCAGATTCAGGGCTTTCTGGGAGCGCATAACCTTCTTGGCCATAAACAGGCTTCCGAAAATCACATGGCACCAATTCCACCCTCCTGGAACTCAAATGCAATATCCTACAGTCCTTTGAGGGAGGCAGCACAGTTATGCTCATGTTATTAGACCTGTTGTCCGCTTTTGACGTAGTGGACCACGACATATCGATAGAGACTCCGGGACACCACATTTATTCCGCCCAATGTGGCAATAATCCTTCCTCTCGGGCCTTGGGGCTAAAGTAGTTTGCAACGAGGCCATGGCAGAGAGTTATCTAGTGACATGCGGGATGCCACAGGGGGCGTGCATCTCCCACACTCATTAACATCTTTAATACTCCCATTTTCAACTTGTTGGATGGGGGGGCACACAGTATGCTAACTATGCTGACAACACTGTCTGATCTGCCTTAAGGGCGACTACACCAAAGATACGATCTCGTTAACCAGGCGTTTGGTCTCATTGAATCTTGGATAAAGGATAATGGGCTAGCACTAAACGCCAAGAAGACTGAGTTGATGATTGCAGGGACAGCTGGCCACACAAGGAAACTGGGGGATGAATATCAAGTCTTTGTCATCACAGGCTGTGAAATTAAGACAGTCAACAAAGTGAAGACCCTGGGGGTGGTACTGGATCAGGAGCTTTCCATGAAAGCGCATATCAGTGGCCTGGTATCTAGTACAGTCTACTACCTCAGTAGATCCAAATGTGCAGCGATCGCGAGAGCGATTATTGGGGCTTGTATTGACTACTCTTCTGGCCTTCTTCATGGCATTCGAAAAGGGGAACTGGCAAGACTCCAGGTCATCTAAAATAACACAGTGAGAGTGGTGGAGGGTCTTAAACTATCAGATAACATCTCTATGGCCAGAAAAAATCTCCACTGGCTCCCAGTGGAAAAGAGTGATCTTTTGGACACTCTGTATTACACACCAATGTCTCCACAAACATTCCCAGCAAACGCGCCCAGAAACCTGCTCGGTTGCCAGAGAGAAGGGTTCTGAGATCAAACAATTCCAATCTTTTGCTCATCCCCAAGGCAAGACTGACCATGGTTGCGAAGAACTCCTTGCCCCCTCAGCCCCCAGGCTATGGAATGATCTTCCGCCTGACCTGAGGGCCTGTAGCAGTCTTCTGAAATTCAAGCAGGCACTTAAAACTTTCCTCTTCTGCCAGTTATTTCGGCCCCACTTGCCTTGCTTGCGTGTCCCAATCTGTTTGTTATTATATGTGTGTCCTTGCGCTCTTATGCCTACAGACCTTGTCAATGCGCAATACAAATAAAAAACAATCAAAAACAAATAAACAAATTAATAAATGCATTGCCCTTACCCTTGCCGCACTCTATTTTTGTCTCTTCTTTCTACCACCCTTATAGGGGACATAAAGGAATACAGCTTGCAATATTCTTAACCATCCGTGTTTATTCCTTGGTGCCACCTGCTCAAGTGTAGCAGACAGATGGAATCTAACCCTATTGAGCTTTTATCTCCGTAATTAACTGACTGGTTTCCTGAGGGGAAGGTACTTGGATTCGTTGAGGTCTAACCTGCTGCAGAATTGCTAAAATGCTGCAAAAGGTTGTGAGGTCAGAGCTGCTGGAAAATTGCTGAATCACTGTGAGGAGAAGCCACTGAAAATGTGCTCAGACATTACAAGCTCCAAGCAACCGAAAAAGTAGTAAACTGCTGCCAGACCTCTGCAACAGATACCACTAGGACATTAGAAACCCTAAGGAGCGGAAGGGTGACCCATAGTTGGGGCGGCTGAAACTTTGTGAAGTGGTACTAAGGGGCGAAGCATCACCTGAAAAAACAAGTAAACCAAGTAAGGCAGCACTGCATTCTGGTAATTGGAATATAATCGCAAATTGTTCCATGTTTGAGGAAGAAACTCTGTAAAACTAAAACATGCTAAAGCAGTCTAAGAGAAAGAGACTAAGTGAGGAAATGCCTCATTCTGGGAATTGGAGTGAATGGGCCAAGTATTCCATGTATGAAAACGAAACTAAATTAAATGAAACCGGCATTCTAGCAATTTGTTTAGCTATCAGGGTTTTGAGAATGCGAAACTATTTTTAATTGTATTGTATTGAAAGGGAAAGACAGAGAAAAATGTATATAGAATATAAGACCTAATAATTGTTAGCAGTTGCAGGATTACTTGGTGATCTCTAAAAGACTGAAAAATCAGGTCCAAAGTCTCAATGTGAGGAAGAGGTTGCAGGTCTAGAAACTATTGCCACAACGATGGTGTATGATGAAGACCCCTCCCTGATGTTGTTGGCGGATGCAGGAGTCGATAAGGGGGCTGTTTGCTGCACAAGCTTATGTGATGCTGGGCCTCGGGGTGGAATAGGAGGATCCCCTGGTTACCACCCCTATGCCACACACAGAGGAGAGACACTTTTTACATTGCCATCCCACACACCTGCCCCTTTAAGGGAACTTATTTATGGTGATCTAGCATGCTCGACTCCCCATGCATGGTTTCAGGCATCCTATATAATTATAAAGAGGGAAAAAGAGGGCCCTGACCTAGGCTGGGGAGCCTTGAAAGCAGTCATCCATCCATCACTCAAGGCCTCCACTCTCATACAGTTAGGAAAAGATAGGCTAAGGCAGTCCACTAAAGGGGCAGGTCTGTGTGACACCGCTATTGAGGGGCCAGAAATGAGAGGCAGACACAAAGTTGTAACGTTGTCAACATCAGACTTCTTTTTTGAAATAAAAGGGGTTGGATGAAGGCCTGTATGTCCTTTTCCAAAAGAGTGTTTCCCTACCTAGGAAACTAAAACTAAAGATCACTCTGGGTCTCATCATCAAAATTATACTAAGCGTCCTTGTGTCCAAAAGGTATCTGGCCCTCACACTATAAATGAACAATTAAAGGTGTGTGGTGAGTGTTTCTGTTTTGCTTGAATAAAAAGTGTACAAAAATCAAATATGAAAATCCAACAAATAGTCTCTGCATGCAGGGTCTGGTTCCCTTCTTCTGGATTATTTCAGGTAGAATAGAGACCGTGCCTCTCTGTCAGTGGGCCTTTAAGAATAGATTAAATGTCTTTCTTAATGAGTCTTTCGTCAGGATGGCAAGAAAGATCTCTCAATGAGCTTTTAAGAGCAGATGAAAAGTCTTTCTTAATTCATTTTTCTTCAGAATGGCAAAAAGTGTCTTTTCTTATTCAATACAGTTTTGTAACTCCTGGTATACTCCAATGCCAGGAATTCCCCTTTGGGTTCTTGCACATCGCCTGGTATACTCTTCTGCCAGGTATCCTTTCCCAGAAGGACTGACTTCCTGATGGTTCCTTTCACCTGGACTTCCTAAAGTGTTCATAATGTTTTCCTCCCTCTCTGGGTCTTGCAGATCCCATGGTACTAAACTCCTGTAACCCTTGTATTGCCTCCCGCTTCCTGTAACTGAGACACATTATTGAAACAGCGCCTTGATGCCTCCGGGCTGCTAAGCGATTTACAAATACAAAAATAAAATAAATAAAAAATGGTGTACTCTCCTGCCAGATATCTCTTTCCAAAAAGATTGTCTGCCTGATGGTTCATTTCACCAGGACTTTCAAGATGTTCACTTTCCTTCTTAGTATAACATAGTTATTCTCTTCACTGCTTACACATCTTTAGCTTCAGGTACTACTTGTTTCAACTTCCTCCCCATATTGACATCTCATATATGGGGAGTGGCTCCTTTTGTTTGTACTCTTTAGCTTGTGGCAATGCTTGTTCCAATCTTCTCCAAACTGACCTCTCATGTAAGGAGACTCATGCAAACTTTGCCTTTCATCTTCCTCCTTAACTTCTGTCTCTTCAATTTACTTGGTCGGTATTCAGAAGATTTTTATTTGTCCATGTGCCTTTCCACAAGCCCCAGGGTCCCTAGCACTTTTCGGCAGAAAAACCAGTGTTGTTTGGCATCTTCCGACCGTAGCACACTGCTGAGGCAAAGCGGCTACTCCCCAAGGGCTTCCCTGTCTTTGCTGACCCTTGTTCGGTTCCAGCGTCTGCTCCGTGCTCATGTGTCAGTGAAAGTGAAGGGTTTTCACTGGACTGTGCTTGCAGCAGCCTTGCCGTTGCTCTTGCACTTCCAGTGGTCCTTCTGAAGCATCTTCAGCACCTCTTCTGGTCTCACGTCTCTCTGGGTAGGTGGCCTTCCAAGCGGATGCTTGTAAGCATCTGCTTCGCCCAGCACAGTTCACTTCTTGTCTGCTTCTGCTGCCTGTGCCGCTTTCTGCTCCGCTCGCCCTGCAGCTAGCTTCTCCTCTCCCCCCGCCCCCTTGCCTGCAGATGGGCAGCAGGTTTAAATGTCACACGCAGCTAAGTTCTCTCATGACAACTAGTCTGCACATTTGGATTGATGTTTCCTTCATTCCTCAATAACTCCTTCATCTTTCTCGTCTCCATACTTGAGGCTTTATGGGATTTGAAGTCCATAGGAGTTTTGGGCTCTTTAAGGTTGTATTGTTTCAAAAAATGAAGACCATTGGAAATAGGAAATGTTAAATGTGTTTCATGCGCATATGAGGTGTGAATGGTATCCTGCTTAGGGTGATTAACAAAAAGGGCTGTCAAGGCTTTATAACTACAGGGATCTGTATAATGACAATATGCCATTGGGAACTCTGAAATTATAGGGTCCTCTTCACATAAAAGGGAAGAGTACCGCATCCCTCCTAATGGAGACCCCACATCTCCCTGGCAGCCATCTCCTCCAATGTGATCCTCCCTCATAATACCACCCACAGGGTCAAGATCAGGTAGCGGCTGCCTTCCCCATGGCACATGGAGGAGAGTTTAGGCTGAGGATCACTGATGACTCCATAGGATTCATCACACTGCCCAAGAGGGAATAGCCAAGTCCCACATCAAAAATGGGACCCATCACCTGCATGGGCCCACAAGCCAATCCCTACACCAGATGCCTGAAGAAAGACATGTGGCCTGTGTTTGACTTTATCAAGGGGGGGGCAGGGACCCATCTCAACCTGGGGTAGGTGGCCTACCAAGAAAAAGCAAGGGCCAGACTTACCCTAAAGGTTGTATGGGGAAGTTGAGGGGGCCACCTGTCCCTGCCTCTCCTGTATGCATGGAGCTGTGCATGCTCTTTAGTACCTCTGTCTGCCGCAATGCCTATCATCCTCTGTCTTGGCCAGGTCTCTTTTTCTTTTCTTTCAGGTAATTCCCGGGAGGCAGCAACATTTAGAGAAAAACCTGGAATAAAAGTACTGTAATGCACCTGGGCACAATGGACAAGACCCATCTGGAATAGGAGGAAAGGACTGGTTACCCAAATGGGAATGGACTAGTCTTCCCCTTTCAGAAGCTGTATAGGGAACCAAATACCTACCCCCAAAAACCCCATTCTGGCTGTAGGGGAGCAGTGAGCAACAGTGTAGCTGGTACCACCATGGAGCTACCCAGCACTAGGGAAGACCAGGGGACCCTCCCCAAAACCTTTGTACGGAAAGACGTACTTGATTCAAGAGCAGTAGCCTGCAACCTGCAGCTCTCCAGATGTTTTTATACTTCAACTCAATTGATCCTTCACCATTGACCTTTATAGCCAGGGTTGATGGGAGTTGTAGTCCAAAACATCTGGCGAGCCCAAGGTTTCAGACCCCTTTCAGGAGAGGCACAGAGCAATTCACCACAGCAACCCCATGGACCACTTGGTAAGGATGGAGGCTGAGCGGGGGCAGGGCTAGAGGTCCTTATGAATTCTTCCAGGGGAGGTCTGGCCCAAAAGGGGATAGCTCAGACAGAGGTTAGCACAGGGAATCAGCTGACCCGAGTAGCTAATGGGAGCAGGCGGATGCTTCTAGGCAGGAAGGGGAGGGCTATAATATTCCAGCAGTCAGTTGACAGTGAGAAGTGTAGGTGTGAGGTCAGGGAGCAGGTGAAAGAGGCCAAACGACTAGAAAGGAAGGTATAGCATCCGAGAAGGACTTGGAAGAGAAGTAGAAGTGTTTACAGAGAGAGGAATTGTAAGGTGTTTAGGTAAGAAAGAGGTACCAATTGTTTGTGAATGGGAGAGTGGAGGTAATTTCAAAGGAAGAGTAGGAGGCTGGTTGAGAGTAGGAGAGAGCAGAGGAAAGTCAGAGGCAGGAGGGTGAAGGAGAGCAGAGTCAGGGTATTGTTTGGAGGACTGAGATATGAAGCGAAGTGGATAGGATCAGGTGGATATTGGCAGGTGGAGAAAGGCAGTGAGAGAGAGGGTGATAAGACCAAGAGACATAGTTTAGAGAAAGGAAAAAACAAACACACAGGGTGGAGAGTGAGGGGAGAGGCAAGTGAGGCAATGGTTGAAAGAAGATCATCAGGAGGAAAAGAGCATGAGGGCCATAATACTACCCCGCTTGGTCACCTACAAAGTACCTGTGGGAGTCTGAGAGATAAGGCCACAGATTTTAGGGGACACTGTCTTCCAGGACGGGGATAGACTAGACAGTAAGAGTAACCTGGCTCTAGTTATTTGGCAAGGCAGTTCAACCTGTTGGAGTAGGGAGACTGGGCTACGGAGGAGGGTTCCCTGTCAAAGGTTGAGGGAAAGCTGCACAGGGATCTTACTTGGACTGTGAGCCCCAATTGCAAGTTTTTATAACATTTTTATAATAAAAACTGAAAACCTATTGAATTGGTCTTGTGACTCATTTGGCACCTTGTCGCAGACACCAGATCTTCCATGCCCTAGCGAGAAGGTGTGTCAGACAGAGGACCGACCAAGGGAATGGCAAGCCAATCCTAAGTCCCACATCAGGGCTGTAAGCCAACTCCAGCGGTCGAGCCTGATGGCCAATACCCATTGCAGCTAACAACCCCTTTCACAGAGAGTGGCTGGAAGATGGAGCCAAAGCTCTCTGAAGGCCCATAGGCTCATAATAGCAGTGTGGGAGTTTGGCAAAGGAACTGAAGAGAGGAGACAGGTGAGCATGTAGAGTTACATGGATGAGGCCAGAGGGAAAAGGACATTGAAGGGGAGGAGAGACGAAAGGATGAGATGTTGGTGGAATAAGACTTGGGAAGAGGTAGGTGGGAGTCGGCAGAAGGTTGCTAAAGGTCAAGAGGCAGTTGGGGAATATGGGAACATCATGCAGCGGTTGTTGGAGCATGTTGTGAGATGGTTGGTAGATGAGACGAGGTTGGTGGAAGGGTGGTGAAGGATATGATATGATATTTTATTTATATCGCGCTCGTATACAGGTGTTTCAGAGCGCGACCAGGCAAAGGGAAGGGAACAGGGGAGAAAACAAAAACAATGATCTTACTAGGCCCAGTGACATTGAGAACGTGCAAGTGCATGGGGATGGGGAAATTAAAAGGGGCAAAGTGCATGCTAGGGGGGAGAAATTGGAAAGTGCAGAGCATAAGAGAGGACAAGATAAATAATAAGTAAATAAATAAATAAGGTGATCCGATACAGTGGTAGTGCAACCTGTGAGTGTTCAAGTGCAAGGTTAGTCAAATAGGTACTATCTGATAAGTTCAGAAAAAGAGTGGGGGTGCTGCATGGGTACAGATACAGGCCCCATTGCAAGGGGTGGCCAGGAGGCAGTGCAGCAGGGTGAGCAGGTACATGGGCCCGAAGGGCAGAGGGTGGCCAGGTGCAGCATTGCCGAGAGAGAAAGCAGATCAGCAGGGGAGAAGAGGGGCAGAGGCGAAGAGGAAGGTCTTGAGCAGCTTCCGGAACCGTAGATGGTTCTCCTCAAGTTTCAAGGTGGCAAGTAGGCAGTTCCAGAGGGAGGCCCCTGCCAAGGACAGAGATCTAACTCCAGCTTGTTTCTTTGAAAAACGACTGACCGTAAGGGAGTTAGAAGCGCGAAGGGCTCTAGAGGGGAGGTATTTACGGTGGGATAGTTGACGGTAATTTGGACCCAGGCCCCAGAAAGCCTTGTGGACAATGCAAAGGGTTTTTAATTTAATCCTTGCAAACACAGGGAGCCAATGAAGGGATTTCAGAGCTGGAGGGATATGATCCCAGGGCTTGAGGCCAAGGACAAATCTAGCAGTCCTGTTCTGGATTAGTTGTAAAGGGCAGAGAGTGGTAGAGGTAGATTTAGAAAGAAACTGTTACAGTATTCCAACCTAGAGAAAATCGGAGCTTGGGAGATGACAAGCTTGAGGGAGGAGAGGAAAGGAAGAGTGCCTTTAAGGAGGTGCAGTAAGAAGTTTGACTTTTTGGAGACATTGGAGATGTGTGCAGAGAAGGAAAGTGTGGAGTCAAAGATGACCCAGAGGTTCTTAGCTTCGCAGGTAGGGGCAGGAGGAGGGCCAAGGGAGGCCGGCCAGAGAGTGAGGGGAAAGGATGGAGGGGGTGTACCAATGAGGAGGATCTCAGTCTTCTTGGCATTTAAACAAAGCATTTGCAGCACACCAATTTTGAATGGCGATTAGGCAGTCAGAGATGAGGGAAGGAGAGGTGGTGGCCGAGGGGAGCCTGAAAATGAGTTGGGTGTTGTCAGCGTAGCACTGGAAATTTGAGCAGAAAATGGAAATGTAGTAGGCAAGAGTTGCCGGGTATTGGTTGAAAAGCCAGGTTGAGAGGTTAGATCCCTGGGGAACATCACAGGTAGAGAGGGAGATAGAGAATGGGAAAGACCCAAGTTGTACCTGGGAGGGTCAATCAGAAAGAAAATAAGTCAGCCAGGCCAGAGTCTGATCGGTGATACCCAGGTTGTCATAGAGACAATTGAGCAGGGTGGTTTGATTGACAGTGTCAAAAGCAGAGGAGAGATCAAGTAGATGAGGACAGAGGGAATGTTAGAGTCAAGGTTGGAGAGCAGGTCTTCACAGATGTTCAGGAGAGCAGTTTCCGTACTTCTTGCAGCTCTAAAGCCAGATTGGTGGTCATGGAGAGAGCCAGAATGAAGGTTAAGCTGAAAGATGGCAAGCTTTTCCAGGAGCTTACCCAAAAAGGGAGTCATGGAAATTGGGCGATAGTTAGCCAGACAAGAGGGATCAGCTGTGGGTTTCTTGAGGAGAGGATGCACAAGGGAGTGCTTCAGAGGGGAGGGGAAAGATCCAAAGGCAAAGGTTGCAGAAATTGGCAAGGTCCGGAGCAAGGGTATCAATGTGGTCCTTAATAGTTTTGGAGGAGCAGGGATGGACCTGTCTTGAGGAGGCTTTCATAGATCGGACTTGTCTAGCGACCTCATCAGGGGAGAAAAGAGGAAAGGCAGAGAAAGAGGGAGGGGGGGAAGCTGAGGGTCGGTCAACAAGCAGAGAAGGGAGGGGAGGGGAGAGGAGCGGGAGAGGAGGAGAGTGTACAAGATGTCCTGGGTTTTAGAGATAAAGTGTGAGGCAAGGTCATTGCAAACAGCCTGAGAGGTGAGAGGAGGGGTGGAAACTGCATCAGGGTTGGCCAGCTCCTTGCAGATTTTAGAGTTCGGCGGAAGATTTTAGATGCCGCAGAGACACAGGCTTGAATATGGACTCGCTTCTTGGTGCGTACATAGAGACTGTATTGCAGTTGGAGTAGGCGGCAGGCCAACTTGTCAGAGGATGAGCAAGAGGCCCTCCATTTCCTCTCCGCCGCCCTACACCTATGTTTAAGTGCAGCTAGGTTGGAGTCATACCAAGAATTGCACTTGATTTTGGGCTTCAAACAGATCCTCATGACGGGGGAAAGAGCATTAAGAGTATCAGAAATAGAGGAGTAGAGGAGAGACAGGGCTGTGTCAGGGTGTGAGTAAGCCAAGAGTGAAGGAGGGGGGTGAGAAGGTGGCAGCGAAAGCCACGACTAACACACGCTTCATGGGCCGGATACCCGAGAAGGTGGGTGGCAGTCATGGGGTAGGCTTGGCTTGAGGGGAGGAGATGGGAAGATGAGAGGAAAGGAGGCTGTAATCGCTCCAGGAAAGAGGAGTGGTGAGGAGAGTAGATAGGGGGAGGCCAGAGAAGATCAAGATATCAAGTGTGTGTCCAGCAGAATGAGTCGGGCCGGAGGGGAGGATAGAAAGGGAGAGTGAATCAGAGGTCGCGAAAGAGCACAGATGAGGAACAGAGAGAATCGAGATGGATGTTAAGGTCACCAAGGAGGAGGAGGAGTTGAGAGGTAGAGGCCAGGAGGGCAGAGGAGAGCTCTGCCCACTCGGAGAGAAAAGAGGTGAATTGACCAGGGGGCCGGTTGAGGGTATCAACAGTAAGGGAGTGGCTAGGAGAGAGACAAAGCCTACAGACGAGGCATTCAAAAGAGGAGTAAGTTTGAGTGGGGATGATAGAGGCAGGAATCCACTCAGGGAAGATCAGGGCTACACCCCCTCCAGGCCGGGTGGATCTGGGGGTGGAGAGGATCTTGTAGCTGTTGGGGAGGAGAGTGTCAAACCTTGTGACAGAGTTGGCCATGAATCATGTCTTGGTAGGACCGAGGACATAGAGGTCAAGTTCTTCAAGGAGGTGGCAGATGTCAGAAGAGTGTTTGACAGCGGAGCGAGGATTGAGGCTGACAAGATGAAGGTTGCCAGCCTTAAAGACCTTCCGGCGAGGGCTATATATCAGAGGTACAGAGGTGTGGAGGGAGTATGAGATGGGACAGAGGAGGAAGGAAAAAAAGGGCAAGGTAGCCAAGGGAGGGGACTAGGGGACAGCAGGAGATGAGAGGAAGTTGATGAGGCAAGGGAACCGCCTACCAAAGAGACGGAGATTGGCCTGAGGGCCTTGCACCATGTTAGTACCATTTAGGTAGACATTAATGATGACTCTGGAGGAATCAAAGGAATCCATCCAGGGACATGAGGTTGGTGGAGAGAATCTGGATGGCGTGAGAAACTGTAGGGAGGAGGCCAGGTCACTGATAGTAGCCAGGACAAAAAGGTTAAGGAACCTCAGGAGGAGGTTGGGCAACCCAAGAGGGATGGTGATGAACCTGACGAGGTGACTTGGAGGAGGCAAATGATTTTTCACGAGTTGGTGAGGTGAGTCTGTAAAGCAGGTTGGAGACTGGGGTAGTTGGAAAACATTGGAAAAAGTTTGAGTGCCTCGATAGGGGGTTCAAGAGAGCATGGGGGAGATCAGTTAACTTCAAGTGGAGGCGGAGCAAGGAACACAGATCAGGAAGGTTCTGGAGGGCAAACAAACAAATGGCAGGGAGCTTATATGAGGATCATGGAGTTGAGGGGTGGACCAAGATCAAGCCCCCGAGAGAGAGAGCGAGCGAGAGATAGATATGTTTGAAAGACTCATCTATGGTTCTGCCTGACACCATAAGTACAGCTCCCCCAGGTATGTGCTACACCTGAGGAAGAGAAGAAAGTTTGAGCTGGTGATACAAGTAGTGCTGGAAACCTGCTAAGCTTGGGGACATTTGGAAGAAGGTTACAGGAGGCCTAATATGACAGACACACAGGGTGAGGGAAACCCTAAAACCTGGGCCTGAAAAGATACCCCATGAGGAACCTGGAAGAGTTGTACAAAACCTGCTAAGGAGAGACGAGTGAGTGAATGGGCAGAAACCCTGAAATAAGAAAGGGGTTAGCTTTCAGAGACCTGTGATGTTGAGGTATATTCTTTTGGTTTATTATTTTGTCTCATCCTTTGTAAACATACCCTTCATTTTTTGTTCTTGGCAAACCTCTTGATCTCACTCATCCCTTGTAATGGGGGGCCCCTATGCAGGATACTCTGGGATAAAGAGAACATACATTATACCAATGCTAAAAGGTGAAGTAAACAAGCCGGACAAAAAATATGGGTAATGGCGAGAAAGATTATCTTAAGGCTGGCCACATTTGAATAAAAGCAGAAGGAAGAAAGAGCTGGTTTAGAAAGACTGATATTTGATGAAGAGACTCATTAAATGTAAAAGTCATGCAAGTAAACATCCTGATAACTACTGAAACACATTACTTAAAAAATAATATTAATTGGATTTGATTTCAGATGAGTGAGTTTAACTAATGCCACTCTGCCACAAGATTCTGATTCCAATCATATATGACCTTTCATGTTGCCTTACCTGATAAACTTTATTGCTTGATTATTTAAATGTACGTTTTCCCTCCACAGCCTCAAAGTCTGTAGAGTCATATATTAGTCCATCACTGCTGTTCACCAACCCTTCACTGAATGCCATCACGAAAAGGGTAGCCAAACGTATAGTAGTCGTTTCTTGCATGCAACTGAAAAGCTGCTTCATGTCAGAACATTTTCTTCTGGCACTTCATTTATCATCAGTTTCAGGTTTTGTTGCATTTGCCTCTGTAGCTTGAGGCTCTTTCTTCTTGTAAGATGCAATGTCCTTGTCTAGTGGCTGCGATTCACAGCAGTATATGAAAAAGGCAGAACTGTGTTGAGAGAGACTGCTTTTCTGGTTCAGGCGCTGCCACACACAATGCACTGAAGCAAGCTATTCATTACATATGAAATTTCTCACAGGAGTAAGCATACTTTGATTTTTCCTCTGTAACTTTATACAACCTATTGGGCCTATTTGCACCATAGTAGGAATAAGGGATGGGGGTAGAGGGGTGCAGCACAACCTCTCTCATGCAGAACCTGTTGACTCCTAATTCTGCTGAAGTGAGATTGGTTCAGGCCTGGTATGGTAGTTTAAGAAATAACAAGAAATTTCTCCGGAATTGCAGCCTACACAGAGAAGCATGTAATCAAGCAGCCCTCTTCATGCCTGTATGTGCTCCGAGGAAGTTGGGAACTTTTTCATCGCAGCCACCATTGTTAGGCCAAATTATACATGTCATGTTGATTTATACTGTGCACTGCTACTACCCAAGGGTAGTCTCGAGGCGCTCTGGTTAAATTTAAGGAATTAAAAAAATGGGTATGTGAATTTGAGGACCATTTATTGTACACAGCATCAGTTTTTCTTTGAGTTTCTTCACCATGTGATCATTGGTTACATTAATCTTTTGTTGATTTTTGAAGAAAGCCTGAGTTATTGTAAAACCCTTTCTTACTAACAATTTAGAGTTTTAATTTATTTAATCTCTTGGCAGACATTTCCGCACACTGAAAAGATTATATGGAAGGCAAGTTGTAGTAAATCTGCTTGGGGCAAAGGAAGGAGAAACCATGCTGAGCAAAGCCTTCCAGGTATGTGGGTGTACTGCTAATATGCATAGTTTAATTTGTGTGTAACCAGATACATCTCTCTTTATACAGTGTTTTTGACAAGTGTGTGAATATTATATTGGAGGTACTGTTATTGGGATATACTGGAACTATATTATAGGAACTGAAATTGTATATTATGAGAATATGAAGAGTAAATTTTAAACTCCCTCTCCCAAAATATCCATATTTAATTCCCAGTCTAAGTATTATGCATTTATATAATATGGGAAGCATAATCCAAAATTTGTGATTAGAAGTTTCTGAAAGTACTTTCTTACCTCCAGAGTCATAGGTAATCAGATTCTTCCTGGTTACCCTTATTATGTTTACTTATGTAAGCGGGTGCCCACTTGATCAGGTCAGAGAGACTGATTATGTACAATGTTTGGCCATCATGTTCATTGGCCTTCTTGGTTACATGGCACACAATTATTGCTGAATGCGCAAGTCAATGTTTTAAATGAAGCCATCGGTGGTGTGCAGTTCTTTCACAGCATCATAGAGGAGAAGCCTACAACAGTTAAAACCACTTTGTCCCTAGCTGTAATTTCTAAGCCAATTCAAGTCAACTTAAAGTGAATTTCAAAAGCAAATGTTCCCATTTAATTTGTGTCTTTTGTGGCTTTTAGGCCACTTTTTAAGACAGGAAGGAGAGAAGTCAGGGCTTTCCATTCCCACAGACAAAATTGTCAAAAGGCCACAAAATCTTTCCACCAGAGCCACTAATCCTAAACCCAAAGCTGACTTTTGACCGTCCGTCACACGGGTCAAAATTTAATTCATAGACTGGGTGTCAGGATTTTCCACTAGCCAGGGCTACTCGTTTTGATCAAGGAGCTACTGAAGTCTCATGTATGAGTTCTCAGGACAGTGTACATTTAATGGATAACTTAAGCAAATGAGCGCTCTAGAAGATAAAAATAAATGCAGGGAAAATTGTACTTTTGCACAGCAATTTTACATTCAGAGGTACACACTTCTCTATATTACCCTTAAAGATGGTCGAACTTGCTTTTTTTGCCAAACTGTGGCATGCACCTTAAAATGCACACACCATGAACCCTATTTTCCTTTGCTATGTTCACTCTGTTGTTGTTTTGTTGATTTCTTTGTCTCTTGCTAGTCTGCTTTAATTGTTTTCACTTTTACTTCCTGTTTACATTGCTTTCCCTTTTATTTCCTTTTTGCATTTCTTTCCTTCCAGTGCAATCTTGCTGATAGCCCTCATTAAGTTATTAGTTCTATTTCCCTCACTATCCATAACTCGGTCACTAAATCTGTTTGTTATTGCATTGATCTGTCACGGTTTTTACATCACGACAATTTTATCTCTGTCTATCAATGTTGTATCCAGTACCTATACATAGCTTGTAGAAGTTTCCTAATCGAGGTTTTTACAATGTCCCAGCAACAGAGTGAATGTAGCTCCTGATAGCTAGCTCTTGGAGCCATTCTAACCAGGGTCTTCTAAGCTATAACCAGGAGCTAAATCACTCCCAGAAACTTTGGACCCTGTGTCACGTGAGTCTGGAAGCTGGGATGATCGCCTCCTGGCTTGGAATGAGATCTTCAATGAGGCATGAACTATTTTAGTTGCTCGCGCCTGGTACCATCTGCTACATCCCCTCTCTCCTCTTCGATCCTCACCCTCACCATCACTGAGATATGCTGATATTTAGAAACTATTGAACATAGGGGAAAAAAAGTCCATTCCGCTTTATGAGCGGAGTAAGGGGATATACTTCAGATTCTTCACTGTTGGGGAGAATTGAGTTTGGAAGAACAGCACTCGACTGAGAACTTTTTTCAACCTCTCGCAATTCAACCTTTTGTCTAGCAGAGGAGAAATTCAAGATGGTGACACCTGCACAGATCCCCCATCATCAGTTAAGTAAGAGATTTTCTTTGTGCAGTCAACCTATATGATCAACCAAACAAAAACATGGGAGCCACTTCAGAAAAAAAACCTGTTTTATTAGGAAAATCATTAGAATGGTTAGTCAGTTGATGTACAGAGTGCAGGTGTGAGTGTTAAAGGCCCCAATATGTTATGCCCACTACCTGAACAGTCACATTGTCTGAATGTACATGGAGGGCATACATTGTTAGGTTAAATCCACAAAATATTAGTCCACTAGGGTAGGTACAGTATATATTTAGTGAGCAATATTGGTACCACTCAATTGAGCCAATAGTGTCTTAAGATTTTACCACAAGTCCCTGCGCCATAACAAACAATCCTAGTAGTAAAGTGCTAATCAACTATAAAATCAGTTCTTAAAATTCATAATTACAACAAATACATTTCACATTTATATATTAATTTCCAGAGTTTAAAAAAGTAGACCTAGTTCACTCAATCTGCCTTCACATGTATTATTTCCATGCGGTTGCACTGTGTAGAAGAACATGCAGCACAGATAGTTTCCTTAAAGTGAATGGACAGCAAAAAGTCTTTCTGAAAGAGCAAGCGGGGCACCAAACACAAAAGTATGTTTCTTGTTGGATTGGCACCTTACTTGCTGCCAGGATGAATAAGGGGGCCCGTGTGAAATGCGAGGTACAAATGACTGTGTGTGCATCGAGAGGCAAAATGTAAACCTTTCTAGGAATCCAGAGACTGGCTTGTTAATGCGAAGGACATGCCGAGAACAGTGCCTTTTTAAATTAGAAATGTCTACATATAAAAGGGCAAATGGCCGGATTTCACACTTTAAGACACAAATGTAAATTGTGTATTAATTCAACTATTGTATGATCAGTATGTTAGGATATGCAGAAAAGTGCAAAGGGAAGTTAGAACTGTGAACATGTAAAAAAATAAGTGTTTGCCACATCCAATGCTATTTAGCAGGCCTCAAGAACATGGATTCAGAGTTTTAGAACCGAGATGAACAATTCCAGGATTTCATAACATCATAATGTTCCTGGGTCTCAAGCATATATATAAGAGAAATGCGATTGAATGTTATATTTTTCATTCATTTTCAATGATGGTATTTTGCTCTGCATTTTGTTTGGCTAAAATGATGTGAAGTTTCATGGAGAAAAGAGGAATCCTCCGAAGTTTGATTGTATTTTTCCAGCAGTTCAGCCCACTATGAAGAATATTGTATCTTCTATTAACTCTCAGTGCGCAATGCCTGAATTTGTAGCTTGATGTTGCCCAGAGTTGTCCTAGGAATGGCCAGCAATATCCCAAAGACAGGAGGCCACAGAAAGGCCCTGATTAATCAGACTGGTTTCCAAGCACTGCCTTTATAAACATTACCAAATGCTGGCTAAAGTACAAAAAGAGTTGTCACATTTATCTCATTAGGCCCCTCATAAAATCTATTTAGTTAAGTCATGGGATATCTTATCTGATCTCCTTGAAAAACCAAAAGAAACTAGCTCTCGACATGTGTTAATATCATGAAGGAGAATGTGCATGGGATATACCAACAGTGACCTCCGTTGGTTGAAGTCAGCATCTCTTTACATACACACTGAATATGAAAACTACACGTAGGGACGTCAGCGTCTTGAATTGCGTGTTTTGATGTACAGAATATAATGATTATTATTTTATTAAACTTGCACATTCACATCCAAAGTTACACCATTACAAAGAAAATCCTCTTCATATGTTTAGGAGTGAGTTCCCGCTCCCTTGTGTGTCTTGAGACTGGTGGAAGCCACCAGTTAGTCGCAAGTTGAGGGAAGAAGCAAAATAACTTGCACATGGAATTAGAAATGTAATATTAAAGAATATTGGTAGAAGATGGGTGGAGAACTGAAAACAATTGGAAATTGGTTTCCAGGCAGGCAGGAGAAAGAAGCCCTTTGAGGAAGTGAGGAGTAAGCCATGCTGGAAAAGGAGTTCTAGACAACCAGCTGAAAAGGACATAGCTAAGGAAGTATGTCCTTAATTAGGGTCCAAGCTAATTGCCCAGAGATGAGAAGCCACATTTAAAATGTTAAGTAGAGCCCTGAGATATTGTTCCAATAAAATATCCATGGTAAAATCCCAGGAATCAAAGGGACTGGGAGCCAAAGGGGGATGCTAATGGGACAAAGATACAGGTGCAGTGTTAAATGTATGGTGCCTGGTGTCTCCCATTTAAAATGAGTACAAAGTGAGATGTACTTTCCTTATAGCCCAATGCATTTTGTATTAGGAAGCACAGTTTAAAACTTACAGCATTTTGTAGAAATTGAATGCAGATTGTTTTTGTAGAATTATACCAAATTGAAGTAGAATCTTTGGCTCATGCCGGCATAGAATCATGCAGGCCATAGTGTCCTCATGAAATACTATTGCTGTACGTGATCTCCTGCAAATTTGCAGCGGATGGGGTTTGCTCATATGAGTTTTGTGCACCACAAATGAGCACAGGGAGTTCTAGTCACAGAATATTGTGCAGTGTTCAACCTGTGCAATCTTGTATCTTAAAATGCACAGGCAGACTTCTGTGTAATGTGAAAGGACAGGGGTGCTTTAACATGGTACCTTTTTACTGGAGAAGATTACATCACCAGCCCAAAACCTGCAGATCTGAAGACACATTAATATACATAAATGGAAAGCTGTGTGCACACATGTTCATTGAAAGATGCACATAGATATTCTGAGAGGTCGGCACACGCGTTCAGAAGAGTGAACAATCTCAGTATTTTCCTAATACAGACCTGTAGGAGTCAATTTAATTTGTTCTTGCCTAGATCAAAATGACCTGCACATAACCTATACATTCACAACCCCTCCTAATAAATGAAGCCAAGCAAAAGGAATATGTGATTGTAAATGTAATTTGTTCAAGTAACTTTTCTCTGATGGCATACTTGGTTTGATACTTGGGAAAATCAACTTTGAAATGGTTCTATATAGATATATGAACTCACTGGGCAGTAAGCGGTAATGCTATAAATTAAGTATACTTTGTTATATATATATATATGCTTATGGAAATGAATGCTTAAGTGAATTGACATTTGTAAGATTCATGGAGGCAGGGAAAATTTAGTTTTGCTGACAAATTGTTTTTTTTACCTAAAACAGTATAGTGATTTCCGTGGTATGAAACTGAATATCGCCTTTGTTTGAATTGGACTATAATTCTTTAAGTACATTTAGAGTTTTGAGAAATCACTGTCTGTTTTCTTGCCCAGAATTGTGGGGTGGGACTATTTATTGGGAACATGAAATTAGTCGTGTCACCCTAATGTGAGCCTATAATACAAATGTAAAACACAAATATTTCTACCACTCTTCTGACTTACAACTTAGTCTCCATCTGCCTCATCAATAGCTCTTTGTTGGTACCGCTCTTGATTTTGTCTGTTCTTTGTGCCCCAAAGAAAAAGATACCACACCATTACCAGTATAGAGTCTATCTGCTTTGCTTACGCACAACTCCAGGAGTGTTCTCGAAAAGGTCTGCTGCGGCGGCTCACCTGTGTGTGGCTGGGGTCCACATTTATCCCTACCTGAATGACTGCTTGGTCAGGGTGTGAACCTTCCTTCAGGCATCAGAAGATGTGCAATCCTTTCTGAATCTGAACATTTCATGAGCTGGTCACAGTCAATTACAAGAATGTGCCCTGTTGGTTTTTTATTTGTGTTGATAAGGGAGAAATAATATATACTATGTTTTGGAGAAATCACATACAATTGTATGATAGCTAAGGGGATAGATCCCTGCACCAGAGATGATATTCTGTGCAAAGGAGCAAGAACCATTTCAAGGGAGTTGTACCATTCAGCATTTACTGTGTGATATGATACTGTCTCCTAAGCATTGTTTGTATAGAACAGTGAATAAACTTTTAGAACGGCCAACTACTCATAAACGATTACATGTGTTAAAATCGCTGCAAAAATGGCCGTGGACACAAAATATTGCAGCAAAAAGGCTGGGGTTTTGCCACCGCAATCCATGCAAGGGACACCCCTGCAACCCCTGTACCCATTATACCATTGAGAAAAGTAGTGTAATAGAAAATGAAAAATTCCCTATTTTTGCTAAAACAAAGCATGGATTGACGAAAAGAGAAGAATGTGTAAAGAAATGGGGAAACAGACAAAGAAAACAAAAAAAATGACCAAACGAAAGAATGTCTATGCCAAAAATTCTTGTAAATTTTTACAAAACATCAAAGCACTAAATGTGAAGATTCAGACTGATTCAACTAAAAACCTCCTGGTGGAACGTTGTTGGAGGTAAGGTGCCCCCACAAGAAATATCAAATAAAATAGTAATTGAGAAAGCAGAGAGACCAAAGGTAATAGGAGATCAGAAATCCGACGATGTAAAAACAATAGTGCTATTAGCAAATTTATCAACATATGAGACTGACATTGAAGTAGACGTGGAAGAAGTTGTGAGTTAGGATGAAGACTGTACTATTCTCGACTCAGACTCTGAATGCGAAACACAGACTAAATTGCCTGTGAACACAAGAGTTGACTAACAAATGTACCAAAAGAACTTGCACCATCTTACGTCCGCCGAGTAGAGAGAAAAAAGGTGATGCAGAGGCGAATGAGTTGGCTGTAGACCGAAATAGACTTCTGACGCTTGATGATCGAAGAGCTTTAATAATAAGTAAAACAGCCGTAAAAAGCTACCCGACGAGTGAAATACTTGAACGAGCTGTGTTGGCTGCTGACAATAACAAAGATGTGAAGCTCTCAAATCCTACGTTGACTAATAAGATCAATAAGAGAAAGTCTGATAATCAGCGTATAGTTGAAGAAGACTGGTTAGAAGATAGGAGACAATCTTCAACGGCCTCATGTAAAAATGCCATCAAAAAGGCAAAAGATAGATTCGAACGATTGCGTCCTGTTCCAGTCCAAGGAAGAGCACATCTTGAACAGATATAATGTGCTACAGCTATTCTGGTTCATGCCACATTTACAATCTATTGCTATATAGGATATCAAAACAGTGGAATTTATAAATGAAACCACTACCGATAGTGTTATTACATATCTACTCGAGAATTATCAGAGACCTCATCATAAACAGCAGTATGGATGTAAATTCTCTAGGCTTTGATATAAAGGAGCTTTGCCTAGAAGATCCCCTGTCCAAAGTTATGCGAGAGGTTACCCATTTGAAGGAGGATACTCGCGTAAAAACAATAAGTGATCCAAAATGGGATCAATTAAGTACTGATAATTCTATAAAAAGGTAAGTAATGTTAACACAGACAACCAACGAACAAGTCTCAGGAATTGACTGGTCGCCCAAAGTGACGGAGAGCCCTAAGGAACAAATTAAAATCACTGTTGAGTGCAAAGATAAACCTGCAAATGTCAACAGGAAAGAATGTAAGGCTGTCGACATGTGAACGAACATGGAAAATGGAGCTGGCTTGCCGGCCCATTGAATACCCGACGCAACAGCTAATGCCAAAATTTCACGAAGGAAATGGTAATACAGATGGGCTTGTGGAATACGCGATGGTTCATCCATTTGTTTGGCAAGACTTCAACATATCTGAACAATTTGGATATCATTTGCCTACAAGAAACCTGGCTCCAATCTTTTACCCAGTGCATTAGGTTTCGAAATCGAATTGAATACAGCTATTAAACAGTCCAAGGGTCGGCCTATGGCGGGACTGATAACGATGGTAAAAACTGAAAAAGATCTGCGCATAGTGAGCTAATCGAACCCATTGACATATATACAAGTGACGATTATAGAATTTAAAGAAATAATTAATGGAAACAAGCAGTTGATACATACTATTAATATCCATTGGCAACATAAGGCCATGGATGAATGCAAATTCCTTGATTTGTATGTGAGTTCATTGATTCAATTAGAGCTAATGGAAAAAAAAGCGAATATAATACTGTGTGGAGATCTTAATATGGAGTGTCTTCGATTTGACAATTGAGATATTAAAAATGATAAAGGAAATAACCCATATCAAATAAAAATTGCTTGGGAAGAAGAGATGGTGGTGAGAGAAATGTTTTTATTACATGGAAACACTAGTGGAGACATGCCCCCAAAACCAACATGGGAACGGGGACAAAGTAACTATTTCTACTCCTCAGAGCACATGGCTGAGAAAATACTAAAACTACTACCTGTGGTGCAAAGTGACCATAATGTAGTCCAAATCAACATCCATGGACTTCAGTGCTCTGTGAAAGAGTCATTGAATCACTTGGTAAATATAATGCCAGGAAGGAACCGATTACAAATTGATTGTGAAAAAATGGCAAACGTAATAAAATCTCTCTTGGATAATGAAAATATCGAAGGAATGGATTCAATTGAGTACCCTCTACTCTTAAAACATTATATCCAGCTACAAAATGGGAGTAACAAGCCAGGATTTAAACATCAACATGTCTATGATCCCATGATTGTTGCTAAGAAACCGGAGCTAATAAAATGTATTGGAGCGATCAAGAACAGTGGACACGATGATCAATCAAAAGAAATTAAAAGAGCCAAGTCGTGTTATAAATGCTGGTTAGGATCCCATAAAAACTTCATGTTGCAGAATGATGTGGAGGAGATGCTGAAGATCATGACACACAAGAACCTGAGAAGGTTTTGGTCGATTATAAATAACCTAGATGTACCTCAAGGAGCTATTCAATCCAGTATGGTTACAGAGAGTGAATGGATTGATCACTACACTTAGCTGTTCAAGAAACATGGACAAACCGAACATCTGTACGCATAAGCCTGGGAATCCTGGGAAATTGAAATTACCAAGGATGACATTAGAGAACATCAAAAAACTTAGTACATCAAGAGCTCCAGGCCCTGTCGAGGGCGATGTCGAATACTCTAGTACTATACGGAAATGTGATTGGTGCTGATGAGCTCCCGCAGTTTAAGATTCTGAATACACCTGCAAGTGAAACATCAGAATCAATCCATGCTGAATTGAAACAAATGTGTGAAGGTCTTTTGGCCCAACTAAATCAGAATAAAGAGACTCTGATTCAAAACCCGAACAAAGTGAAGAGAAAATTGTAGGAACAAGATTGGTGCGAAACATCAGAACAAAGATCAATACATAGATATATGAGTCAAGCTACACCGTAAGCGAGAGCCATGAACACTCTGCCTAAGTACTTGGAAATATTTCCTTGTAATAACAAGAAGAAAACATTCATGAAGTTTCGTTTGAATTTATTTAGAACAGAAGATGTTATAAATTTGAGAAATAGAACAGCTGTCGAAGACCTCTGTAGGTTCTGTGAAATGACGAACAAAACATTGAAGCACCTCGTGTTCTATTGCAGCAAATTAAAAGAACTGAGAACTGCCTATTTGGTGAATTTGATGTTGGAAAGATCTCAATTAAGTGCAGAAGAGTGGTGGAGTGTGATGGCTGAAGAAAATTATAAAAGCTGACTTTCGCATTAGTATTCTTTTTGGAACAACTTGAAAAGAGACTCGGCGCTAAAGAAGAGGGAGTTGATGACACCATGCTTATAAGACTAAAGTAATAGAAATAGCATGGTAGATATTTAATTTAATGCCTAAAAACTCAGTGACGGTGGACTCCCAATGGCAGCATGCTGTAATTTAGTTTAATTAATGAGGATTTGTCACGGAAATGGAATGCTTGATGTAGAATATTTTTAAAGTTTGTAATGAACTAAATAAAAAATGTTTTTTTAAAAGAAAAAAACTAGTTTATTATTGTTGCCCAACAAGATCTGGTTCTGTCTGTGTTTTATCTGTTAGAAACATCTCCTTAAATTGATTGTTTTCTGTTCAGCACAGTACATCCCAATAGTATAGGATAATTGATTCTGTATTTTCACTTTGTTGACAGAACCGATGAGATATTGGGATTTGCTTTGCTTTTGACAGATATTCTCGTGTCGGTAGCATATTAAGACGAAGCCTCATGAAAGTGTCTCAAATCTGTTAATCAGGAAAGGGCATGAGATACTTTGGGAGTTGGTTTATTGCTCGTATTTCACCCTTGCATTTTAGATCGATTTGATATTGTGCTTTGAGGAACATTGTCTTAATCCAATCATTTTGGATGATCTGTTTTTTTCGCGTATTGTGGGCGCTGAATCAGCATTTCCATTGATATCTGTCTCATGTAATTTTTGCCCTACCATTTTTTTCCACATATTCAGAGCTGTGTCATTAATTGAATTCTGTTTAAGGCGCAGTATATCAATTGCAGGCATATCAATTGCAGGCATGCATTCCTCACTCAAGATCGAGTTGTTTCCAACTTACAATTGACTGTAGGGCCTCCGTCGCAATTTCGTATCGGATACTGTGCATGGGGTATGATGATTGTAATGAAAACACTTTTCTCCAATATTGCTTCTAATTTTAGCCATTTTGAGCCGTCAAGATTCATCATCGCTTCACTTCCATAAGTGAGTATTACTGTGACTTTTTGTCTATAAAATGTTATTACGGTTTTCAAGGAGAATTTCCCAAATTTGCAGTATAAGAATGCATCTTGTCTGGCTAGAGAAAGGGCCTTTGATTTAAGGTGGTCCGCCCATTCTTTTTCCACGCTTGACTGATTAAAACAGATGCCTAGGTATTTTGTTGTTTTAACTTGTAGTAGTTTTTCTCCCTGAAGAAATAAGGTAGGCATTTTCATTTTTTTTGTTCTGTATATTGATCAGGGTCATAATTTTCGGTTTTTGGGTGTTAGTCTGTAATTCGTTTGTCTTCATATAATCTTCTAGATTGTTAAAGCTAGTTTGTGACCCTCTCAGTGTTTTATCGAGCATGACTGTCATCCACATACATCATACACGGAAGGTGTACAGCATTAAGTTTTGGTGGGTTTGTGGTCGACTCTTGTGTACGTTCCTCAAAGTCTGAAGTGTAAAGATTAAAAAGGGTGGCTGCAAGAGGGCAACCCTGTTTCAGACAGTTCCAGTTTTTTTTTTTTTAAATTCGTTTTTATTTGATTTTATGTCAAACAGGTTACAGTTTATTCAATAGGAATTAACAAGCTTTGCAAACAATAAAAAACAAAAAATTGTGCCAAACAAAGACAGTCATAATCCAATTTTTACATTTCGGCAATGCATATGTGAACTTTCCATTTGCATTTAACTTCTGTTTAGAATACCAGTAAATATTAAGAGTAATCCCTGCTTTACCCTCCCTCCCCCCACCCTACAAGACTTGGTCGACTGCTGCTGAGGAATGTGTTTTCTAGTGTGTGGCGATTTGCATGATAGATTTGGTATGTTTCGGGAACCACCTTGTTTGGGAAGTTAGTGTGGTTTTTCGTTGTTTTAGGCCCTGTATTCCATCAAAAGGTGATCTCTCGTAATGTGAGACTATGGGGCTGGTGGACCTGTAGACCTTAATGTGTCATTTCTGTATTTGTTAAGGAATTCCATCCATAGAGTATCGCACTGTGTGGATTTCCCGTGTATGGATGCCGTGATCTTTTCCATGGTGCACATATTGGAGGTTACATTGACCCATTCTTTCTCGGTTGGGACCGTTGGACATTTCCATTTCATGGCTAAGAGAGCCCTTGCAGCTAGTAACAGTGGTGCAGCTATGTCTTTGACCCTCCTCCATTCATCTTCAATATTTTCAAAACCAAATAGTACCAGGTGGGGGTCTGCTGTCCTCTGGATTCCATCTAGGTCCCTAATCCAACCTAGGACTTTGTTCCAGTAAACTTTAATTCGGGGGCAATTCCACCACATGTGCCAATAGTCTGCCATGGATCCGCAACCTCGGGCTAGATGATTGGTACATTTTGGAGAGCCTGTGCGGGTCATATTGCCATCTATTTAGTAGTTTAATTGCGTGCAGTTTATATTCGCACGAGATCGAGGCTTTGGGTGCAGCCCGACATATCTTGTCCCACATCTCTGGATCAATACTATCTCCAATGTCCCTCTCCCATTTCAGTCTAAGGGGTTCTGTTGACCCTCCCCCTGCCTCTATGAGCGTTCTATATAGGATCGAGATCAGTCCCTTCGTTTCAGTTCTAGAATCTAATATTTTCTCGAATGGGGTGAGGTCCCTTTCAAACTTGTCCTTCCATTTGGGCTTTGTCAGGACACCCTTAATTTGCAGAAAGTGGAATGCAGACAGTGTGCCAATTCTGAGTGCCTCCTCCATCTTGGGGAGGGTGATAAATGAGTCCTTTTTTAGAAGTTGTCCCACCCTTTCCAGGCCCGCCTCGTACCAGGATTGAAATCTCTACGTTAGGAATCTGGTCGTTGATGCCAGGGGACCAGGTGACTTAATGGCGATGGCCACGTAGTGATGTTTTCCTTATCCCTGCCTTCTCGCCATACATCCCATATGGTTTCAAACATCGGGTGTGCTTTAGATTTCTTTAATACTCTCCTTCTAGGGGACCATAGCCACTCAGAGATTGTCGCCGGGGACAAGTAGTGATTGTCCATGGAAATCCATTGAGGTGTTTTCTGATCGAGGAGGTGGGGAATGAGGGCTCGCAACTGGGTTGCTACATAATATTTCTGAATATCCGGAAGGCCCACCCCACCCTTATCTTTCGGTAGCGTCAGGTTGGTATATGCAATTCTTGGTTTCTTCCCCTGCCACAGGAACTTTATGATCGCTTTCTTGACTTCTGTAAAGAATTGGCGCGGCATTTGGATAGGGAGCATTTGAAAGGGGTATAAAAATCTCGGGAGACAGGTCATTTTTATTGCATTTAGGCGTCCCAGTCAGGATATGGTTAGTTTGTCCCACCTGGCAAAGTCAACGTGAAATATTTGGAGAAGCGCTGGGAATTTGGCCTCATATAGATCACGTAGAGATCTTGTGACATGTATCCCCAAATATTTCAATTTCTCATGCTCTATCGTAAGGCCCAGGGAAGAATATCTTTCATTGTTCGCTTCCATCGATCCCAGTAGCGGGAAGAGTATTGACTTGGATTTGTTGATTTTAAATCCCGATAAGTAGCCGTATGCATCTATTAAATTTAGTGCCCTGGGGATGGATGTGTTGGGGTTTATCACATGGAGAAGTAAGTCATCGGCGTATAGCGCCACCTTGTATTCCACCTGCCACAATCTCATTCCCTCAATTTGGGCGTCATTCCTTATTTTCTGGGCTAGGGGTTCTACAGAAAGGGCGAAGAGTATGGCCGATAGGAGACATCCCTGTCGGGTGCCACGTTTCAATTCGAACCACCTCGAGTACTCTCCATTGACTGACACTGCGGCTCTAGGCGCTGTGTACACTGCTTTTATCCCTTTTCTGAATTTTGGTCCTATACCTACGGCGCGGAGGACTGCGGCAAGGAATTCCCATTCCACTCTATCAAATGCTTTTTCAGCATCAATGGAAAGCAAGGCGGGTTCACCATTCATATTTTGGGAGGCTGCGACCAAATGGAAAGTTTTTCGCATAGTGTCCGCCCCTTGTCGCCCGATTATGAATCCGACCTGGTCAGAGTGAATAAGGTGGGGCATGTGAGTCTCCAACCTGGCAGCCAATACCCTCGTGTAGATTTTGGCATCGAGATTGAGCAAGGATCTAGGGCGATACGACCCACAATATTTGGGGTCCCTACCCTCCTTGGGGATGACCGATATGAGAGCTTGGACGAAGGAATCGGGGGCGGTTCCCGTTTCTAGGACCTCATTGAATAATTCAGTCAGAAATGGGGCTAGGAGGGCACTGAAGGTCTTATAAAAGCCAGCTGTGTATCCATCCTCCCCTGGGGATTTGCTCAGTGTTAGCCTTTTGATCGCTTGGTGTACTTCCTCTTCTGTTATGGGGGCCTCAAGGTGAGCAGAGTCTACCTCAGCTATTTTAGGGAGATCGATGTCAGCGAGAATAGTTATCTATCTCTTGCGAGTTTGGGCCTGTTTCAGAAGAGTATAGGAATTCATAAAAGTTTGCGAACAGTTCAGGGATGGATGGTTTGTCTTGTCCCTGGTCAGGAGTATTGCATGTTATTTCCTTTACCCTTCGTTCTGCCCGTTGCATCCTGAGCCTAGCAGCCAACAGTGCGTCGGCTTTGTCCCCTTTTTCGTAGAACTTTTGTTTTAATAAATGCAATTTACGTGCTATCTGGCCCTGTTCTAGGTGACGAAGCTCCTCCCGCTTCTTTCTAGCTTCTTGAATCTTATCGAGGTCTGTGGCGTCCCCTTCCCTGGCCTCCTTATCCAATCGACATAAATCGTCCTGAAGCCTATTTTCAATGAGGGCCCTTTCCCTTTTCTTCCTCCCCCCACCCCTCTCCCGTAGAAGGATCCCCCTCCAGGTTGCTTTGGCTGCTTCCCACAAACCCTGTTTGGAGTTCCCCCAGTGTCGTTAGTTTTGAAATATTCTAGGTTTCCAGTTCCTCTTTAAAGACAAGGTCTCTCCACAGGGTCTCATTGCACCTCCATTATGTTAGGGAGAATTCTCTGTAAGGCTAATTTCCCAAATCTAGTGAGTCCCCCAGCAGCTTTGCTGGATTTTTGGGGTTTATTTTTTTCTCTCCTGCTAAGAGTGAGATTCTTTTGCTCCCACTCCTAGACACCCTCCGTGCCGTAACCCAGGGGTGTCGTAGCGACCCCCCAACATAGACTCCATACCCTGGGACTGACTACTGTCTCCCAGGGCATGTAAAGTCACCATTGGCTTTGCTAGTCCCAAATTATGAACAGAAACCAGTACAAACAATCATATTGTGGACGTACTGGTCGGGGCAATTCGATTGCCCCGGGGTCTGTTATTCGAGGGGGCACGTCTCCGTCCCCCCTGATCGAGTTTTGGCTGGTGGCAGTGGATACTACTTTTTATATTCGACCGGGAATATATCTCTATGGGATTTTCCCATTGTTCGAGGCTACCAACTTTAATTATTTAATTCTTATAGCCTCGAACATACTGCCGGTTTATTTATTTAATATTAATTCGCCGGTTGGTATTTTTTGCCAGAACTCGATTCTAAAATGGCATTTGTGTTCTCTTCTGTGACTCCAACCCAAGTCAAGCCCTTTGTTCCACTTTTTGGCGGGCTTCTCCACAGAAGCCTCCAAAAATGGTGCCACTCTGTCTGGGTACCACAGGGGGCGTGGGAGGGGGTTTAGGATCCCTGGACTGAGTTACCTTGGTAACTCAAGTCGCACTCTTGTGTGATTGGCCCAGGCCGGCTCACCACTTAGCATGTTTGATGGACAGCTAGGCTGAGTGAATGGGGGTGTGCTGCATAAAAGCAGGGCTTTGGTTACTGGAACTTCAGAAGTCGCCACAGGACCTAAGAATCCGAGGAGAGAGAAGCTGAGCCGGCCTGCAACGCCGACACCACCGGTGGAGCCCTGCTGAACCGTCTCACCACTTTTCCCAACGACAGAAGAGATCTCCAGCCCGGAGAGTCTTCTTCCTTCGACTGGTGGGGATAACCAGTCTACCTTCTTTTCGCCTTCCTGGAGCATCTCGTGGCCGCCTTGCCTGTGCCAAGCACCCCGGCAACCGGGATACCATGTTTTCACCACTACCGCAAACCGAAAGGGTAGTACCTTTGTACCAGAGAACTCTGCGGCTGGTTTCTTCCCTGGCAGTGGAACAACCTTCATCCTTCCTCCACGACGAGATCTTCTCTTCCTCTAGACGACGCTGCGACTTGCACCCGCTGCCAGGAACAACTACCCCCGCTGTAGGATCCTCTCCATTTAAGGTACCGTGTTCCGCCTGGCTTCCCTTGCAACCGTTTGAAAGGGGTGTATTAAATCCTCGTCTCTCAAACCTGGGTTAGCCTGGGACACCATAGCTAACTTTTCTGCACTGAACTAAACCTTTTTTGAACTACCTCCACAAACCTCGAAGGCTCTGTGTAACTGTCTTATCTTGGGCATCTTCCGCCTGGCTCCCTTGAAAGTGAGCCTGGCACCTGAACTTCCTTGCTCACCAGTAGACTGTGCCTTCCTAAACTTGCTTTGGGTCTTTAAAAAGTGTTTAGTGTATGCTTCCATAATTCTGCTTTTCCCTCCCTTTTTATCTAACTTGTTGGAGTGTCATTGAACGTTAAGCGCTCACCTCTGTCTGGAAATAAGTGGTGTTAACTAAGACTTGTCCAACAAGTAATCAGGGATGTACATATGATAATAGTGATTGTGTTTTGAACTTATCTTACCAATTTAGTGCTAGTGTGTTTTATAAGAGTGTGTTAAATAAATAAGTATATACTTTTACACCCAAGCTCTGGTCAGTGTTTGCTTTTGCTACTGTATTTCTGTACCTATCTTGTATGCTCTGTATACTGCCTAACTCTTCTTGAGGGAAGTCTGACTGCTCAGCCACAGCTACCAAGTAAATCTGTGTGGTACAGACTGCTACCAAGTGGGTTTACTGCCAAACACCTGTAGTCTTAAATATTTTGCAGTGGTCCCTAAGGGAACTGCACAGGTTTCTGCCTAACACATTTCCCACCCCTGATCGGTAAGTGTTCCCACTGTATATCCCACTGTGACCATGTCGTGATCAGACCATGTGATTGGGGTGATCTCAGAGTGTGATGTGATGTCGTGCAGCTCCCGTGAGAGGTAGATATAATCTATTCGAGTAAAAGTATTGTGCGGGGGAGAATAAAAAGTGTATCCTCTTTCGTCTGGGTGCATGTCCCTCCATACATCAACCAGCGCGTATACTTGAATCATGTTCACATAATCATTATGGTCCCCTCTCATTTCAGTATTGACAGTTGGATTACCCGCCTTATGATCCAAGCTAGGGTCAGCCCACAGATTAAAGTCCCACCCAGCACAATATGCCCCGTAGCCTCCAAAATTATTTTGGGGATGGTTCTCGAGAGGAATCTGAGCTGCCCTACATTGGGGGAGTAGATTGTGGCTATCGTTACCTCCACGCTCCCAATGGTGCCTGCCACCAATAAAGCTCACCCATCCGCATCTGACCAGGATTTTGTGACTTGAAAATCAATTCCCTTTCGAATAACGATTCCCACACCTCCCTTGCGCAATGGTCCAGAGCCCCAAAACTCCAGACCAAGACGTTTCCCTAGAATGGGCCTCTCCTCTCCCTTCATGAACTTGATCTCCTGCAGGAATAGGATGTCCATCTTGGCTCTCCGAAATTCCCGTAATACTAGCAACCTCTTAGTAGGCGAGTTAAGCCTCTTAACATTAAGCGTTCCCACTTTCAAGGGGCCCCTTGTGATACTTCAGGGGTAGCCATCTATTTGTGACATTGGACTATTCATAATCGTAAGCAGCCGTTCCCTGTGGTTTATGCCCTCAACCAGTGTCGACATTTTCCCCTCTTCAGCAGTAATTGAAAAAATGGTTTCGGTCTTTCCTTCTCTCATGTCTCCCCCTCCCCCATTTTTCCCCTCCTCCCCTCATATGGCGGCGTCCGAGCGGGTCCAGTTACAATGCACCAGCAACAAACCACCAGCAGGGACCGTTACCGCACGTTCCTTTTGCTAAAATTAACTACCGCATGAGTCTGAGCCCCCAATCCGTCCCCCCCCCATCTTAAACCTCAATTTACAACCATTGAAGATAGGTGTTTTAGTACCTGACCCGTAGAAAGCCCTGATTTTGAGCAGCGGCATTAAATAAAGTTAGTTATTGCCTTTCCGGGTCACTTGTTCCCCTCCGGGGAAATATTGCCTCTGTGGTATTTTCTTGATCCCTTAACTCTGTCTCTTAGGGCCTCGAAGTTTCCATTCTCTTCCTTCACCTCGTGCTGCGTCTTCGTCGTTCCCTCGTTCATTTGCCTCCACAAGATCAGATATGCATGCCTTTATTTCTCTTTCTGATTGCAGTCTGATCCTTGTGCCGTTGTGCTCAAAAGAAAGGGAGAAGGGGTAACCCCATCTGTACCTAGTGTCTCGTTCCTTCAACCATTTCGTCAGGGGGCCACACATCCTTCTCAGGGCTAGTGTCATAACAGATAAGTCTTGATTATTTGAGCTCTGTTAAGGGAAATCACCCCTCCACGCCTTGCCTTCTCCAGAAAGTTGGCCTTGTCATGATACCTGTGGAAGCGGGTGAGGACTGATCTCGATCCTCCCGGTGGGCCTCCTACCCTGTGGATCCACTCTGTCCTTGGTTCATCAATCGCATCGTCAGCCGTGAGAATCTTAATGATGTCGTGAATCATTGTTTTTAAGCCCTCCTTAGTCTCCCCTTCGTGCTCCGGGATTCCAAAGAAACGCAGGTTATTTCGTCGTCCTTGTTAGGGAGAATTCTCTGTTAAGGCTAATTTCCCAAACCTAGTGACTCCCCCAGTAGCTTTGCTGGATTTTTTGGGGTTTATTTTATTCTCCTGCTAAGAGTGAGACTCTCTTTCTCCCACTCTTAGACATGATTTGAGATATTCTTTGACTTTGCAATGTGTTTTATGGGCTATGGGGTCTTTTACTCCATAGGGTTTCATGTCATTTTTTTTGTAAGTGTGTTACCTAGCACCCTCCGTGCAGTAACACAGGGGTGTCATAGTGACCCCCAAACATAGACTCCATACCCTGGGACTGACTACTGTCTCCCAGAGCATGTAAAGTCACCATTGACTTTACTAGTCTTAAATTGGGAACCGAACCAGTACAAACCATCATATTGTGGAAGTACTGGTAGGGGTAATTAGATTGCCTCTGGGTCTGTTTTTCGAGAGGGCACTGTGCAGTCCCTCCTCGTCGGGTTTCTAGCTGGTGGCAGTGGTTACCACGCGAAATATTCCTTAAGAATATTTCCTATGGGATTTTCCCATTCATTTTAAACGCACCACTTTTTGGTGCAATGTTAAAGATACCACTGGGTTATTTATTTAATATTTATTCCCCGGTTGGGTCTTTTCGCCAGGACTCGGTTTTAAAATGGTGTTTGTGTTCGCCTCTGTAACTCCAACCCAAGTCGAGCCCTTTGTTCCACTTTTTGGCAGGCTTCTTCACAGAAGCCTCCAAAAGTTGTGCCACTCTGTCTGGGTCTACAGGATGTGTGGGAGGGGGGTTTAGGCACCCTGGACTGAGTTGCCTCGGCAACTCAAGTCGCACTCTTGTGTGATTGGCCCAGTGGTGAGCCACTTAGCATGTTTGAGTGACAGCTAGGACTGATGAATGGGGGTTTTCTGCATAAAAGCAGGGCTTTGGGGACTGGAACTTCAGACGTCGCCACAGGACCAAAGAATCCGAAGAGGGAGAAGCTGAGCCGACCTGCAACGACGACACCACCGGTGGAGCCCTGCTGAACTGACTCACCACTTCTTCCAACGACAGAGGAGATCTTCATCCCGAAGAGTCTTCTTCCTTTGACTGGTGGGGATAACCAGTGTGCCCGCCTTTTCGCCTTCCCGGATCATCTTGTGGCCGCCTTGCCTGTGTCAAGCACCCGGGCAACCGGGATACCACGTTTTACCACGACCGCAAATAAAAGGGTAGTATATTTTTAACCGGAGAACTCCATGGCTGGTTTCTTCCCTGGCAGTGCAACGACCTTCAGCTTTCCTCCACGTCGAGATCTTCTCTTCCTCTGGACGACGCCGTGGCTTGCACCCACTGCTAGGAACAACTGCCCCCGCTGGAGGATTCTCCCCACTTTCAAGGTATTGTGTCCGCCTGGCCTCCCTCGCAACGGTCTGTGTGGGGTGTCTCTTAAATCCTCAATTTACCACTTGGGTTAGCCCTAGGCTGGCTAACTGAACTTTTCTGAGCTGAACTAATTCCTTTGTGAACTCCCTGCAAGACTTTTCAAGCCTTTTAAACTGTGTGATCTTGGGCGCATTGGTGTTCTACTCTCTAAGAGGGAGCCTGGCTTCTGAACTTTTTTGCTCACAAGTAGACTTTGACTTTCCTGCCTTGCTGGGTGCTTCTAAAGTATTGTGTTGTGTGCTTTTCTAATTTCTGCCTTTTCCCTCCCTTTTCTGATAACTTATTGGAGTGCCATCTTTAGTTAAGCGCTCACCTCTGTCTGAAAATAAGTGGTGTTAACTAAGACTTGTCTAATAAGGAATAAGGGATGTATATATATTAATAGTGACTGTGTTCTTGAACTTGCTTACAATAATAGTGCTAGAGTATTTCTATAAGTGTGTCTTTAAATAAATAATTATATACTAAGATACCAAAGCTCTGGTCAGTGTTTGCTTGTGCTACTGTATTTTGGTACCTATCTTGTATACTCTATATACTGTCTAACTCTTCTTGAGAGAAGTCTGGCTGCTCAGCCACAGCTACCAGGTAAATCTGGGTGGTACAGACTGCTACCAATTGGGTTTACTGCCAACACCTGTAGTCCTAAGCCTTTTGCAGTGGTCCCCAAGGGAACTGCACAGGTTTCTGCCTAACATTCCTCGATTTTCCAAATCATCCATTTTTAACCTGTATTCCTCTTCTTGCTGCTCAAGTTCTGTAATTCTGTGTCCTAGCTGCGTTTCCAGAGTGTATCGAGGCTTGGTTGTGTTCTACTCCCTCTAGCCTTTCCTCAATCCTATCCATACGTTGGGTGATTTTGTCGATTTTGACACCTATATTAGCTCCCATATTTTTTATTTCCGTTAACAGGGCTGCCACGTCATCCTTCGTAGCCGCTGTCTCACTGTGTGCTGTTGCTCCAGTTGCCATTTTGGGGGAGACAATTTCGTGAGGTTCCTTACGTTAAGGCTAAAGTTAAGACCCCTGATCCATAGACAGGGACCCCTGCCTCACTTCCCGCAGTTCCCCTCAGGTGATGACAAAATGGCTGCTGTTCCCCACATTACCACGGCGGCCATTTTGGGTGCTACCCCTACAACTACGCCATCGGTTCTGTGGGTGAACATAGAATTCCTTGTGCGCATCCTTCTCCAGTTTACGACTGGAACGCTCAGATGCCCCTTCCGCACAATGTTTCATTGCCTGCGGGGTCGGCACCTTTTGATATTTGTAGATACATCAGGAGATGGGCCTGCGTGGCATCCCTCCCCATTGCTTCCCTGGAATTATCCTCCTCATGAGAGGCCTCCTCCAGTACCAAAACAGTGCCAGGAGGACGCCATCTTCGGCAAATTTCAGACGCTCATGCGTACCCACCCCATGAGGGAATATTTCAAAGGACTTTTTAGGGAGATATGCCCACCCGCGCCTCCGGCTCCACCCACTCCTCCGGTGGCTCCGCCGGCGCCGCACTTGCCTACGGTGCCTTCCCCGACTCTTCCGCCATTGCCCCCATTGTCCCCTGTGGACAAGGCAGTGCCTGACACGGTTCAGCAGGATCCTGACCTGTCGGGTGAGGCGCAGGGAGATCAGGACAACGAGGACCTGCCCCGCTCTATTAGAACTTTGTCATGACCGGGTACTGGACATGATGTGCTTTTTGGATGTTCCTGTGCCCAAGGCACCTGCTCGGCAGGAGGGCATGCTTTCTGGGGCGTTCACCCTGTCTCCTTTGGAGCGTACCAGCCTATTCTTGCAGAAGGACGTTCTGGCCACACTCTGGACTTTTAGTCAATAAGAAAACTGACGCGCGATACAGGCTGCATTCTTCGGAAGAGGTGGCCCTGTCGCCTTGTCCGCCCCCCTCCTCCACAGTGGTGGCTGCAGCTACTTTACAGTCCAGGCCTGCAGCATCCTCTTCTATGATGGGTACTCACGTTCTGGGCAAGGAGGACAAGCTCCTCGACTCCCTTGGGAGGAAGATTTTTGCTAACTCTGCCTTGCAGCTCCGGCAGGCCAATGCCGAACTAGTGTTAGCGGGGGTGTATATGAGGATGCGGAAAGGAGTTTGAGGAGTTCATTCCGGTGGAGAAGCTGGAAGACTTTAAGGTGGGATTATCCGAAACCAGGGTCTTGGCCCAGGATCTGCTGGAGGCTCCGGCTCACCACGTACACACTTCGGCTCTGGTCCTTATGCTGGGGGTTGATACCTCCCGACAGGCGTGGCTGCATGCCACCAAATTTTCAAATTAAGTGCAGGACAAGGTGTTGGATCTTCCTTATGACGGTAAGGAGCTGTTCCATACTACAACGGATGTGGAGCTGACCAAGACGAAGGACTGCACCCAGACAGCTAAGTCCTTGTTGGTCCCAGTTAAAACTCCCTTTAAGACCCAGAGGCCGTTATCGCAAAGTCGGCCCTCCTCTGGATTCAGGGGCTTCCTAGACCGGAAATCTCGTAGAGTGGATACTCCTTTGGGTAATAACCGCCGGAGGGAACAACAAACTCGGTTTTTCTCCCGCTCCTCAGCCTCCTCCTCAGGTTCAGGTGGCAATACCACTGAAAAGCCTACAAAATGAGGGTTCTCCGCGCTCGCACGAGACCCCGGTGGGAGAACGCATTGCGTTTCATTGGGAGGCGTGGCAGACCATCACCGAAGACAGGTGGGTCGTGTCAGCCGCTTGGGCGGGCTTCCACTTACCTTTACCCCCTACCCCACTCTTCAACCCTCCTTTCCAACAGTCAGGGTCGTCCTCCCTAAAAGCTAAGGTTCAGAAACTGCTGGACCTCAGAGCTGTGGAACCCGTTCCCCTCGGGGAACGAGGGGAGGGCTTCTATTCCTGACTATTTACGGTGCCCAAACCCAACCAGGCTCGCCTGCGCACCATCCTAGACCTTTCCCCGTTCAATCTTTTCCTACCCCAAGAGAAATTCAAGAGGATCACGCCCGGCCAGATACGGTCCTCCTTGCAAATGGGCGATTGGCTCAGTGTGGTGGACCATCGGGATGCGTACATGCATATTCTGATCTGAAATCCACACAGGAGATATCTCCGTTTCTCTATGGGAGGGGAGCACTTCCAGTTTCGAGTGCTTCCTTTTGGCCTCAGCTCGGCGCCGCGTGTCTTTACGAAGATGATGTCGTGATCGCAGCCTATCTTCGTCAGCAGTGTATCCATGTGTATCCGTATTTGGACGACTGGCTCTTATGCAGCCCTTGCCCTTTGAAAGCATTGTGCAATCTTCAGTCTCTCCTTCAGCTCCTGTTCCATCTTGGGCTGTCGGTGAAATGGCGGAAATCTTCCATGACAGTCTCGCAGGACTTGATTTTCCTGGGTTTTCGCTGGAACACGATCGACTGCAGAGTGTACCTGACTGGGGACAGAATGGCAGATCTGTTAGCCACGTGTCAGATGTTTGCGTAGTCGGAGAGCATGTCGGCCTGGTGGTTCCAGAGGCTTCTGGGCCTCATGGCCTCGTGTGTATTGGCTCTTCCTCTTGCTCGTCTCAAGATGAGGCGGACTCGGATGGCTCTTCGGAGTTCTTGGCGTCAGGCTGTGGATCCGGACTCCAAGCTGATAATGATTCCGGCTTCCATGAGAGTGGACCTGGAGTGGTGGTCATCTCTCAGCAACCTGTCGGTGGGTGCAGGCTTTTAGGACCCAGCCCCTATGGTGATAGTCATGACAGACTCCTCCTTTCTAGGGTGGGGTGCGACGTTGGATCTTCTTCAGGTCTTGGATCTCTGGTCTGGTCGTGTCAGGACAAGCTCCTCCACATAAATCATCTGGAGCTTCTGGCGATCATCCTAGCGCTCAAGGCTTTCAGACTGATCATTGCCAACAAAGTGGTCCGTATCCGCACGGACAATGTGGTGTCAATGTATTACATCAACAAGCAAGGGGGAACCAAGTCTCCCCCTCGTGAACCTGTCCATCCAGATTTGGGAGTGTGCTGTTCTTCATGGTGTCTGGCTGCTTGCAGTACACATGTCACGGCAGATGCCTTCAGCCGACGGACAATGGTCAGCTACGAGTGGGAATTGAAGGCAGAGGTCCTCGCATGGATTTTCCTGGGTTGAGGCACACCGGAAGTGGACCTCTTCGTTACGACGGCAAACAAGAAGCTTCCTCTGTATGCCTCCAGAAGCGGGCTGGGAGCCTAGTCTCTGGGGGATGCTCTCGAGATTCCATGGCACAACATGAGGGCTTATGCTTTCCCGCCTCTGCCTCTAGTTCACCGGACAATTTGCAAATTGAAGAACTCAGTGAATTGTTCTCTTCTACTCATAGCCCCGTGGTGGCCAGCCAGGTTTTGGTTCTCAGAACTTCAACACCTGTCAGTGTATCTGCCGATCGGGTTACCAGTGACCCCCAATCTTCTTCACCAGGGGGAACAGCAGCTGTGGCACCCCTCCCCACAATCGCCCAGCTTGGCGGCATGGTGCCTGAGTTCAAGTCTTTAGAACATCTTAATTTGTATGCGGATAACATGTGTATTATCCAGCCAGAAAACCCTTGACTAGGTCCAAGTACAGAAGGAAATGGCTCAGGTTCTGTCATTGGTGTTTAAGCAAGCAGTTGGACCCAAGGGGGGGCTACAATTGACACAGTACTGTCCTTTGTATCCTTCTTAGCAGAGTCGGGCGTCCACGTTCTGTCATGCAGAACTTATCTGCTTACCTTTCTACGGACCAATGCTCTTACTCTCTGTGTAACCCAGTGGTTAAGAGGCATTTTGCAGGCTTGACGCGCCTTTATCCTCCGATTCGTAGTCCGCACCCAACGTAGGATCTAAATGTGGTCCTGACGGTGCTGTGCCATAAACGTTTCGAACCGATGGCCACGGTGGACCTGAAGCACCTGTCATGGAAGGTGTCCTTTTTGGTCGCCGTTACCTCAGCAAGGCGGGTGAGTGAGCTCCAAGCTTTGTCGGTGGAGCATCCCTTCTTGATCTTTCACCACAAGGATAAGGTGGTCCTACGGACAAACCCTGCTTTCCTGCCGATAAGGTATCTGAGTTCCATCTAAACCAGTCGATCTCCCTGCCAGTCTTTTTTCCGAACCCTGCCTCAGAGGCAGAAAGGGTTCTGCATTGTCTCGATGTCAGAAGGGTTCTTAAGTTCTATCTGGACAGAATATCCAAGCTTAGGAGTTCTTCTCAACTGTTTGAGACCTTTGGTAACCCGCAAGGTAAGCAGGCATCTAAGGCGACTATTTGTCGGTGAATCGCCGCCTGCATTACAGAGTCTTACACCATCCAGGGGCTGAAGCCTCCTAAAGGTATTCCTGCACACCTGGTGTGGGGCAAGGCAGCCGCGGTTGCCTTTCAGAAATATGTCCCCTGGGAGACCATCGCGAAGGCGGCTACTTGGGCCTCCCCGTCTGCTTTTTGTAAGCATTATTATCTAGATATGAGCTCAAGATCTGATGCTCAGTTTTGTCAGGCTGTGCTGAAGAACCTTTTTCAGTAAGGGTTTTTTTCTATCCACCCATAGTTCCTGTAAGGAGTGCTTGGGAATCTCCCAAAAGTATGGAAGAAAGGGGACAGGACGTAGGAGTATAACACGGTTACTCACCATAGTGACCACCTTACTCTTAGTCCATAGTTCACTTTCCTCCATATGCCCGCCCGCCGTCCCCTCTAATAAGGTTCCTCTGTTATTGCTAAGAGGTCTTGGATCTGGCGATAGAAAAGGACTGATGGGCGATGCGCGGGGCGGAGCTGAGATGGGCGGGGTTGCGGCCATGTGCCGGGCCCCACGAAAGAAAGAGAGGAAGGACAAAAATGTTTACAAAGTTCTCCGGTCCCATCCCACAGGACGGAGGAATGTCCCTTAAGTATGGAGCAAAGGGGACTATGGACTAGGAGTAAGGTGGTCACTACGGTGAGTAACCTGGTTAATTTGCGTATGGCTGGACCCCTTTTGCAATCGTACAGACGGGCTAAAAATGGTGGTGTGGAAGGTTTCCCAAAGCAATGCCAGTGGTTCAGATTAATTCAAAACCTTCCACCCATCACTTTTATGTTTACCAACACTCATCCTGACCATCGTGGCATATAACCAATCCCAATGTACAGAATCGAAAGCCTTGGTCGCATCTAAGAAGGCTACTGCGCCCTGTCCCTTGCTGTCTCTGGTGCTATATATGATGTGGTGGAGGCGTTGCAGATTCTCTGTGATATTTCTCCCCGGGACTTATCCCGTCTGGTCTTGATGTATCAACGTAGTTATCACCTTCCTAATTCTGTTCACTATGATTGCTGTTAGTATCTTGTTGTCCTGATTCAATAAGGACAATAGTCTGTAGGAGCTACACTCTGTTGATCTTATTGGCTTTCAATAGTGGGATTATCGTGGCTTCTCTCATGCTGTCTGGGAGGATGCCTACCTCGTATGCCTCATTATACACCTTGGCGAGGAGTGGCGCCAGCGTGTCTGCGTAGGCCTTATCAAATTCTCCCGTCAGCCCATCCGTGCCAAGGGCCTTCCCTGCGGGTAATGTTCTTGTTTATTTACATTTATAAAGCGCAAAAAATGGCCCTGGGACATTGTGGCGCTGTTACAGTAGGCTTACTTAGTTGCAAGAGGAGTACCGAAAAATGACAGTGAAAACAATGACAAAAATGGAGTTAACTGTTGAAGGGTGAGGTTAGCAATGAGTTCCTTGGTTACAGTGGAACAGGATCATGTTTCTTGGTTACAGTGGAACAGGATGGAGTTGTCTTATGCTGTGGGAAATGCCCCAATGCAAACAAGGAAAAAATTGTGACAAGACATAAATGTACAGCAACGTTAGATGGTGTAAAGCAGGATGGTTCCGAGGTTACAGAGGAGTCAATTCAGCCACACAGGTAGTTCTTGGAGATAAGCTGATGACAGTTGCCGAGTATTGATAGAGGATCTATTGCAAATGCATTAGTTGAACAGTTTGGTTTTAAGGGCTTTACGGAAGACTGTTTATGATGCTTCATTTCGGAGTGTTATGGGCAAGGCATTCCAGTTTTTGGGTGCTAGATGTTTGAAGCTGGAGCCTCCTGCTTTAGCTCTTTAAAGGTGGGGACATAGATCTGGTTGGAGTCATGCGTTGTAATGGGTCTGACAGATGTGATAGGAGTGATAGCAGCTATTATGGGTCTGGGTGGTGCACCCGGCGGTGGTCTCCTTGTGAGGGAACGGTGTGCCCTTACAATCGTGAACCCTTCTGACAGCTCCCCTGCTCCTATTTTGTGCAAGAACAGGTTTTCCACGTATGTGGTGGGGTTCACGCCCGCTGTTCCTTCAGGTGGTCCCACGATCCTTATGTTGTTGCGGCGTGCGCGTTCCTCGGCTCTGTCTTCCAGTAGTTTGATCTTTTGCCGTAGGATATCGATGCCCCTGGATGTTTGCACTTTGATCTCAGTATTTTCCTTAACTTGTTCTTCTAGTCTTCCTGTGCGTTCTGCTATGGCTCTCACATCTTGCCGTAATAGTTCAACATCAATGCCCATCATATCAATTTTAACGTCTAACGTCGCCTGTAGTGCCGCATTTAGGACCTGTTGATTCCCTAGGTCAGTGACTTCCGTTGGAGGCGGCGCCTGTTAGTTCTCTCTATTTCCACTATCGGTGTCTTGCCGGAGTGCTTGGCCATTTGCAAATGTAGCCATGGTCGTCGGTTTATTCTTGAATTTATTTCCTTTGTTTGCCATCTTCACACGTTTCCTCCGGGTGGGCCCCTCGTTCCTGTCCTTACCGGAAGGGGTGTCGTCCCACATAGGTCCTTGACAGAAGCCTTATGTCTTATTTTGGGAGTTCTGCCTCACCACTTTTGTGTGACCTGAACTGCCTTGGGCCCTGGCCTTACTTGGCCGCCAAAGTCTTGTGGCTCCTCATTGATGTGCCTCATTGGGGGAGCCTGGGCACGATATTCTTGTTGTCTCTAGCCCACCAGGAGTTCCAGTGCCCTTTTCCTTCACCCTTCGTCAGGTACAGCTCAGGCTTGGCCATGGCACCCTTTTTCCCGTTCAGCGTATTCTCCGGTATGGTGTAGCTTATGCCCGGGAGGCGCTTCGATTGCTGCTGCTACGTAGCCTCTCCCTTGTGCCTCTGTATTGCGCAAATACTGGGGGAAGCCGGAGGCAAAACACGCAAGTTTGTGTTGAATGCCCGCACCCCGAGCTAGCTTCCTCCCTCACTCTGTAGTCCTGACCTCTTCTCTGGATCTGCCATTGATCGATCCCTGGGCCTCTGAGTACTTAGGGGCACACTTTGCAGCCCCAGCGCTGCTTATGTGTGCTTCTCACACCTTCTCAATAGTGCATTCGCTTTGTTGTGCTCTGCTAAACTTCCCTTTTTATCTATGTGTGATGTGGGCCGCCAAGGGGCACCCACGCCGTGTTTTGTCGCACTTTGGCATTGCGCATGTGACACCCAACCCCAAACTTGTCTTCCTTGTGCCGGTATTGTGAGAAGCCTGCAGCGTCATTTATTAATGGTGCTCTGTCTTTGGTATTAGTTATCTGTGGGCATGGGTGACCAGCATTCGCTCTCCCATTGGATTCCCTCGGGGGGGTGATGCCGGCATCAACACTGTGCTGCTATGTAGGGTGGAGTATTCGCTCCCCAGCGCTCCCGTGACCCAGCTTGTTAGTCCTGGGGAGAGGGAGAGAAGCCCCTCTTTTGGCCCGCTTTGTTGTAATTTATGCACCTGGGGCCCCCCACCCCCTCTTCTCCTTACGGCTGGCTTCTTCGCCCAACCTCCACCTCTGCGCCAGCTCACATTGTGTCGGTCTCTATCCGCCTTTCGTGGCCACCCTGAGCGCAGCGGCTGCTTCCCCATGCACTCCCTGCTGTCCGCGTATCTAGGGCACAAAATGTCTGTCCCTCTCTTCAGGGGACAGTCTGGGCCGTCAGCACCTCCTGCTCTTGCCGGGTTCTGAGATGGCTTACCCCTTCATCTTTTCCAGCGTCTCGGCAGCGCTACTCCTTACAGCCGTCCAGGTCTCCCGCGTAACATCGTGTTTTTCCTTTTCTTGGCCACAGCTTCCAGGATACTCAATTATGTATCCTGCTCTTATGTCCAGCACCTACTTTGTCCGTTCTGTCAACTCTCCTCGCCTCCGGGAGTATAACGCTTCTCCTTGCACAATGCCATCTCCCAGCTTACTGCACTGCGGCTCTCCCTTCTCATGCCGCCATTTTCTGCTGTGTCTCCCGGCTCGACTTTTCACTCGATGATCCTTGTGTATCTTCCTCTTCTTGGGCTTGCCACTTGCACACTGGTATTCCAAGCGTCTGCTATTGCCACTTTTAGCTTTTTTATCAAGAAATAGGTTGTATGAAGCTAATCATTTAACGGATCAGCAGGAGCAGCATGTGAACACGTCCTTCTCACATGGTTGCTCGCACGCCCCTGTTAGTGTACTAGTAAAAGCAATTTAGAAAACACTTTATCCTGTATGGCCTGGACCCGAGTCCCTAACCCCTTCTTAAAATGGCAGAAGGAGAACCATTCTGACAGTGGCCTCGCTTCACTTCACTGCTCCAGATGCAGCATGTTTTTCCAACTGGTGGACATGTTACATGAGCTTGTTCCCCATTTCCTTAATATTCCCCAAGGGTGGCCCTAGCTTGGGTGATTGGCAAAGAGGTTGAACATGTTTGCTGGGCCATTTCATGTGTGTTCAGCCTGCAACACACTAACAAGATCCCTCCTCTCATCAGAGATTGGCTTATGGACTCCATCAGGAGCATTATAACAAATTCCTCCTTTTCTTCACTGTACTATGATCAGTGTGTAAGTGCCTCGATGCAAAACTTAGCTGTGTCTGCACAAAGTTTATGTTGTTGTTGTACATGTTTATTCGATCATAAAGAAATCCATTAAACATACAATTAAAAATACACTACAAAATCCATCACCATAAAACATTAAAACCTGCTAAAAAAACAAGACATGCCAGACAAATAAAATCATGATCGCAGTTCCCTCACTCAATGCTTTTTAGGTGTAGTACAATAATGCCCATGCTACTATGTTTTCTTCAGCATACAACAAATAGACTAGTGCATAGTGTCAGGGTATCAGGTGTGCAGCATTTAGGACTGGCACAGTTGTTTGCTTTAGAATGTTACAGTACGCAGGGCAATCCAGAACAAAATGAGTGATGTCCTCCCAAGGGTAATCACTGAGTGGACAGTTTGGCTCTTTGGGCAATCCCCGCCATTGTACTGTCTCAGCTCTGATCACTAGAAGATTAAACCGGGCCCTTGTAATGGCGCATCTACCTGTTCTATGGGTGCCAAAAGCAAGATAGGGCTGCATTTCACCCGCACTACTTATTAGAGCTAAGCGTCTGTTTGCCATAACCTGCAATCCCTGTGTTTCACCTTGACCTTAAAGAATGTTACAGCACTTTTCTCACAGAAGTTCCTCTCCGGGGTGCTCAAAACATTTTCTCGAGGTAGAAGCACAAAACCATTAATCTCAACCAGCCTAGATTAAATGTATTTTAGCCAAGGGATTTTACAATAGCCCTCCACTTCCATAATGTACCCCAATACGTGATGGTTCAAGGACACCCTGTCATTAGCCCACAGCCTAAACCAAAATTGCTCTGGGGCCAACAAGCAGTCGTCTTTGATCTGGCTCAATCTCATCTCTGTGTGAACAGCATAGGAGGGAGCGGACAGAGGAAGGCCCAACAGAACCTTAAGAAATGTGTTCTCCTTGGTTTGTGGTTCGAAAACATTTCCAAAGCCCCAGAGGAATGCGCCGTAGTTGGTAGATGCCTTGGTCCTGGCCTTATAGACGTCCAGAATTATGTTCAGTAGTTGTCCTCGTCACCTGGCTATAAATCGAGGTAGTCTTCCCAGTGATTGACCCATCTTAATAACTTGCCTATTGACAGGTGCCTGAACCGTGACTGACGGTGTAAAGCGAATACCTAGATAATGAAAGTCATAGACACGAAGTATCACTGAATCATCACTTAAAATGGGTTGCATCTTAATAGACTTCCTCCCATACCCACATGCCATTACTGCTGACTTGGATGTGTTCATCTATAGGTCTAGGAAGTTCATCAACCTGGTGTATTCTGATATCAGTATCTGAAGGACATTGGGTTTCCTGGCCATGAGGACAGTGTCATCTGCATATGCTAACAGTGGGAGGGCCCTATTACCCACTGTTGTGAGGTCCGCTCCCTATGTTAACCAGTGCCTAGTAATGACCGTTTATATAGAGGGTCAAGAGAACCAGGGCCAGCACACAGCTCTGGCGGAGCCCCAGATTCACCTCGAAAAGATGTCATGCACTGACCCTGGTCATCAAATCTTACACAGGCCTGGTTCCCGTTATGCACCAGTCCCAAAACCTGGATCAAATCCTCAGGGCAATCCATGGACCTGAGCACAGCCAACAGATTCACCTGGTTGACTTTATCAAAGGCAGTACTCCGTTCCATGAATGTCAAATAGATCTTCTCTCTGCGAGCTGTAAGGGATTTCAGTCAGGCACACACCCAAGTCTCGCCTAGTATGTAGTGCGCAAATGAATCCCTTATTTATTTTTGTCTGTAAGATCAATATTCTGAATGATATACCACTTATATCACACCCTTCTCAAAATACCCCCCCCCCCCTCCACCTCCCCTGGTCACACTGAATCAGGCTATTTTGTAATGGTAAATATTTATTTAATTAGAATTTAAAATCAAAATATATTTTTAATAGGTAACAATCATCAATGGGGTGACAAGGACAATGAATAATATCTTTAATGCACTGGGAATCGGGGAATGCAGCAAAGAAAAGAATACTTTGGGGTTGGTTTGAAACAGATAGCACTGTGGTTAGAGGTTCCCCCTGCAGCACCCCTCAACCCACCAATAGGCAATTTAAATAGATGTGAGGAGAGAGCAGGTACTCAGGAATAATGCAGACCAAACAGAATATCACTCCTAACTTCCCCCCTTAAACACAGGAGAAAAACGGATTTGACTTTTCAACTGTCAGAAGGGCCTTGAAATTGGCTGAGCAAAAACACTAAATGTGGTCAAAAATGCTTAAATTATTATACATTTCTACGGGAGCCGATTTGAACAGATGCAAGCAATCAAAAGCAACGATTTAATCAAAAGAAAACAATTGGAATCTCAAAGGCAAAATGGGAAATAATTTAAAGGCAATTCACATGTGTAAAACTTTTTCAAAATGTAAATTTGCGGCAAACTTTTACTGTGTAAGTTTTGATTGAAACCGGGTCAAATACACTGATTCGCACTGCGGTTCTTGGTTGTGGATGTAGCTAAGGATGTTCGGTATCAGTGGGAGTTGAAATTTCATTTCTATCTTTAAAACTGAGGGAGTTATGCAGGTTTTAGTGAGAGGTGTTTTTCGAAAATACTGACACGAATTTGGACAAGAACTTCAGTTTAAAACCAGAAAATATGGATTATGCTTTTATTCAAGACTAGAGCATGCAGACTAGACAACCAGGTTGGATCGAAGACAGCTCTGAGACTGATTCATGACTTCAGTAACACATCCCCAGCACCTTCCCCGGCGGAACCAGTCCAAACACTCAAGTGGGATTTTTGGATCAGAGTTACACAATACAAAAATGACTATGAAAATGACGCTTTAGCAAATAGACAGAATAAGATAGCACTAAAGATTTTGACACTATCACTGGTTATGAAAGTAAGGATAGTTCAGAGATTTGGGTGGAGCAAGATAATGCAGGGTATACAATGGTTAAGGAATACATTACAATACAAGCCACTCCCCTGACAGAATTCTGCAATTCCTATCAAACTACCTGTCGCACCTCCATATCTCTCTTAAATCAGCCACAATAACACCACTTGTGAAAACATCTAAAGTGACCTGATGAACCCTGAAAACCACAAAAAAGTTTCTAAAATCCCTTTAAAATAGCAAACAAATAAATTTCAGTGAGTGGAAAAGACTTCCACGACAAATGGAAGTACTGAATATAGCCTCCTTTTATTATTGGCATAAATCCTTCAATCATTGGGCAAAATTATTCCATTAACCCTAGTTGCAGCACCATGTGCAGAAAACCCTCAACCGCTAATGTAGAGATTCAAAACCCAGGCAGGCAGAGGGGTCACTGCAGTCAATTAAATATTACTAGCATAAAGCAATCCTTTAGGTCAAGTTAGATTTCAAACGTGCTCTCTCAGCCATGACCTAGAGAGGAACACAAGGGTTAATCAGTCTGCACTGAATGTTTGTTTTTCAACCCCCTAGCTGAGCTAACACATTTGTTTACCTCTCTCTTCAACTATTTGCAGACAACTCACAGCTACTTTTACAGCTGGTCCCGGACTATAATGCTAGCCAACTTAAACCTGCTCCAGAAAGTTCAGTTTCCAACAATGTTATTTTTATTTTATACTTCAAGTTTACCCTTTTATTAAAAGGTAACATTGCCATTGCCAATGATTGTAGATTTTAACTTTGTATAAATCGTAACCAGCCTTAACTTTTAAATACAAACAATAGACTGTTCTCTCTCTCTTGCGTTCCACTGTAACTTTTGATCTCATCTATGAAAGTTCATCAAATTTGGCATGCAAAGCATCCCTACAAATCCGACTCCCCTCCAACACCCTGCCAAATTTGATGATGCTCCATCAATTGTTTAATGCCTAAAATGTCTGCATATGAAAACAGTCCTATGCCCTTTTCTCCATACTCTTGTGGCTACCTGTCCATGGGGCACTGGACCAGAGCCATTTTCTAGCAGAAGATGTAATTTAAATAAGAATTTGGTCTATAGCTGTGCAGGCCGCATAAACCGCTCCAATCCGTTTCTCTGTGGCGTATGGATAGGAGCTTTCAGCATGGCACGCTTGTTGCACCTCTTTGTGTTTCTTTGTTTTCCTCATGGTACATTGGATTTCATTTTGAATTCTTTAATTTTATTTTTCCCTCCGGTGCCCCAGCTTTGCACTGTTTTGTTCCGCCAGCCTATTCCACTTAAATCCGGTTTCCTCACATATGCGGTCTGCGACCATCTGATTCCCTTAATTGGACCCTTGCTCACTATGACTGGAGAACTGGATTCTTACCACTGCTGAGTTCTGGGTGGTGCCTGCGACTCACTGTTTGTAAGTACTCTCGCAAAGCGGTTATGCTACTGTGAGTGCATTTTGTTCAGGGATCCCTATTCGTCCCCTTCAGGATTTCTTGGAAGTTGGACATTGTCATTGGGCGAATTATATTCCCTTGTTTAGGGACTCCTTGCCAGGGGTTGCTTGGTTCGAGAGGGATCCTATTGGTCCTCAGGTTGCCGGGGTGATCCCTGAGATTCCCCATTCTGTAGCTGAGGCCGGGCACACACCTGAGAAACTCTCCCAGGAGGATAAAGCCAGTGCGTGCAGGCCTAGTCCTACAGATCCCTGTTGAGTTGCTAAAGTCAAATGGTCATCGGAGGCTCCCTCGCCTCTAGGGTGGTAAGCCCAGGGTGACGTCTGAGGATACATGCATCTAGGGGCTAATACCATCGACCTGCTTGAGGTTCCCCAGAAATGGACTAAGGAAAAGCCAGGGGCTCCCTAATGTGCATAAGCACAGGTCTGCAAAACTACACCAGAAAAGGTGTCAAAAGACGGGGACTCTGGGGGGTTCGCCATTTCCTTCGCCACACAAGGTACCCCAAATTACAGATATGCCAATGAAAATGCATATGGTGATACACGAAAAAGCTCCACTTTTGCACCTGCAATAGTGCAATTGCAGTCAGGCCTTGAAAAATCTTTAAAATCCTTCACGACGTGCAGGTCCAGTAACTGTACTGTATTATACTGGACTTAAGAGAAAAGAATTTGACTCATGACTTGAAGGCATAATATTTTTTGGATTGAAAAAACAGTGATACATGAGATATCATTCCCATCAATGTTAAGGTGCCTTTTCAATGTTTTTATCCTCTTGGACGCGTTGGAACACCATTTCCTATAACAGAAAGTATAAGATCCCCTACATGTGAAATTCCATTAGGTGAGGCAAACATGAGGGTGGTAATACATTTGGGTAACAGGCTTACAGTTTGCAATAGCTTGTTGGTTTTAATTGGGATTAGGGTAAGTCTAAAAGTTCGGATTTGAACTGGGATTTAGGAAAAATGATCCCATACACAATGGACCATAAGCGGACGCCCAGGATAGAGTGAGTTAGTGTTTGGACTTATTAAACAAAAGGTGGACTGAATAGTGCAGGATGTTACAAGAAAGGATATGATTGTCTGCAAAGTGATGCACAGTTATATTAATACGAATAACAGTGCATGTGTTTATTTAAAGATACAATCCTTTATACTCCACAATGTATCTTTTTTCACAACAGCAGTGGGCGAGGAATGCTGAAATGGCCACAGGCCGCTGTCTACTGTTTGCTTATATACACATATGGAAATGGATGAGCAGGGAATTTCATGAATATAAATGACCCAGGAGCTGGCCATCTCAAAGCCTACTATATTTGAAGGGCAACAGGCAACAATTTATAGATCTGTTTTTGAGACTCAACATTGGGTAACTTTACTGACACCTCCCAATGGGTGTGTTGAGGCTACTGTGCCAGTGACACCACAAGCACCAGGCTCCAATGCTGCTCCACCCCCCCTCCCTATCTCCACACTTCTGATCTGTCCTGTGAGAAAAGTACAAAAAAAGAGCCTGTATGTCCGAAGTCTATGTCGTCACGTCCTCAGATTATTTATATTCTCTCTGACAAAGTACTTCCGATTTAAGCTCAGCTGGCCTCCTCTTTGTGTCCTTGCTCCCACAATGTGATAATGTGCTCCCCACATTAGTGAGATGATATCACAGTTGCCTGCAATAGTGCAAGTAACTCTGACAGAGCCCACACCCTCATAGACCACAGGTGCCATCCCAGTCTGCTCTGGTGCATCTATCTCTGACGTCAACACCACAGGCTTCCATTCCTTAGGCTCCTCCCTTGCCCTTAGTTACCAGGCAGCACTGCCTCTGCTACCACTGACAGCGGATTCAAGTCCTGCTCTTAAGCAGACACAGACAAACAAATCCCAAAAGCAGAGCTTCCTTTGTTGGTTGGGGCCTCCCATGAGAGTTTCTCAGGACAGTTGGAGTTTCCAGAAATTCCCATTCTGGACATGGGCCAGGAACGCATGCATGTCCTTACTTGGCAAGTTAGCATAAGTACCTAATTTGTGGCAAAAGCCCCACACTACTCAGGTGGTCAGCAGGAGGGTTGACATAGGATACTGACCACTGCCATCTGAGAAGGCCTGTCTGGCTACTCACACCCAGCCTCTATGCACTGTTGTTGCTCCATCCTCATTGTATTTAAATGTGTCCCCGGGGCGAGTTACTGGAGGCTGTTGGAAAAAGTGTTTATCAAAACTCAGCCCTTCACCTTAAGCAGGCAAAAGCAGAGTTTGGGCAAGCCAGAGTAAGGATGACTACTTCTCGGTCAGACTATCAATAGTGTGTCAGGTTGCTCATGATTTCATGCAGCCCACAGTGGATCATATTGATGCAGGGGCCAGAAGTATGCTGATCAGTGTGGATGTGAGGCGACAGCATATACAACATCAACAAAATGCATCCCCGATGTGCAGGCAAGATCCTGGTTGTCCTATTTAAAATTCCTTGAATCTAAGTTCACTATTAAAATGAGTCCCTAGCAAATTAACTTTTTTAAAACCCATGTTGATAGCAGTAATAAAAACACAATGGATCAATGCAATATCATTGGGGCCTTACCTTTTTCACAATTTTTCTTTGCATTAAACAAATTAGTAGTGAAACAACTCAGCAATGACTGTCCCTTTTCACATTTTGTACTAACACGCGGCTATACCAAAACCATAATTTCCAAAGCATGACTACTGACTAATTGACTTGTGCTTCTGCTCTCATTCCAAAGATACCATCATCAAAAATTAATATTAACATATAGTCCCTCCACTAACAGCATTAAAAGAATCCTCACTAACAACTGGCACATTTAGCAGTCTAATCCAGAATGTCCAAACATATTTTCAAAAACCACCACCATTTAAAGTGTGAGTAATATTTCTGAGATGCTGTTACAGGCTGGTATTAAATCAATCAGGAAAAACAATACGTTTTGGTACTAAAAAGGGCATGTACCCCTGCCCCACATGTTCCTGTTCTAACAATATAAAAGTGACACTCTAAAACACCCTACAGTTGGCACTAAAATTTCACTGAAGGAGTTTGCTACTTGTTTGAGTGAACATGTTCAAATGTGCGTTTGGCTTGCTGTATGTAAGTCAAACTACATGTAAACTCAAAAATAGACTTGTGGAACATAAGAGCGATGTTCGTACCTTGAGCTCAAGGTCTAGTGTGGCAGAACAATTCACCAACCATAGACAGAATGTCAGTCAACTGCATGCATTAGTTTTGGAAACTGTGAAACCATATCTGCGACAGTGTGATAGAGAATTGCATCAAATAAAGCATTACATGTTTTGGATCCATTCTTCACAGATGGACTCTCCAAAAGGCCTCAATGAGTTTACCAAATGGAAAATATTTTTTTTTTAGAGTACATGTTAATTGTTTATCTATTTTTATGTTTTATGTTTATATTTTTCATATTTCTATTTTTCCTTACTCCTGCGTCCCTTCCTCTTTCCTCTGTATGGGCATCCCTCGCTAGGGACAGGAAACAGAACCTTTTTCACCAGAAAATATTGTCTTCCCCTTTAAATTTAGATGCGCACGGGGGCAGTTCTCTTTTTCTCTTTTCCATGTCTACTGGAACAGACCACTTTCACCAGTGCTCCTGGGTTAGGCCTCAGTCCTTGTAATTCCACAAGCTCTTCCCCGAAATACTTTCTTTCCCTATTTTTTTCGTGATGGCAATTATCAGAGATAATACTCTGTGCTCTGGTGCCACGCTCCTCCCCGGCACATGTCGACGGTGGATGGTTTTAGCAGGTGTCCGGCCTGCGAGTGTTCCTTCCCCATGTCGGATCCCCACGCACTCTGGCTCCGGTGCGTTGGCCCCGACCATGGCTGGGGACGGCTGTGCTGCATGTGACGCATTGGCCCCGTGGACCCTAAAGAATCGTTTAGCCAGGTGGAGGGAGCTGTTCGAAAGATCACCTCCAGAGGACTTCAAGACATATGTGAGGAAGAAGACCAGGCCCATGGTAGGTGCCCTGTTCTCCTCTGCATCCCGCAAAGGCAAATCCTTCCCTGGGAAGCGCCCAAGTGGGAGGGGCCTTCCAGGCCCTAAAACCAGCAAAGGGACCACGGCTACTAAAGCTACCGGCCAACAGGCCGAAGGGTCACAAGATCGTCCTGGTCCCACCGCTCAGGGGCCGCAGGGCTCTATTACCGTTGACCTCGCCAAAGGGCTTTGCTCTAACAGCGGGCGCACGCTATACGCAGCACTTGCACTATTGGCATCATGGACGAGGTCACTCCGCCTGACTGGTCTCTACCTGAAGTGCAGGGAAGAGCTGAGCCTTCGCTTTTAAGCGTGCAGGCAGAGACTGGGCCCAGCTCATCAGGCAGCAGGCACGGAGCATGACAAAATGGCCAGCAGGCCACTAGGCCAGACAAGATGGCAACCTTCTGGAGAGCAGGCATGGGAACACCCGTCTAGATGGGACTGGACAACGCCAGTTACCTGGTCCCCGCCATACCCAACCACATCGTCACAAGGGCAGTACACACCCCCCAGCTTGGTGCGACAAGGACCGCCAAGACCTCAGCAGCCACAGGGCCCAGCTCCTATGCCCCCAAACCTTTCACCTGCATGCGAGGATAGGTTCTTTAAAATGTTCCTTAACCTCATGAAATCACCTCAGATGGGCACCATCCTCAGGGGGGGGCTCATCAAGGACATGCTCCCTCCAGTACCACCTCAAGCTCCCACCGTCACCCAGCCCCCTGGTCTCAGTTCAGCCCTTGGTTCCTGCGCTCACACCAGTCACAGTGGCTCCACCCCCGGCAGTGCCAGTTAGCACGCTACAGCTGCCCGTACCCAGCACTCCTCCAGCCGCTCCCGACCTGTACGACACAGCGGGTGACACGGACGAGGATCAGGATACTCCCTTGTCAGCTAAGGCTTTCTACAAGAGGCTGGCGGGTGTGGCCGAATACATGGCGATGCTGCTGCCGCAAATTGAACAACCTGAGGCAGGGGTCCTGGCCCAGGTGCTGACCTTCCGCTCTACCTCAAGAACTGGCATCCCTCTACTAAAGGATGTAGAATCCTTGGCCAGAAAGGGCTGGGTGAAGCCGCACTACACACAGCCTACCAATAAGCGCCATGATGCCAAGTATAGGCCGGTGGAGGGGGGCTCACTCATACTGTTGGTGCACCCCCAACGGCATTCCCCTGTTATCACTGCGGCCTAGCTTTTATTCCAAACAGCAGTCTTCATCTGCCCCCACATCAGCACTTCTAGGGAATGAGGAAACGCTGTTGGCAAAAAGATATACTCTAATGCCACGCTCCACCTGTGCCAGTCTAACGCTGCAGCAATGTTGGCAGCAGTGAATTAAATGCTTTGGCGGGAGATTGTGTACTTCCTCCCAGAGCTCCCCGCGCATAGTCGGGCGCTATTTAGGGCAGGCTTGGCAGAGGCGAAAATTGTTGCCCAGGATGATATGGATTCTACAGTGGCTCACATTGACACTGCGGGCAGGGCTATCTGTGTTGCCATTGACATGAGGAGGGCAGCTTGGCTTAGGGTGACAAAGTTCAACCCTGATGTGCAAGAGCGCATTCTTGACCTGCCTTTTGAGGGGGGCGACTTGTTTCACTTGACCACGGACGAAGAACTTGACAAGAAGAAAAATATCTCACAAACAGCTAAGTCCTTGTCAATCTTGCCAAAATCTGCGTCCAAGGCCTATAGCCAAACTAACCGATGCTCTGACGGAGGTCTACCTTCGGTGGCTTCAGGACTTTCAGGAGCGATGATGTAGAAACCTGACCGGTCTCCTAGCCAGCACAGAAACAAGCAGCGTAAAGCTTCTAACAAAGGCTTTTTCCAGGCAGCAGCCTCTGAGGGTAAAAAAACTGTGACAGTGCCATCCAGATCCACAGGTTTCCGGTGGGGGGCAGGCTTGCCCTTCACATCCACTCCTGGCCGGCAAGGTTTGCGGACTCATGGATCCTCTCAGTGGTTTCCACATGCTTCCGTCTGCCAATTTCTCCATTTCCCCTTTCCTCCCCTGCACGCCCACATATTGGGATGGCAACTCTTCTGGCGGAAATCTGCTCGCTCATGGCGAGTCATGCGGTGGAGGAGTTTCCAGCTTCACAGCGAGGCATGGGCTTCTATTCCTGGATATTCGCAATACAGAAAAAGAACCAGGCTGGCCTGAGAGTTGTGCTAGACCTTTCTTCTTTGAACCTTTCCCTACCCCTTCAAAAGTTCAAGATGGTTACTCCAGCACTCATTGCGGAGACACTGTGTGGGGGAGACTGGATTTGCTCCCTGAATCTGAAGGATGCTTACTTGCACGTCCCGATTTGGGAACCCCATCATTCCTTCCTAAGGTTCAGGATCATGGGCTTTCACTTTCAAAACAGGTTCCTCCTTGTCGGCCTCAATTCGGCCCTGAGGGTCTTTACAAGGTTAATGAATGCAGTAGCAGCCGTGCTCAGGCTAGAGGGCCACCACCTTTATCCATACCTCGACGACTGGCTTGTCTGAGTGGAGTCGCCAGCTTCCGCACTCATGCACATGCTATACGATCTGGGGTTCTCTATCAACCTCAAGAAGTCGCAGCTACTCCCCGCTCAGTCCTTAACATTCCTGGGGCTAATTTGGAATACATGGGCAGAGAGGATCTTCCCCCCTCAGCAGACAAGATCACAGCAATCAGGAAGACCACAAGGCATTTTCTCAGCAGACCAGTGACCTCAGCATAGTGGTACCAGCACCTGCTTGGGATAATGGTGGCTTGTCTCCTGGCTGTGCCACATACGAGACTCAAAATGAGGAGGCAGTTTCTACACTTCTCAGCCTCTTGGAATCAGGAGAGGGGCTCCCAGGCAGCTCTGGTCAGCATACCACAGCACCTCCACCAGGACCTGGTGTGGTGGAGTGCAGAGACCGACCTGTTAGCAGGCAGGTCATTCAGGCAGCCTTTACCCGAGATCACCATTACCACAGACTCGTCCCTAGAGGAATAGGGGGCTACACTAGGCAACCGCAGAGTCCATGGAGAATGGTCACAGCAGGAACATCTGGAACTCATCAACTGGCTAGATGATGGCCATCTGGCTGGCTCTCAAAGCGTTCCTCCCCATGGTCAGTGGCAAGTCTGTCTGCATCCAGATAGACAGCTCCACTAGCATGTATCACATCAACAAGCAGGGAGATACCAGGGCTCCACCACTCTGCAGGCTGTCCATAGACATTTGGGAGTGGGCACTGTCGAAAAACATGTACCCATCGGCAGTCCACCGTCCGGGGGAATCCAACTTGGAGGCGGACAGGCTCAGCAGTTTGGGGATTGACAACTATGAGTGGCAGTTGATCGAGGAGGTCCTGAAGGGGATCTTCCATAGTTTGGGTCACTCTCAGGTAGACCTATACGCCACCACGAGCAACAGGAGATGCCACCAGCTCACTTCCTGGTTGGGGCAAGGCAGGGGATCTCTGGGGGACGTGTTACACATTCTGTGGAATGGCATGAATGCATACGCTCCCCCCACCCACACTCCCAGGGTCATCTGCAAAGTCAGGGAGTCACGGAGTCTTCGACTCTTCCTGATAGCGCCATGGTGGCCGGCAAGACCTTGTTTCTCTGAACTCCTCCGGCTGTCGGATCAGCCTCTGGTACACCTCCCACTGGGTCCAGCCCACTTACTCTCCCAGTAAGTTCACCCCGCTCCACAGAAGTTAGCCCTGGCAGCTTGGTTCCTGAACAGGTCACCCTGAAGCATCTACACTTGTTGCAGGACAACCTGGCTATCCTACAGGGGGCAAGGAGCGACTACACCAAGAGTCAATACAAGAGCAAGTGGACAAGGTTCTGCCACTGGGCCAAGACAAACCAGATTGATCTGCTGACATGCCCACTGGACGATGTGTTATCCTTCTCTGCGCATCTGGCCCACTCAGGTGTGCAGGTAGACACCTGCCGTATGTATCTGGCGACCATAAGGATCTACAAGAACTCCGGAGACATCTTCTCTTCTTCCAATCCGGTGGTTAAAAGGCACTTGGCGTGTCTGACCAGATTATATCGTCCTGTCAAACGTCCACATCCGGTCTGGGACCTTAACATGGTGCTGGGCACCCTGGCACATAAGCCATTCGAACCCATGGCATCAGCAGACATCAGGCTGCTTACAATAAAGACGGCCTCACTGGTTAGCCCTACATCACCACGCCGAAATTCAGGCCCTGGTAGCTTCAGAGCCATATACCACATTTCACAGGGACAAGGTGGTGCTGAGGACGCATCCTGCCTTTCTCCCTAAGGCAGTTTCCTAATTTCACATTAACTTCACATTCTTTGCAGACCCAAAAGATGAGGCTCAGAAGGTATTGCACTGTGTGGATCTCAGGCGTGCTGTAAGATTTTACCTAGACAGGACAAAGAGCTTCTGTAAATTGGATGCTTTGTTCATCTTTTTTTGCGGGTCAAAACCAAGGCTTCTTTAGCAAGGTGTATGGTGATGGCTATCAAGGGGGCGTATGAGGGGCAGCACAGGGCTTTGCCAGCAAACATGCATGCCCACGCCATCAGAGCCAAGGCCAAGGCTGTGGCTTTCTAAAGACACTTCCTATGGCAGACGATCAGCAAGGCGGCTACTTGGGTTTCCCCCACCAGCCTTTTGCAAGCACTAGTGCTTGGATGCCAGCGCCAGGTCGGATGCAGTGTTTGGCCGGGCAGTTTTGAAAAACTTGTTTTCTTAGAGGGGCAACTCTCCTCCCCAGGGTTGCATTCAGTTGTAATCGCCCATACAGTATGGAGGAAAGGTGACGGTACGTATGAGTAATTATAAGTTACTCACCGTAGTGACTAACATACTCCTAGTCCATTTTTCCTCCAGACGTCCCATCATCCTCCCCATAACATCTCAGTGTCATTAGGCAATTGTAATATTGTTGACGCGTTAAAGGAGACTGAGGAGTGGTGCCGGTGGGCGGAGTCAGGGGAGCGCATGCTCCCAGGGTCGCACCCCCTTTATCATCTAAATTTAAAAGGGAAGACAATTTTTTCTGGTGAAAAAGTTCAGTTTCCAGTCCCTAGCTAGGGACGCCTATACAGTATGGAGAAAAGGGGACTATGGACTAGGAGTAAGTTAGTCACTACGGTGAGTAACTTAGAATATTTTGCATACCTTTCAGTCTTTTTTCAACCTTTATCGTCTTATTGCATGATGTTTTATTATTCTATCAATTTATACATTTTATTAATTCCTTTTTATCTTATTGCTTTTTATATCTTTTTCTTCCTTTATTGGTTCCTTTTTTACTTTTACTTTCAAGTCTTTTCTCAGCCATTATCATACTGAGTGTAATGTCTTCTCTTAATTTTTACGACAAAAAGACTTCCCAGGCGGTGGTGATTCAAGCAGTGCCGTGTGCATGTGCAAGATTGTTACCTTGTAACAACAGTGAGAGCAGCGTGTCCTAGGTTAGGAGCTAACTTTCTATCTAATCTGTTTTGGTTTAATAGTATTTGTTTAGATTTGCATATATTTTATAGTACTGTTGCTTTTCATATTTAGCCCTTGAAATAGGAAAAGTTCCTTGAAACAACAACTTCATGTGAAATAACTAGATGTTAATAAAAACACTAATATTTCACTGAGAATGTCAGATTATTTGCTCTCTACAAATCGAGTGCAGGATTTGGGGATAGGTAGGGAGGTTTAAAGAACATTTACGCTTTTAATTCCTCCCATTTTATGGGACATACCTCTTCAGTACCATGACGGATGAGTAGCTGCAAAAGGAAAACACTCAAACTGCAATGTCTGGGGCAGCATAGATGTATTTACAACAAGGCCTACTAGGCCCAGGCCTAGGGCAGCAGATTGCCTAGGGAGCAGCATTTTATTGCAGTTTATTTTCAATTTAATGGTTGTCTTTTTTTAAATATAAAACCAATTTTGTTTCTCAGTATGGTTGTTCCACAACACTGAGCAATTTTGAGCTGACAGCTAAATTGTTTGATGGCCTAACTTGTATATATATGCTTCATATTTGCAAAGGCTTTATTGTTAGGGAGATTTTTGTTTAACTAAAAAAAAGAAACGCTTACCATACCCAGCGTGCTTTAGGTATTTAGTGATTGTCATACATCTCTCACAGACATATGACTGAGATTCATTCATTCATTTTGTCATTTGTTATAGCGCTTTTCACCATAATTATGGTCCCAACGTGCTTTTGGTTGAACTCCATCAGAGGGACAGGAGTCTAATAATTTGGGAGAATTTGGGAGGTGCTATCGTGCATTTGTGAATTTCAGCCATTAGTTATGCAAGGATGGTCAAGCCCTGCTAGTTATCCATGGCTAAAGGAAGTGTGTATGGGCACAGCGGAGGTACTATGGACTGGTTTCCGGGGCGGTTGTGTTTAAGAAGATAGACAGGTATGTGAAAAGCTACAGTTCAAATTTGTGTCATTAAAAGTAGCTTCATTATTATGGCAGAGGTGGTGTGCAATAGTGTGTGTGTTATTTGTGAGTGCAGGGTGTGTGGGTGAGCCTGTGTCTTCCACTAAGTTGTGATTGTGGAGGTACGGTGTGCGAGAGGAGAAATATGGGTTAGCTGTACAAACATTACCTTCTTGGGTTCCATCTATGTACAAGGAGCAGTGGTATGTTACACAGGCGATCTGAGTGCTAGATGAATGCATAATACTAACACAAATGGGATAGAAACTAGGTAAGGGCTACCGTACACATTCAGGTTAATTGCAAAATATGGCTACCTTATACAATTAGGGTAAATGCAAAATATGGCTGACTAACACAAATCGGCTAAAAGTAAGGTAAGGCTACCTTACACAATTTGGCTAAATGCAGGATATGGCTGACTAATCCAAACGGCTAAAACAAGGCAAGGCCATCTTTTTTTAATTTAATTTTTTTTAAACTTTATAATGTCACACAGGCACAGCAAGTCACATGAACATGCCAAACACACACTTTATACATTGTCAAATACAAAGGAGAGTAAGTGAAAGGGGAGAAAGAAAGCAATGCACATCACATCATTTCTTCACGTTCGGCTTTGTCAGCCAGGTACCGTTTGTATCTGGACCAAATGTATTTTAGGTCTCGTAGCTACTTGTAGTGAGTCAATGTAAATCTCCTCGTTGTCATTCTCCCACAACATGTCGCTGTCCCAGTCATTCTTAGTAAGGTAAGGCCATCTTAAACGAATAGTTGATAATAAATAGGTAAATGGGTAATAGGAGTGGTAGGGTTTTAATGTTTTAATGTATAGCGCTCTTTGGTCATTCTTATCTTCCCTAAATGCTCTTTAATATGCAAAACAGCGAAAACCTCATTGGTTTTATTGGTGTCACTTTCCATTATCTTTGGAGTTCTTTCTAATTAATACACACAAACACTGCATTAAGCAATAACTTTTATATTGAAATACATGGCATGCAAAAATATGGGTTATCTCTTCAGAAAAGTCAAGGTTAAAAATGATGCATCATTTTACAATTTTTAATGCATCAAGCTCTGAGTTCACACAGGTGGCACTAAAATTATGTTCAGAAGCAAGCACCAGTTGGCCTACTTAGCTCCACATTTCAGAGGTCTGTGGCAGCTCAAAAGGTGCAAGCATGAAATAGATCATAGAGAAGTTAAAATGGCTAAGTGTAAGTCTGAATGCACAAGTGCATCAAGAAACCTATGAAAGGATACCCAAAGCCATAGAAGTGTGAGAACAAACACATTTTGCCAAAGGTACACACTGTTTCACAGTTGTAAACGTATCCTGTAAAGATATCCATTCAGCCATCTTTAGAGAAGCTGCTCAACAGGCAAATGGCATACCTACTGGGTTTATCATGTGTCTGGCATTCTGCTGCACGCTCAGTACTACCAGGAGAACCAACTCCAAAGTATGTCACACAATGTATAACTGTGATGCATATTAGTAATCTTTACATTCATTATATTTTACATACAAGCTAGGACCTTTACTTTAAAACAGTACTTCAAACCACAGCAGGACATCTATATCTATACCCATACATATCAAAGTGTTCCAATGTATTGTACAGTCCAACCAACTGTATGGAGTTAACAAACTTTTTTAATTACCTTAAATGCAAGCTGGCACAACCCATTCTCTAAACCACACCCAGAAAGGTAATATTGTGCTGGATTACCCAATCCATTCCTCAATTTTACTCTCGGAGTGTACGGTATTTTGACACACAACAATGATTTAAACAGTATGTAGCATGTCGTCTATATTTATAAAAGTGAAAATGTATGGGTGCCTGGGTTTGTGGCAAAGTGTTGTTCCTTATACAATTCGACACAGTTTCACCAATCTGCACCAAATGTTACATAGTTACTGTTAGGACCCTCCAGGCAATACTGGCTACATGACATTTGGATACCCCACCCTTTCCCCCGGATTTCAGCAAAAGTCAAAATGTGTTTGTGGGTTTGTGGCTTGGCGAAGCGTTTTTCCTTTTACAATTCCACACCGTTTAACCAATCGGCACCACATTTTGCAAAGCTACCTGTAGGACCCTCCAGACATGACTGGCTACATGACATTTGAACATCCCAATGCTTCCCCCAGATTTCAGCACTTTCACACATGAGACGGTTGCCTGAAATCGGCGAAACGTCAGTGTAGACCATTCTCATTGCAGTTTACTTCAGAGTACAAAGCACAGCAAGCGATAAGCGAATCAGAACATCAACCTACAGGATCATCGATTTTCAACAATTGATGGGAGATTTGTCATGTCTGTCTCCCAACACATTTTGCTAGTTTGCTATAAAAGGTGCATGCATTGTGCAGCTATGAGGAACGCTGTTGCTTCCTACACATTCATTTTTAGGGTCGCCCTTTTCCATTGCTCCACCGTGGGAATAAAGAGCCAAAGATTCCAAGAACCTTCTCCAATTGTCTTTACTGAGTTGTTTATGCCTGTGCAGAGTTTACAAAGTTAACTTGTGATTTTTGAATATTTTAATTACGTTCCAGCCCACGGGATTGGAGGTACTTTGGCTCCAAGCAGGTAACTTGCCTTATTTCCTTTTTGCCCCCTGCAAACACCAGAGCTGCAGCCATGCGAAGGATGCAGAGTTCCTTTTTTTCAACATTTTTATAGGATGTTCCTGTACCACTTGCATATATTTCATATGCAAACGTTACCACTTGACAAGAACGGACGTAGAAATGCAGTTATGCTGTATTAATATTACAGTAGATGTCTAGGTGCTTTTCATTGAGTGACAGCTGGATATTTGTGAGAGAAACCAGATATTAGCATTGAAAACAGAATTCCTCATTCCAACCTTCTCTCACCTGTGTCCAATTGGCAAACAGCTTATGTTCTTATCACTTCCTCTAAAATATTATTTTTTGCACCAATTAAAGTAGACAATTAGCTGTAAGAATTACCTCTAGTGCCCTCAACTGTAGAACACACTGCCTTCTCCAAATCTTGGGCAGCAGAGATCTGAAAACACTCTTTCAATCAACATGACATAGAAGATGACAGGCTTGAATTAATCGAGAGAAAGCAATACATTTCTCATCCCTGCAACTTACAAACGCCCTTATAAAGTTAAGGAGCCAAAATGGTTGACACAATGGGGGTGAAGGGGCGCAGTTTGGACAACATGGACAATTTGTTGAAGGGGCGGAATCCAGAGAATGAGCAGAGTCTGGCAGAGGTGGAGTAAAGCTGGGGTGGGGGGTGCATCTAATTATTTTGGCCCAGGGCAGCAGAAAGCCTAAATACACGACTGCCGTGGCAGTGCATGCAAAATCCCTCCAGAATTCCTTTTACTCCTCCCAGGAGAACCAGAGATCACAGTCCTTTAGGGCCATTAATCAGTCTAGGAGCAGGAAACATGCCAAGCAGTGATGAGCTGGTCTGCCCTCATCTCACCGTAGAAGGGCGAGTGGGGCAGAGTAGGGCATCATCTGGAGGCTTGGAGAACCATCTCCAAAGACCCATGGGTCCTGTTAATTTTGGGATGGGGCTTTCACCTTCCCCTTTGGCCTTCAGTCACACTGTTTCCCATCCATCGCTTCAACAGTTCTGCACCTTGCCTGTCATCCAGCAAGGCCTGAATCTTCTGGAACTATCAACGGTGGAAGATCTTCCTCCAACACAACGGGGGCTGTGCTTCTGCTCCAGGTTGTTTACTATTCCCAAACCCAACCAGGCAGGCCTGAGCACAGTCTTGGACCTTTCCCACTTAATCCTTTACCTTCCCTGTGTGATGGATCTCCAGGAGGCTTATCTGCATGTCCCTACATGGAACCCCCATGGAAGGTTCATGTACTTCTCTCTAGGAGAAGGAAGTTCCCGTATCTGGTGCTGCCCTTCGGGCTGAAATCTGCACCCAGAGTTTTTCGTGAAACTGATGCCAGCGGTGACCTCCGTCCTGCATCTTAACAGTTCCCTTACCTGGATGATTGGTTGGTGAGAGCCAGCCAGTAATCAGGAGGAGCTGGCTGTCTCCATAAAGCTCTTGCTGGAGCTAATTTTCAAGCTTGTAGTTTCTATCAACTTGAGTAAATATCTTCCTTGATGGCTGTGCGCAGCTTGACCTTTATATGGATATGATATGGAAAGGGACAGAATTATTCTGACACAGGAGAGAGTCCAGGATCTCCTACACATACATGCACGTTCTTCCTCATTCACAGACGAGCTGCTGCATGGTCTTTCCAGAGGCGTCTGGGCCTTGTGGGTGCTGTCGGTATCTTAGACAGGATGAAGATAAAGTATATCCAGACAGGCCTTGTAAATTCTTAATAATCCCGCTAGACCTGCGGGGTGAGTTCCTTAGTTTACATACTCGACCTAAGACAAATGCACTTGCCCTAAGGCGACTGGTGACAACATATTCACCAGTGCTTTTTGTAAAATGGTGCACGTCGCCATAAAAACACTTCATATTTAGTGCAATGCTGTCAAGGATGCACATGAAAACTGTATTTGCCTTTTACTGCAAACAAAGTGTGTTTGCAGTAGATGAAAAATAAGTTTCTAACATCCCCACACTCGCCGGCAATGTCGAGTATCATGGAAATGCTACTCGGCCCTTTAATAAAAACTACTTGCCAATGCTAGTGAGCTAGTAGATTTTGCAGGCCCTGGTATCCAGATTTCTGACTTCAGGGTGAAACTGTTGCACCACTCCCAGGATACCATCCTTACCATTCCGCGAAATCTGCAGGAGGAACTTGCTGGTGGCACAACCCAGTTAGTGCTGTGTTGGAGTGCCTTTTCAGGACCCCCTTCCCTCTGACAATTCCAACAGACTTGTTCCTGCTTGGGGGCGTGCAGGGAAGTCTGAACGGGTTGGAGGTACAATCACAGTGGTATTGGGAACAGACACTGTGGCACATCAATTGTCTTAAGGCCATTTTCTCTGCTTTCCACCCCAACATTTTGGAACTGGTGGTGCAAGGCTTAATGTACAGTACGACTGCAATGTTTTATTTAAACCAACAGGGGCCAAGTTCCCGCAGCCGGCCCTTCTGGCAGTGGAAATATGGTAGTGGACACAGAGCTAAACTCCAGGCACTGCTCCTTTCTGGGAAGATCAATGAGGAGGCATAATCTCTCAGCAGGAGGGACTTTGGCAATCGCATGTGGTAGCTCAACCCATGGGCAGTTGATAGCCCCTTCTGGGAGTGGGGTTCCCCTTGATCAATTTACTCGCAACATACCAGAAATACATTTCTAGGTTATGCTTCGAAACGGGGAGAGGGTCAGAACTCCCTTGGTGAAGCTTTCATGATATTTTGGGGGAAGGCTTGTTGATGTATGCCTTTCTGCCACTTCCCCTCATTCGCATGGTTCTGAATACATGGCATGAGTCCAAGGGGGTGTCAGTGACCCTTTACTGTCCGACGATGTTCTGCTTTTCAGATGTGATCCCTCTCATTGGTCCCCCCCCCCCGCATGGATCCTCTGATGGCTGGCATTATGATACAGCGAAGAGGGAAGATTCTTCACCCGGCATCACTGGATTTATAGGCCTGGTCCCTGAGGAGGTTTGCCATTTAAGGCTATCTAGGGAAAACATGAGTGCTATCATGGCATCAAAAAATGAAAGCGCTGAGCATAGTATACATCTAAATGGGCCCCCTTCTGTCATTAGTGTTGTGAGAAACCTGAGGGTATTCTCCCAGGTAGACTTCGGCAGTCCCTTATTCAGGTGGCCAGGGAAGGCGATCTCCTGGGTAGGGGAGCCCGGGGTTATACTTGGAGGAATGCCCCAGGAGAAAAATGGTATTCTACCAGGGACGAGGCCCCTGAAGCCTTTTTTTGGTTATTCCACATCTACTTTCCTTCCACCCAAAGAAGCTCCCTTAATAAAAATGCAACCATCCCTACACCTCTGGTAAACCAACAAGGAACCAAAACCCTGGTACACTTGAAAACCATAACTCCCAGAATCCTTGTTTTTCTGGTTTCCACCCAAAAACTCCCCATCCTTCTTCCCTGCGTCCTCTGATTACTCTTCCGTCAACTCCCAGTCTACTTGGACAAAACACACATTTTACCAATCTCGACCTTTTGAGTTTTCCAAACCTCCCTCCTTTTCCGACCAAACACTTTCGCACACCACGAAAGACGATGGACAAACACCAGAGCCATTTACCTGACATGTCCCACCACAAAGGTCAGACAATTGACCTGAATCACACACACGCCTGACGGCCCTTTCCCTTCCCCACAGGGATAAAAGGTGGAGTACGAGAGCACAATACAAACGAGGCAGACCACACAACGAGAGAGCTAACTCAGCATGGCAGTTAGAGAGGAGGAGAAAGACGGCGCGAATCGAGAGGGTGACAAGGAGGGGAAACAACCTTGCCCTTTCCAAGCCAAGCTTGTGAAACCTCCACAGAAGGAATTGTAAGAACGTGAACAATAGCCAGCATGTGTCGCAGCAGATGTCAAGGGTATACAGGGCCCTCCTCCCCTGATAACCTAGCCGGTGAGAGGCACTTGCCATCGTGGTACTGGCCTTGACTCCAGAGAAAAGAAAAGCCAAGCTGTCATCACATCCGGTGAGTCGAGGGGAAAGGCGATAAGAAACCAAACTGTGTTGAACGAAAATAGCAAGCGGCTAATTGAAGAAAGTGCAAAGAACTGTTGATATGAAAGGCAAAAACTAGCTACAGAGGAGTCAGGCACCACGTGGATGCTCACTCAGGAAACTCTGTGCGACTACCCTGTTGAAACTACCGTTACCAGAAGGCTTTGGGAAAGGCGCAGAAGGGATCAAAGTGGTCATACAGGGGTCTTGTAAAATCCTCTGTACAGTCGAAAGTCTTTGACTGACAGATGATTATGAAGCTAAGGGAAGTGAATATCTTATCGTAAGAACTGGTCAAACTGTGTGATTGACAAAGTTGGCAAGTATGAACCCGACATAGGGATGCCAATAGAGAAGGGGTGAAGCCAAAAGTCCCAATGAACAGTGTGTTGACAAGAGTGAACCCGGCAGAGGGATGTCCACAGTGAACTGCTTGAAGAGACAGCAAGGGTTGTAAATCTTACAGAGGAGATTGTGTTGAAAGCTGCAGTGAAACCGACAGAGGGAAGGCAAGCATTCGAGAAGGGTCTGAGCCCGGAAGAGGGGGATCCAGGGGTGAAGAAATATAAAAACTTGGGGAAAGGAGACCCCCGGCTAACACATCCTAACTAATCATCTGTGAACACTTCTTTCTTTCTTATGAACCTCCTCCCACACTCTTTGTTTGTATTTAGCGTACGGATCGGCAATAGGTTTTCCTTAGTATAGGCCCTTTTATTTTGACAAGACGCCACTAGGACTGCCTTATTATTATTTGCTGGTTGTAGCTTGCTCCCATCTTAGATTTAGGTTTATATTAGGCATTTTTCCAACCCGCATATACACTTTAATTAACACCCTTGAACTGTGGTCACGTATCTCTTTACTGTTGCCATCATGAGTTCCTCACAGTGTGCAGACTAGCTTATCAACCCCTTGTCCTGTGGTCTGGATCCAGTAGTCTCATTTATCGTGGGCCTCATGGCTACAGGAGTTGCCCTGGACACCTCTCTGATGTATCTTTCAGCGGTAGGTGCATACAAAAGCACAAATGACTTATGATGCTCCTCTCTCTCTCAAAACTCATTGTTAAGAGACACTTTGTGGGACTCACTAGGTTATTGTCTACAGTGAGGTCTCTGCATCCGAAGTGGGATCACAAAGTTGTTCTCACAGCCCTGAGTTGGAATCTCTTCGAACCCATGAAGTCTGCCACCAAGAACAGTCTTCAAGACACCAATGTAATGGACGCTGTCACTTCTGTGGGTTGTGTGGGGTAATTACAGGCTCTTTCCTCTGTACTGTTAACACTGTTCCATAAGGGCAAGGTTGACCTGCAGACTAGCCCCTTCTTTCTCCCCAAGGTTGTCTGACTTGCACCTGAATCGGATTATTACTCTTACTATCTTCTTCCCTAACCCTTTTTCGTGTGGTAGAAAAGGCCCTTCATTGCTTGGTTGTGAGACATGCATTCAGATTTTGTCTGGGCAGAACTAGAGATTTCTGCTCTTAGGAGCACCTCTTTGTATTGTACAAAAGCAGTTCCTGCTGTCAGCTGGCATTCAAGGTGACTATAGATCACTGATTAGTCCCATGCATTACAGAGAGCTACTGAATCCAGAATCCTCCAATCTAGAATCCAGTCCTCCAAAGGACTGGCATATGCCTCTGGTGAGGGTAAAAACAGACTTTCCAAAGGCATGTTCCTTGGAACGTCATCTCCAAGGCAGCGACATGGGACTCTGACACTGGGCCTCACCACGAGTTAGGTGGTAGCCCTTAAATGCGACGGTAACTCTGCCCAAGTGCTGCGTGTAGTACAAAGAATAAAGAATCATTTACAGAGGCTGGATTGGACAGTTTCTCCCTCCGTAATGTCTCCTTGAGTGATAAGAGAGTACAGGAGAAATACGGGGCGGAGTTGGCAGCAGAGTTGCTGCTGTCTTTAGCAGTCTTTCTTTGGAATTTTCTACGTGGAAGTCTTTCCACCACCTCTACTGGGGCTGCTGTCTCTGACCTGCCTCCTCAAATACTCCATTCCGCTGCGGAGTTGGCAGCAGAGTTGCTGCAGTCTTTAGCAGTCTTTCTTTGGAATTTTCTACGTGGAAGTCTTTCCACAACCTCTACTGGGGCTGCTTTCTCTGACCTGCCTCCTCAAATACTCCATTCCGCCGCGGAGTTGGCAGCGGAGTTGCTGCAGTCTTTAGCAGTCTTTCTTTGGAATTTTCTACGTGGAAGTCTTTCCACCACCTCTACTGGGGCTGCTGTCTCTGACCTGCCTCCTCAAATACTCCATTCCGCCGCGGAGTTGGCAGCAGAGTTGCTGCAGTCTTTAGCAGTCTATGGCAGCTCTGGCGAACAGACACTTGAAGTCTAAAACTGGCGTAAAAACACACAGTACCAGACTGTTAACACCTAATTTTTCATTAATGGAACACTCGGTCAACGAGCCTACTTTGCCAGATGAAATCTGCCAACCAAAATCTCTGTTGGATCTTGTTGCCCGGGTTGGTTCGATCTACCCAGTGTCCACAGACGCCATTCTGTTGGAAGTGCAGGAGCCAGATCTTCAAGCACACAGAGACTCAGGTAGGCAATAATCCCTTCAAACCATCCCTCTGCCTTTTGGACTCCCCTTACCTGAATCCACATCCTCACGGCCATGTGGAGGGGGCCATGGCAGAGCGCTGTCATTTGGCGGTGGGGAACGGCTCAGGCGGTGGCGGGTCGTTGACCGCACCGCCGCCGGCTCATCAGAGCAGTGGGAGGGAGCTGGAGTTCGCATGCGATGAGGGCGGTCCTTGTGGGTGTAGCCCAAAGACTCCCCACAAGGGACCGTCCTCAAATATCACCGCCACAGGGAATAACAAAACGAAAAAAACCAGAAACAAGCTGGCAACTGGAAAAGGTAGACGGACAAGACTGCCTTGCATGACGCCTCTACAGAGCTTGCGGCTCATGCTCCTTTCCAACAACTCAAAATTCTGCAAGTGGAAATCCATAATCACACACCAATGGACGCTCTTTGCGACCCCCCCTAGCACACAGCAGCCTCACAAGATGGCGCCGGTTTCTATGGAAGGGGAAAGTGGTTCAAAATCAAATTCGCAGGCGGAGCCTCCCGCCACTGGTTCCGACGATGAGAATAATATCTCTCTAACAGAACCCCAGCTTAAGGCTGCAGAAGCCAAACAATCGTCGGACAAACAAGTCCCATCCCATGCCTATGTGGAAAATCCATCTATTTAGCCAAAAGAGTGCTCAGAAAAGGCGAAATCTAACAAAAAAATTACTTCAACTCCAAAATGCCCCCAGAGAAAAACATCAAGAATACAAAGCCTGAAACAGAAGACAGCCCTAAGGGACAAACCGAGAACTTTACTGAAAAAAAACACCCTCACATTACACCTCGACAATTTCTGTGGCAAAATATTTCTTTCAAAAAAAGAAAAAAGATTCTGCTTACTTAGGAAACGCCATCATTGACGAAATTTCAGACGCAGAACTCCTAGATAAAGTACTTGATCCTGTTGACCCCCTGAAGGAATTGGAAAAGGAAAAAGAAGAAGCCAATGACCTATTCCCTTTATTAAGGAATAACAAGGTCTACCCTCAAACAAAACTACTTCCGCTTGATCCCAGAAAATGGCATTTTGGCAAACCACCTTCACTGGACGTTACAAGACAACCAGATGGCGATTCCAACCCGTTGGAAAAATCCCCAAACCAGGTGCATTATTTTGGTGCCGCCAAGGCCAAAGGCCTACTTTGACCTTGTAACAACACCAGGATAAGCTAATGTGAAAAGAAACAAACACGGCCAAGCCTTTGGGATCCTTTTAACCGTTGAACGTGGTATCACAAAAACAGCGGTTTTGTAGGAAAATAGTAATTCAAACAGGTTCTGTTAATGAAAGACCAAAAATGTAGGGCACTCAACCAGAGTGGCGGGGTGGGGAGGGGGGAAGGTTGGTTTGGGCTGTTGGTTGGGTGTGGGACGGGGGGGGGAGGTCACCCAACTCAAACGTACCTGTCTCTAGGGAAAAGCGTCCTGTCCTAATCGGGGGTGCTTGTCCCTAGATAGCGTGTGTGGTGACTCTTATCTAACAGAGATGGAGAGAAGGGACTAACCCTACTCTTCTATGCTGCTGACCTTTGTGTTTAATCAAAGCACCACCAAACGCACAGAGAACTGAGCATTTTATTCAATCTTCAATATTGTAAGCAGTCTTCAATATTGTGGGCAATTCCAATTATGTTTTTCTGTTCAGCAATGTCCAGAACTATGAATTAGCTTCTGTGGCTGGATGGGTGTAGTTTGGTAGGACCTGGGAGCAGGTCGGCTGTATGTATTCCTTCTCCGGTATCAATCTTTAATATTAGCCCATAGGTCGCGTGAGGAGGAACTACTTGCAGATCAAACATTTCATTTGGAAAAGCCTGGAAGCAGGTAAAAATTAAAAGGGCCAGGGGGCCATGGGGTGTAAAAAAGGCTCTTATAAAATTACACACTTTCACCGTAAGTGTGCATGAGAGCAGTTGTATTTGCCAATATCCTTTTCCTCTTATTGGGGATATTTGTTGTGGGTCATGAGAGCCCTCATGACCTCTGGGGTCGACCGGTTTCAATGGTGTTTGTGGATGAAGCCATCTTCGTCAGGACCAAGATTCCACAAATAGACCAAATCACAAAGTTCAGAATGACTGAACTGGATCAGTCGTCTCCTGCAGGGGCACAGAAGGGGGTGCATGGAGAAAAACAGGAACTGGTAAGGGGGCGAGTAGGCTCAAAAAAGCTAGCCTTACACTAGGTGGGAACTCTAACCACTCCGAATGAGTGAGAGCGATATTTACAACCAAAATTAATGATATTAAAATACAGGAAGAATACTGGTGTCTGATCACCGGTGCAACCTAAGCTCATCATCAGGGGTGGGGGTGAGGAGGGCTGGAAGAAGGAAGGTGCTGGGTCCCCACTCCCATGTGAGATCATGCTGAGAAGGTAAAGTTACCACAATGCCGTGTGAAAGAGGTTCTCTTCACTGATGCTAGCAGGCAGCAGTACTAAGGATATGAAAATAAACACAGAAAAATGTTTTAAGGGAGGGCTGCAAGGCTGGGGGGCGAGACAGCAAGAGGGGACACTAGTCCAAGTCCATACCTGGTCTCAGCTGCTTGCAGGGGCACCTGAAGACGATCCGGGTGCTCGGTGTAAGGCAGAAACCTGTGCAGTTCCCTTAGGGACCACTGCAAAAAAGTTTAAGACTACAGGTGTTAGCAGTAAACCCAATTGGTAGCAGTCTGTACCACCCAGATTTACCTGGTAACTGTGGCTGAGCAGTCAGACTTCTCTCAAGAAGAGTTAGGCAGTATATAGAGTATACACATTAGGTACAAAGATACAGTAGCAGAAGCAAACACTGACCAGAGCTTTGGTATAAAAGTATATAATTATTTATTTAAAAACACACTTGTAAAAATACACTGGCACTAATATGTCAAGCAAGTTCAAACACAGTCACTAGAAATATATACACCTCCCTAATTAATTATTTGACAAGTCTAGGTTAGTACACCACTTATTTAGCAAAACAGAGGTGAGCGCGTAACCATAGATGGCACTCAAATAATGATTTAAAAAGGGAGAGAAATAGGAAAACACACAATACCAACACTTTTAAAGAACCACAGCAAGTCAAGAAAGGCAGGGTCTACTGTAGAGAAAAACGTTCATATGCCAGGCCCACTCTTGGAGAGAGCAAGGCGGAATGGGCCCAAGATCACACAGTTGAAGTACACTTTGGAAGTCTTAGCAGATAGTTCAAAAAGGAGTTGGATCAGTTCAGAAAAGTTATGTTAACGGGTCCAAGGTCACCCCAGGATAGAAAGTCAGGATTTACGGGACACCTTGAACAGTCTGTTGCAAGGGAGACCAGGCGGGACACAGTACCTGAAATGGCGAGAAAGCTCCAGTGGGGGCAGTTGTTCCTGGCAGTGGGTGCAAGTTGGTGCTACGTCCAGGGGAAGAGAAGATCTCGACGTGGAGGAAATCTGGAGGTCGTTGCACTGCCAGGGAAGAAACCAGCCGCAGAGTTTCCCGGTTAAAAGGTACTACCCTTTTATTCGCGGTAGTGGTGAAGCGTGGCTATCTGCCCGCCAGGGTGCTTGGCACGGGCGATTCGACCACGAGACGATCCAGGAAGGCGAAAAAAGGGCGAACTGGTTAACCCCGACAGCTCAAAGGAAGAAGACTCTCCTGGAAGAAGATCTTCTCTGTCGTTGGGAAGTGGTGAGTTCGGTTCAGCCGGGCTCCACCGGTGGTGTCGTCGTTGCAGGTCAGCTCAGCTTCTCCCTCTTCGGATTCTTTAGGTCCTGTGGTGACTTCTGAAGTTCCAGTCCCCAAAGCCCTGCTTTTATGCAGAAAACCCCCATTCATCAGTCCTACCTGTCACTCAAACATGCTAAGTGGGGAGCCGGGCGGATCACCACTGGGCCAATCACACAAGAGTGTGACTTGAGTTGCCGAGGCATCTCAGTCCCGGGTGCCTATTCCCCTCTCCCACACATCCTGTAGATCCAGACAGAGTGGCACCACTTTTGGAGGCTTCTGTGCAGAAGCCCGCCAAAAGTGGATCAAAGGGCTCGACTTGGGTTGGAGTTACAGAGGCGAACACAAACGCCATTTTAAAACCGAGTCCTGGAAAACAGACCCAACCGGGGAATAAATATTAAATAAATAACCCAGCGGTATCTTTAACATTGCACCAAAAAAGTGGTGCGTTTAAAATTAATGGGAAAATCCCATAGGAAATATTCCAGTGGAATATTTTGCGTGGTAACCACTGCCACCAGCCAGAAACTCGACGAGGGGGGACTGGACAGTGCCCCCTTGAAAAACAGACCCAGGAGTAAAATTACCCCTACCATAATTTCCACAATATGATGGTTTGTACTGATTCTGTTCACAATTTATGACTAGTAAAGTCAGTGGTGACTTTACATGTCCTGGGAGACAGTAGTCAGTCCCAAGGTATGGAGTCTATGTTTGGGGGCCACTATGACACCCCTGTGTTACTGCACTGAGGGTGCTGTGTAACACACATACCAAAAACACATGAAGCCCTATGGAGTAAAAGACCCCATAGCCCATAAAACACATTACATAGTCAAAGGACATTCTCAAATCATGCCTAAGAGTGGGAGAAAAAGAGTCTCACTCTTAGCAGGAGAAAAAATTAAACCCCAAAAATCCAGCAAAGCTGCTGGGGGACTCACTAGGTTTGGGAAATTAGCCTACACAGAGAATTCTCCCTAACACTCGGGAGCGGTAGACTGCTCCATTTGCGTGTGATCGGGAATGTGCCCAATCGCCTGTAAAAACAGGAAAGCAGCGCGTGCGTTTGCTCGCGTCAGGGAAGCGTGTGGGCTTCAAGGCAACGTCCCAAGTGAGCTGTGTGCCGTGGGCAGCTGAGTTTGCCGATCGCCTCTCGACACAACGGGAGAGCGCGGTCAGGACAGCTGATGCTGTCAGACAGGCCTGAAAACTGAATCAGGCTGTAAGGAAGTGGTGGCCTCTGGAGGGGGTCAATCCACTGGACCAAGGTGGTCAGCATGCACCAAACAGGAGGGGGGAAGAGGGAAAGGAGGCGAGGGGGGAGGGGGAGGCCAAAAGGCAATTGGGGGTAACTCAGAAGTGGTGTCCACGAGTGGACAGCTTACTAGCTGGGGCCCGCACAAGCCTCCCCCTCAATGAAGGGGGGAGGGGTAGAAGGGTCTGATGTGTACCAGAGGAAGCAGGTGGAAGAGGTTCTTCACACCAAAGTGCTAGACTAAACTAGGAGCCAACAGAAAAAAGGGCCTGAAGATGAATAAAGGAGACCAAACAATAAGGCCAGACTCAGAGGTCAAAGGGTGAGGTTGAGAAATTAGGACAAAAATGTGGAGCAACAAGACAGTAACCACAAAGAGGAGTTATAGGGCGGTTCCCTCCTGTTTATGCCAATCGTTTATAACACTCAAAACAACAGAAGGTAAAGTTATTGTAAGTTATTCCTGTAGCTAGATCCCTAGCCAACAAATAAATCTCCCTATCTGTGAATAATCTCAGGCCATTAAGTAGGGTCCCTAGTTAGTGCTGTTGGGCCGACTACAAAAGGTGTCGAGATCTTCTCCCTGTACTCTCTAAAAACACTTTCCTGGTGTCTAGTATGTGCACACAGGTTGGAGGTCGATTCTTGAATTTTAATATGTCGCCCCCAATTTGTGTGTCTTATCGTTAAAAAACAACGAGTGCTAATCCCAGAATATCTGGTTGAATAGCCAGATAACAATGGGGAAAGAATTTTCGTTAAAAGCTGTGTGGAAAGTGAAGATATTAATTCTTCATAACTCCCAAAGGTTCAGATTTGGACCGCAAATTGTGTGGATAACAAATTAAGTTTCCTTGAAACAATCCCTTTGTTTTCCTTTAGAAAGGGAGTGTGGGTCTGGGTTATCCTCCAGGCCTATTGTCTGGTCAACCGGTTTCAGCGGGATTCTTGAGTTGCCGCTTTCTTCAGGACGAATACTTCCAGTTGAGGTATCCTAAACAGTGTCTTCACCACTGTTAGATGGTAGAGGGTGTCCAAGGTTTTGATAGGGTAATTACTTCCTAGTCCTGTATGGACAACAAAACAAGAAAAATTGGGGACTATAATCAGTCTCATGTACCAACAGTTTCTACTTTAAAAAGAGAGAATTCTAAGGTACTTCTATCAGTACCACCTCTATATGGGGAATCATACCTCTGTGTTGTAATTCAAGGGTAGCGGCTTGATTTTTCGGTGGTGTCCAATTTATAGCCAAGATGCTGGCAAGGTAGGTCTTATTTCGTCCTTTTTTCTGGATATTATCCCTGTGATTTGAAAGAAAAGGTGTTTTTAAGAGCCTGCTGTCATCTATATTGCATCTATACAAATATTTTTCATGGGTCCATCGCCCTTTAAGAGTGAGGTAGGCTTTTGTTTAAGTAGTTGTTATCCTTAATTATTTTAATTATTTTCAAATTAGGTTTTAGCAATGACCTCTGCTCTTATGTCAGAGATTAGAGGTCCTGCAAAGATGCCATTTCCCAAATCTGGCTTTTCTGCATTGATGTTGGCGCATCTTACCTCCGTTCGTCGGTTTGTTCCTTCCCGGATCGAATCGTATCCACTACTGCGTTGCCCTGTGTCGGTTATTCTTTTATGGTCATGTGCACGGTCACGCGGCCGAGATATCCGCTCACGTGATCACGTGCACATGGGATATCCGATCACGTGATCATGTGCACGCAATCGCGTCCAGTGCGCGAGATCGAATAGACATGCCCGATGCGAAGCCGTCACTCTTAGCGGGGACGTAATCACATCGGGAACGCGGGATCGGTTCACCATCGTGTATGCTTTGACGCCGTATCTCCAAGAGGGGGTCATATGGATCATGTCGTCCTCTGTTTCTCCTATAAAGAAGGAACATGACCGTTGTAGATATCTATCACACTTTATTTGTCTCTAAGTGCAACACCTGTAAAAGTTTTTGCATTAAGGACACAAGTTAGCACAAAAACATTGCGGGAACTTGTCAAGGACTTATTATTCGTAGTTGAGGCTTAGGTGCAAAGTGGGGACCATGATCGCTAAAGGCGAGTTCTCTATTAATCGCCTGGCCTATGGGTCTTATAGACTGCTAGGTCTCTGAAATTCATTGTGGCCATAGAGTCTCCATTTGATGTCTCTAAAGGAGATGGGACTTGGCAGAAAGAGCGGCAGGGCCTTGTGAGGTATGGTCCCATAGATGATGGTGATGCATATGATATTCTAGGCAATAATCTGTGCCCTATAAAGAGTCATAGTTGGCTAACCCTGTTCATCCAAGGGTCGCCAGAGCCTGCCAGCAGATCTCATCATTGAGGCCAATCAAGTGGCTGCGTGTTCTGTATATCCACTGTTGTTCTCTTTTTAATAGGAGTGCTGTGATGTTACCACCTCTTGTCGGTGCTTTTACTTTTTCTATTATGGTCCACATAATATCATCTGCGTTGTGATGGTTTTCAATGAAATGCTCCACTAGGGGAGCCGTCCTTTTTCGTGTCCTAATGTTGGAACGATGTTCTCCTATTCGTAGTTTTATTGTCCGAGTCGTCATCCCAATGTATTTCTTGTTGCAGGGACATTGTATAAGGTACACAACATTGGTAGAGTTGCAGTTAGTCAGAGTTCTTTGTTCCCAGGGATATTTCCAGCCTACGTCTATGACCGTAGTACGTTTTGTATATTTGCAAATGGTACAAGTTCCACATGGTGTGTGGCCCTGAGCTTTGGGTGTATCCCATAGTGTGTTTGTATCCGTGGCAGGCAGTGGTTCTTTGTAAGTGTGCACTAAAGAGTCTCTTAAGTTTTTTCTCCTCCTTATGGCGAACAGTGGTTCCGGCAATTGTTTCTCATCCACATTGAGTATGTGCCATGCTTTTCGGATTTCCTTTTTCAGGCGGTTGATTATAGGGGAATGGCTGAACACTGCAGTGATGGTCGTATCATTCCTTGATCTTTTCCCATGTTGGTTAAGAGTTGTTTCTCTTTGTATATTCCTTGCTCGTTTTCTTGCCTGTTTGACAATCCTATACGGATAATTCCTCTCTAGTAGGTTGTTCGAGAGCCTGGTTGCTTGGATGTCATATTCGGCTCCAGAGGTACAATTCCTCCTAAATCGGAGGAACTGCCCGAAGGGTAGGTTTTCTTTCAAAGATCTCTGATGGAAACTCTTATAATCCAGCAGGGAATTTCTATCTGTTGGTTTTTGAAAAACCGTTGTTTCCAGTATGTTGCCTCTCCTGGTGATCAACAAGTCGAGAAACGTTGCATTCGTTTTACTTGCCTCATGGGTGAATTTGAGAAAGGGATTCAGTCCGTTGAGCCATTCCATGAAATTATTTACAGTTATTTCGTCCCCATTGAACAATAGAAAAACATCATCGATGTATCGTCGCCAGCTGATTATATTGGCGGAAAAAGGATTGGTTTCCGTATAAATGTGGGTTTCTTCAAAATTGGCCACATACAGGTTAGCCAAAGTTGGGGCGAATGTCGCTCCCATGGCAGTTCCTGCTATCTGTTCATAGAAGTTATCTCCGATAATGAAAAAGTTTTTTGTTAAAGCTATTTCCGCCAGTTGCATGATTAGCGCAATAGGCATGTCAAGAGGTTTAGCTCGTAGTATGCTTTCAATGACCCTTAGTGTTTCTTCTTGTGGGATTTTGGAATATAATGACTCAATGTCCATAGTTATCATATAGGTGTCTTCATTGTTTAGGACAAGATTGTTTAAGTATACTAGAATGGCCGTGGTATCCTAGAAGTATACTAGAATTATCCGTATAGGATTGTCAAACAGGCAAGAAAACGAGCAAGGAATATACAAAGAGAAACAACTCTTAACCAACATGGGAAAAGATCAAGGAATGATACGACCATCACTGCAGTGTTCAGCCATTCCCCTATAATCAACCGCCTGAAAAAGGAAATCCGAAAAGCATGGCACATACTCAATGTGGATGAGAAACAATTGCCGGAACCACTGTTCGCCATAAGGAGGAGAAAAAACTTAAGAGACTCTTTAGTGCACACTTACAAAGAACCACTGCCTGCCACGGATACAAACACACTATGGGATACACCCAAAGCTCAGGGCCACACACCATGTGGAACTTGTACCATTTGCAAATATACAAAACGTACTACGGTCATAGACGTAGGCTGGAAATATCCCTGGGAACAAAGAACTCTGACTAACTGCAACTCTACCAATGTTGTGTACCTTATACAATGTCCCTGCAACAAGAAATACATTGGGATGACGACTCGGACAATAAAACTACGAATAGGAGAACATCGTTCCAACATTAGGACACGAAAAAGGACGGCTCCCCTAGTGGAGCATTTCATTGAAAACCATCACAACGCAGATGATATTATGTGGACCATAATAGAAAAAGTAAAAGCACCGACAAGAGGTGGTAACATCACAGCACTCCTATTAAAAAGAGAACAACAGTGGATATACAGAACACGCAGCCACTTGATTGGCCTCAATGATGAGATCTGCTGGCAGGCTCTGGCGACCCTTGGATGAACAGGGTTAGCCAACTATGACTCTTTATAGGGCACAGATTATTGCCTAGAATATCATATGCATCACCATCATCTATGGGACCATACCTCACAAGGCCCTGCCGCTCTTTCTGCCAAGTCCCATCTCCTTTAGAGACATCAAATGGAGACTCTATGGCCACAATGAATTTCAGAGACCTAGCAGTCTATAAGACCCATAGGCCAGGCGATTAATAGAGAACTCGCCTTTAGCGATCATGGTCCCCACTTTGCACCTAAGCCTCAACTACGAATAATAAGTCCTTGACAAGTTCCCGCAATGTTTTTGTGCTAACTTGTGTCCTTAATGCAAAAACTTTTACAGGTGTTGCACTTAGAGACAAATAAAGTGTGATAGATATCTACAACGGTCATGTTCCTTCTTTATAGGAGAAACAGAGGACGACATGATCCATATGACCCCCTCTTGGAGATACGGCGTCAAAGCATACACGATGGTGAACCGATCCCGCGTTCCCGATGTGATTACGTCCCCGCTAAGAGTGACGGCTTCGCATCGGGCATGTCTATTCGATCTCGCGCACTGGACGCGATTGCGTGCACATGATCACGTGATCGGATATCCCACGTGCACGTGATCACGTGAGCGGATATCTCGGCCGCGTGACCGTGCACATGACCATAAAAGAATAACCGACACAGGGCAACGCAGTAGTGGATACGATTCGATCCGGGAAGGAACAAACCGACGAACGGAGGTAAGATGCGCCAACATCAATGCAGAAAAGCCAGATTTGGGAAATGGCATCTTTGCAGGACCTCTAATCTCTGACATAAGAGCAGAGGTCATTGCTAAAACCTAATTTGAAAATAATTAAAATAATTAAGGATAACAACTACTTAAACAAAAGCCTACCTCACTCTTAAAGGGCGATGGACCCATGAAAAATATTTGTATAGATGCAATATAGATGACAGCAGGCTCTTAAAAACACCTTTTCTTTCAAATCACAGGGATAATATCCAGAAAAAAGGACGAAATAAGACCTACCTTGCCAGCATCTTGGCTATAAATTGGACACCACCGAAAAATCAAGCCGCTACCCTTGAATTACAACACAGAGGTATGATTCCCCATATAGAGGTGGTACTGATAGAAGTACCTTAGAATTCTCTCTTTTTAAAGTAGAAACTGTTGGTACATGAGACTGATTATAGTCCCCAATTTTTCTTGTTTTGTTGTCCATACAGGACTAGGAAGTAATTACCCTATCAAAACCTTGGACACCCTCTACCATCTAACAGTGGTGAAGACACTGTTTAGGATACCTCAACTGGAAGTATTCGTCCTGAAGAAAGCGGCAACTCAAGAATCCCGCTGAAACCGGTTGACCAGACAATAGGCCTGGAGGATAACCCAGACCCACACTCCCTTTCTAAAGGAAAACAAAGGGATTGTTTCAAGGAAACTTAATTTGTTATCCACACAATTTGCGGTCCAAATCTGAACCTTTGGGAGTTATGAAGAATTAATATCTTCACTTTCCACACAGCTTTTAACGAAAATTCTTTCCCCATTGTTATCTGGCTATTCAACCAGATATTCTGGGATTAGCACTCGTTGTTTTTTAACGATAAGACACACAAATTGGGGGCGACATATTAAAATTCAAGAATCGACCTCCAACCTGTGTGCACATACTAGACACCAGGAAAGTGTTTTTAGAGAGTACAGGGAGAAGATCTCGACACCTTTTGTAGTCGGCCCAACAGCACTAACTAGGGACCCTACTTAATGGCCTGAGATTATTCACAGATAGGGAGATTTATTTGTTGGCTAGGGATCTAGCTACAGGAATAACTTACAATAACTTTACCTTCTGTTGTTTTGAGCAACAAGACAGGCCAGAAAAAGTGCCTGCAAAAATGAATGGATGAAAAACTGAAAAAGTAATGAGGGCCCAACACACAAGTTGGAGCAAAGAAGGGCCCCCTGCGAAGATCTAGGTGAGCACGGCTAGGTCGTTCCACTGGATGTTTTCATTGAGGCCATTGGAGCATGTCTTCAATCTGAAAATCCATTGCTGTTCTCGCCTGAAGAGGATGTTTTTGAAGTTGTCCCCTCTGGCAGGTGGTGTGATTCTTTCTATGATGGTCCACTTGAAGGTCTCTGCAGTATGTCCCTCAGCTGTAAAATGTTATACTAGGGGGCCGTCAGCTTGTTGGTGCATATGCAAGAACGATGTTCAATCATGCGTGTGCGGACATCCCTCATTGTCATGCCTATGTATCTCAGATTACACGGGCATGTGATCATGTAGATAACTCCCTTAGAGTTGCAATTGGTAAATGTAGTCTGCCTCCACGGGGTATGCCACCATATATCTATCTCGGTTGTTCTTGCTGTCTGGCGGCACATTGAGCAGTTGCCACACGGGGCATGGCCTGTAGCGGGTGATGTATTCCAGAGGGTCCGTTGGCTAGGTCCTGCTGTGGGTGTGCTCTGCGTCAAAGTTTTGACTATTTTGTCTCTCAGGTTGGGTCGTCTTTTGAGGGCGAACTGTGGCACTGGTATGTCAGTCTTCCCTGTGTTCAGGATTGGCCATAGTCTCTTCACTTCTTTTTTTATTTTGTTCAGAAGAGGCGAATAGCTGAATACTGCTGAGAGCTCTGTGGTCTTGTCTTCTTTGGTATTCTGCTGCAGGGTGACAGACCTAGGAATGTTCCTGGCTCTTTTGCAGGTGTCTTTGATAATCCTTTGGGGGTAGCCCCTATCTGCCAGCTGCTTTTGCAGGAGTCTGGATTGTGTGGTGTAGGCTGGAGTCTGAGTGCACAGCCTCCGATACCGCAGGAACTGTCCAAACGGGAGGTTGTCTCGCAGTGCTTTCGGATGGTAACTAAAATAGCAGAGGAGGGAGTTTCTGTCTGTGCTTTTCTTGTAAACACATGAGAGCAATTTCCCATATCCGGCCGAGATAGCTAGATCAAGGAAATTAGTATTGTACTTGTCTTTATCCAAAGTGAACTGAAGGTGGGGGTTCAGTGAATTGAGCCAGGCATGGAATGCTACTAGTTCTTGTTCTGTCCCTTTGAAGATCAGAAAAATGTCATCTGTGTACCGTCGCCATATAACCAAGCTGGTGAGGTATGGGTTGGTGTTGGGGTAGATGTGTTTCTGTTCGAAGAGATCGACATAGAGGTTAGCGAGGCTGGGGGCAAAAGCGGCCCCCATCGCAGTGCCTGAAATTTGTTGAAAAAAAGTGTTTTCAAACAAGAAGTAGTTTCTAGTTAAAGCAATTTCTGCCAGTTGGTGAATGAAATCCGGTGGTACTCCATGGAGCTCGATACCTGAGTGAAGTAGGCTGTTCAGCATTTCCAGTGTCTCTTGTTGAGGGATCCGGGTGTAGAGAGACACTATTTCTATCGTCACTAGCCATTCCTCTTCCGGGTTGTATCGGAGAATGTCAAGGAGGATCAGCATGTTAATTGAATCCTTGACATACTGGTCATTTTGGGGATCTGATCCTTAATGAAAAAATCTACAAACTGGGATAGGGGTTCCAAAATGGAGCTGATTCCGGATACTATAAGCCGCCCAGGAGGGGGAAAAATGCCCTTGTGGATTTTGGGTAGGGCGTACATTGCCGGAATGCGAGGGTGGGGTGGGGTTAGAAAGGCCTCCTCACAGGCGCTAATATGTTCCTCTGCCTCAGCCTCATGAATGATGGGAGCTATGATGTCCTGGATTGACGATGTAGGGTCTGTTCGGAGTATTTGGTAGCTTATGTTGTCGCTCAAAAGGTTATTGACCATGGTGATGTAGTTAGCGGTATTGTAAGAGGATTCAATCCAGCACTACAGCTAAGTCAATGCCTAGTCTGGGATACTGAATGGAAACCCTTATTGATATATCTTTATGTCCAGTTCATGAGTTCTGGATGACTACCCCTATATAACGCCCCTCTCTTGGAACCCCCCTGACCCCACTGAGCCAAGAAGTAGTTCTGTTTTGCAAGTTTACACGGTTTATTTGAGAATGTAAACAATATATATATATCACACTTTATAATAACTTAATAATTAATATCACACTTCAGAACATGAGCAGTTAACAACAATGGGTAATGTTATACTAATAAACTGATTTGATTACCCAGGAGTAGTATAAAGGATGAGGTAGCACGCTTGGGAATAGGAACAGAAGAATAAGGTGGTAGAGAATGCTTTATCTAGTTTCAGATGGATGCAATGTTGAATGAAAATGCAATACAGAAAATACTCAATATGATTTCAACAAAACAATGTAATCACTTTTCTCTGGCAATCCACTCCCCCCCCCTTATGCAATGTAAGGAAATGAAGAGGAGAGCACACAGTTCTTAGAAATGCAATCAAATGTAATTCAGTTCACCCCAGCAAGGTTATACAACAATAGGAGTTTTGAAACACAGGCAAAATGCTTTGAATATGGTGACAATGCAGCGAGAAATATGCTGAAAATACTTTTAATTCCCTTCAGGAGGTTCAGGGTGAGTGGTATCTAGTTAATGAGTTCAGGCTCACTTTAGCAATGATTCAGAGATGGTGATTAAGAGGCAAACTATTTTTTAGCAAGGAAAGAGATGACTGCTGATGGTTACACGTGGCTGGATTTTTAACCAAATCGCAAATCGCAGTAAAATTCGCAAGTGCGTGAATTGTGATTACGGCAAAAGGATAAGGAGCAAGTTGGTTCTAAGCTTGTTGAAAAGCTGAGATTCTAAGCTTTAAGAGGAAAGTTAAACCAAGTTCCTAGCCAAACGGTTCCAGAGATACAGACGATTAAATAAAGGTAGTTTTTCAGATTTGAAATTTTAAAAGTTCAAAGCGACAGGTTACAGCTTGCAGCTAGAAAATGACAGGTGACAGTTCTACTTAGGTTAAATAGATTGAATTATATTATATTAAACTAAGGGATATGTTCTGAGTTTTGCTGAGTACTCACAAGAGATTTTGGACAGGAAGGCGACTTTCACGGATCCGGTCACTGCGCACAGCACTTCACAGCAATCTGGTCTCCGGTTCCGAGTACAGCTCTGCTTTTTGGGTCACCGGCACTGCTCCTGGATCTTGGGTTCTGCTGGTCTGGTCTAGCACCGGTCTGCACGGCTCCTAGTCCCGCTTTCTCCGGACACAGCAATGTTCTAGGCAGGGAATTCAAACAGCTCGCCCGGCTGTTGATAGTCTGCAAATGATTTTTGGGCCTGCTGACAAATACTTTTGCTTGCAGTGGGCCTTCTTGGTTCAAAGTTCTGTAGTCTCTGTTTAGCTTGGAAGTCTAAGTGTAGGATCTCTGGATGTGAAGTCGTCGGTCAGCATGCTCCGCAGCAAATGGAATTGAATGTCTCTACCTGTCCCAGCAGTCTCTTTTTATGTGTTTTGAAAGTGGGTGGAGAGGCTAGCTTTCTAGGCCCAACCCCTTCAAAGTTCTGATAGGTTGGAGAATTCTTTGCGTTCTCACTGGAGAACAGGATTGTGTGTCAGAATGATGTCATTTAATGGCTTGCAGAAAGGGCACTCCCCTGTCAAATTACACACAAATCTATATTTGACCTAAAGACATATTTCATAGATACACAGTGGTTTGAAATTACATGCACCCATCACGGATCACATGAGGTATACTCTGTTCAAACTCTGATGTTTCTAAGAGCTCGCATTCAGAACTGGCAACATTTTGCGTTTTTTAACTGGTTTTGCAACATTGGTTTTTCATTAAAAATTATACACATATACACGGCCTGTCCATACATACTCCAGTAAATTCCCATGTCTCTAGCTTAAACACAGAGTCTGTGGTGTCAATAAATAGCGGGGTTTTGCCCCAGAACATCACACAAATTCCCAACGCGTCTTAAAACGTGCACCGAAAAATCACAAGAATTATGGTATCATTTAAATAATTTTGACAAGTCCGCACTGTGAGTTATACATCTTTCTTAGAATCATATTCTGGCCAACAGGGGTGTGTCTTTTCAGGTCACATGGTATAGAAACCAGTTTATCCAGTTTCTGCCAAGCTCAGAGACCCTGCCCCTCCAGGGTTCTGCCAAGAGGAAGCTATTTTACGGTCCCCAATATAACATTTGCCTGAGTCAAGGAAGGGCTTTGTTCAAAAGGAAGCCATTTACGACCACCCAAATAAACCATCTGCCTGGGCCCTTTCTTTAGTTTCTTGCAATCCCCTGGTAATTCAATCAGAGAGTGTGTGACCTGCTTTTGGCAGGAGCAACAGAATGCAGCCAGGCCTGGGAATGCATTTGTTGGGCAAGCCCCCACTCCTGTCGGGGGTAGCTGTCTGGCAGAATTCCAGTTTCCTTAAGCCAGGTTTCAGGTAAAATGTCACTTTTTGTTCCCCAGTTTAAGTCAAGACATTTTTTACATATGCAGCTAGAATGCTGATTCTAAGTTCAAAACTATGACATTTTAACAGTTTCAAACTATGTGACACTCAAAAGTAGGTCACTCAGTTAATTTAAACATTTTCGATTTTTGGTAGTTTTAAATCCAGTTTCAGTTAGGCTGCTGCAGACCTGCAGAGCTCAGCCAGTCTTGTTATGAACATTGTTTTGGGGCTCTTCAACTTCCCAGATTTAGTATGCACACATACTTCATTCTGCCAGATGTCCGCTGGTGTTCAGTGAGATTTTTGGATGTGTTGCAATGTTTGAAAATAGGCATTTTGAGCTGGCATTCAGAGAAACCAAAGGTAATTTTAAAGTGCGGTTTTTCCTTTGGCACACATTTCACTCATGGCACCCCGGCCCATCCTGCTCGCACTGGTGGGTGGCAAGTTAGGCAACCATTTTAGTGTGCACAAACTGCGTGGTTCTCCTGGATTCTGGCGCACATGTGGCCTTTTTGGCCACCTTGGATTTTCTAAGCCCACAGCACCAAATGTTGCAGCATGATAGCTCAAACGTGGGTCAGGACACCCAACACAACAGTATCCATGATGACAATAGCTCCCCCCTTGTCAGCTGGTTTTATGGTGATGGCTGAATTTTTAGAGAGATTAGTCAGTGCATCAAGTTGGAGTTTGGTGCAGTTGTTGTTAATGAATGGAATGCTGGTTTCGAATTCTGAGATCTTTCTGAGTAGTGCTTGCTCGAAAGTTACTGATTCCGGAGTATTCGTACAATGTGGTGGAAAAAACTGCGAAGGGGGGTGTAAGCCTGTAGCAACCTTCTTCTCAATTGTCTCGTTTGAAAAATACTGTTCCAGCTCAGTCATTGTGAACTTTTTGATTTGGTCTATTCATGGAATCTTGGTCCTGACGAAGATGGCTTCATCCACAAATGCCATTGAAACCGGTCAGCCCGGGAGGTCATGAGGGCTCTCATGACCCACAACAAATATTCCCAATAAGAGGAAAAGGATATTGCCAAATACAACTGCTCTCATGCACACTTACGGTGAAAGTGTGTCATTTTATAAGAGCCTCTTTTACACCCATGGCCCCCTGGCCCTTTTATTGTTTACCTGCTTCCAGGCTTTTCCCCAAAAAAATGTTTTGATCTGCAAGTATGTAACGCTCACCTGATTCTCGCAGAGGCGCCGGTCTTGACTGGGCGACTACCGTATCTTCAAAGGTGATGTGCAGCACCCGGTTGGCTCTTTGGGCTGGACCTCTGTGCCCTGTATGCCTGACGTGCAGAGTAAGATGTCTGCAGATAGAAAATACGGGGTTAATGAACTGGGGTTATTGGGGTGTCCCTATCTCTTTCCTCTTCTCCTCTCCTGTAGACCCCCACAGGTTAACGCTCTCACCTTAGGTAAGTGAATGCCGAGCTCTCCATCTGCCTCGGGGCAGGGTGCTGTAACCAGTTTCTTCACTGGATAGGTAGCGCAGGCCTCTTGACTTCAGAGGACTGCTGTCCGTCGTTTACTGCACGAACGGTAAGTTTCGAGTAACTCAAATGTCTTTAAAGTCTTTAATAATGATGTCTCTTGTTTTGCAGGGTTCCGGCGATGGCGGATGACGGGCTGAAGTGAGTTGAAGATGGAGCCCGTGTGATGAATAGAAGCGCCTGGAAGCACGTAAGTAAGCGCTTGTTGCCAGCTTCACGAAGCGCTCTAACTGTCTTTTTACTTTGCAGGTACAAGTTCGGAGCGGCTGCAGGGTGCCGGGATACCCACTGGGTTAGATGTGGAAAGGAGTAATGGCACGTGAGTATTAAAGTTCCCCAATGTCTTTAAACGCACCTTGTTTTGTCTTTCAGATGCGAGATGCAGCGCCGACGGCCTCCGGAGCGTGCGAAGAGTTGGTAAGCTTTTGTCTTTCAGATGCCGGAATGCAGTGTGAAGACCTCCGGAGCGCACGAAGAGTAGGTAAGCCTTTGTCTTTCTTGTCTTTATAGGTGTTGCTGAAGACTGGATTCAGGATGGTAAGCCTTTTTCCTTAGGCCCAGGACCGGATGCAGAAGACACGATGAGCGTTCTGCTGCAGAGGGTGCAGAATAACGCAAAGCAAGATTCATCCACCGGGTGTGGTTTAAATAGCCTCCTGTAGTGCTTAGAAGTCTCCTTCCACAGCCACGCCTAAGTAAGAAAAGAGTTCCTGGTAAAAAAAGAGTTCCTGCCTTCCAGAAGAGTTCCAGTGTTCTGAATCTAGGGAGTGGCTCCAGCCCCACCCAACAGGAAAAGTAGTTCCAAACAGAAGAGGATCAGAGGCTCAACTGGCAGGCAAGTAAGCAGCATGGTCTGCTGCAGGTAAGTCCACCCAAGCATTATGAGCCCGGCGCTTCCAGCGCTGGGACTGGGCATATTTATGAGCCTGGTGCCACTGGCGCCAGGACTGGGTCCAAAAGGTCCCAATTGGGACTGGTTGGCACTCGGAACCTGGGTTATGGATCTGCTTCCAAGGGAGTTGGGAAAACCCTGACCTCTTGGAAGCAGAGATCATGACAAAGTAGTTCCTCCTCACGCGACTTATGGGCTAATATTAAAGATTGATACCGGAGAAGGAAAACATACAGCAAACCTGGTCCTACCAACTACACCCAGCCAGCCACAGAAGCTAATTCATAGTTCTGGACATTGCTGAACAGAAAACCATAATTGGAATTGCCCACAATATCGAAGAATGCTTACAATATTGAAGATTGAATAAAATTCTCAGTTCTCTGTGCATTTGGTGGTGCTTTGATTAAACACGTAGGTCAGCAGCATAGAAGAGTAGGGTTAGTCCCTTCTATCTATCTTTGTTAGACAGGAGTCACCACACACGCTATCTAGGGACAACCACCCCCGATTAAGACAGGGCGCTTTTTCCCTAGAGACAGGTACGTTTGAGTTGGGTGACCCCCCCCCCCCTTGTCCCACACCCAACCAGCAGCACAAACCAACCTTCTCCCTCTCCCCCCCCCGCCACTCTGGTTGAGTGCCCTACATTTTTGGTCGTTCTACTTTGACCTCGCCCATCTCGGACCTAGCACTAAAAGAAGTCCATCAGAGCCCCCTGAAAGCAAACTCCCCCTCAAGATCCCGGAAATGTTAAAAACATCGACACAATTCAACCTTCTGTCATCAACTTTCAAGAGCCGGAAAGGGAATCCGTGGAAACCCAAACCTCCCCACCAAAATCTAACCATTCTAGTGATGAAAGGATCTCAGGGAGGACCTGTGATGGGCCAGAAGTTGACTCTCAAGACAGAAGGCAGATCAGCAGATCGTTTGCACCCCCGGATGACCAGCGCTATAGAGCTAAGGAGTTTAACATACATAATGTTAGTGAAGAATCATGCGCATTTAATGCAACACCACACTCTAGAAGATCTAGAACTTCAGGCCTGCAATTCATTAAAGATACTCCCTCAAAAAAAAAACTGACTTAATGTCAATATCCACTGTGACCATAGCTCTAGCGCCTTTCTCCAAATTATATGAGGCTATTAACGACACAACGAAAGACCACTCATCGTTACTAGCCTTAATGCACACTAAACTCATCCACCTGGACGGATACATCACAGCCAAAGAACAACTTAAGCCAACTACAAGACATCAAGGGTGCATGACAGATCCTGAAGAAAGCTCCTTATCTGCTAACCAAGCTTGTGACCTAGAGGCATGGGTTACCTGCGAAGTCTGCCATCCCCAAAATAGGGGGACCATTGGGTCACCTACATCAAAATGCCCAAACGAGAAAGCAAAACCCTGTCCATTCAGGAATCGGGAAGACCGTGGGAAAACCTGCTTCCAAAGAAACACCTCTAAACCCTACGACGTCTACAAAAAAAGCAGAAACAATCTCAATCCCGCAACGATTGACTTGACAGAAAAAATTCATCAAAACAAAACAAAAGAAATCGATGTGTAGTCCTAGAGTTAGCCCCACTATCTCAAACACCAAGCACAATCGATAAAAACCCAAAGCTCGCTCAGAGTCAAAAGTCAATTGAAGATACAAACAGAGATTTTGCAATTTTCGAAAACACGAAAGTGTGATGTTCAAAAGCAAAGTGAGGAACCAGGGCTTATGATCAAGTCGACCACTCAAAAACGAAAAGTAATTGAAGAAGTGATAAAATCACAATCCGAATCATCCTCTCAAGTCGCCAAAGAACAGAGCCCCAATGTCAACAAGCTCCCTCAAAAAAACACACAAGTACAAAGAGTTCAATCTACATCAAGGACCTCGCCCGATTCAACTGCCGACTTGATGGACTTGAGTCGATATTCAATTGGAGAATCCAACTCCTTGCAGGCGTATGAAGACGTATGAAGACATCAACAAAATCCAATGAGATCAGACGGGTCTCTAGGACACCAACCTAAGGAGCTCAAAGAGCCTATCAATGACTCTAGCTCCCCAGTATTTCTGACCATGGCAAAAAAGCGAGAAAGACTGATGGCGACCAGGACCCCTGGAAACATCAATGAAAAAGAGCTCCATCAGCGCCTAGAAAGAGCAGCGCCAAAGCAATCCAGACATCAGTCAGATAAAACACCCCCTAAAGAGACACGACACAGATCACCTTCATGAGAAAAACGTGTCGGATACATGAAAGAGAAAGGCATGGCCCAAAGAAGCCCAAGACCCGTACCAAGCGATCAACACGCAAGCACATAAGGGGGAGGAGCGTCGACCAGCCAGAGAACTAAACAAAGGCAACCGCACCTTCAAACTGGAAAAAATATTTGACAAAAAAAACAAGAAAATCATAATGAATAGAAAAACAATCCTAGCTCAATTCCAGGCGGTGCCAAATTTAAGGCAATTGCGCACAGACAACCTAAGATTTGAGTTCTGTGAATATGGTCGTTTTGTTCAAGTATATCTCCACATTCCGTCTTCAATAGTCAAAAGAATGTTGGTAGACTCAATTGATAGCTTTCTAGCTTTGGGCTACGACCTAACTGAATTAAATAAGGATGCTGATCAGGATCAAAATAGAACTACCAGAAAATCAGGAATTCGACAGCTGAACAGCCGAAAGCTGTACAGCCAAGTGAAGCATATATATCATATGCAGAATACGTCTGAGGAGTGACAAGAGAAAGACCAACAGCCAATCAACCTCTTGCTAGACCTCAACTAAAGGATAACACAATTAAGATTCTGACCTTAGCTGAGGATAACGATATGCAAAGGGGAGGTGGTGAAGCCATTACAGAAGAACAATATAAAGACCCCTTGGGAGTGGGCAGAAAACCAAAAGGCCCACACTCTACGTTCAAAGTCAATTTTGAGCAAGAACTCCCAGGAGAAATCGACGTCAAACCCCAGCTGCCCAACAAATCGATTATACAATGAGATAACAACAACAAGGACTGGTCCTGGCTGGCGAGTGCCTTGAACACCGACCATCACAAATAGCAACTCGACTTGGGAGCATTGAAGCAAGATCAGGGAACTAAAGACCATCACTCTAAGACTATGGCTCTCACCTCTTGGAATACAAGATGCTTCGCACACTTAACAAAACCAAGCGACATAAACTTGGGGAAGTTTGATATCATCTGCCTACAAGAATCATGCTTAATGAGAAAACCCCATCTAGATGGATATGAAATTGCAATATCACCAGCAAACAAGGGGCTAAAAGGGAGGCCTACCTCGGGACTGGTAACTGCTATTCGAACTGGTGTCAGCCTGGAGCTAAAAGAAACAATCGTGACCCATCCTCTAATGCTGGTAACTTTGATAACCTGGCACGAACAAAGTGATCTTGAAGGGTTCACTTCTAAGTTAAAGCCCAAGCAGATTTTGGGTCTACGGTTGATCGCAGTGATTAACGTATATTGGAACCCGAATGCCATAGGTAAGAACAATTTTCTGAAACTCGTCGAAAACTCCATTGATGAGGCCCGCACAAGCTTTCAAGCAACACATGTAGTAGTTTGTGGAGACCTAAACGCTATTTGCCCAAATAGCGCAGAAGTCCTAAGGGAGGGAAACAGACTTAGCAGTATATACCAGAGGGCTTGCTTGGTCTAAATTAATGGCCTCCAGAGACTTACATAATCTGCACATGCCAGACATGGGCGTCCAAATACCATCTTGGGAAAGAGATGACCAAAGAGCCACTATCGACTATATCTTTATGTCAAGGGAATTCCTTTCACAAGTCACGTCTTTCCAAATCATAAAAATGACAGAGTGACCATAATTTACTCAGAGCCACATGGAAAGCACCAGAACACAAGAGAGCACGAATGACAACTGATATAGAAAAGAGCTCAAACGGAACTCGCCTAAAAGTAACAGAAGCCATGATAACATCACTAACTAAACGCTACAAAGACTCAACAACTATGGACCTGTGTGTCAATACGTGCCAGGCGGCGGATTACCAACCACTATTGATGTATTACCATCACACTATCGATCGCTCATAGACCAAAGTACGCAAGCATCTCCATGTCTTTAACAAGCTGGTAGCTGAGAAAAAGAAAGTAATGAGACGGGAGAAAAGACAAGCATTAAAAAGTGGTGACGAAAACTCTAAAGAGAAGGCAACTAAAATTGCTAACACAAGAAATGGTTGATGTTCCACAGAAACAAACTTTATCAATTGGGCTCCGAAGAGATGCTTAAAGCAAAGGAAAACCATGGACTTCTGGTCTTTGATAAGGCAAACATCGCCAGAAAATCAAGAAGCATTACAAAACGACGTTAGCGAAAAAACCTGGACCTTGCATTTCCTGAGTCTCTTTTCGGGTATTACTAGCACTGACAACAATTACCCACCTGATTGGGAATCCCCATGGAAAATTCCATACAATGAAGAATTCATTAAGCAAAAAATGTCAAAACTGAATAGATCTAGAGCCCCCGGACCCGAGGGGATCAGAAACATTGACCTCAAGCAACATCAAGATCAATGGGCTCCTTTAATATCGGAGATCTTTAAAAGATGTGCGCTAACGAAAACAGTCCCTCCATCATGGAAACGCGCCACAATCGTCACGATTTTTAAGAAAGGGGCTTGTGATTGTCCAAAGAATTACCGTCCTATAGCCCTCTTGGACGTCATAGGAAATGTATTTGGATCCTTCTGCTTAGACAACTTTCAAGAATGGGGAAGAACAGCTGCTTGTATGGACCCTTTCCAAACAGGGTTTGTTAAAGAGACTGGTACATCTGCTAACATTCTTTTACTAAGCTCCATAAAAGGGAAAATTAAAGACGGTAGTCCAAGAATCTTCATCGCCTTTATTGGACTTGGTTCAGGCGTTCGACCAGGTTGACTGGGACCGCCTATGGCACAAGCTCACCCAATGGCAATGTCCGAAGTCAATATTGGAACCAATTCAAGCACTTTACACAGATACAAGAATGAATATCAGGTTGAATGGCGAAGGGCTTCTCTCTGAGTATTGCTACGTACAGAGGTGTCCCTTGGCCCCTACTCTTTTGAATGCATACCTGGGTGACTATCAATACTCTGAAGAGAATATACAATCATTTCCACCAACCCTAGGAGACGCCAAAATATTGCGTCTCCTTTACGCCGATGACATTATACTGCTTGATCAGACCCCAATAGGTCTCCAGCGGCAACTAGACAATTTTTCAGAATACATCAGCAACAACAAATTGGAGATCAACAAAAACAAGACAAAAATAATGATTATGGAGAAGACAACCAAAACATCTGATAACCTCAATGGTACCTAGAAGGAGTCAAAATTGAAAAGGTGAAGGAATTCAAGTACTTGGGCATTCTATTTAACAGCGCGGTCGAGCAACAAATGCATTTGACTCTTTTTGAAAAGATTAGGAATTTGGTATCACAGACCAAAATGGACAGAAAATATGGCCGCTTCTCAATTATCCCCACAATCAAATTCTACAAGGCTAAGGTTGTACCTGCCCTAACTTACGGAACAGGAGCACTACCTCAAATACCACAGAATATATGGTTTAGACTGGAAGGTTATTTCTGGCGTCGTATCTTAAACCTGCCATTTTCTACACCTATGCCGATCATTCGGCGTGAATTGGGATTGGTGTCTCTGCAAAGTATTGTGGAGACGAAACACGCTGATGCTATATAGGAAAATCATAGCCCCAACGCGCCCTGCAGTGTTTACAATAATTCGAGCAGAACTTGAAAAAGGATAAAACACACAGTCATTAAAACATGGGGAGAGAAGAATAAGGCAGTCTTGGAAAGAATAAACTGCACAGAAGATGAACTATGGATAAACCCAAACAAAGTTAAAACAAAACTGCTGGAACTCGACTGGATCAACACACTCTATCTATTAATGGCAGATGTACCGATTATTCCAAGAAATGTGAACCAGCTACCTGAGTACTTAAAAAAGTTCCCGAATAAGACATACAGAAACTTCTTCTTAAGGATCAGGCTTAACATCTTGCCTACGAATGTAATCCTGGAAAGAAGGGGACAATCGTCCAGTACAGACTGTCGATATTGCTTCAAAGTGGAGCACCCTGAGACTTTGAGACACTTACTGTTGTCCTGTGGAGCAGTTTCACCTCAGAGAGCAATATCTGGGTCATGTTTTTTCATAGTTTAAAACATATTCTGAAGAAAACTGGTGGTCTAGTCTGCTAAGTGCAGAAGGAGTCCAATGGGTAATAGCAGTGGTGGCGTTCATATGAAAATTGGATTTGGGCAACAAAACAGTGTGACCTCGTGTCACTGGATAGTTGGCGCCCAGTTTTTCTGGTGTAACTCCACTTGCAGACTCACCAGCATCACTCTCGAATAGTACCTTAAAGTTCTGGAACTCTTAAGACTCTAAAGGAGCCTAAAAACAAACAGACATCAAAGACTGAAACGTCAAGGGATTCAAAAATTTTAAAGATGGGAAGGAGGATTTCTTCTTGTAAAAAATTGTAAATCAATTAAACAAGTAAATTAAAAAAAAAGAAATGTGACGGTAACGCTATTACTGGCGCTTTTAAGGGCTGGCTATATTATGAGTTGGGTGGAAAGTCTGGAGTTTTACCTCAAGCTTTTTGGTGGAGGTAAAAATCCTGCTTTACGCCAGTTTTCCAGCGCTAATAGCGCCCCCTAACCCTATTGGGTCCAATGGACCCAATGGGGAATGGGAACTTACTGCCTTACCGCTACTTGGGATCTGGTGCAAATTGCGCCAGACCAAGTAGCAGTAACGCTATTTGCGCTGGTCCCAGCGTTGTTGCCGTAGTGATTTCGCCACACTTGTGATGAGGCCCACTGTGTTTTGCAGGCACTACTCCATGTATGCCAGCTCTTGGGCTGATGCCTGTTTTGGTCCAACAATGCTTCAGTACTTGTTTGGCTAGACTAGGCTAGGTCCTTCACCCCTCCCAGTGGTCTTTGCTTAGTAGTCTTCCAAGAGTATGGAGGAAGGGGAACGGAAGACATGGGGCTATACTCCCCTGCCTGAACAGTAATTCACAAAAAAGTGCCTCTGTGGTTAAGATCAGCTTACAAAAACTTTAGTGTTCATTACTTTATAACATCAGGCTTTAAGTAATTCTTTAGGAAAGAAAGGATTCACTTGGTGGTCTTTAGTACTCTTTTGTACTTTCCAAAACCTCTGCGGGTTATGCTCCTCTCCTTCTGAACAACCTTTTCCAGAAGGGCAGCTTTCTTGCCACTGCTTTACTAACCAACTACTGGTAAGGATATGGTTTTATTCTGCTTCTTCCTTGGCTTTGGCAATGTGGGTTTATACCAGCTTTGCTATGGGCTTCTTCAAATATCGGAAATAAACTTTACAACCTTTGGGACTTTACTTGTCCCCTCCTGACTCTGGCAATATATGTTGGTTTTAAATTGGCTTGGGGTAACGGTTGTTTGCATTAGATTCTCAAAGTATTGCCCCATCTTGTTAGTGGGTTTCAAATAAACGTGTATGCTTAAAAACAGTCATTTGGTTTTAAATAATAATGTTTTCTCTGGTTTCTAAAAGTTCAGTATTCAAAATTGCCTTTGGTCTTAATTTCACACATATACTATAATTTTCTAATCTGAAAACACCTTTAATGGGGCATGTGAGCGGTCACGGAGCGCTCCGGTGTCACTATCAGTTGGTGAACTCACCGGGTAAGGAGTGTGCATCCGTTTCCCTCGCTGCTCAGATGTACTTCTCTTCAGCAGTTCCCCGCGATCGGTAATCTGCTGGTTCCCCTCTGCCACCACCCACGCCGCTTGTACACAGAGCTTCCTTTGCTCCTGCGGCTCACCAGTGCTCGCCTGCCACCGGAAACAGCATTGTGGGGAAGAAAGCTTTCCGCACTTTCATTCTCACTGCACAGCCTCTGCAAAACAGGTCTTCAAGGGGTAAAGTTCCTTCTCTCATGCTTCCCGCTGAGTGACCTCTGTAATTAAGGCTTCCGGAGGCGAAGGCCCTCTCAGGACCGGCTACTGCTCGCTGCTCGACAGTGGTCCCTGCGTCTTCTCCCTCCTCCAGTCTCTGCTTCTGCTCCCTAATGGCCTCCACCTGAGGGGGTCGTTTTAAGCCTCCCAGTCTCCCTCAGTTGTGGGTTAGTCCCATTAACAAGCTGTACTATTCAATTTGGTTCCTCTTCTTCGTCCCAGTACTTCTGGGATTATGGGGCTGGAAGTCCATAATGCAAAAATGTCTAACTTGTTTGATTTAAAACTCATTTCTGTTCCCAATAATGTTCTGGAAAGGAATATCATAAGGTTCAACCACAAGACTGGATTGTATAGAGGAATGATGTTTTTTTAGAGTTTTAATTGTCATTATTCAGACTTCCTTTCACTGTACCTTTGGGAGGTAGGGAGCTTCTAGCTCTAGAAGGCTCCATGGTTTTAGATGGGTTTTCATTTCTCTCAATGATTGTTTTCACCCATATTAAGGTGAACTTGGGGAGCAAAAATATTCTTATGACAACAAGCCATTACATACTTTGGCATTGTGGAGTTGTCTTCCCTAGAGGAAAACAAATACTGCGTCTCACCCAACTGAGTCCTCTTATTCCGCTCTGCCCTTTCTCCTCCCAGGTGATCCTCCCGCAGAACACCACCCCCAAGTTCAGAATCAGGAAGCGTCTGCCTTTTCCTGGCCACCTGGTCGGAGACTTTAGGAAGGGTCTTTGTGAGGACTCTAGGATTCATCACAGGCAGCATTGCCCCAAATCCAACAAAGCTACCAGCATTCCCATCAGACCAGTATAGAGTACACAGAAGAGGTTATGGTTGCACTTAAGGTGTCCCTGCCAAAGCCAAAGACGAGACCACACCAAAGTAGTAACTGCTAATACAAGGTACCCTCCCATGCTACCCACCTAGGGGGACAATTAAAAAAAATGTACCTGAACATGTAAGGCGATCACAATAGGCTACGGGGTGATAAAGACAGTACAAAACGGGTACAGTCTAGAATTTTGCATGTACACTCGCACAAAAAAAGAAGCTTCAGCTATTATTGGAGACAGAAGTTGCAGACCTACTGCAAAATTGGGCCATACGCAACGTTCTTCATCACAAGACGAACACTCACTTGCTGATGTCCTTGTCTGCTACGCATTCTGGTTACCTGGCCACCCACTGAACTTACGGGACCATGCTCCTGCACAACTAGTTCCCCTTGCACTGCCTCCGGGCCTCCAAACCACTTAGGGACTGTATCTGCAACCCTATGAGCCCCCTCCCTGGCAGTACTTATGAATTCCTTTGCACTCTCCCTCCCCTCGCACTAATGACACAAGGCGCGAGTGGAGAAGTGAGGAGAAAGTGAGCTACATTTTGCTGAGTTCGGTGAGCCCCCTTTGAAATGCCACCTACTTCACGGCATTAAAATTGTATTTGTAATCTTGGTTACATTACTTCACTTTCCTATCTCCTCCCTTTTGCAACCTGCTCACCTTTTTTCGATCAGGGTTGAACTCTATGGCAGCCCTGTTACTCTTATCATCTGCATTGGAGGACACGCTTGAGGATATTCCTTCAGCTGTCATACCGGCGGGTCTGTTGAGTCCTAAAGGTTCTGATTATCCGGCATAAAATACCCGCTGTATAAAGCACACCTCTGTTGGAAACTCTCTGGGAACATACAAAAAGCCTCGAAAATCACTGCCTTTTATCCTATGTGCAATAAGGCTAAGACTGATATTGTGTCCTCTACGCAGGCATTAACTGAGGATTTGATTGCGGAATTCTCGGTTCTTCTACAGTACCTGGGCTCAATGACTGTTGAAAAGGTGGCTAAGGCTCTTACCGCAGTGCCGACTGCTTGGGAAGAATTGCCTGTAACCACTGTGGCACTTCCTTCAGCTGCGTCTTCCAGTGAAAGTATTGTTACTACTGAGCAAGCCGGTTTGACTGTACAGCTTTATCCCCCGTTTGGGGAGGTGTTACCCTTTGCATGCTTCTAGGGGGACGCTGTGTGTCTGGTACATACACAAGCAGCAAGTGTTCTTCCCAATTTAAAGTCCCCCATGGACCCCTCTTTATCCTTCTGTGAGGCATACCTCATTTGTCCCCCAGGTATCGCTGCCATGCGGAACACCTTATTTGCACCTCCTTCAGACTGTGACTTTGGCGAATTAAACCCTGCAATGTTTAATGTTTTGGAGTCCTTGCTTTCAGATCTATCTAGCAAGTGCAACATGACAAATGCAAAATTGGACACACAGACCTCCCACATCTCCAAAATGTTAGCTTCAGTGGAGGGTCTGACTCATATTCTAACTAAACATGAGTCACACTGGTCTGAGCTACGGTCGCACCATTCTATGTCTCTTTCTACTTCTACCCTCGTGCACTCTAGTTTGATCCACCTGCCCTCACTAGAGCTGCCCAAAACATTGGCACTCAGCGACAGCAAATCTCTCAAAGCTTTATTACCATCTTGTTTGAGTCAACGATTAAAGTTAACTACTCAAAGAAAACAGCTGCGTGGGAGATTGAGTAATGCATTTATGTATGAAACTTTAGCGAAAAAATAATTAAAAGAAAGGTTATGGCTACTAAGGGTGGGACATTTGGAGCATCACTGGAGAGGTGCCTGGCAGTATCTTTTCCCATTTTTAATCCTCGCGTGATCCAAAATACGACCACTCTGTCTGCTGTGAAAAGTGCTAGTTATTTTAGCTTTGTGTAATTTGGGGATGTTAATAAGGACTTATTGTTGATTGTTCACAATCCGGCCGCCCAACAATTAACTTCTAGCTTGAGTAAAGCGGTTGGTAGCGCCACCAACATTGACATTAACAAAGTTGTAATGGCTAACCATTTGACTGGGAATTCTGAGTCTGTAGCCCCGGCTAAGCCCCTGCTAAGCTTACCTTGACTGGTGCGTGTGCAACTTCAAAAGCATTGGTCAAAGCCACAGTGCATCATTCGGCTCTCACCGCTGGTGGGCTGACCTCCGCTGTTACAATGGCAGCATTCTCAGTTTTTACTGGTGTGGGGCACCTGTAATGTGTTCTCATGCTCCCCTTGCAGGGGTGAAGGAGGATGTGTACAAGGTGCTGCCCTGTAAAACTGAATCCAAAGCTCTTTTTATCGAGTTTGTTTTTGGTGAAGAAAATTGACAGTTTTTAAATCAATCATGGCTGCTCGACCTGTTTCATTGTATTATTCTTCTGCGCTTTTTACGGAGTGATGACATTAAGACGGTTGACCTCTGTGACCACTGCCTGAAGGCAACAGCCGTGGTGTATTTTTATTGTATGGAAACATTGGACTATATTCTAGAATATGTCACATCTTTTAATCGGCTAGAATATGAATGTATGTCAATTAATTCTCAATATAGTAAAAGATTCTGCCTGCAGACTTGAATGCTGGCCTTTTGGCCAATCCGGCTCACCACCGCCTGTCTGCCTAAGTGCCTAGCTTGCCTACTGGGCCAGGTGCTGGGAAAGTACAGTCTGGAGAAGAATACCATTGAACTTGGTTGACCAGACTGGAATCCCAACGGGGCGGGGATTGGATCCTTGGCCTTGGCTGGTTTTGGTCCAATGCTGCTTCTTAGTTGGAATACATCTGGATATGCTCATTTGTTTGAGGAGGGTGGCCTTTTTGATGAGTTGGAGTTTTACTCTTTAGTGGCTCTTCAGGAAACTTGGTTAGTGGAGCCAAATTTGTGGATGGGTGGCACTTTGTCCACAAACCAGCTGTCAAGGGTCCTCGTTGGCGACTGAAGGGCGGACTATTAATGGGTGCCCGGAACTCGTACAATGGTGGAAATTCAAACACGTTGCCCTAATGTTCTAATGGTAAGTCATTGCACCCTTTGGGGGGGAATAGAAGGGAAATTGTTATTATCAACATCTACAACCCCCCTACAGATAACCCCACAACTTGGTCCTGTCTGAGATTGAAACCATTATAAGCAATATGAGCTTCTATCCAGCCTGCATAATTTGTGGGGATTTTAATTCCTGTATCCCTGCACCCCACTAGCATTTTCAATCTGGAGGGAAAAATGTCATCGCCACCTGCTAACGACTGCCCGCTTGCTCGTACCTGTGTCAGGGGTCTGGAGTGGGCGACCCTTGTTTACTCTTTCGGACCATCCTCCTAAATTCACCTGTTTTAGTTTTAACTCTAGTAGCATCTTAGATTATGGCTTCCGGACCTACGGTACTGAGCTTGTGGCTGATCTGGACATTTTCCCTCGGCTTGAGAGTGATCATTCTTGCCTTGTGATGTCTCTGAACCTTACAGTACCATCTTTGGTCTCAGAGCCTACAGGTAATCTAACAATCAACTCATCCTTAAACCGTAAATCCTGGAATGAGAAGAGACTGACCGAGGCCTCAGTACATTTATGTACTGTTTTGGACTTATTTATTAGCCGCTCCACTCCCGTGGGCACTGACAGCCATGGCCTGACTTCCACAGAAGTGATCCATTAATTCAGCGAAATAGACCCACTATTCTCCCATGTAACCATCAGCATCGTTATGATGATATCGTGGCCAATAAAAGGAGGGATCTGCATAGGGAACTGCAATATTGCAAACTCACAACTTGTGCCCAGCATTCGCATGCTATGCCTGAATAAAGCCAAACTTGTATATCGGAAATGGTTAAAACAACACTGATACAACTTGGAGTGTTCTCGTTGGTGGGGTTTGGTGGAGGCAGGTCTCACTAATGATGCCTGCAAATTTTGGAAACTAGCAAATGGTGACCGCCCTGAGCATGATCTCCTGGGTGTCTCTGAATCGTCCTGGGTTGAACATGAGGAAATAACATTGGGAGGAACGAGGGAAAGCGTAAATGTGGGTGAACTTAGGCTGGATCGATGGTGCTATAACTTCAATCATGCTAATATTGCGAGAATTATTACCAGCTCCAATTCCTTGCATGCCCCTGGCACAGATGGCATCTGCAGTGACGTAGTCAAAAAAGATGCAGACACGTGGGCTTTGGCACTTCATTGCCTGTTAAGGAGAATTGGCTAATCGCAACTTATCCCATGCTCATGGAGAGGTAGCATTATTGTCCGGATCTGGAAGAAGGGCGACGCTCTGCTCCCAGTAATTATCGTCTCCTTGCAATGCTTGACGTTTTCACAGAAATGTTTGCCGTTACGCTCCTTGATGATCTACGGTCTTGGGCTATCGAGGCTAAACAGAGCCCTCTTAACCAGACCGGATTCCAACGCGGTTTAAGCACGATGACTAATTGTCTTGCATTGCATGCTCTCATCCAACAGGCATGGTTGACTCGTCAGCGTCCCATATATGCTGCCTTCATCGACTACCGTGCGGCTTTCGCAACTGTAAATCAAAGAAGCTTTAGCAAAAACTGCCCGCTTGGAATGTTCCAGCTGGACTTTTGTCCATGATTATCCAGCTCCATACTGAAACCACAGTTAAGATCAGACTGGATCAGTCTGGGTCCTTTTCTGGTTGAATACCGACGATGTGGGGCCTAAAACAGGGCTGCAATCTTGCTCCTTTTTTGTTTATTTTATATCTTGCAGACATGGGTCCCGCATTGGTAAACCCCAAGTCGATCCCCTTAAGTTGGGTGACTTCCCCCTCCAATGGTTTGGATACGCAGACAACATAATTCTTCAAGACCTTACTCCAGCAGGCTTGCAGGCATCGTTAGATTCCCTAAAGAATTTCTCGGACTCCTTGGACCTTATGGTTGATATTCAGAAAAGTAAGGTCATGGTATTCGATCCACCTGGCCGCCGCAGGATCACGGTATCTTGGCACTTGGAGGGGGTTCCCCTTGAGGTGGTCGAGGAATATAAATACCTGGGGATTAACTATGAGGAAGGCCTGTGTGGGAATTCTCACCTCGTCCATGTTAAGGTCAGATGTTCACAGGCTATTGGGTCAGTTGGAAGATTAGCATGCACTGCGGGCTGCTCTGCCGGAATTTAAATTCAATTATTTCTGGCTACGATTAGCTCTATCCATTTAGAGTTCGACATCTTTTCCTATGAAGCAAGACAGCGGTTGGATTTGCTGAACACCTTTTGGCAACTGGTCATTGCAGAGGACAGTACGTTGAACTCTATTCTGCTCAAGGCAGCACTGAGTAAACTTGCCCATAATACAGGGCAGCTTGCTGCGTTGTATTATGCAGTCCGTGTACCAATGGCTGATGCTGGATCCAGGGGTTTCTATCTGCGGGCCTTACCCTCTGTGATGAAAAAGGTGGTCTACGCTCATTTTCGTGAACAGTATATTGCGCAGCTGGTAACGAAGAACAGCAGACATATATTAACAAAGGTGTTATCCGTGATGGCCAAGCATCTCAGGAGACAGTGTTTTCAGGTCTATTTGTATCTCACTACTGATGACAGGGAATAGTCCCCAATATGCCAAGAACATGAATACGCTAAAATAGCACTACTACACAAATTGTGCTTGTAGCTAAATGTGGCAGTAGCCAATCCAGCTCCTATTTGGGATGTGAACACTGCTACAAACGTTGATGCTACCACCTTACAAAGCCATACACAAAGGTACACTGAAACACTTTACATACAAGGTTGCTTTCTTAGTGGCAACCACGTCAATAAGTTGCATAAATGAGCTATAGGCCCTGTCAGTAGATGAACCCTTTGTAGCTACCTATACACAAAGTTAGAACTCGCACATAGTTCTCACCAAAATGTATCTCAAAATGTCATGTGACTCAGTACCTACTTTTTTTTATCTAGCAGCGAAGACGTCCTTAAGTAAAATGTACAGAGAATAATCCTGTTCTACATGGATCTTACTAAGAAAACAAGACATCTTACCCACTTCACTTACTTTGACTTGGGACATGAGGTGTCCTGTGACCAAGTCTATTATAGTTGGATGGATTGTGTGTTGGATGTGTCACAGATGGCTTAACAAGCACTCCAACTCCCAGAGACGTTTCAAGGGTTTTTATTAGAATATTTGGCAGGGTGCTAATTGTTGTCCCTCACTCTCTTGTCTATAAGAACCAGTTGCCTCGCTAACCCATGTTTTCCTAGTGCCCAGGCTGGTGTCTAGAGCTTATTGACCCCTACCGTCTAAGTTCTGTCTTTTTGTTGAGTGGGCCATTAAAGGCACCTTTATCTAATCTCCCTCTTAGGTGTCCTAGGCTGTCCATATACCATTGTTGGTTAGTTCAGAGGGGCACAACGTCCGTTCATCGAGGGATGTTTTTTCACAGGGTTTTATACAGCGAATTTTTTGACGAATAAAACCTATCACATTTCTTTGGGGGTGGTTAGAAAATTATACATATGGGATGTGGGTGTGTGGGAATAGATACAAAATTAAAGGGAATGGGGGTTTAAAAAAAATTCGATTGGTTTTTCCGTTAAAATATTTGTGGTAAAAAAAAACAGCAAAAAACATCCCGGGATTAAATGACATGGAATCGTTCAGAGGGGTTGTATAGGTGCTGTGTCTTTTAGACGCTCAGGCCCCATACTCTGTCTTCTTCTCATGCCTTCATGATCCTCTCCCAATTGCTCACTGCTGTTGATTCCTCCTACCACTACTGTCCTCCTACAATGATGCTCACCTTCACTCCTGCTACTTCTTTCTGACCCTCCAATGTCCCACTTGTTACACCCTACCGCCACCCTCTGATGTTAATCTTGCCATCTCTCTCCTGTCACGCTCCCCTCTCCAATACTACACTTCCCCTCTCCACTACCATTCTCCCCTCTGCAGACCACTAGTATTCTTCCCTCCATTACGACTCACCTTCTACTCATTCACTCTCCTTTCACTCTGTCACCTTCCACCCACTCTCACCACTTCCTCTAACATTCACTAACCCACCTTACACTCGCACCACTTGCTATCACCAACCAATAGCTCACTTGTTCTCAAAATACCTCATCACTCCAGTCCACTGTCCTTCATTATGGTCTCTTGGTCTTCCTCCTCCTCTGGCCTCACTAGACCAAGCCACACCTTCCTGTTTCCTGTCGCAGTTTTTATCCTCCCTCCTCTTTTACCATTGGTCTTCTTTCCCTAACCAATCTCCTCCTGACCTCCCCACTCGGCTGGTGTTCCAATGGGGGGAAATCATAAAAGGGGGTTATGCCCCACCCCTTTCCTCCACGTACGGCAACCCATGCAGAACCAATGGCAGCCAGTGTTGATTCATTTTAGGGAGCCGCACTGCAGCAATGTCATAACTATGAGAAAGTACTTTTCGTTGGGTTATGTGAGGGTTCTGAAATGACAGCCAGACACAAGGTTGTCATATTTGTCAAAGATATTTATTAAATGAAAAGGTTTGGGGAAATGCCTCTCAGACCCATGCTTAAGAGGAGTTTCCCTACCTATAAACCAAAACTAAGGATCTATCTGTGTCAGGATGTCAATAACTGAAAAGCTGCCCTTGTGTCCAAAACTTCCTATCCTGACCCAAACAAAAATTAAAAGTGTGTAAGGAAAATAACTTTAACTTGAAACTGAGAAAAAGTGTTCAGAACTGAATTAAGACCAATTCCAATGCAAGTGTTCTCCAAGGTGGAAACCCTTGGTTCCAGAGGGTGGATCCCTTTCCCTGGATTCCTAAGTAGAGTGTTCCTTTTACTAGCAGTTCCTTTGTTTCCTGCTTTGCTTCACAAGGTTCACATTTAAACAGTAGATCATGTGACTGTTTTTCTTTGAAGCAACATTCTCCTTGATTTCCCAAAAAACCACTGTCTTTAATGCAACTTTCTCTTTGATTCAAACAACAAACGCCAGTATTTCCTTGGTTCAACCAACATGGTGTTTGTTTAGCATTTCTGGGGCTTGCATATTGCCTGGAATACTCTCCTGCCAGGTTCCCTTATGCAATGCCTACTGCCTGGTGTACTCTCATGCTAGGGCTCTTTCTGCAATGTCAAATACGTGGTGTACTCACCTGCCAGGACTTCACTTAATGGATTTCGTTTGCCTGTTATACTCCCCCCGACAGGACTTTTTTAAATATATATTTCTCAGTTGCCCAGTATTTTGCTTACCAGGACTTCTCATGTATTTTACAGTTCTCAGTGTTACCAAAACTGTATGTATTGTTCTTGGTTTCGTAAGTCCGTTGGTACGAAAGTACACTTTAGATAGTCATAGTTCATTGGGGGTTGCACTTTGCCTTTTTTTGCATTCAAACAGTTCTTCAATGGTATTTGGTTCAAACTGCTGTTGCCGCAACGTCCTGGGATCCCCACTTGCTTCTGGTAGACTCACTGGCTTTCTCCAGCATCTCAGGTCTGCGCTTCTGCAGCGTGCTATTTCCACCCACTTTACAAAAAGGGGAGGTAGATATTCTTCCGGCTTCCCTCACAGCTCTGCGGTTAGACCTCTTTTTTTCCTGCAGCTCCCAGAATGGAGAACACAACCTTCTTGACTTGCCAAACGCCCAGGGCCTTTCTCGCGGCTCCCAGTTTCTCCACAACACTTCGCTCTCTAGAACGATGTCTCTCCCTCTAATACGGCGGCCTCCGTTGCTCTGCCACACCAGAGCCAGCGTCTACTCCTGTACTACCTGTGTTCCCAGCTCAAACTGGGAGTAAGTCCTTCTCTATGGTTCTTGTTGTTTTTAAACTTCCCTGTTCCATTTGGGTTGATCCAAACACTAGAGCACGTAGCAGAGTTCTTTGGTTTGGTATTCTGTATTATTCCATTCTTCCTCTTCCTCGTCCCAGTACTGTTAATTGATTCTGGGCAAGGAGAAAAAGGGTTTTCATTGTTATTTATGCGTGAGAGTCTCTGTTTCGTTTTATAATGTGTTAGATAGTACTGTGGAAATACTGGGGAGCCCTGACTTTCAGAAATACTTTCTATCCTTATATTACCACAGACCCTTGAGGAGAGAAATGTTGGTTCTCCAGCATGGGGTGTGGCATGGATTCACATGCTCATGAATATTTACCGTCGTCAGGCTGGGAATCCTCTGTAAAAGAAAAAATCAGTTTGTTTTGTTTCTGAACTGTCTTTCTCATAAAAATCAATCACTGAGCTCTGGGTCATACTGCCCCCAGCCAATGACTGCCCTGTACCTAAGCCCCCCCTCTGGCAGCCATCTTCAGATTTCTACTGCACGTTCAAGTGTTGGGAGTCTTCCTGCTTAGCTCTCGAGCTTTTACTACGATTTTCACTTTTTGGAAGAGTTATACTCTATTTTTCAGTCAATTGAGCCAGTGTGCTCCATCTATCATCCTTTCAATTAACGGGGACCCATTTTTCGGATTCTTCAGCGCCCCTCAAAGGCGGATTTCATCGGTTTCTTCATGGAGGCTTCCAGAAGATTTTTCAGGCTTACACCATGTGGATCATGTTGGAGGAGAATGGAGGATTCCCCTTCCCTTTTCAAGCTTTGCTCCGACTGCAGTTTGTGGAATGTTTACATGGACGACAAACATTCCCAGTGCCTGTACTGCAAGTACCCAACGCATAAGGAGGAGGATTTTCCGTTTTGCAATGAACTCTCGAAACGCACGTTGAAGGATCGGCGTAAACAGACTTTCATTTAAACGAGCCCTTGGTGTTACCTGTGTTTTTTCCGACGCCGGCTGAAAGGACTTTGCACTCGCTGGATGTGGCTAAAGCGCTGAAGTTTTATATGGACCGCACAAAAGGTTTCTGGAAAACATCTCAGCTCTTTGTTAACTTTGGTCCTGTGAACCATGGGAAGGCCCTGTCCAAGGCTTCCATTTCCAGGTGGCTCTCCGGCTGCATCACCCATTGTCACCGGTTGGCAATCTGACCGTTGACTGGCCGTCCGAGAGCCCATTCTACCAGAGCGGTTGCTGCCACAACGGCGTTCTTGTCTGGTCTGCCCCTGCTGGACATCTGCAGTGCTGCTACGTGGAGGTTGACGCACAACTTCACGAAATTGTACTGCGTCAACTGGGATTCCAGGTAGGAGTCCAGAGTCAGCTAAGCAGTGCTGCACAACCTGTTCGCTTGAAGGTGAGCCTGGTGAGTAGGTAAGAGATGCTTATGTTGAGCCTTGCCAGCTCCCGTGGTTGTGCATGTGTGTACTGCTATGTATTCTTTATTCATGAGCATGTGAATCAGTGCCAGACCCCATTCTGGAGAAGGAACAAGTTACTTACCTGTAACTGTTGTTCTCCAGCATGGGTCTGGCATGGATTCACATGCAACCCCTCCCGCCTGGCCCTCTATGGCTCCACTTCAGAGGGGCTTGGGTAGAGGGCAGTCATTGGCTGGGGGCGGTTTGACCCAGAGCTCAGTTATTGGTTTTTAGGATAAAGACAGTTCAGAAATGAAACTGAATGGATTTTTCTTTTACTGAGGATTCCCAGCCTGACCGGGAATTCTTTAAACAGGAGCATGTGAATCCATGCTAGACCCATGCTGGAGAAGAACAGTTACAGGTAAGTAACTTGTTCCTTCTGGGTTGTTTTTATTATTCCTTACGGGGGGCCCTGGATTGTAGGGAGTTCATTAGGAAGACTTCAGATATTTACAAAAGGTAATACAGGAATGGTTCCTTTTTAAATTACCATGGATGCTTGGGGAGTTGGGTCTTGGTTATTAACTGGAGATTGGTAAGGGGAATGCCAAGTTGTATCTGACAAGTCACCCTTGCCTGCATGAGGGTCACCCCAGGGTTCGGATCTGGAAGAGTCTGCCTCACCCTGGCCATGTGAGGGCAAGCCTCCCCCCATGGAAGTAGTGATGACATTGCCAAATTAATCACAAATGCCTCTGTGGCATGTTCATCAAAGCCTGTATCAGCAGGCTCTATTGCAGCTAAAGGAGCGCAGTGTTTACTGGTAAGCGTTGTGCAGCCTACGCTGGTAAGCAGTGTGCGGCATCCCTGGCAGCTGCGCGTATTTTCCACTACCTGGCCTAGCGGTTCTTCTACTCCTTACTGGCTGTACTGATCTGATGGCTGGAGTTGACGGGAATGACCTGGTGGGTTGCTTTCTTGAGGGCTGTCTACCCAGACATTGATTGCAGGTGGTTGTTCTCTGAAAGGAAAAGAGAACTGGCCAGCATTGTGTTCAGGTGGAATGGGGTCTTCGATAAGAGTACTGCTAGATATGCAGGCACTTAGGGAAGTGAGAGGGATTGGCCTACCACCACAACTGCCACCTTCCCCCTCTGGGGTGGGAATGGCTCTGACTTCCACCCTGGTAGGCCTCACATGCCAGGCCAAACAAGGCCGAAACATGTTTGGGGATGCTTTTGGTCTCGTGCAGAAGGGATGTGACCTAGCAGTTCGGGCTGGACTGCCCCTTTTGGGGTGGGGCCAAGCCTGATTTGCATATGGTCTTTCCCCTTCTGCAATGGCTTGGCAGGCAAAGAACGATGGTCTGGAGGGTTGCCCAGAGCAATGCCAGAGGTTAGGATTCATTCTAAACCTTCCAGCCATCACCTCTTTGTTTTTGCTATGTCACATGCCAGGTTGAGCAGGGATCCTCGTCCCCTCTTGACAAGTTCAGATTACTGACTTGTCACAAATAGATTTGTGTTATGCGCTTGCACAGAAAGCCTTGCTGACCCCACCAAGAGCTCACTCATAGGAGCAACACTCGCCTTTCTAGCTAATGTACCCCTACACAAACTGGTTGCAAGGCTGCAGTGTTTTTAATGCACGCTTCCACATAACGCTATTGCATAGATTCGCACACTAAAGCAGATTTGCTCGTGAGTCAGGCATGGCCATCTCCAAATTCACTCCTTGCTCATCTATGAATAGCATGTCAATGTCAACAAATTCACATATCCCAGAAGACAAATGTTACTTGCCCAGTAATGGCCTTTCTCATTCTTGTATCTATTTAGATTGACATGCACCCGCCCAAACTACCCATTAAGTTCATAGAAGAAAATATGCATCAATTTTAACGGGGAAGTGTGTAGGCATGCAGAATAATCCTCTTTAGTATTCATCTCTGAAGGTTCGTGTACTCTGATAACAGTCTGAGGGGGTGGCGCAGAGGGCAGTGCATTTTTATTATATGCACACTTAGTGTTGTAGGGACATAAACACTCTTTCAAAATGTTTGGCTAGCTGTTTCTCATATGTACCCTGTCCTTCATGGTTTATGAAATGTATATATCAATGGGGGAGACAAAAGTTTGACAGCAACCTCAAAAGCCGCTGTAAAAGCCAGTATGGCATCCTTGCACTTCCAGGATGAGGAAGTGAGTAACCCAACGGCACAAGAGATTCCTGCCAGAGGTTTAGTAGACCAAAGGTTAGAACCCTTTCCTGTGAAGACACAGGAGCTTTGGTTTTGATCCTAGGCCTAAGGGAACCAGTTGAGTCCAGAAAATATCATCAGTATTCGGAATTTCAATATTACAAATATGTTCCCAGTTCATTCCCTCCTTACACGATCAATGAGTATGTATGTATGTATGTCAGCTTATATAGCGCTGGCAGCCCGCAGGCATCAGGGCGCTTTAACAAACAGCAACATTACTATACTAAAATACTAAAAAAAAAACTGCTACCCTACTGGTTATATATTCTTTATCTCAGGTTGTTGCTAACGGCAGGGCAAAAATCACCTAAACAGGTGGGTCTTCATGTTTTTCCTGAAATTTGGATGATTTCCTTCCGATCTGATTTCCAGCGGGAGTCTGTTCCACTGCTGCGCTGCCAATACTACAAATGATCTTCCCAATCCCGTCTTGAGTTTATGTTTAGGTACTATGAGTAGACTTTTACCTTTTGGACCGTAACTGTCTCTGTGGGATGTACATTTCCAGACAGTTTTTAAGATGATGAGGAGCTTTTCCAAAAAGGCACTTGTGAACAAGTGTCATGGCTTTAAACTTAATCCTCTCTTCTACCCTAAGCCAGTGTAGCGACCTTTTGACCGAGGTAATATGATCACCTCTCCTTAGTTTTTTCACGATCCTCACTGCGTCATTTTCTATGACTTGGCATCTGGCTAGGTCATTTGCGGTGGCACCTATTAACAGGGCATTGCCATAATCCAACCTTGACAACACTATAGCCCTTGCAATTGTAGCTATGTTGGTTTCATTTAGATACAGACTGATGGCCTTCATGAGGCGTAAGTGATAAGCTGTATTTTTATGCAGATAATTCACTTGTGCTTCTGAATTGACGGATGAATTGACCATCATTCCCAAAATTTTGACCTGGTTGGATACTTAGATTTTGGCTTCGTTTATGAGGAAAGTCTCATACTCATTCACAAGCTTGGCTATTATTCGATTGGACCCAAACTGCATAAGTTCAGTTTTAGTGTCATTGAGACACATCCAATTTTGCTGCATCCATTCATTGATTTTGCTATACACTTATGCAATCTTCTCGCTATCCTTGGTATGTGAGCCCTCTAATTCAAATAAGCTGCGTGTTGTCCGCATAATTGGTGAAAAACATGCCGGCTTCAACTAGGATGTCAACTAGACTTTGCATGTTTATATTAAATAACATTGGTGAGAGACTTTCTCCCTGAGGGACTCCAAATAGGATTGAGATGGCCTCCGAGAAATTATTCCACCAATGCACTTTGGCTTGGCGGTCTGTAAGGAAAGATACTAATGCCACCTTAGAACAACCCACAATATCTCTCAGTGCCTCTACTAATAATTGATGATCTACCCGATCAAACGCCACACTGAGATCCAGAAGCATTAATATCCCTATTTTTCCTTTATCGATCAAGCCCAGCATATGATTTTGAAGGTATAACATTGCTGTTTCGGTACTGTGAAACACCCTGAAACCAGATTGTTGTTGATGTAGAGAGGTCTGTTTTTTTTACATGTTCTTGTAATTGCAATGTGGCAATTCTGTCCATAATTCTGAGTATAAAGTTTGAGTTTGTGATGGGGTGAAGATTGCCTGGGTCCTTTGGATCCAAACCTACCTTTTTTACCAAAGGCGTAATAGTGACCTTTTTTATCTCCTTCAGTACTATTCCCTCCTTAAAAGAGGCATTGACTATTCTCAACAGAATAGGTGCAAACCATTCCTCGTTTTGGAGTATGACATTGGAAGGTAACACACTTTCGGCACATGACGTGGGTTTCATTTGACCTAAGACTTCTAGTAGTTCTGCTTCTGTAATGGTAGCAAAGTTAAAGTTACCCGGGCCACAATATTTATTGCCCTCCTTTATCAGCGTTTCCTGGCTAAAAACTTTCCTAGCCTTTATATTTTTTCTTGCTTTTGTTATTTTAGCTACAAAAGCAGTTTGCACAATATCACAATCTTCCTTGGATGATGAAAAAGGCCGAGTGAGATTTTTTGGTTTCTCAACACTTTTCAAAATTTCAAAAAGCTTACTGGTAGTGCTGCTTCAATTTCTGTATTAAAGAAATTCGCATTAGCTAACTTTATGTTAGCTCTGTACTTCTTATTTGCTAACTTCCATTTATCTTTGTTTTCTTTAGATTTAGCTTGATGCCACTTTCTTTTAAGAGCTCTTTTTTTCCATTTTAATTGAATCTAGCTCCGTATTAAACCATTTCTGGTTTTTACTGTCTTTCCTGGTTATCTTGGTTTTCAGTGGAGCCACCTGATCAACTAAGTCTTGAATTGGTGTTATATATTTATTTAGCAGCATCTCGCAGCTATCCTGAGCCTGAAATGATTGTGACATTTTAGCTAAACAGAGCTGAAGTTGGTTTGTCTTCACATTTTTAAAATTTCTACTTACAACCTTAATATTAGGATTCTGTTGTTTTAAAGGAGTTTGCAATACTATTTCCAAAGAAACCAGGAAGTGGTCACTCCAAATACATGGTTCTGTGGAGATCATATGAGTTTGAAGGTTACGGAATAGGATCCAATCCAGTTGGTTCCCTTGCAGAGTCGCGGGCTCGTTATTGATTACCATGAAATCTAGGTTTTTTAATGTTTTTTCCAAGGCAATAGCTTCTTTGTCTTTCCTATTCCCTCTCCAGTATTTAAAATCACCAACTACTAACGTAGATGCATTAGTTGATTTTAAATGTATGAGTTGAGAGCAGACCGTTGGCAAACTCAGAGACCAAAGAAGGCAGTCTATAGAGCCCTACTATATTAAGGCAGTTGTTAAGAGTAAATACCAGCTTCAGCTGAATGGATTCACAACCACTACAGCTAAAGCTGACCTTAAACATTTTCAACTCCTCTCTGGCTATGATGGCCACACCTCCTACCTGGCCACCTTCTCTATTTACATGATAAACTGTATAACCCTCAGGGACAGCTAAAGCACATGTAGGTCCTATAGGGTCCTTCAACCATGTTTCAGTCACACATAGTATATCTAATTGTTTCTCCAAGATCAATTCATTTATATTGATTGCATGTTTGACCATGGACCGAGTATTGAACAACCCCACTTTTAGCCTCAGATGTGGCTCTGGAGATTTAGCGTGTTTCCCCTCCTCTACCCTAATAGATCCGTGTGCCCCCATGTTTCCACTTAAATGTGGCAGCTCCTTCCGCTCACCCTTGTCTACTATCATCCTAACCTAGAGCAGATAGCAATATACACTTATACAATTACCTGTAATGATATGACAGAGGGAAAAGGGAGGGCAGAGCAGAGCACTCCCGGAGCGAAACCGGAGTGAACCGGCCCCTACGTGCCAGCGCTTATGCACCTGACGTGTTAATTAGTACTGTCGCGAACTACAAAGGTTATGGGAAATGTAGTTTGCGGCACGTACGAGTGTTCTGTACCCTTTCCTTCTAACTGAAGTGCAGAAAGAGCCTGCTACAATACAAAACAAATTGCTGATATTCTAATGGCAACACAATGAAATCCAGGCAATTGAACACATTTCTCTACAAAAATAGGACTTCATAAATGTGAATTCAAAACACTTCCTACTAAAACCATGAGGTATATAAAAGTATTTGTTAAAATGCTATTTTTTTAAAACAATCTAATATCTTTAAAAGAATAGCCTACTGGTCCTCTCCTAATCTAGGTATGGAACTAATACTGCAGAAGGGCATTATCGTTAGCCAAAAGTTGTATATATTTCCTCATTTCAACCCCTGGTGGTCAGCCAGTACTCTTTTACCCAATATTTATTTCGGAAAATAATAATTCGAACATAGTAACTCGCAGTGGTCCGTTCACGCTACACGCATTGTTTTTATTTTTCGCACAGCTCTCTGCAGATTGTGACTTGATTTGTTAGTCCCACCCGCCCCCGCCTCATGTAGTTTGGCATTGTGATGGATTGGTAGCTGCAAGGGTATGAAACCCTTAGCTTTTGTGATTTCTACTCAGATAAAAATGTTGCTAATCAGATCCCCCTTTCATGAAGACTCCATGCAAAAATGATAATGCATATATGCCTAGGATGTAATCAGTCACCTGAAATCTACAGCACCAGCTCTACAGTAGCACCGAGGAGGTTCAACAGTCACATATGCATTGCTGAGAGGTGCTGGGACACAGTCGGTGCAGGCAAAGGGGTGTTTCTAAATCTCTTGCACCTCTCAGACTTGAGCCATATCACCTGATGTTCCGGGAGCTGCTGAAGACCTTCTTCTCTTCTTCTGTCTCTCTACCTCTCCCCGGCTAATCCTTGTCTTGTGGCGCCTAGAAACACTTGTGTATAGGCGCGTTATAAATACCAAATCATATCATATCATATCTAAATTATAGTAATTGTATGCCTTAGCTGTCTGTAGGAACACATTTTAAAATAAGCAATTTATCATTGTGCCATGGGCCCTGATAAGAGTACACAATTATACTCAAGTGTCTGCTCTGTGAGCAGGACCATCTCTGACTGGACTGATGGGAATTGGTGTCTAGTCTGTCTGTCTCCATTGCAGCCATGTGGAACAATAGGTAGGATTCTACCCGTTCGATTCTCCTGCAGGAAGAGGGACACCTCCCCTCAGGGAACAGTAGCTTCCCCTCGGATGGCCCCTGGGAACTGTGCTTCAAGGGCAGGCACAGGAATAGCAAAAGCCTCACACTAGGGTGCTGACCAGGGGTGTTGCTAGGTCTGGAAAAGATCCGGGGCTACACTAATGTCGGAATTGTCAGGACTCTGGGCTAGTTAGCTTTTTGGTTGTAGACCCTGAGATTCTATCCGGGGCTACAACCAAAAGACCCAAGGCTATAGCCCTCTAAGCCCGCCTAGCAACGCCTCTGGTGCTGACCACTGGAGTCTCTAAGTCAGAAGGCATTGGACGTGGTGGACGTTAGAGTAGCCAGGTAGACCTGGAGATTGGTCCAACCATCATGATTTCTTTTGGGGTTTGCTTCCTTTTTTCTATTCCCACCATTTCCTGTTTGCATAGTACTCTGGGTGTGATGGCGTAAGCCAAAGGGCCCTTGTTAAAACAACTGGGTTGGCCCTCTAACATCAGGCTTGCTTTGGACTAATACCCTGTGACATTTCTGTCTTTAAAAGAAGAGGTGAAAGCCCTCTTTTTTAAAATAATTATTCATATTTGAACCTTCACGAGAGGAATATACTTCTGTTAGTAGTGCACTCCATTCCAAGGTCCTCTGCCAAAGAGATGAAGACAAAAGGCAGAGGATAGCTCTGCCCCCTAGCTGTTCGACCAAGGCATTTATACTGGCTGCACTGGATCTAGCCTTCTGTTCAGTGGAGGTAAAAGGATCCCATGTAGGTGCAAGTCAAGCTCGCTGGACTAGGAGTGCAGAAATACTCGCCTTGTCCTGGAACCACAGAACCCAGAAAATTACAATTGGCTTTCCCTGCATCTCCAAATCACATCAATGCTACTTTGGACACCATCCCTGTCGAAGCTGCTGTACGCGAGTTTCCTGAGCCCTCTCCAGTCTCACTGCCCGACTGCATCCACATTTCTGACTTTGCTAGATGCCGAGGGTCCACCGTCTCCTCATCTGAGACCCACCGGATCCTCTAGCCTTGCCAAACTTTACACCGCTGCCTGGTCACCTGCTCCCTCGACCACCCAGCCGATTCTGCTGCAGTGCACTGACGCTGTGTTGAGCCAGCTGATCCTGCTTGCCGCCAAAGGTGAGTCTCCACTTCTCTGTCAACAAGTCTTTCAGCACTGCTGACCTGACAAATGCCTGCCATTCTCTGCGTTTTCGACACGCAAACTGACGCCATTTCCAGGCAGCAGTCAGTGCATCTTTGGGGTCTGTCTCTGTCACTCCATGACTCACTTGGACTATTTAAACGCTGATGAACATAGCGCAGTGGTGTTGCGCCCCATAGACAAGTACCCCTGAAGAGGCCCTGTTCCCCTGGTCCACTTTCTGGGACCATTGTGACATTTAAGACCCTGTCTCTAACTTTTAGTTAAAGGCATACACATTGAACAGTGATATTGTACCAATCGTGTGCCTGAACATCTCTGCAATTCCCGGAAGGCCCTTTCACAAACGTCTGCATTGTGTGTTGTTTAGAGGGTTGGGTTTACTTAGTAGTGTTTGACTAGTTGTTTGCATTTTTTGCTTGACTAAAAGTCTATATTTTTCATATAATCCTGACTGGAATATTGTACTTAAAATGTTTGAATTGCTACTTGCAGGATATGCCTACCCTCTGCCTGCTCTTCCACACAAGGAGAAGGAGGTATACCTTTCGGCTGTACCTCTTTCAAACTTATGATTGGATCACTGCTGATTCGATAGTGTGGGGCCGAGTAGGCTTTTTAGCCCCTACTCATCCCAGTACACCTGCAGAGCAGTAGTCTTTTCCTCATAGGCTTAGTATAGCAATATGGAGTATTTGGCAGTGGTGCAGGTGTGTCTCGCTACTGCTAATTTCCCCACACAAGTACTGTATTATGTTATAGCAATCTGTGCTTCAAATTCTTCACCGAATGCATTATGGGACTTGTAGTTTTAGGTTAATTATCTCCTAGAAATGATCTTTTTCTTACTCTTATTCTCTTACTCCACAGTCCGCTCCCCCTTACTATGGCCTTAATTTGCTGATTAAGGAGGGGTTGGGAACATTTTACAATTTTTCAAATCCTACCTGCCCACCCAATGTTTTTAATGGACACCCCCAAAGCATACCTGAATTGCTGAACAAATTAATGAAGCTCCACAGGCAGACTGAACTGCAACAAAGCGATTGAATCCGAATAAGCGAATAGTTAAAAGAAATGGAATGTCTTCAACGTCCTATGAAAGGTCATGTAATTATCAATTGTACGCATCTTAACTGGCATAAATGAGGAGCAGCCACAGCAAATCTCAGATAGTCCAAGTTTTAGAATTCGAATTGGGGGTCTGTAAAAGAAAATTCCCTGAAGACAGGGCATCTACAGGTGAGTATGCGTTAATCTTGTGTTCCAAATATTTAGGTGCAGGACAATGTAGACATTTGAAAACTAAACGTTATACCTTGAAAATAACCCTGCTTCTCACTGGCAGCCAGTGAAAATAGTGCGATTTTTAAAAGATGGAAATTCAAATGGATTGCCACCAGTCTTGAATTAATGAAAGCCATTATATAGAAAGCTATACAGGGAACAATCCTCCGAAGTAAACATAGTTTATAAAATGCTGATTTGATAGTTACATTTATTTGAGTTTGCATATCAAGATCTGCTTACAAGCTGACACCCATGTTTTGTTTTTCTTTTGGTAGCATAGCTAATGGGCAGGCCTAACAAAATGTGAAGATGAAGGGTAACTTAGGGCAGACGCATAGAGTTTATTGTTTTGGGCCGAACAGAATCAAAAATTCCCATAATGTATAATTGTGACAGAAGAATGTCATGATCCACTGTGTCAAATGCTGTGGAGAAATCGAGCGTATCAAGCAAAGTTAGATATTCATTATCAGAATTTGCACAAATATCCTCCTAGACGGTCAGCCATGTTCTTTTTTCTGGCATCCAAGTTGGTCATTGACTTGGTCTCCTGGTTGCCTGAGGTATGTGAGGTGTTTATAGCCTCACATCCCATGTTAAAGTTCATGGCCAAAGCCCATAAACAAAGTCTATGAACAATAACGGTTGATTGGAAAGATTGTGATCATAGTTTAGCATGGACAATCGTAGATGGTAAATGGCTCGGAGACAGAACGCAGGCAATCATTGTCTTTTGATGGGCATGATATCAAGGACATTAGTGGCTGTCTATGATCCTACAGATATTGGGTAACCATAGACCGTCACGGATAACCTTGGATAACAATGGTATTATGTCGTCAGTGGTACAATGAACATACATGGTTATCCCTGATCTTGAAGTGTTTGTATAAGCATGAATAATCATAGCCACTAACATTTGCATGGCCCGACATGATTGTTACCTCTTGTTCATTTTACCTGTGGATATTGCAACAATGTGTGGTTTCTATTCAAAACTGTGTCGGACCATGGATGACCATGATTAGCAATAGTCACCCCAGAAGAACACAGTTCCAGGAGTATTGCTGGTAGACACAGCCAGACAAACAACCACAGTAAAGCAGACAGCAGACACCATCCAAAAACATGGCAAACCTACCTTTTCTGATAGATCAGGTTTTCCGGATTGGATAACAAGGTGCTGTGCACTGCAGGTTTACTCCTTTGAATGACCCAAATAATAGCAGGATGTCTTTTATGAATTGTATAGTGAAAAGATTTTAATAGTGTTACACAGATATAAACATTTGTGTGTGCACTGTGAACAGTTTTAGACATTATTCATGTTCAAATAAAACAGAACTCTGTAATTATACAAAGCATTATGGGTATGGACATATGCTCAGCCCTAGGGACTGAACATCCCGTTCTCTATCCTGGTAATAGATGTCCTTCGTCTGCATATGGCATACAATGTATGTAACCTGCTCACATTTTGAACCAAATGTGCTAATAAGGATTTAGATGAGCTAGATTTGTAGAAGGTGCAGGACCATGGTAATCATTGGGGTTATTCTGAAATACATTTGAATTTTAGAAGGGTGGGGTTTCAGAGTTGGGGTTCCTTTGTGGATAATGGACACACTATGCTCAAATTATCAATGGTCTTCAAATTGTGCTGCTGATCCTCCACCCCTCTCCCCCTCCGACTGTCAGGGGGCCCCAAAAAATGTCCATCGGGGCACATGAAACCCTTCAAAATGGGAGTTAAGTGATTGCTTTTAATACAACATGTAAGCAGTAATGGCATTTGAGGGGCCCCAGCAACAATGTTTTACTCCAGGGGGGGTTCAGCATTTTTTTTTTTTTTTTTTTTTTTGCATACCATTGAATTATGCTCTGGTTGCTTGTCTTTGTGTACCTCTGTTACATTGACAGAGAATCACAATGTAAATACCATGTGTTGAGATGGATTTTCAGAATCAGTTTTGTGGACAGATTGAGAGGCCACCCTATTCTGGTAAACAGGGAAAACACTAATGCCTAGCCAAACTCTATCATGGTATTGTGACTGAACAGTAACAGTAAGGCTTACACTTAGGTGAGTGTGCGAGTAGTGCAGGTTTATGTTAAGTACACACACACCACTTATATAAGGATAGACAGAAAAGACCCCTTTTCGAATACTCCCTCTCTCTCACGGTCAGGGGATGACCAAAAGTGTTAATATGCCAAGGAGACAGTTATACCATTCATAAAATTTACTGATCTTTTGCACATGTATTAATGCACACCCCACCCTCCTGGTACATTTACAGGGTAATTCATAGAAATTCGCACAAAAATGGCGCACGCGGCCGGCGCACAGTGTCCCCGTGCGATACACTGCGCCAGCCGCGTGCGAAAAAATCCTTTTCATCGCACAACGTATTCATGGATTTTAGCCTCCGAAGCCAGCCGTGGCGCAGAGTGGCGCAGAAACCCTGCAGCAGCGCCAGTTACGCCCCCAAGAACGCCCTCGCGCAAGGAAAAGCCTTCAAAATCCCCAAATCATCGCAAAGGGCTGCGCTAACCCTGGACCAGTTCACAGGGCTGGCAAACAGCAAACGCCAAGCGGGGAACGTGTACTTCAGTGGTTTGTGGGAAGTTCCACACGCGATTGTCCTGTGTACGTGTGCATCAGGGGTGCGTGGGAAGTAACACACGCAAAAGCAGCAGGGTACGTGTATTCCAGGGGTGCACGGGAAGTATCACACGCAAAAGCAGCAGGGTACGTGTATTTCAGGGGTGCGCGGGAAGTATCACACGCAAAATCAGCGGGGTACGTGTATTTCAGGGGTGCGCGGGAAGTATCACACGCGATTCCATCAGGGGAAGTGTACTCCAGGGGTGCGCGGGAAGTAACACACGCAAAAGCAGCAGGGTACGTGTATTTCAGGGGTGCGCGGGAAGTATCACACGCAAAAGCAGCAGGGTACGTGCATCTCAGGGGTGCGCGGGAAGTATCACACCGATTCCATCAGGGGTGTGTATTCCAGGGGTGCGCGGGAAGTATCACACGCAAAAACAGCAGGGTACGTGTATTCCAGGGGTGCACGGGAAGTATCACGTGCAAAAGCAGCAGGGTACGTGTATTTCAGCTGTGCGCGGGAAGTATCACACACAAAATCAGCAGGGTACGTGTATTTCAGGGGTGCGCGGGAAGTATCACACGCGATTCCATCAGGGTACGTGTATTCCAGGGGTGCGTGGGAAGTTTCACACGCAAAAGCTGCAGGGTACGTGTATTTCTGGGGTGCGCAGGAAGTATCACATGCGATTCCATCAGGGTACGTGTATTACAGGGGTGCGCGGGGAGCACCACACGTGAATTGCACGTGTGGGTCCTCCCAGGTGTTCCCTCTGCACCCTCCACAGCCCACACCACAGGGGCCTACCCTGCACATATCCTGCAGGCACCCCATCCACCATGGCCATGCCCCCCAGCCAACCCACATGTCACCTTGCACTACTGCCCACCAACGCATGTCCCCCTGCACCCCCAGCCACCAGGGGCAGCCTGCACCCCCACCCCCAGCAGTGCAGGGGTCGCCTCCACCAGGCCCCCACTCATGTCTCCCACCACCCCCACCCCCCAGCCACCAGGGGCAGCCTCCACCAGGCCCCCACTCATGTCCCCTATCACCCCCACCCCCCAGCAGTGCAGGGGCAGCCTCCACCAGGCCCCCACTCATGTCCAACTCATGTCTCCCTGCACCCCCACCGCCCCCCAGCCACCAGGGGCAGCCTCCAACAGGCCCCCACTCATGTCTCCCATCACCCCCACCCTCCAGCCACCAGGGGCAGCCTCCACCAGGCCCCCACTCATGTCCCCTATCACCCCCAGTGCAGGGGCAGCCTCCACCAGGCCCCCACTCGTGTCACCCCCAGCAGTGCAGGGGCAGCCTCCACCAGGCCCCCACTCATGTCTACCACCACCCTCACCCCCCAGCCACCAGGGGCACCCTCCACCAGGCCCCCACTCATGGCTCCCACCACCCCCACCCCCCAGCAGTTCAGGGGCAGCCTCCACCAGGCCCCCACTCATGTCTCCCATCACCCCCACCCCCCAGCCACAAGGGGCAGCCTCCACCAGGCCCCCACTCATGTCTCCCACCACCCCCACCCCCAGCCACCAGGGGCACCCTCCACCAGGCCCCCACTCATGGCTCCCACCACCCCCACCCCCCAGCAGTGCAGGGGCAGCCTCCACCAGGCCCCCACTCATGTCTCCCATCACCCCCACCCCCCAGCCACAAGGGGCAGCCTCCACCAGGCCCCCACTCATGTCTCCCACCACCCCCACCCCCAGCAGTGCAGGGGCAGCCTCCACCAGGCCCCCACTCATGTCACCCACCACCCCCACCCCCCAGCAGTGCAGGGGCAGCCTCCACCAGGCCCCCACTCATGTCTCCCACCACCCCCACCCCCCAGCAGTTCAGGGGCAGCCTCTACCAGGCCCCCACTCATGTCTCCCACCACCCCCCGCCGTGCAGGGGCACCCTCCACCAGGCCCCCATTCATGTCTCCCACCACCCCCACCCCCCAGCAGTGCAGGGGCAGCCTCCATCAGGCCCCCACTCATGGCTCCCATCACCCCCAGCCACCAGGGGCAGCCTCCACCAGGCCCCCACTCATGTCTCCCATCACCCCCACCCCCCAGCCACCAGGGGCAGCCTCCACCAGGCCCCCACTCATGTCTCCCACCACCCCCACCCCCCAGCAGTGCAGGGGCAGCCTCCACCAGGCCCCCACTCATGTCTCCCATCACCCCCACCCCCCAGGGGCAGTCTCCACCAGGCCCCCACTCATGTCTCCCACCACACCCCAGCAGTGCAGGGCAGCCTCCACCAGGCCCCCACTCATGTCTCCCACCACCCCCACCCCCCCAGCAGTGCAGGGGCAGCCTCCACCAGGCCCCCACTCATGTCTCCCTGCACCCCCAGCCACCAGGGGCAGCCTCCACCAGGCCCCCACTCATGTCTCCCATCACCCCCACCTCCCAGCCACCAGGGGCAGCCTCCACCAGGCCCCCACTCATGTCTCCCTGCACCCCCACCCCCCCAGCCACCAGGGGCAGCCTCCACCAGGCCCCCACTCATGTCTCCCATCACCCCCACCCCCCAGCAGTGCAGGGGCCGCCTCCACCAGGCCCCCACTCATGTCTCCCAACACCCCCACCCCCCAGCAGTGCAGGGGCAGCCTCCACCAGGCCCCCACTCATGTCTTCCATCACCCCCACCCCCCAGCCACCAGGGGCAGCCTTCACCAGGCCCCCACTCATGTCTCCCACCACCCCCAGCCCTCAGCAGTGCAGGGGCAGCCTCCACCAGGCCCCCACTCATGTCTCCCATCACCCCCACCCCCCAGCAGTGCAGGGGCAGCCTCCACCAGGCCCCCACTCATGTCTCCCACCACCCCAACCCCCAGCAGTGCAGGGGAAGCCTCCAACAGGCCCCCACTCATGTCAGCTATCACCCCCACCCCCCAGCAGTGCAGGGGCAGCCTCCACCAGGCCCCCCCACTCATGTCTCCCACCACCCCCACCCCCCAGCAGTGCAGGGGCAGCCTCCACCAGGCCCCCACTCATGTCTCCCACCACCCCAACCCCCAGCAGTGCAGGGGAAGCCTCCAACAGGCCCCCACTCATGTCCCCTATCACCCCCACCCCCCAGCAGTGCAGGGGAAGCCTCCAACAGGCCCCCACTCATGTCCCCTATCACCCCCACCCCCAGCAGTGCAGGGGCAGCCTCCACCAGTCCCCACTCATGTCTCCCACCACCCCCCAGCCACCAGGGGCAGCCTCCACCAGGCCCCCACTCATGTCCAACTCATGTCTCCCTGCACCCCCCTCCCCCCAGCATCCAGGGGCACCCTCCACCAGGCCCCCACTCATGTCTACTATCACCCCCACCCCCCAGCAGTGCAGGGGCAGCCTCCACCAGGCCCCCACCTATGTCCTCCACCACCCCCACCCTCCAGCCACCAGGGGCAGCCTCCACCAGGCCCCCACTCATGTCTCCCTGCACCCCCACCCCCAGCCACCAGGGGCAGCCTCCACCAGGCCCCCACTCATGTCTCCCATCACCCCCACCCCCCCAGCCACCAGGGGCAGCCTCCACCAGGCCCCCACTCATGTCTCCCATCACCCCCACCTCCCAGCCACCAGGGGCAGCCTACACCAGGCCCCCACTCATGCCCCCCAGCCAACATGTCACCACAATGTAGATCCCTGGCCCTTATGATCAGCCTCCAAATGCCAAACATCCATCCGAGTATTGCATCCACCCACTTAGAAATGGCAAAAACATGATAGAACCCCAATTGCATGTTTGGAAATGAACACATGTCCCTCACATACACCCAATGGGTGTCAGTGAATGTCAAAACCCATATCATGATATCCATGAAACCAATGAGATGATACTACACATTGAACTTTGAAGAAAACATATGTATTAAAAACAACATAAATTGAATCAAAAATAAACAAACAATAATAGAAATTTTTTAAAAAAAACAGCAGGTCAGTGAAATAATGCTAAACCACAAATCATAATGCAAAGGAAAGGTGTCCAAAGTCACAGTCGACAAAACTAAATCCAATACGGAAGACCACGCTCCTGCCCAGAAGGCCGTATTACTGCCCCCCAGAGCCCCAAGCACGCTCCCACCTGCCATCTGCTGCTGCCTGACTGCCTGCTGCCCACGTGCCCTGCCATTTGCTGCCTGCACATCAGCCAGGGGTGCTGTTGCTGTGACCACCCCTGCTGGAACCGAAGACTCCCGACTGGGATTCCATCGCCCCACAGCCCAGTCCCAGGACCCAGTTGCCCACCCACTCCTGCCTCTGGGGTTGTCATGTCAGGCACTGCAACATCTGGCACCACTGACAACCCCCGGCCAGAGAGGCAGAAGGGCACCAGCTTCAGTGCCAGGGAAGTTGGTGTCCTGGTGGAGCAAGTCCTGGGGCAGTATGATGCCCTCTACGGAAGTATGCGCGCCGACAAGGAAGGACGGACTCGGATCTGGACGGACATCGTGACTGCCATCAACGCTGAGGGGGTGGCAGTCCGCGACTTCCAACATGTCAAGAAGCACTGGGAGGACTTCAGATCCAGGACCCTGAACAAGGCCCGGCGCCTCTTGAAGGCAGCGGATGCTAAGGGGCGCCGGGGCCACTTGTCGGAAGATCAGATGAGGGTCCTGGAGCGCATATCCCCAGTGCTCCACGTCCAGGTCCTTGAGAGGCAGACCCGTCTGGAGTCGAGCGGTAAGTGTACATGCATCATGATTGTAAGCTGTGCGTGTGGTGATGTGCCAGTAGTGTGCCGGTTGCACATCTGTTTGTATGGGGTCGAGTATGGGTGGGGGTGTACAGGGCCGTGGGGCTGACACATGCAAGGGCTGTAATGTGTGAGACATGGATGGTGCTTGTGTGTGTAGGCTTGCATGCCAAATGCAGTTGTGTGGGCACACATGTTTGGATGAATGTTTATGTAAGTGGGCATGTTCGTGATGTCACGTATGTATGGTGTTTTCAGCTGCATGTATCAGCACTGTGTACATGTGCATGTGTGTGTATTTGACAAGGGTGCAACAGTGATGCAACATGGATGCATGTGACAGCGGGATGTGGAAGCCTGATTGGCAGATGTGACATGGATGCCCATCGGAACACTGCGACAGTTGGCTGAGTTGTACACATGCATGCAAGTGTGGTGGTGTGCGTGCATGTGTAGTGCACTCCCTGTGTTGCATGTGATGTCTGGCTCACCTTTGCCTGCTCATGCTGTTGTATGTGTATGGATGGTGCTGGCAGTTGCGATGTGGCTGTGGTATGGCTCATGTGTGCAAGTTGAAATGACATGTGTGTTGCCGATTGTGATGCCATGTCTGAGGTTTGCCAATGCCACTCATGTGCAACTGTCATGTGTGTATGTGTCCATTGTACAGTGCCCTGATGCCTGTGTTTTATTTCTCCCTGTCTGCAGCGTCAACTGATGAAGAGGGCGGAGAAGGTGCTGTGGAGCACAGCGGCGGGGATCGCACCGCCAGCTGGAGACGCAAGGCCCGGCTCCACTCCCAGGTTGTGATCTCGTCGGGGAGTGAGGAGTCCGGTGGCGCGTCCCAGGCCGCAGCTGCCGGGGGGAGGTCCACGAGGCGGAGGTCAGAGTTGGACTCCTCGGCAGCAGAAGGGGCAGCTGGGACCCCACAGGGCCCAACGGGGGAAGATGGCACGGAGTCATCCAGGTTGGTGGGGGGTTTGGTGGAGGAGGAGGCCGTGCAAGCAACAGAGACTGGGTCTGGAGGTGGGGATTCCACTGGTGCTAGTGGTGCAGTGCAGGACCAGGGACAGGAGGCAGCACAGGTCGCCGCGGAGGTGCCTGTGTGCAATCCTGTCCCTGATCCTGTCACTGCATCATCTTGCACCAGCAGGGATGCCTACGTCCAGACCCGTTTTCAGGCAGGGGATGAGCTCACAACAACTGGCCTTCCTCTGCCTGCGGACGTGGCTATCCGGGTCCGGGTTGAGCCTGTCCTGACTGGTGTGGCGTTGCGTCAACGGGCCATGCGAGGTGACCTGCAGTCTTTTTCATGAGGAGACTGCACGTCATCTTGAATCGCTCGTTGACCGCGTCGGCCTACTGGGACAGGTCACCCAGGCTGGATTCCTCCGTTTGATGGGGCTTGCTACGACCCCCTCCTCAACTGAACCCCCTATGCGCCAGTCGTCGTCCGTGCCATCTTCCCACCATCAGTCACCTGGGTGCCCTGTGGAGCTGTCTCTGACGGTGCGGCCAGGCTGGTGGAGGAGGCATCCCTGCCACAGTCGGGAGTCGGACGTCCAGCAGCGCCGGCCACATCAACGACTGCACCCCAGCCAGCGGAGGATGTGCAGGCAGCAGGAGGCAGTGCACTGGCAGAGGCGCAGCAGCAGCAGCAATGGGGTGGGAGCCATGATGGCTCGGGGCCTTCCACATCGGAGGGGCAGGCATCGGCGGGAGGGCAGGAGGACCCAGGACGGGAAGTGTCTTCCGTGTGGCAGCGGTTGGGCCACGCCATGGATGCGGAGCGGCAGCGGGCGGAAGAGGCACGGCTCACGATGGTCAGGGCGGAGGACTCCATGCGGAGGGCCCTGAGGCGGGCTGAGTGCCTCGAGGCAATCCGCAGGGAGTTTGGGGTGAACATGTGGACGGCCCTGCGGACCCTCGGGCCATGGAGGAGGACCGCCTCCGGGACATTGAGCAGGAGTTCGATGATGCCCTGGACCGGAACATCCCGAAGTGAGCCGTCGGACTAGCCCGCTGCCCTTGTAAATAGTTCTATAGTTAGTGTTAGGTTTCCTTTGGTTTAGCATTTTTTTGGGACCTTTTGGACAATGGGCCACATTTTTGTATATAGTTATTTTTTTTTTATGTAGTGTTATTAGATAGGTTTCATTTCTTCGGTTGGGATCATGGACCCTGGATTGTTTTATCTGTACATAGTTGACTTTTGGATTTTCAATTTTTATTATGATTTCGCCATGGAGCAATGTTTTTCGATTTTAATTTTCCATTGGATTTACTTTTGTCGGCTGTGACTTTGGACACCTTTCCTTTGCATTATGATTTGTGTTTTAGCATTATTTCACGGACCTGCTGTTTTTTTTTTTTTAATTTCTATTATTGTTTGTTTATTTTTGATTCAATTTATGTTGCTTTTAATACATATTTTTTCTTCAAAGTTCAATGTGTAGTATCATCTCATTGGTTTCATGCATATCATGATATGGGTTTTGACATTCACTGACACCCATTGGGTGTATGTGAGGGACATGTGTTCATTTCCAAACTTGCAATTGTTTTTGCCATTTCTAAGTGGGTGGATGCAATACTTGGGTGGGTGTTTGGCATTTCGAGGCTGACCATAAGGGCCAGGGATCTACATTGTGGTGACATGTTGGCTGGGGGACATGAGTGGGGGCCTGGTGGAGGCTGCCTCTGCACTGCTGGGGGGTGGGGGTGATGGGAGACATGAGCCGGGGCCTGGTGTAGGCTGCCCCTGGTGGCTGGGGGGTGGGGGTGGTGGGAGACATGAGTGGGGGCCTGGTGGAGGGTGCCCCTGGATGCTGGAGGGTAGGGGGCAGGGGGAAATGAGTGGGGGCCTGGTGGAGGCTGCCCCTGCACTGCTGGGGGGTGGGGGTGCAGTGGGACATGAGTGGGTGCCTGGTGGAGGCTGCCCCTGGATGCTGGGGGGTGGGGGTGCAGGGGGACATGAGTGGGGGCCTGGTGGAGGCTGCCCCTGCACTGCTGGGGGGTGGGGTGCAGGGCGACAGGAGTGGGGGCCTGGTGGACGCTGCCCCTGGTGGCTGGGGGGTGGGGTGGTGGTAGACATGAGTGGGGGCCTGGTGGAGGGTGCCCCTGGATGCTGGGGCGTGGGGGTGCAGGGGGACATGAGTGGGGGCCTGGTGGAGGCTGCCCCTGCACTGCTGGGGGGTGGGGGTGGGGGTGGTGGTAGACATGAGTGGGGGCCTGGTGGAGGCTGCACCTGCACTGCTGGGGGGTGGGGGTGCAGGGGGACATGAGGTGGGGCCTGGTGGAGGCTGCCCCTGCACTGCTGGGGGGTGGGGGTGGTGGGAGACATGAGTTGGACATGAGTGGGGGCCTGGTGGAGGGTGCCCCTGGATGCTGGGGGGTGGGGGTGATGGGAGACATGAGTGGGGGCCTGGTGGAGGCTGCCCCTGGTGGCTGGGGGGGGTGGGGGTGGTGGTAGACATGAGTGGGGGCCTGGTGGAGGGTGCCCCTGGATGCTGGGGGGTGGGGGTGGTAGTAGACATGTGTGGGGGCCTGGTGGAGGGTGCTCCTGGATGCTTGGGGTGGGGGTGCAGGGGGACATGAGTGGGGGCCTTGTGGAGGCTGCCCCTGCACTGCTGGGGGTGGGGGTGGTGGGAGACATGAGTGGGGGCCTGGTGGAGGGTGCCCCTGGTGGCTGGGAGGTGGGGGTGGTGGTAGACATGAGTGGGGGCCTGGTGGAGGCTGCACCCGCACTGCTGGGGGGTGGGGGTGATGGTAGACATGAGTGGGTGCCTGGTGGAGGCTGCCCCTGGATGCTGGGGGGTGGGGGTGCAGGGGGACATGAGTGGGGGCCTGGTGGACGCTGCCCCTGGTGGCTGGGGGGTGGGGTGGTGGTAGACATGAGTGGGGGCCTGGTGGAGGGTGCCCCTGGATGCTGGGGCGTGGGGGTGCAGGGGGACATGAGTGGGGGCCTGGTGGAGGCTGCCCCTGCACTGCTGGGGGGTGGGGGTGGTGGTAGACATGAGTGGGGGCCTGGTGGAGGCTGCACCTGCACTGCTGGGGGGTGGGGGTGCAGGGGGACATGAGTGGGGGCCTGGTGGAGGCTGCCCCTGCACTGCTGGGGGGTGGGGGTGGTGGGAGACATGAGTGGGGGCCTGGTGGAAGGTGCCCCTGGTGGCTGGGGGGGTGGGGGTGGTGGGAGACATGAGTTGGACATGAGTGGGGGCCTGGTGGAGGGTTCCCCTGGATGCTGGGGGGTGGGGGTGATGGGAGACATGAGTGGGGGCCTGGTGGAGGCTGCCCCTGGTGGCTGGGGGGTGGGGGTGGTGGTAGACATGAGTGGGGGCCTGGTGGAGGCTGCACCTGCACTGCTGGGGGGTGGGGGTGCAGGGGGACATGAGTGGGGGCCTGGTGGAGGGTGCCCCTGGATGCTGGGGGGTGGGGGTGGTAGTAGACATGTGCGGGGGCCTGGTGGAGGGTGCTCCTGGATGCTTGGGGTGGGGGTGCAGGGGGACATGAGTGGGGGCCTGGTGGAGGCTGCCCCTGCACTGCTGGGGGGTGGGGGTGCAGGGGGACATGAGTGTGGGCCTGGTGGAGGGTGCCCCTGGTGGCTGGGGGGTGGGGGTGATGGTAGACATGAGTGGGGGCCTGGTGGAGGCTGCCCCTGCACTGCTGGGGGTGGGGGTGGTGGGAGACATGAGTGGGGGCCTGGTGGAGGGTGCCCCTGGTGGCTGGGAGGTGGGGGTGGTGGTAGACATGAGTGGGGGCCTGGTGGAGGCTGCACCTGCACTGCTGGGGGGTGGGGGTGCAGGGGGACATGAGTGGGGGCCTGGTGGAGGCTGCCCCAGCACTGCTGGGGGTGGGGGTGGTGGGAGACATGAGTGGGGGCCTGGTGGAGGGTGCCCCTGGTGGCTGGGAGGTGGGGGTGGTGGTAGACATGAGTGGGGGCCTGGTGGAGGCTGCACCTGCACTGCTGGGGGGTGGGGGTGCAGGGGGACATGAGTGGGGGCCTGGTGGAGGCTGCCCCAGCACTGCTGGGGGTGGGGGTGGTGGGAGACATGAGTGGGGGCCTGGTGGAGGGTGCCCCTGGATGCTGGGGGGTGGGGGTGGTGGGAGACATGAGTGGGGACCTGGTGGAGAGTGCCCCTGGATGCTGGGGGGTGGGGGTGGTGGAAGACATGAGTGGGGGCCTGGTGGAGGGTGCCCCTGGATGCTGGGGGGTGGGGGTGGTAGTAGACGTGTGGGGGCCTGGTGGAGGGTGCCCCTGGATGCTGGGGGGTGGGGGTGCAGGGGGACATGAGTGGGGGCCTGGTGGAGGCTGCCCCTGGTGGCTGAGGGGTGGGGGTGATGGTAGACATGAGTGGGGGGCTGGTGGAGGCTGCCCCTGCTCTGCTGGGGGGTCGGGTGGTGGGAGACATGAGTGGGGGCCTGGTGGAGGGTGCCCCTGGTGGCTGGGGGGTGGGGATGGTGGTAGACATGAGTGGGGGCCTGGTGGAGGCTGCCCCTGGTGGCTGGGGGGGTGGGGGTGGTGGTAGACATGAGTGGGGGCCTGGTGGAGGGTCCCCCTGATTGCTGGGGGGTGGGGGTGCAGGGGGACATGCGTGGGGGCCTGGTGGAGGCTGCCCCTGCACTGCTGGGGGGTGGGGGTGCAGGGGGACATGAGTGGGGGCCTGGTGGAGGCTGCCACAGCACTGCTGGGGGGTGGGTAGGGGGGTGACATGAGTGGGGGCCTGGTGGAGGGTGCCCCTGGTGGCTGGGGGCTGGGGGGTGGGGGGTGGGGGTGGTGGGAGACATGAGTGGGGACCTGGTGGAGAGTGCCCCTGGATGCTGGGGGGTGGGGGTGGTGGGAGACATGAGTGGGGGCCTGGTGGAGGGTGCCCCTGGATGCTGGGGGTGGGAGTGCTGGGAGACATGTGTTTGTGATCAGTAGTGGAAGGTGACATGTGGGTTGGCTGGGGGGCATGGCCATGGTGGATGGGTTGCCTGTGGGACATGAGCAGGGGTGCAGGGTAGTCCCCTTTGGTGTGGGCTGCCTGCAGGGGCCGTGGAGGGTGTAGAGGGAACATCTGGTAGGACCCACATGGCCAAATCACGTGTAGCATTCCCCGGCACCACCGAAATACACGTACCCTGCTGAAATCGCGTGTGAATCTTCCCGCGCACCTCGGAATACACGTACCCAGGCCAATCGCGTGTGGAACTTCCCGCGCACCCCGAAACACACGTACCCAGGCTATCGCGTGTGGGACTTCCCGCGCACCCCGAAGTAATACATATATATTAGAACCCCCTAGCAATCAATTCTGATGAATTCATTGATACCGTTTTCACAGCCATAGATGAGACAATACATGGCCATCATAATATCCAATAATAATCTGTGGCGATCTCAACATTCATCTATATGATAACAAAGGAAACCCATTACGGAAAAATAGCCTTTCACCTCGTGCGCAAAGCTGGAACAACAAAATGAAAATCAGAAATGTGATCCTTTTGTAATTCTTCTAATAAACAAGATCAAGAACTCAAACCGACATGGTCATGTGGGAAACTATCAGCAACACTTGATTATATATACATGTCTCAGACAATTATAAACAGCATAACAAACATTGGAAACATAAAATCACCAAACAGTGACCATCACATTATGAGTGTGGAATGGGAATGTGCAAGGATCAACACAGAGAAACTACCACCCATACAGATGGAAATTAACTGCCCTGCAACCAGATCACACATCAATTAATCTCAATTCTCCCACTTACTTAAATCGTACATAGGCTCAACCCGTTGTGGAATGAATAAAATAAACTACGAATGGATGCTTAGACCGTTCGTACAAAATATACAAAATATAAAATATTAATCATGTCTACATGAAACCTCACAGTCACACCTTTGACCAACAAGTCGTGGAGAAAAAAAGAGAACTACAGAAAGAACTGTCACGAATTAAAAAAACAAACCAGCAAAATGGTACATTCCTGATGAAAAAGCTGAAACAAAAATATAGAAACTGGGTAAAGAATCCCAAAGCAATGTTGCTCCAAAACGATGCAGAATCCATGCTAAAATTGTTGAAATAGCATAACGCCAGAGGATTATGGAACCTGTTAAAGCCACAGAACGTGAGTCAAGACAAACTGACTCAGGTTATCTCAGAAGACACGTTGATAACCCATTTTACCTTCATATACACATCAAAGGCGACCAACAGCAACTTAAAGATAACCGATCCAGTGGAAAAAAAATGGCCAACCACATGGCAACAAGATTCAATCTTGATGTTAATAAAGAAACTTAATGCATCATGTAATGCTATATTAAAATGGAACCCAGTTGAATGGGCCACCTTGTGTGCACACGTATTTGCAAACCTAGAGTGCAAACAAATTCCCAACTCATGGAGGTCTGCCACGCTGACTCCAATATATAAAACTGGTGACCGGAATGCTCCCACAAATTACTGACTGATCGCTTTGTTGGGCCCAATTGGTAAATATTCACAACTTTACTTCTAAAATAAATCTGCTCATTTGGATAAAAACCAATAAGAGATTTGATAGGAGACATACTGGCTTCATCAAACACACTGGTACTAATGTTAATTTGATAATAGTAAACATGCTAAAACATGAAGCGCTGTCCAACACATTTTAAATCTATGCCGCATTCATCGATTTACATGCAGCATTCGATCTGGTCAACAGACAACTGAGATTGTGGAATTGCCCATCATATATCTTGGAGCCGATATAACAACTTTACAGTAAAACGAGGCGGAATTTTATTCTGCTCCCATAGTTACTACCAATGGTCTGAAACAGGGCTGCCCCTTGGCAGCCACCCTATTTAATCTGTATACTTCAGACATTCCCGGTGAAAATTGTTTCCAAACAGCGAATCCTCCAAACCTTAATGCGACTCTCATTCCTCACCTAATCTATGCAGATGACATTGTGATTTTAGATAAAAACCCTGGTGGGCCTACAAAGAAGCCTCAACCAGTTGGGAAAATATATGAAGGTAAACGATCTAGAAATCAACACGAATAAAACAAAAATCATGTCTCTGACGGCCACTCGACAAATGAAATCTAAAACCATATTGTTTTATATGGACAACAAAAAGTTGGAACGATAAAAAACAATGAAATATTTGGGAATGCTCCTGAACCAATCCGAGATAGAGAAAGATTAGGAGACACAGCTCAAAATAAAAACATCCTCCCTAGCCCATCAAGGATCATCGATGCACTTCAAATAAGGAAAATACTCAATGAAACCGATTATAACATTCTATCGGCAAAAGGTGAGCGCCATTGTCATATACGGGAGTGAAACAATGCTCAATCTAGATCAATCCATTTGGGATTCACTAGCAGGCATCTTCTGGCAGAAAATCCTAAAGTTTCCCTCTTTGTTTCCCGCTGTAAGAATCCACCACAAGCTAGCCACCCAATCACTCAAATCCATAGTCATCTGGAAGCAACTCGACTTATATAGGAACATTTTCAATACTGATGACATCCCGGCTAGTGACATCCTGCGCTATAGAGAGAATTTGACCGCAGACACAGTGCTTAAAATGTGGAAACTAATGATAGAGCAAACAATGAAAGAGAACGAGATAACTTTGGGGACACTTATTTTTTTTTTAACAACTTTATTGGTTTTAAACAATATAAACAAGGCACAATAATAATCAATAAGGCATCTCTTATCTTGGATCAAGTGTTTCTCCCTTCCCTCCCTCCCCTCCTTCCTTCCCTCCCTCCCTCCCCCAAGACCACGGGCAGTTCATCAGTATCTTTCGTGTCAGTTTAGGAGCCAGGGCTATCGCTTCTGTCGGAGGCACTATCCGACTCTTTGGGGTGAAGTAGCGGTACTGTTAGCGCTATCCAGCGTTGTAGTTCTTCGCTGGAGTCTAGTCTCTGTTCATGAATTGCAGTTTCCCATGCTCCCGGTCTCAGCGGTTATCCACCTTTTAAGGTCCCCAAACCACTGTGCCTCACTAAGACTTTTTGGGCTTTTCCATCCCATGGTTATACGTCTTTTCGCTGTAATATATATTAGATCTTTAAGTCTGTTTGTTGAGGGGCTTATTTTTCCTGCTGCGTCTATAGTTGCCTAAGATGCACGCCGCAGGCCTATGAACTTCCATTTCAATGTCTGCCAAGGCAGCTCCTTCTTTTATTTGTGTCCAGAAACCCTGTATAACTGGACAGCCCCAGAACATATGAGTCATTCCAGCCGCAAGCTTGTGGCATTTGGGGCACGCCTGGGTCCCCCCCCCCGAACCTCGATATGGCTTCTGGCGTGAGGTAGGCTCTATTGGTGATGTACAGTTGGATGACTTGTAGACGGGCATTCCTTGAGATTATTTTGTGGTAGTGGGCTATCTTTTCCCATTCTTTGTCTTCGAACTCGAGGCCCAATTCACTTTCCCATTTCACCTTGCATTTGAGTTTGTTTCTAGTTGTACCTTGCATCAGGCCTCATAAAGTCGTGAAGTTTCGTGGCCACCCTCAGCGGCGTTTAACAGTTTCTATGGTCTCAAGTTCTGTTGCAGGGTTGGCCGCTTCAGGCCATCTGTCCCCGACTGCTGCTCTATGTAGCAAGAATTGTCCTGCGGGAAGCCCTGTGGCCTCACTGAGCTCGGTGAACATTAAGTACCCTGTTCATGCCCCAGGTCTCCCAACGTGGCCACCCCGTAGGGCTCTCACTGGGCGCGCACTTCCAGGTGTCCCCATGCGCGTTTCGCCATGATTGCCTCTATGGGGATTTGCGGAGAGTATGGGTCTGCTGTTCCAATCGCCTTGCAGGCCCGTTTCCAAAGCTCGATCCCCAACTTGGCTATGTGTGGGCAGTGCTGTGTGATGCTCTCCTTGACCCAGAGTAGGTCCCGAAATAGAAGGCGGAGCAGAGCAGGTTGAAGGAGCTGAGTGTCCGCCGTACTCTCATCAGCCATCCATCGCATCACGTGTCTGTTGGCTAGCCAGGTAATACAGTTCGAAGTTGGGAACTTTCAATCCTCCCTTTTCATAAGGTCTTTGGAGTGTTTCCAGTGCCACTCTGTGTCTGCCACCCTACCAGAGGAATCTCCTGCACAGTTTATTTAGGTTTCTGAAGAATGAAAGGGGGATGTTGAAAGGGACGTTGGTAAAGTTGTGCAAGAGGCGGGGGAGAGCGACCATCTTAAGGAGGCCTGCCCTTCCAGCCACTGAGAGCGGGAGTCTGCTCCAGAATTCCATCGATTTCTCAAGGGAGTCTTTTGCCCTGACCGTGTTAAGAATGTGTTCAGTGTGTGGGCTCCGGTGTATAGTAATTCCTAAGTATCTGAAGGATGTCGCTTGCCATTGGAGGGCCAGGGGGGGCAGGGACCCATATTCCTCGCTATATAGTGCGGCGAGGGGGTGGAGACATGACTTGTCCTTATTGATTTGGATCCCTGTGCATTTGTGAAATCCGTCTAGGGTCTCGAGGATATAGGGCAGGATGTGTTCGGGGTTATGTAGGTACAGTAATGTGTCATCAGCATACATGGAGACGAGGTGGGTCACACCGTCTATTTCAGTGCCTCCATCTCCATATTCCTGTCTAAGTTAGGCAGCCACAGGTTCGGTGGCGATGATATATAGCATGGGGGATAGAGGGCATCCCTGCCGGGTACCTCTACAGAGTGGCCACTTATTGGAGTTAGCGTATTTTTGAGAGCTTAGTTCTGTACTATGTATGACGTGGTGTAACCTACGCAGGTTCTCGGTGATAGAGCGCCCCGGGGTTTAACCCGTTTGATCTCGGTGGATCAATTGGGGAATTACTCTGCGCAGTCTATTCATCAATAGGGCAGTCTGAATTTTACAGTCTACATTTAGCATGGAGAGGGGCCTGTATGAGCCACAGTCGGCTCGGTCTTTACCCGGTTTGAGTAGGGGAATGACCACGGCCTCACTCATGGATTCAGGGAGAATACCGCGTTCGTAGGCCTCATTAAACACCTGAGTCAGCAGGGGGGCCAGGGTCTCCTCATATGACTTGTAAAATTCCCCGGGGAGGCCATCCATGCCTGGGGTTTTCCCAGATGGAAGAGATCTAATAACCACCTTTACTTCGTCCGGGGTAATAGGCTCATCTAGGGCCCTGCCGACTGTGGATCTAATTTGGGTAGCTCGATGATGTCATCGATTTCGGTGTCCGTGGGGGGCGAGGTCTCCGAGTAAAGGACGCGATAAAAATCGGAGAAGACTGAGTTCTCCAGCATGGGGTCTGGCATGGATTCACATGCTCATGAATATTCCCCGTCGTCAGGTTGGGAATCCTCGGTAAAGAAAAAAATCAGTATCAGTTTTGTTTCTGATCTGTAGTAGTAACCAATCACTGATCTCTGGGTCATACTGCCCCCAGCCAATGACTGCCCTCTCCCTAAGCCTGGCCTCTGGCAGCCATCCTCAGATTTTTACCGCACGCTCAAATGTTGGGAGTCCTCGTGCTTTAGCTCTCGAGTTTTTTTGCTGGTTTTCACTCTTTTTCAGGAGATTTTCTCATTTTTTCGGTTTAATTGAGCCTCAAGCTCCACCGTTTCTACTTCCGACAACGGGGATCCGTTTCGGAATTCTTCTACGCCCCTCAAGGGTGAAGTTTTCGTCGAGTTTACACTTCTTGGAGGATTCCGGAAGATCTGCGGCCTACCTCAACGGACATGGCCAGGACAAGGGAAGCTCGACGCCCGGATCCAAGCTGCTGCCCTGGATGCGGATTGCAAAACGTTTTCAAGGAGGACGAGCACTTGCGATGTGTCTACTGCCTTCATGAGGACAAGACGTACGTGGAGAAGGACTGTGCGTTCTGCAAGAACCTTTCGGAACGGACCAAACAAGATCATTGTTACCTCCTCGCCGCCTGGCTGGAGAAGGGGCACAGCAGGTGAGAAGGCGAAGAAAAAGTCTGAGCGGGCTTCTAAGTCCTGTGAGGGCGCCCTGGCGACGGGGGCCAAGCACCGGGAGCACCGAAAGGTCGGGCTCTTCGGCTGCCAGGCAGGGCGCTACTTCACCGGCACGTTCGACCACGAGCCAGTGCTCTGGTTCGGGGAAGAGGAAGTCCGAGAACCCGGGTAAGCCGCTGGAGCGGACCCGGTCGATCTCAAAGGGGGACCGAGGCGCTGACCCTCCCCCCAAGGCAAAGGCCCAGGACGCACCTAAGGTGGTGAGGGCTTTGATCCAGCCGGCAAAGGCCTCTATCGAAGTGGTCGATGCGACCCTGGCGAAGCCGGCTGAGACTACACCAGTGGAAACAGCCTCTGGGCCCAGAGTATCCCTGCCACCGTGGAGGGAATCCTCTTTCCAGCCCATCGTTAAGACCCCCGTGAAGTCCCCGGCGGAGAAAGAGGGGGGGGGCGGTGGTCATTACAGACTCGGAATCAGCCTCTGAGGAGGAGCTGGTGGAAACCGAGAAGCCCCTCAACGAGAGGTCCATAGGCCTCAACGAGAGGTTCATAGGCCTCAACGAGAGGTTTGAGAAGGTTCGATCCCAGGGGGCGGTCCCTGCTGACGTGATCGAAGATAGCGACGATGGCGACGTAGAGGGCCCAGTGGAGCGGCCATCCCGTCCGTCGCAGCCATTACCCGAGCCCCAGGAAAGCTCGGCGGCCATTTTGTTGGCAATCCAATCCTTATGTACCGAGATAAGGACGAGATTACCACGGACCCCGACGGAGGATCCAGAACCAGGCCCATCGGGAAGCCCTCAGAACAAGCGGAGGAGAGTCCACCCCGCTCCGCCCTTCGTGCCTGCGAGACCTATGGACCCCTCATCCCCCTCGCCGGACCCTAGAGAGGATACGGCGACGGATACGGGGACGGACGATGACCGCGGCGATGACACAGCGGACATTCCGTCATCACCCCCCCCGCAGGCTTCTCCAGCCGACGAAATTGGCTCTTTCCTCGCCATGATAACCAGGGCATCCGAGCTCTTCCAGCTCTGCCCTGAAGAACAAAAAAAGGAAGGGTTTCTGTACCAACGACGAGAGGCCAAGAGGAAGACGGTCTTCGCTGTGCCTTTGCTCGACGACATCTGGGACGAGGGGCTTGCTGTCCTTAAGAACCCTTCCACGACACCCGCCAAGAGGCACAGGTACGAGAAAAAGTACCGAGTCCCCGATGCCGCCCCCTTGTGCCTCAGGGCCCAGCCCACGCCAGACTCTGTCGTCTCGGCAGTGGCTAAGAAGAAGGCAGCGGGTGCGGCAGCTTCAACTTCCACTTCCCCGCCGGACAGCGAGGGCAAGAAGTTGGACTCCATGAGACGACGAGTCATCTTGGCAGCGACGACGATTAAGGCGGCCAATGCCTTAGCGATCGTGGCCCGCTACGACAGGGAGCTCTGGTTCAAGATAGCTCCCCTGCTAGACTTCCTACCTGACGACAAGAGGGCAGAGGCCCTAGAAATTCTGCAGGAAGGCGAGGTAGCATCGGATCACACCATAACGGTGGCAACGGACATTGCCGATCCCGGATTTCGCCAACTGGGCAACAGTTTGTTTCCGACGACGAGGATGGCTAAAGGCGACAGACTTTCGCCAGGATGTCCAGACCAGAGTGTTGGACATGCCGTTCTACAGCAACAACCTTTTTGGTAAGGCGGTGGACGAGTCTCTACAGGCCATCAAGACCAACTCGGAGACGGCCCGGGCCCTAGGGGTGCTTCAACAGCGACGGCCCTTTCGGAGCTCCGGAGGCAGACAGGGTGCCTCCAAAGGATCCAGCGGTGGCTCCTCCACTTACTGCCAGGCGGCCCGCTCCTCTTCCCAGGAGGCCTACAGGGGTTGCGGCAAGCAAGGGGGGATCCTGCCGTTGTCGCCAAGGAGGCCAAGGCGGCAAGGCCGCCTCCAAGCAAGACTGACCCAGCCGTGTTGTCGGGGCCCCCACCGAAGCACCCCAGTGGGAGGCCGGCTGACGAAGTTCGTCAGCGTGTGTGAGTCCATCTCCACCGACCGTTGGGTGTTGGACACCCTGGCCAACGGGCACTCGCTGGAATTCCAGAAGAAGTGCCCTCGCATTCCTCCCGTGGCCAGGAAGGAGAATCACGTCCCTCAACTGCTGTTGGAGGTAAGGGCGATGCTCAAGAATGGTGCCATCTAGCTCGTCCCCAGAAGGCTCTGGGGCTCCGGAGTGTACTCAAGGTACTTCCTCGTCAGAAAGAAGACAGGCGGTTGGCGTCCCATGCTGGACCTGCGTCGGTTAAACAAATACATCAAGGTGCAGAAATTCAGGATGGTCACCCTCCAGCACGTGCTGGGACAGCTGGAGGAAGGCGACTTCCTATCGTCGTTGGACCTGGAGGATGCTTACTTCCACATCCCCATTCTAAAAAGGCACAGGAAGTTCTTCAGGTTCGTGGTTCAGGGACACCACTACCAATTCAGAGCCCTACCGTTCGGATTAAAGTCGGCACCCATGGTTCTCACCAAGTGCCTGGCACCAGTGGCGGCGCGGCTGCACCTGCATGGGATCCACGTGTACCCCTACCTGGACAACTGGCTTATCCGGGCAAGGACAAGGGAACTCGCCGGCAAACACATGGCGAGGACCGTCCGGTTGCTCACGGAGCTGGGGTTCGCCATCAACTACCCCAAATCCCACCTGGTTCCATTGCAAGTAGCACTGTTTCTGGGAGCGAAGCTCGATACAGTGGGGCAATTGGCCTCCCCTTCAGAGGAGAGGACCAAGACCATCCTGGGCAAGGTGCAGCGCCTGTTAGCCACGGACATGGCCAGGGTGAGGTCCATCTAGTCCCTTCTCGGGATGATGTCCTCATGCATCTATCTTGTACCCCTTTGGAGACTTCGGATGCGTCCGCTACAGGAGTTCCTCGACGCCCGCTGGTTTCAGGCGACGGGCTGTTTCGAGGAGTTCCCGTCGGGCGATCCTATGGTGGGGCACCCGTGCTCACCTCTCTACAGGCACGGACTTGGCGTTTCAGGAGACGGTGACGACGGACGCCTCTCTGCAGGGTTGGTGGACACACACCAGAGATCTCCACGCAAGAGGCCTTTGGCTCCCGGAGGAGAGGTCTCTCCACATCAACATTCTGGAGCTCCGAGCAGTGTTCCTGGCTCTCAAGTCGTTCCTTCCGTCCCTCAAGGACAAGGTGGCGAGGATCTTCACCGACAACACCACCACGATGTTTTACATACGGAAGCAAGGGGGCACCAGATCCCCAGCCCTATCCAAGGAGGCCCAGGATCTGTGGCACTGGGCTGTCGCCCAGGGGATGTTTCTGGTTCCCTTCCACTTGGCAGGAATAAAAAACACCATCGCCGACTCACTCAGCAGGGAGCTGCGCTCGTGCTATGAGTGCGAACTGCGCCAGGATCAAGTGGATCGACTCTTCCAATGATGGGGCAAACCCCAGATCGACCTGTTCGTGACAGCGACAAACTCAAAGTGCCAGAGGTTCGCCAGCAGGTTCCCACAGCCGAGGAGCATGGGCGATGCTTTCTCGTTCTCCTGGGACAGCCTGTTTCTATACGCTTTGCCTCCGTTGCCGTTGCTGCTCCGCCTCATCAACCAGCTCAAGAAGTCCAGGTGCAGGATGATCCTCCTCGCCCCGGCGTGGCCGAGGCAGATCTGGTTCCCGGACCTTCTGGACTTGTCAACGTCCCCACCAGTCAAGCTGCTGGTGGACGCTGATCTTCTCTCCAGAGAACGAGGCGCCATTCTCCATCACAACCCACAGTCGCTGAACTTGCAGGCCTGGCTCCTGCAGCACTAGAGTTTGGAGGGTACGATATACCGGCTGATTGCAGAGAGGTTCTTGCAAAGGCCAGAGCGTCCTCAACTCAAGTGTTACGGTCATAAATGGAAGAGGTGTTCTCTGTCTGGTGCCGTGCACAGAAGATTATCCCTCTGCGGATTACGGCCCCTCAAGTACTGCCGTACCTACTGCCGCTGGCCAAAGCTGGACTGGCTCACGCCTCCATCAAAATACATCTCGCTTCCATCTCCAGATATACCAGTACTATGTGATGGGCGTCCTTGTGGTCTCATCGCCTGCTGAAGGAATTTATGAAGGGACTATTCCGATCATTCCCGCCGATGAAGGCTCCTGCCCCGGCGTGGGAGCTTAATGTGGTGCTGACCAGGCTCATGGGGGCCCCATTCGAGCCTATGCATTCGGCGCCTTTGAAGTTCCTGTCATGGAAGACAGCATTCCTCGTGGCCATCACCTCCGGACGACGAGTGGGAGAGATCCAGGCCCTATCTTGCAAGCCTCCATACTTGACTTTTCATGACACGAGGGTGGTGCTGAGGACGCACAACTCCTTCATGCCCAAGGTGCCGTCGGACTTCCACCTCAACAAGCCATTGGTGTTACCAGTTTTCTTTCCGTCGCCTTCGACGCCGGCCGAGAGGACTTTGCACTCGCTGGATGTAGCTAGAGCGCTGAAGTTCTACGTGGACTGCACGAAGAGTTTTCGGAAGACGTCACAACTGTTTGTGAACTTTGGGTCTGTGAATCATGGGAAGGCTCTCTCGAAGACTTCCATTTCCAGATGGCTCTCCAGCTGCATCATGCACTGTCACCGGTTGGCAAACCGACCGCTGCCCGGCCGTCCAAGAGCCCATTCGACCAGAGCGATCGCTGCTACCACGGCGTTCCTGTCTGGTGTGCCCCTGCTGGACATCTGCAGGGCTGCTACGGGTAGGTCGTCGCACACCTTCACAAGATTCTACTGCGTCGATCGGGACTCCAGGGAGGAGACCAGGGTCGGCCAAGCAGTGCTGCGCAACCTGTTCGCTTAAGGTGAGCCTGGTGAGGAGGTAAGAGATGCTTAATGTTGAATTGTTTAAATTGCTTAATGTTGTGCCTTTTGCCACCTCCCGTGGTTGTGGATGTGTATACTGCTATGTATTATTTTATTAATGAGCATGTGGATCCATGCCAGACCCCATGCTGGAGAAGGAACAAGTTACTTACCTGTAACTGTTGTTCTCCAGCATGGGTCTGGCATGGATTCACATGTGAACCCTCCCACCTACCTCTCTGCGGCTCTTCACTTGGTCATACTGCCACTTGGCGTGCTACCAAATCTGAGGATGCCTGCCAGAGGCGAGGCTTAGGGAGAGGGCAGTCATTGGCGGGGGCAGTATGACCCAGAGATCAGTGATTGGTTACTACTAAGAAAGACAGATCAGAAACAAAACCGATACTGATTTTTTTTCTTTACCGAGGATTCCCAGCCTGGTGACAGGGAATATTCATGAGCATGTGAATCCATGCCAGACCCATGCTGGAGAACAACAGTTACAGGTAAGTAACTTGTTCCTTAATTTCATTTTGGGTATGCGCTGTAGTGCCGTCAGGCTTGAGTATATGGCAGATGGGAGTTCGGGGGGGTCTCCCTTTTATAGAGCCAAGCCAGGAGTTTGCCAGATTTGTCTCCTAGGGCATGGGTTCTTTCGATGTGTTTGGCGTAACTCAATTTGCCCAGGGATTCCCAGTGTGTTAGACAGGTTTGTTTCAACTCCGTAATTTTCTGCAGGTGTTCTGGGGACGAGTCAGCCCTGTTTTCCAGTTCCCCCAACTCCCTTTCAGAGCATTCCAACGAGGTTACGATGGATCTCTGGGCCCCCCCCCAACCGCTGCAATCATCTCTCTCCTCACAACCACCTTGTAAGCTTCCCACGCTGTGCGAACGTGTTCTACGCTGTTCAAGTTCCTCTGCCAGTATTCCTCGGTGCAGTCTTTTATATGCTCACGAAAAGCTTTGTCCAATAGGGCCTCGACTCTAAGCCTCCAGGTAGGAACTGGGGGACTGGGGGACTGGTGGGGGGGGGGCACTTCCCAGGTCACCATCAGCGGGGAGTGGTCATGCAGCACTCTCGTCAGGTACTGTGCTTCGCTGAACATGGCTTGTTGCTCTTGACTTGCAAAGAGGTAATCTAGCCTAGTATGAACAGAGGGGGGTGGGGGAGTAGGTATTCTCGTCGTTCGGGGTGTGATTCCCTCCATAAAACTCGGAACAGTAGCTGATGTTAGTTTAGATAGTATTTTGGCAGGAGGGGATGGGCGAGTATGTTTGGTATCCGATTGTGGTCACCCCCCAAATCATGATGTTATCTCTATAAGGAGTGAGTCGTGGGTACAGGGAATGGAAGAACGCTGTTGCATTGTGGTTAGGTGCATAAGTGCTTATTAGGCATAGTTCCCTGTTTTCAATGGTGCCATGTATGAGCACCATCCTACCCTCATCATCTGTTTTGGTGTTCAATAGCCTGAAGGGAATGGTCGGATTGATCCATATCAGGACCCCCCTGGCGTAGGAGGAGTGAGAGGATCCTATCAGGATACTGCGCCAAGTCTTGGCCAATGCTTCCAGTTTATTCTGGGTTAGGTGTGTCTCTTGGAGCAAAGCAATCCCGACCTTGCATCTTCTTAGGTATGTGTAGATGTGGTGTTTAACAAAACTGTTCATACCCCTGATGTTCCAAGTCATAACCTTGATCCTGTCAGCCATGGGAACGAAGCGGTTTGGCGAAGGTTCTTGGCAACATATGAAGTTCGGCTGATGGCTCGCTGTATGTGTAATTTCTTCGTGGTGTTGGTGTTTCCCAATTTAAATTCCCAACTTTGGTGCTAAAACCCAATCTACCCCCCCCCATAACTGTAAACTCCCCCAACTTTGAACAAGTCCAGCAGGGTTACCCCTGTTATGACAGTCCCGTTTCCGCTCCGTTTGACCACACGTTGGTCTCCAGGTGCCCTGTGGGCGGGTATATGTACCCTAAAGGAAATTCCTGGGGGTAGAAAGATATTTGCATCAGGTGTCTCCATGTGAAGGATCATTTCAGCTGTGTCTAGGCGCCATCATTCAGCAGTTGGGCTATTGCAGATAGAATGACTTTGCTGTGCTTCATGGGTATAGGCTTAGCGCGGCCTCCGTTTCTTGTCTTCAATGTCTGGGAGCTGCCATCCAGTCTCGGGCTTGGGCCGGTGTGTCGAACAGGTGGGCCTTGTTGTTGTGTTTTACTTTCATTCTGGAGGGGTATAATAGCATATAGCGCAATCCCGTTGCCTTCAGTCTGGCCTTTGTGTATATGAACTTCGCTCTTTTCATTTGGTCCTGGAAGGTATAGTCTGGGTAGATGGCAATGTTTGCAGAGTTTCTTTGGATCTGGCCCCCTCACCGCGAGAAGGCCAAGATGACCTCCCAATCCCTGTAATTGAGCACCTTCGCTATCATTGGCCTGGACGGGGTGCCCAGTAGTGGTCTTTTTGCGAGGGACTTATGAGCTCTCTCGATAGAGAAGCCTTGGGAGAACTTTTCCGCCCCTATTTCCTGCAACAGGAGGTTCTCGACATAGTTCGTGGGATCAGGTCCCTCGATACCCTCCGGTAATCCCAGGAGACGAATATTGTTTCGCCGAGTCCGCCCTTCTGCCTCCTCGGCCCGATCCTTCAAGTTTTTGACCCTTTGTTGGAGAGCATCCACATCATGTAGGAGTTGGGTTTTGGCTTCAGCATTTTCCTGGACCTGGGTCTCCAAAGTTTCAGTTCGACTGGCTAAAGAGCGGACATCCTGGCGCAGGAGGTTCAGGTCGGTGGCGACAGCATCTATTTTACTTTCCATTGTAACTTGGAACAATTTAATGGCTTCGAGGATGTGGGTGTTGCTGGGTTCAGCTGACACTTCAGCGGGGTCCGGGGCTAGAGGGTCCCTGTGGCGGGGCGTACGGGGCTGTCGGGGCTAGCAGCCGTGAAGGTGTCTAAGGTGGTTTGGCGCTACTTGGATCGTGCACCCTTCCCCATCATCTCGCCAAGTGTGGGCGCCTCCCCGTTCAGGGTGTCGACTGCGTGGTCCAGGGGCGCCAGGTAAGTGCGCCGGTGCAGTTGAACGTGTCAGCTGCTGTAGTACAGTTCGGTCGCGTTGGCACGTATGTTGGGCGAGGTCGATGTGGGGACCTAGCAGCTGGTTGGGGGCGCCAAGGTTTTAGGCGCTTCTCGTTCAGTTGCCTGCCCAGATGTCAGGTAGTCAGGCGGGTACACATGAGGGGAGTGTTGTGCAGACCGGGCTGCAGGTCTGCTAATACATGTCCATGGTGTCACCAGTGCTGCTGATATCAGGTGCGCTGAGGGAGGACTACGGGCCAGTCCGTTCTTTGGATCCCGGGTGTGGGGCACCGAGGAGGCAACAGCCGGCGGCCTCCAATGTGTGTTTATGTGCCCCCTTACACTATGATGAGAAGTTCAGGTGTCTGGAGCTAGGCTCCACGGGGCTAGCTGTCCGCTGCAGCCCGTTGTCTCAGCTTGGTGCTGCCACCCACCGCTTCCTTCTACGCATGAGGCTGGCTGAGGCCCAAGGGGAGGGGGACCGCGACTCCGCCGAGGCCCGACCGGGTCTGGGCACCTCGAGCCGGTGCAGTTGGCAGGCACCCGATTTAGGGGCTGTGGGAGTAGCGGAGTCGGGCGGGCCGCACCTCCGTCAGCCGTTTGGGCCGGGGCGGCCCACGCCCCTGTTTGGCAGCGCATCCCATGGGCTCCTCCTCTGGTCCCCCCCTCCCGCTCACCTCTCCAACACCAATCCGCATTGGGCTCTCCTCAGGGCAGTCCCAGCACTCGCAGGCGGGGTAGCAGATCCGCTCGCGAAGCCCCGGGCTTGGATGCACTCGGGTGGCTGATCAGCAGCGGGCAGGGGGCGCAACACTGAGTCCGGGAGCACGTCCAGCTTGTCAGGACCATGCGAGGATCAGACTCTGAGGGCTCACCGCCCCAGCCCCCAGACAGGCAAATCCACTCTCTGTCCTATCCGATGTGGTTCAGCTCGAGTGAAGTCCGTGGGCAACGTTCGGTCTTCTGAAGGAATCAGCATGTCGGAGCCGCCATCTTGGTGTCGCTCTGGGGGACCGCGGCAGGCAGCGCCACAGGGCTAGCAGGCACTCGCAGACATGGGAGAAGAACCAAAAGCTGCAGGTAAGTGTCCGTAGCCGGTGCTGTAGGTTGCAGCGTCTACATTTACTCAAAAAAGCCCTAAAACACAGCTTATAATGGACACATCGGCGGAGCACCCCAGAGGCACGTCTCCCTCACATGGCAGTTAGCCACACCCCCCGAGACACTTATTAATGATCCACAAACAGCAAAGAAACGTCTTTTACAGAACTGGTGAGGACAATCAATACTGAGAACAACTTTAAAATGAACATCAACTGTGAACTGGACATTAGACATTAAACCCATTAATGAACTACCATCATATCTAGTCCTTTTCCGAGACCGTAACATCAGAGACCAATTCCTTAGATTTCGTCTGTCTTCTACCCACGCGCAAAACATTTGCAATAACAATACAATTACCCAGTTCATTAGCTTCTGCCGATTTTGTGAACAAGAAGAACCAGTTGAGACTTTATTTCATATTATAATGGAATGTCCCAAACTAACTGAAAAAAGAAACTATTTTAGGGAAATGATGATTAATCCGGGCCCTCCTCGAGACCTTCATGACAGATAAGCTCACCTGCTGGCAGGAATAAACAAAAAACTCATTATTACCATTATACAATTTTGTAATAACCTAATAGAAAATAAATAAATAGTGAATACGGCCAATTTACATCATTGCCTGACAAAGCTATTGAGTTGTATGCAGTAAGAAGCTAAACAAGATTTATGGACATTTTCATTTGATCATTTTTGATTTATTGTTTTTGTCTTCCTCTCAAATTATTATTCTTGCTTTTTTTTGGTCTTCGTATTAATTAGTGCACTATAAAGGATAAATTAAGTTTTGTAATGAAACTATATCATTTTAATAAAAAAATAATTATAACTTAACCTCTTTTAAAGATCTTGTCATATTTAAGTGCCCTAGTTTAAACAAAAAAACTCTGAGACATTGTTTGCCCACCTATACCCCCAATCTGCTAGTTTTGTCAGAGACAGGCTTACATGGGATTGAATTAAGGTGCTGACTTCGACCAACATAGTACTGGGTTTGACTGTGGTCCAGTGCAAATCTTGTCAAGTACAGGGAAGCTTTGGTTGAAGAAATTGAGCACCAGGGCTGTATGCCCTTGAGTTGGGTCATGCATGTGAACACGTGTTTGATGGCCCTTGATCTTGGGGCTTTTTGGACTAACTCAAGCTCAATAACCAAGCAGGCGACAGAAATGTTGAAGCATGCTGAATTTAGCAAATACAAGAATGATATAGTTGGGAAGGCGTTTGATTCCCAGCTGTTAGTGTGTTACCTAAATATTAAATCCTCTGTAGGTTCTGAGATTTAACGCGACTTTGTGAATCCGAAGCACGAACGATCCTTGTCCATAAAGTTTCAATTTCGGTATATGTTCGAAAGTATCTATAAAACACACCTGACGCAGTGAGGCCTCCTCCACATGGCCTCTGTGTCTTAATGCAACTGAGAATCTAGGTCACTTTTTGGTGTTGTGTCCAGTCACACTGCCTTTAAGATAATGCTTTTTAAAACCACTCTGGCGCTTGAGCAACTGCAGACGAGTGGTCAATGCAATTGTAGTCTGCCTTAATTCTGTGGATACTCCAGCAGTATTCGCAACCTGTCAATGCTTAAGATGGGCTTGGTGTGTTAGATCTAGGAGGATACAATTATGACTGTGATTATGGCATAGGAAATTGTTCACTATTACCAAGAGAACACTGCATATAAGTAACAAAGTATATTGCTCTATGAGCTACATGAATGTGTACAAAGGGCTTAGCTTAGTAATGCTACTGAGTTGTTTTATTACTGCAACAGTTTGTTTTGGATGGGTGAATCTTTTTTTATAGTTGTTTGTATTATAAGAGGCTGCGAGCAATGCTCCTACTTTTTCACATTGTCATCTGCTTCTCTTTTTGTGCCTTTTCTCATTTTTATGGGGTGTTCATGTGCGAACAATGTTACCAATATTTGTTTTCCGTCAGAATCTTACATTTCTTGGATCTTAATCTATTATTGTGAAATTTTTATTGAATGAAATGTATTGTTTTATCATGGCTTGTATGATTTTATGGTCGAAATAAAGCTTTACAACAACAATTGTTTTAATAGTAAATTTTAAAAAAATGAAAACCTGTTCAATTGGTCTTGCTGTGTAGATTTACTAACTCAAAGAATGTTATAAAGCATGATTGAGATTTTTATTTTACTAAGTTTGCATATTTCTTTTGTCATTTTTAGAACCACTTAAAGGCCTCTGAGCATGTGTGCGATGTTCAAATGGTGAATTTTGACTACCATCAGATGGTTAAAGGAGGCAAAGCAGAAAAATTACAAAGTGTTTTAAAACCGAAGGTTCAGAAGTTCCTCGAAGAGTGTGGATTTTATTTCTTTGACAAAGATGGAGTTCAGAGGTTTGACTGCTTTTTCATTAGCATCTACAATTTGCATCTCCAGGTTTACTTCTAATAACAGTTTGTTTTAATGTGATTTGGCATGATTAAAACCTTTGCATTGTGCTTATAATACATTTTTGTTGTAGACAGTATTCCAATACCTAAACCTTTTCTATTCTTCTCAGTCTCTTTTTTTTAAGAGTTATTTTACTTTAATTCTTTTCTTTCTCCATCCTTTTGCATTTTCCTTGGAGCCCTTTACTTTTCTTTCCTATTCTTAAGTTTTCTTGATTTTTCTAATGTCCTATATTCTGCACCCATTTCACTTTTAATGATACTCTTTCTTCTTCCCCTTCCACATACTTCTCTTTTCTTTGTTTCTATGGCCCTTAGTTTCAATTGCTTTTTATCACTTTTTCCTATGCCTTTTTCCTTTCCTTCACTCCTCATTTTGTCTGCTCGCTGTCCCTGTCTTGCCTTTCTCCCTCTTTCTCTAACCGTCTTTAATCTTTTCCTCAGGTGCATTACATTTTTCTTTTACCTCTTTTGACTTAATCAGTTTGTCACAGTGAATATTCGTCAAATGGAGCAATTAAGCTTTCAAATAAATGAATAGGAATGATTGAGCTCATGTTATGACATTTGCTTTATATTTAATGAAATTAATTCATAAACTTGTATAAAAAAAACAAGGATCACTATTGAAAGTCAGATTTGCAATGTTGTTGCATGATTTCCCTTTGTGTGTAACCTTCAAGAGCTGTTTGCCCTGCATTGCCTCCCCAGTGTTTCTGTTTTAAAAAATCATATGTACACAAGAGATGATAGTGCTGGTATTCTCTCCAAGTGCAGCCATGCAATAAAATGTGTTTCCGGCTATTTTATTTTATCTTCAGTGACATATGGTCAGTCTTAGTTTGTGAAAATGTGTAATCCCTTTTTTATGCCCATGTGTATTTCATTTCAGGATATAATCTAAGATGCTTCTGTATGATAAATGTAAAATATTACTTCATTTAACATTTCCTTTTTTTCCTCATCAGATATTCATTGTTATTTATAACGATATGACTATAGCCAGGTATTAGTGAGATTTAGGACACATGGCAGTAAGAAGTTCTGTTAAACACCAATTATCTCTCTGTTTGTTCTTAATACTTTAAAATAACTAGCTCTTTCAGGTTGACCTTCCTGTGACCTAGAAATGGAATCTGACCAATACACTTACAACCTTCAAGGGGTCATTAACAATGTGAATGGAGGATAGCACAAAGGCAACGCGCTGGTCTTGGAAGCAAGACCACGCAGAGCAATAGAGGTTCGAATCCGCTCTTAGAAACCGAACCCCGGTATTAAGCGCGTTATAAAAAACACAATAAAGTAAAATAAATGTATCAAGAAAGGAGAATAGAGATCGGACTCACTGGAGTTAGTCTCCCCACCCAATGTAAACTAAACCACAATAGCAAGAACCCTGGTCAACAGATGACAACCAAACAAACTTACAGCACTGTATCAACAATCTAGAACCAAAGGGTCCCTCCTGCTCAACCATTCCCCCTCCAGTTCACATCTTCATCTCTTTCAATCTTATTAGAGTTCTCACACAATCAACCTACATAAAAAAAGAAAAACAAACTATAATGCCGTTCATGCTGGACTCCAGCCTCTAAGCGCAGGATCTGGTATCGAACCTTTGCTGCTCAGCAGTGTCTTGTTTCCAATATGAGCACATTGCCTCATAGCTATCCTCCCGGTACACATACACACAGAAAGCTGGCTACAAAATCCCAGAATTATTGGAACAACAACACTGCTTACTTCTCTACAACTATCACTCACCCCAACACACACAGACACACACACACACAATTGTGTCTAACTACGTCCTTGCAGTAGCACACTGACATTCTGTTTTTTTCTGACCTGCAAGCATCAAAACCACAGGATTTGCATCTGCCTTTCCAGCTAGCCCACTCCCAACATCAACTCCCACTTTTCTTGCAAGCCCACGTACAACTAGGCAGCCAAAATGCCAGCTGTCTGCTATACAATGCCACTTTGCATTGCGTTACAAATAAAAGCAGAACAAGCATGTCTCACTTGTTTTTATTGATTTGAATAAAAATAGAGACCTGTGAAGGGGGCTTGGCAGCGACCATGGAGTGAAGAGGTGCCGCTGATGAGCTCCCGGCAGATCCTTCAGTAGATGGGTCTGCTCGTACTCGTAAATAACGGAATATTTTACTGCATGTTTGCAGGAACCCGAGACCTGGGACTGCTGTGGCCGGTGGGGCCTGAGATGGGGATCTGAGGGCACTGGGGATCGTAGATGGAGCTCCATGATTGCTGGGCAAGATGGCACCTGAGGTGGAGTGACCTGAGCGGAGCTGCAGACAGGAGAGGAGGCACACTTCTGACGGCATAGTCCTCTAATCGGGGAAGAGCAGCAAGGAGAGCAAACGGGGAGCAGAGGCTGCAGAGATGGAGATCAGGCTAGGCAGCCGCGGATCTGACACTGGAGTGCACTGGGAGCAAACCCAGAAGGCTCGTTAACGGCCAGTGAGAAGAAGGGATCCCAATGCGGCTGCAAGAGACTGATGTGGCTGGGGGTGCGGCTAGGAGCATGGGCAGGTGACACAAGTAGGGCAGCAGGAGAGGAGACCCTGGAGGACAGAGGACAACAATATTTCAGTGGCAACGGCTGATGAAGGCAAGGCCTGGACCAGAGAGGAGCTGTGCATAGCATTCTGATCCACAATCAAAGGTGGAGATCGACCGGTTTGAGCAGGGAAATGGGTAGTTGTGGAGCGAAAATATAGGCCCAGGAGTTTGCTACAGACTGCCCTTACATACTGGGGTCGCCTGATCATTACGAGGCAGCAGCCTAGGGGAGACACAGAGGAGAGAGCAGCCATTGGAAATGTACAGTGCATGTCGTGACCAGCTGTAACTACTGCCTGACTGGGCCACATGCCAGACAGGAGAACTGTTGGGAGGGCCAAACAAACAAAAATGGAGGCTTTTGCCAGCAAGAGAGATGAGAGCTGCATCTTCTACAGCCCAGGAGGGTTCCATGGAACGCCAACTTACCCTGCGCCAGTGGAGAATAACCAAATCCTGAAGGCCATGCCGGCATTTTGGACATCAATGGATTGATGAAATAAAAATATATGTGGGCCTCCTCAGGCAAGATGTATGCTCCCTGGCAGAAAGGGTGGAAGAGAGGGGAGTCCAAAGTGGCAGATCCGATAAATGCTACCAGGGAACTGCGGTCAATGGTGCAGGATTTGACGGTGAAAGTGCGGACACTGGAATGCAGGGCTGAAGACGCAAAGGGGGGAGCATGGAAGAGAAACACCAGGGTTTTGGGCCTATGAAGGAGGAGGAAGGCAGGGATCCTACCACTTATGTGGTGAATATGCTGCTGCAGGAAGTTGGCCCTGGGACACTGACGCAGGGATTCACAGCAGAGAGGGCGCATAGATCCTTGGCTAGGACTTTTTCTTACCTTTTGCCGAATGGACAATGTGTATACAGAGACTTGCACCTATAACTGAGAATGAGTTAATACTAGCGGAGGTGGGGAGAACCCGAACTACAGCGGCATAACTGGCTGGTTGGTTTGTTAGTTTTTTGTTTTGTTTCATTATTCTTTTTTTTTATTTCTTTTGACCCGAATGACTTATAGCAATATGATGTGTGCAATTGTCTCCTGTTTTTGCTTGTTGTTTTATTTGTTTGCAGTCTCCGAGCCCCTCTGAGACTGCTCATTGTGAAAATGTAGATTTTAAGGATAGGTAGCGGATCTTGGCGTTATCTAGGGCAGGAGGCATTATAAAAAGAGCATCCTCTGTACTTGTTAGGACTCACCGCCAAGATAACACACCCATTGGAGGGAGAGCAGAACCAAAGAAGCCTGAAGAGAAGCTGAAGAATTCTTCCTCCTATTGTAACCCTCTGCTGTGAACACAAAACAGACAGAGGGATCTAGGAGGTGGAAGAGGAGACACACGCCCACGACACACCGGCTGTAGAAACAAGTTAAAAGACAAATAACTACCACAACCGGGCGTTATTCAGACAATCCCTCCTACAGCACATAAAAGAACCAACCTCAGAATGTAGAGGGTAGGCAGGTCGGTATACATAAGTGGGTGGGAGGTGTAGCAAGGTCCCCAGAATTGTTGCAGTAATGATCTGATGTGAAAAAGAATAACTAGTCAGGGAATACTAGATGTAACTCATAGAAATAAAAAAAAAAAAGAAAATGAAAACTCTTCTTACCAGGCTACCAGGAAGTCAAGGCTGTTGATCCGTGTCCATGGAATTTTGGAATCCTACCCCAACAGCACAAGGACGCCTGGAGGAGTCAAGTAGTTTCAATAGTCCAGAATCCCCAGAAAGCCTACCCCAACAGCATGAGGATGCCTATTGGGAGTTGGCACACAGAGCAAGCATCTCTAGTCCTTGTGCATCAGGTTTCCGGATGGCAATGAAGTTTTCCAGGACAAGTAGTGATGTTCCATGTAAGAAAGTCCATTAGAATATCCAAGTCGGCAACATGCGGGGAGTAACAATGAGTAAGACGTGGGGCTGGGGCAATCTGTTGAACAGCCCGAATTGTGTAACGTGCGGGCAACAGACAATATAAGTTGTGAGGCAGAGGCAGTCCGTTAGGCAATCTGAGTTGTTTTAACATGCGGGCAGCAGACAGGGTATGTGTCAGAATCTGTCTCGTTATTTGCCCTCGTAGTGTAGGTGACGAATTCTGCCTAGAAATACATCTTTGTGTATGATCAATAACCAATACAAAGGGATTTATTCTTCGGGAGAATGGACCCGGACCGGACTGCAGATTTCCTAAACCGGAAATTTCAGGATTAGTGGACAAAAACACTGACTGGATTGCAGTACAAACAAGACTCTATACTCAACACTAACCTGAGTGTTATGACGGACTTGGACCTTAGAATGTACAGGAATATGTGCCCCTTCCTGAATGTAAGAGATGAACCTGAGTTTTTGGAACAGAACAGCACCAATTGAGTCTTTAGAAAATAACAGGAGGAATAATAGAAGCAGGGAGGGAAAGGGTAGAATAGGTCTTACCGTGGTTTCATTTCAACCCTTTCATCAGAGGGAGCAGCGCCGTGATGACAACCAAGTCAGCCTAAAGGTATTGAGGGAGGTAAAGACTATTCCCGTAGACATGCGTACATCTATGGCCAGGAAGTTTCAAAAGTTCAAACCCGACGCAACGAGGACGCTCCTCGCTTTCTGGCCACAGTACAACGGCAGTCTCTAGTCCGTACCAGGCGGGGAAGCAAAGAGAGCCTTGAGGCTAACTTGGGTTTCACAGCCAACATAAATGACTGTCGGTGAAAGATTCTGGGAAAAAGGCAAATGGCAATCCGTTTTCAGTGTTCCGGGTCTTGAAAGCAATGCAGGCAGTACGTAATCCAAAGGAGCAGGCGAAGGCAAAAAGTTTGTGGAAATCCAGGTCAGTAACGGCTCAGGCAAAACGTATCCAAGGAAACAGCAAGACGATCCAGTAAGGCATTCCGAGGTCAAAAACCATTTAAAGATACATTGAGGTCGTAGGCAAACTTGACAATAAGCCAGTCCATGAAGCATAAAGAGAGAACAATGAAAAAACCATAAGATCAAAGAGTAAACGTAGCGAACACACTTCACAAAATCAGAAGCACAAAACTCCATAAAGGAGGGGCTTAAGAAGCCAAATCACATGACATGTAGTAGAGTGAGATTGACGTTGCTACGTTAACACGAATGCCTTAATTTCCAAGGCAACTGCCAACGCTTCTTAAACGAGACATATCGGTCCCTAGGTGATGTAGCTGGGAATCATATGAGAGAATATTTACAACGTGGTGAACAGTGCCTGAGTTTATTACGAATAGACAAAAAACACGGATGTAAACACATGTGTTGGGAATGGGAGATCTTATCACTTGATGGTTGTCCAGCAATATCGGAAGTTCTGAGTGTATTCCTGAAGATATGAGACATGAGACGGAGACAGTCCGTGTCAATTAATGTGTGGGCAGCAGGTAGGGTACAAGACTTGAAGTAAACGCTGGCCCAGCAACAGGTCAGGCCAAGTCAGCTAACTGGGAGCGAAGTACCAAAGAGCAAAACAATGCACACCCGGAAACAAGCCGTAGTCAAAACCTCAGGAGCGGAACGAAATAACATAACGTGGAAGTCCAAAAACACTTCAATCAGAAGCGACGACCAACGCGTATGGGCAGACTTTATCCCGTTGTTGTACGCATCCTTGTCTCACATGACTTAGCACGTATGTTTTCTCCCTGCCTGATGACACGCAGAGAGACGCTTCCACCGTTGACATGGTAGTAGATACCGCATTAGGAACGGCGCCCGACCTGTGTAGCGAGGAAGACAGGGACAAAAACGTATGATGGGAGCGAATCACACTGGACATGTTCCGGGTCGGAGCTCGAGTAGTGAGAACCGTAGGCACATTTGCCAGCCCCCACGTGCTGTGATTTCTGACAGCTTCCTCCTCCAAAGAACCATTTACCCCATGTGACGCAAAGAAACAAGCAGGAAGACACAGAGCATGGGTGTTCTCGATAGGCTCCCAAGTCCGATTTTTCAGAACATAGCTGTTCCAAATGATCAGGTAGGTTCGAACACCGTCCCATACTCTAGTGTCCAATATTGATTTTTACCTCGTACTCCTCGGACCCCTGCATGGTGAGAGCCGAAGGATGAGCAGGAAGACGTGTACCAGGACAAAATGGTTTCACAAGAGACTCGTGTAATGCAGGATGGATCTTCCACATTCTAGGCAATGTCAATTTCACAACCAGAGGGTTAATGATCTGGACAACCTCATAAGGGCCCACAAAACGTGGAAGCAGCGGTCTACGCTCTGGTATTCATAGATTTTTTTTGTCGATAACCAGACCTTTATCCCCAGCTAATACGCCTGTGCCGGAGAATGAGGTAGATCAGCGAAGGAATTGGCGCTCTTTTGTGCTTCATGTAAGCGGGGCTCAACATTCCTATGTACATCAGTAAGTTCTCTAACCCAGTCAAGGGCTGCAGGGTTATGCTGAGGAAAAAGACAGATCCAGGGGTAAAGCCCTCGGGTGCTGTCCTTAGTGCATAAAACTGTGTAGAACCAGTGGAGGCATGAAGCAAATTCTTATACGCGAACTCAGCCGCGATCAACACAGACAACCATGATTCCTGGTGTTGCAGGAGGAGACAGCAGAGGTACTGCTCAAGTGTGGCATTGAGCCTCTCCGTCTGGCCGTCGGTCTGCGGATGATATGTACTGGAGAATCGGGTTTTAATACCAAACAATGCCGTAAGAGATTTCCAGAAGTGGGAAGTAAACTGCATTCCACGATCTGACACAATGACAGAAAAGGGTGGTTGAAGAAACGAAAACGCATGCTTCAGAAAAAGGTCAGCAAGAAAAGGAGCCATGGGCAAACCCCGACAGGGTATGAACAAGGCAATTTTTTGGAAGAAATCCACTATGACCCATATGGTGTTATATTCCTGTACCGAGGCAAGCTCCACGATAGTCCATGGATAACATTCACCATGGATGCTACCGTACAGGTAGGGGCTGTAGCAACCCCATGGATTTGGCCGGGGATGACTTACACTGTGCACATGTGGAGACGTACTCCTGTACATCTGTCCGCATGGAAGGCCACCAGCACCACCTCTGCAAGAAATCAATGGTCTTTCACCTGCCAGGGTGTGCAGAAAACCTAGTCATGACACCGTTTGAACGCAGTCTGACGGGTCTTGTGATCTGGCATGAAAAGCCGCCCCTGGATGTAGGGAAGCGAATTGCCCACATCTAGGTTATACTCTGAGATCTCTGTAGGTTTTCTCGAAACCCATTCTTGGAGGGATAACGAGAGCGAAGGTTGTGGTGTACATCCACATATGACCTGATGGGGCAAGAGTATGAAATCTTCGCCCTCGTTTGCTGGGGACGAGCCGTGCACGCGTGAGAGCGCATCAGCCTTTCAATGCAGATGCCCTAGACGGTAAGAAACTGTGAAATCGAACATAGAGAAGAATTCATGCCATCTGGCATGTCGTGAGGTGGAGCATTTGACGGATTTCATGGCCAGGAGGTTTGGATGATCCGTATACACCTGGACGGGATGTGAAGCCCCCAACAAGTGGTTTCACCACTCTTTGAAGTCATCGCAGCTCATGCTCCGTCGTAGTGTAGTTTCTTTCATAAGACATACGTTTCCGGGAAAAGAAGGCAACCGTGGGGAGTACACCAGTGTCGCCACAATGTTGGGACAATATGGCACCAATGGCTATACCCGAAGCGTCGGCTTCCACATGGAATGGCAATGCAGGATTAGGGTGTTGTAACACCGGAGCCGTAGTGAAAGCAGCCTCAAGTGCGTCAAAGGCCTGTTGTGCTTTGAAAGACCATACAAACGGGTTCTTTAGCCACCATTCACGAATATGAACAGATAAACCTTCTATAAAAGTTAGCAAAACTTAAAAAGGATTGCAAAGGCTTTCACATTAACGGGGATAGGCCAGTCAAGTACGGCTCTAAATTTGGCATTATTCATTCGTACTATATGGTTGGTCAAATCATATCCAAGGAATTCCACTTCTGTTATGTGAAAAACACATTTTTCTGTTTCGTTGTATAAATGGTTTTCTCGCAAACGCTGAAGTACAGATGTTACATGTACGACGTATTGTTGATACGAGGTTGAAAAGACCAAGATGTCATCGAGATACACCACTACGTAACGGTCTATTATGTCCCTGAACACGTCATTTATGTAGTACTGGAAGGGTGCCGGGGCATTACATAGCCCGAAAGGCATGACACAATGCTCAAAGTCCAAACCGCGTCTTGAAAGCCGTTTTCCATTCGTCGCCCTCATGTTTTCTCAGCAGATTGTAGACCCCCCTCAGATATAGTTTGTTGAATAGGGCCAAGGAAATAATTGGTCCAATAAGGTGAAAATCAAGGGTAAACGGTATTGGTTTTGAATGGTAATGGCGTTTAGAGCCCTGTAATCTATGCAGGGCCTCAGATCCCCCTCCTTCTCAGGAACAAAAAACAAAGGAGAGGCCGCAGGAGAAAGGTACGGGTGGATAAAACCTGTGCTTAGTGATTTGTCAATATATTCCTTGAGTATTGTGGTCTCCTTTAGGGTGAGTGAATGGATCCGTTCATTGTGTACGGCTGCCCCGGGGACCAGATCGATCGAGTAGTCATATGGTCTATCTGGCGCTAGCTGGTCAGCCTTCACTTTGTCGAAACCTCCTTATATGCTGCATACTCCACCGGTATGGATGTGTTGGTAACTCCACCGACCACCAAAGCTGAGTCTATAAGAGGGCGACTTGGTTTAGCAGAGATGTACTTGTCATTGTCTAGACACTGTGACTCATTATAATCAGAGAGGAAACATACTTTGTGCTTATACCAATCTATACAGGGATTGTGCAATGAAAGCCACAGGAGCCCAAGGATGACCTTGAACTGTGGAGTGACTAATCCAGAAACCAGAGAGGTCCCATCCACTGCATTGAACACTTCTGGCCTGTCTTTTAGGAACAACAGGGATCCCTGTCTCGCGGGCGTATTCGATATCGACATAATTCACTGTGGCACCAGAATCCAATATTGCTAGCGTGGTCCAAGGTCTTCATGTCGGGAATGAAAGAGATATCTTGAGAGTGAACGGAGAATATCCGCCACATGTACCGGGATCCGAAGTAAAAGGACTTGGCAGACGAATCCCATCTGCTGTCGAATCTTGCCGTTACCCTGCTTTTTGGTCTGTTTCTTGGGACATGACGTATGTAATGCTCTGGTCAACCACAATAGAAACAGAGTTTGGTGAGACGGAACTGGGGCTATTGGTCTCTTTTCACCCTTTCTTTCGGCCCTCCTAGCATCAATCTGGAGACACAAATCCAGTAGTTCAGGAAAGGCTGTTGGTGCCACCGGAACTATGGCTATAGTGTCTTTTTAGTGAGTCTGACAAATCCTTGTAAAAGACAGCTGCTTTTTTGTCTTCTGTCCAACTTGTTTCTGCCACCAACTGGTTGAAACTGGCTACATAGGTGAGAAGAGGCGATTCCCCTTGACATAAGTTTTTTGTTTGTTTGTTTATTAATTTCTAATGCGCACCAAACCTGGGGGTAACAGCGCGCAGCAATAGGGAGATGCACAATTTACAAGGTTACAAATAGGTCATAGTATTACAGTCAAGACAGAATATACAATATAATTACAAGTATGAATACAGAGCGAAGAATAGACAGGTGTACATATTATAACAAGTTGCGTTCAAGAAAGCAGTATATTTACAAGATAGGCTTATGCAGTATAGCTAGAGGTAGTACAAACTAATGATCAGTAGAGTTGAGCAGGTTGATATAGTTTTTCTAAAGTGTAAATATGGTTGGTCTGCTCTGAGCTCATGTGGCAAGGAATTCCAAAGTTTAGCCGCCTTCACAGGGAAGCTATTACTGCCAATCTTGGTAAGTTTAAATCTCGGAACCACGACACAATTGGTATTGCCAACTCTAGTTTGTCTGAGGGTCATTCTTCTATTTAATCTGTCTGAAAGGTAGCTTGGATCAGCATTATTTAATGCTTTGTGAGTCAAGGAAACAGTTTTTAGCAGGATTTTATTGTGGGTGGAGAGACATTTATATTGCCTTCTAGTAGCGGAGATATGTTCTCTTTTATTGATGCCTAGTGCAGATCTTAGGGCATTATTTTGAAGAGTTTGTAACCTCTGGATGATAGCTTTATTGGCGCCACTATATAGAGCATTACAATAATCTAATCGCGATAATACTAGTGCTCTAGCCAGGATCATACAGCTGTCATTTGAGAGGAATGGTTTACCTGCCCTGATAAGCTTACAAATGTAAGCGGTAGAGGAAGCCAGTGATTTCACTTGTTTGTCAAAGGACATAGTCGAATCGAGGTAGAAGCCAAGGGTTTTTACCTTCACGGTTACTTTGATGATATTTCCATCTATGGTAAATGAGGAGTATTCATGATCTAATTTTTTAAGGTTAGAGTGGGTACCCAGGATTATCAACTCTGTCTTCTCATCATTCAGGCATAGTCTGTGTGTGGCCATCCATGCCTGGATGATGAGATATACCCTGTTCACCAGTGCCAAATCCTTGCCATAATCCCCAGAAAGAGGAAGGAGAATCTGTGTATCATCTGCATAGTTAGTGTAGGTGATGCCCAGAAGGTCCAGATCATCAAACAAAGGTTTGGTGAATATGTTATGCAGGGTGGGGGAGACTCAAGAGCCCTGGGGTACACCACAAGTGATAGGGACAGGGACATCTGCTGCTGATGGTGAGAAGACCCTCATGGTTCTGTCACTCAGGAATGATTCGATCCATTTGATAGCTTCTGTGGAAGAGTGAGCTGCTGAGTCCAAATAATTGCACAGGACCTTATGATCCACAAGATCAAATGTCTTACCTTTATCTCTCAACTCATCAATCCTTGTTTTTAAATTGATAAGGGCAGTTTCCGTACCATGAAGTGGGCGAAAGCCAGATTGTCTTACTTCCAGGAGCTTGTGTAGTCCAAGATATTTTTGGATCTGTGTATATGCGACTTTATCCAGTATTTTGAGAAGGAATTGGTAATTGGTAGGTATGAGTGGGTCTAGGGTTTGTTTCTTTAGTAGAGGGAGTACCCATGATTGTTTCAAGTTGGAGGGCATGGTGCCAGAAGTGAAGGAGGTATTGATCAATTTGGATATAAATGAGAACAAGTCTCTGGCGGCGTCTTTTATAATTTGAGCCGGGCAGTGGTCGCCTTTGCCGTTGGAAGGTTTAATAGATAAGATAACTTTCTCTACCTCTAAGACAGAGGTTTTAGTGAAGCAGAATCTAGTGACCTGGGCAGTGGTGTGTCGCTGGGGCAAGGGGCGTTAGCGGGGTGCTGTAAGTTCAGGGAGTCTTTTTTTTTGGTTTATTTTGTTTAGAAGTGTCTACTTGATATCCGAACACCAAGTTTTATTTTTGATGCAGATGTCAGGTATGGGAATCGGAGACTCTAGTTCTTTTAGTATGATGAAAAGTTCCCTCATACTTGAGTTGAAGTTGGTGATGCGTTCGTTATACGAGTTTTGTTTAGCCAGACAAATTTCATTTTTATATTGCATCGAGATTTTAGCTAATCTACCTTTGTTTTCATTGGACGGGCGTATTCTCCAGGTAGTTTCAGATTTTCTTTTTAGGAGACAAAGGTCTTTTAATTGTGGAGTGAACAACTTGTTTAGGTGGGCTTTAGGTTTGCTTGCTCTAAGTTTGAGTGGTGCGATCTTATCCAATGTGGTGAGCATAATTCTGTTATATTCATGGACCAATGAATCGGGGTCTAGATTGTCAGGCAATGAGTTTAGTCTACAGAGAATAGCAGGGATCACTTTGTCCAATGTGATATTCTTTTTATTTCTAGTTGGGCAAGGTGGGGCAGTGTGGATGCCATAGGGGGTGATCTAGTAGTAGATCGAGTGAAGGACACAAGGGAGTGATCTGTCCATGCTAGCGGCAGGATGGCGCTGATGTAGCTTTACAGTTATAGTCGGCTACCTAGTCTAAGGTTCTCCCCTTGATATGGGTGGGTTTGTTGGTTTTTTGTGACAGTCCTAATGCTGTAATAATGCTGGCTATTTCATGGGCATGCTTGTCTGCAGGGTCGTTGTAGCCTAGGTTGAAGTCACCTAGTAGTAGTAATTGGGTAGTTGTTTTAAGGTTGTTGGCTAGTATGCTGTACATATCCTCCTCGAATGTCCCAAGAGGACCAGGAGGTCTGTAAATTAAGTGGATAGTGAGTGACTGAGAGTTGGATAGGGGGAGTTTAGCTGTGAGGATTTCACAAGATTGCAGGGTTTGTGGGGGGGGGGGGGTAGTCTCGGTGAGAAACTTACTTTAGATATGATGGCGATGCCTCTGCCTTGGGTTCCATCTCTATCTTGTCTAGATATCGTATAGCCATAGGGGATGGCTAACATAGGCGAAGGTCCCGCAGCGTTATGTAGCCAGGACTCCGTTATGGCGAGAAAGTCCAAATTGATTTCCACTATTAGGTCAGAAATGTCCGTGGCATGGGCAATGAGCGATCTCACATTTAGGAGTGCTCCTTTGAGAGAGAGTGCCTCTGTTTTGGCTGTAACTTGGATAGGAGTGAGTGTGTGCTGGTCATTTGGCTTGGGTTTAGGTGACTTGTGCTGAATGGCATCAGTGCGAGAAGTAAACCCAAAGGGGGGTTGGTTAGAATTAAAAGGCTTCGCACCAACAGGACAGTTTGTCCTCTTGTTAGTTGGAGGTAAGCATGGCTGGACTGGCCCACCGGGACTTTCCCCGGTAGGCCTCGGGGCATAGGGCCTCTTTGCTTGGTTGGGAACGTACATCCAGGCCAGCCTGAGCCAGCCTGGGTGGTTCGCTAAAGGCTGGCTAGTGGCTGCTTTCGTACCCTGTCTGCCTACGTTATAGTCACATGATCGTATTCCGATCACATGACATGCGCAGGCTGCGTAGCCAGGTGGCCCGTAACGGGTCCTTATTGCTGACTCTGTTGCCTGCGTTGCTGAGTGCTTGAGGCGAGACAAGATGAGGACTCGACTGAGCGAGCAAATGGTATGCAATATTTTTTCCTCTAATAAAGCTGCCGTGTGTTTTTAAACCTCTGGTGCAGGCGTGTGGGGAGCGGGGCTGCGGTCGGAATGTGGCGCACCATAGATATGTTTTTTATTTTCACTAATTAAATTATTAGCAAAAATAAAAAACATATCTATGGCGCACAGTGCGTGTTTCCAAACCTCTGGTGCCACTGCCTTGGTGGTGTGTCTGGGCCTAACTGGTGGTGGGCTTGTGGGGAGCAGAGCTGTGGTCGGGCAGCATCTCTGGGGCCAGGCTCCATTAACAGAAAGCACTCATGTTTGAGCGGCGCACACATGTGCGTTCCCTCCATTGACAACAGCGCACTAGATGCGTTTGTTAATTGCATCATAAATTGCCGGGTATTACCAGGAATGGAAACATTCATTGTGGAGGCTGCACCAGCAATGCGAGATATAAAACATATCTATGTCGCGCCATGTTTCCAAACCTGCCTTGGCTGGATGGCCCATGTGGACGCTGACCGGAACAGTGCTTGGAGTTGTCGAGACAAGCAGTCACTGTGCAACTTTGCTTTAAACGGTTATGCAGCTTATCGGGAGGAGACTGGAGTGTTATAGAGAGAGGAAAGCAGCGGGTGGGAAGGGGCATGACAGAGAGCGTGAGCTTTTTTAAGCATGGCATGGGTTGGGGAATGGCTGGACTGATGCCCTCAGATGGAGAGGGGATCACCTGCTTGAAGTGGATTGCTGCTGGCAGCGTCACTCCTAAGGACATTAAAAGCATTCTAATTCCTTTCAGTCAGTCTAGCAGAGCTGGGCCCTTGCCTGCTATGCTATGTGCTTGCCACTGCCAGGCACAGCGCCTTTTGTTTGCTATTTACACTCGGAGGACCACAAACCAGGAAGCCCTGTGTGCCAAATTGGCCAAGCTAAACACTAATTTTTTCTAATGAAAAATGTAGCTATTGTTTGAATGTGGAGTTTGTGGTCAGCAAGCTGTCACCTTTAGTGCTGTCCACGTGCTGGGATCTAAAAGCGACCTTGTACTGTTCCTTTTGACTCATTACCTTGTTTTGTGCAGCTGACCTTCCTACAACCACTCGTTCCACCAAAGGTCAGAGCAGCCTTGCACTTTCCCCGAAAGTGACAAAATGACTGCTGTCTTGCAGAAGTACCAGGATGAGTAGTGTCTAACCAGTCCTCAGCCCTCTCACCTCTACAAAACAACAGTGATCCCAGTCAAAAAGTTGAAACAGATAAGCAATGTACCTCATTTGCTGAATGAGGCCCCACACACTCAATACGGATTTTACCTTAAAGTGCAAAATGCAAACCCGTCATTCGCGAAGTGGAACCACTGATAAGCGTACCACTGTGGATGAACGCACAAGCGCTGAGCCACCTTGGACACTGCGGGCACTTCATTGGCATGACTCACTGATCTCATACCAACTCAACCTTTGTTAGTTTTGGCTAAAGTGCCACCTATAAGCTGAAACTATGACATTAGAATACAGCTCGGGTGAAATGGCATGTGAGGCAGGACACAACCCTTGTACATATTGTTGGGTTATTTACTCGCCCATTGACTGCCCACAGCCATGCTAATTCCTATTACCATTTCCACCTGCTTTCTGCCCCTCTCCACCCAAAACAAGTCCAAAGGTTTTTGACTCCTGTGATGTATTTGAGCTAGATTTATCAAGCGTTACCATCCAACATTGAGCTTAAAGTGCCTGCCAGTGTGTCTTCTGAGAGTTAATGACTTAACTGGAACTGTAAAAGTGCTCCTGGTGAAATTAATATGTCAACCAGGTCTGCCTTCAGCCATTCCATTTATAAGCACTATGCCTGACCTTCACTGAAGTCCTGTTAAAAACATGCTTTGGTAAAGCCAACAGTTTGAGCTTGTGTATCAATATTAGGCATTCGCCAGGCAGTGCTATTATATGCCCAGGTACTCTCAACACTTTGCAGCTGCTACCATCAATAGACAGTTAATGCCATTACGGCAGTGCCTGGCAAATGCCTTTCCCATGCCTACACAAAAGCGAAAACTGTTGGCATTTCCGTTTAAGGATGCATTTTATCTGTGTGCTCTTCCCATCAGGGGAATAGGGATGAAATGGATTAGGGATGCATGATGTCTGAGAACCTTTAATACTGGAAGAAATTGTTCTCCTCTGCAAAATATGTAAAGTCTCAGGTCCCTCGATCATTGAATTTCTACTTTGAGAGATCCTGAACTTATTTAAAACATGCTTTAAATGCACTCATTTTGACTAATTGAATTCAACATTTTCTTAGGGGATACTCCCAATACCCTCATAGAAGGGTTGGGCAGATGCGCTATGCTCGCTCGTTCAGCGAAATATGGGGCCACTTTCAAAAATATTTCCAGGGCCACTTTTGGATCCCAGTCCGGCCCTGGGGGTAAGGATCTTGTAAGAGGTTCATGCAATTTAGATAGTCTGGCGCAGAGTTTAAGGTTTCTAACCATAGTGGTTGCAAGAGCTCTTGGGCCTGCAGTACGGAGGTGGTTGGGATAGGTAATGCTGTCGTTTTTGACAGGATAGATGAAGCTTGACCAAACTCATAGGGGGGGAGCCACCAGTCAGTGTTCTAAGGTACTGGTTAGGCAGAGTTTAATGGCCACTATTGCCATGTAGATAATATGTAGATGTTTAGCAGGTAGTGGTATGCAGTAACTATGCGTCTTGACAAGGGTCAAGGAGCGTGACTGGGGAGCACTGGGAACTGGGTCAGAATATCCTGGCAATAAAGGTAGAGTTGACAGACTAATGGGGATAGTGATGCAGTTCAGGTAGGCCGTGATAAACAAGTGACAAGTGGAAGGGGTGTGTGAAGCACCTGCTCTCAGGCAATTTACGCACAATCCTAAGTGGGAACAATACCATGTAAGCACAGCTGAATTATATAAACACAATGTGAATGTCAAATAGGCAATAAAGTACATCAGTGGTCTGTATCAACCAGTAGGTAGCAGGTGAATACAGTATGTAGAGCACCAGATTCTTAACGGGTAGTGTGAGCACCATCGGGTGGGTTGGAACAATACAATGGGACAGGAAAATTGTCTAATAAATGTCTAATCAATAAGGCAGTACAAATAGGGCAATAGGGTGGCAAATACTACAAAATGTCGTAAATGCGCAATCAGCACCGGGTAGAATCAAGGCAATGTAACTATATTCCAGTTATAAAGAGGACACAGTATGCAAAACACTTGGTCACAGTAACGTTTTGAAGCGCAAGGCACAGTTAGGTTAACAGCGGTAGGTAGTGCACACAGGCAAGGGTAGGCAGTAGTATTGTAAACACAGTTGCCATTCGCTCAGGATAGAGTATACTAGACACAGATACCAAAGGTCAAAATGGGAACAGTTGCAGGGGCCGAAGATCGGTGGGGGTACGTTTAGCATCGGCATCGGACTGCAGCGAAAGGCCAAGAAGTGCAGTCTAGGTCTACCCTAGTACTATGATCAGGTCATGGGCAGGGGGATATCTAGCGCAGGGTAATATTAATGTTAATCAGGGAGGATGGGCTAGATTGTACAAACCGCAGATGAATACAATACATACAATGATTGATTCCTCAAAATGGTACGTTCAAATAAAAGCATTGTACATTTAACTTTTAGTCTGGGGACAATTGGTGGCAGTCGATGCAAGGCAGTTCACGGTGACAGCATGTTCAAAGGTCATTGATGGACTTTACATTTGGCTTTAAAAGCTGTGAACGATATAATGTTTTGAACTTGCTCTTGGTCTCAGAAAGTTAGTGTGGACTTTCAGCGTCTATTGGCCGCACGTTGCGGCGGAGGGGTAGAAAACAATATAGTGTTGGGTGTAAAAGTTACCTTAAGAACGCTTGTTCAGGGAGACGGGCCACAATGACCAGGGGGTCTGGCAGACGGCATGAACGGCTGGTGACAGGCTGTGGACAGGTGAGGACCTTGTTTCCCTGGGCCTTGCTGATTAATTCGAGGTCGGTTGCTTGGGTCTTATAACAGGTATCAAACATGAGGCCTATAGTGGTAATTAAGGCATCGCAATCATATAACATAAAGCTGTTTTCCTCCAGCAATGGGTTTGCCCAAGCGCCCGCTGTTCTTCCAAGCTATGACAAAACACGTGCAGCCTTTGTGGTGGAATCGGGGAACGATGCAGGTCGACATAGGAAATGTAATCGGCACTGGTTGATAAAAGTCCGATACTTTTTAGGATTCCCATGAAACCGCTCAGGAGCGGTTGGGGAAACTGGGTTGACATGAGTACCGACACCCAGAACCGGACGCCACCTGAGGAGCAGATGCCTCCGCTCCAACAGGGCATGTTGATGCCTGTAGATCATCAATGCGACGATGAGTAGCCTGCTGTGCTGCCGTCATGGCTGCACGTAGCTCAGAAACCAGGGGTGTCAGATTGTTGAATGCATCATCGGTCTCCATTTGTAATGGCTTCTGATTATGTTGGGACTCACCGTCAAGGTAACACACCCATTGGAGGGAGAGCAGAACCAAAGAAGCCTTAACAGTAGCCGAAGAATTCTTCCTCCAATTGTAACCCTCTGCTGTGAACACAAAACAGACAGAGGAATCTAGTAGGTGGAAGAGGAAACACACATCCACGACACACCGGCTGTAGAAACAAGACAAAAGACAATTTACTAACACAATCAGCCGTTATTCAGACAATCCCTCCTATAGCACATAAAAGAACCAAGCTCAGGTTGTAGAGGGTAGGCAGGTCGGCATACGTACGTAGGTGGACGGGAGGTGTAGCTAGGTCCCCAGAATTGTCCCAGTAATGATCTGATGTGAACAAAAATGACTAGTCAGGGAATACTAGAAGGAACTAATAGAAACAGAAAAAGCCAGAAAATAAACTCTTCTTACCAAGCTACCAGGAAGTCAAGGTTGTTGGTCAGTGTCCATGAAGTTCTGGAATCCTACCCAGACGGCACGAGGACGCCTGGAGGAGTCAAGGAGTTTCAGTAGTCCAGAATCCCAAGAAAGCCTACCCCGACGGCACGAGGATGCCTATTGGGAGTTGGCACACACAGCAAGTGTCTCTAGTCCTCGTGCATTAGGTTTTGGGATGGCGATGAAGTTTTCCAGGACATTTAGTGATTTTCCATGTAAGAAAGTCCTTTATAATATCAAAGTCAGCAACGTGCGGGTAGTAACAATAAGTAAGATGTGAGGCTGGCGCAATCCATTAAGCAGTCCGATTTGTGTAACGTGCGGGCAACAGACAAAATAAGTCGTGAGGCACAGGCATTCCGTTAGGCAATCTGAGTTGTTTTAACGTGCGGGCAGCAGACAGGGTGTGAGACATGAGACGGATGCAGTCCGAGTCAATTAACGTGTGGGCAGCAGGTAGGGTACAAGACGTGAAGCAAACGCTGGCCCTGCAACAGACCAGGCCAAGTCAGATAACCGGGAGCGAAGTACCAAAGGGCAAAGCAAAGCAAAGCAAACCAGGAAACAAGCCATAGTCAAAATCTCAGGAGCGGAATGAAATAACATAACGCAGAAGTCCAAAAACACTTCAATCAGAAGCGCCGACCAACGCGTATGGGCGGGCTTTGTCCCATTGTTGTACGCATCCTTGTCTGATGTGACTTAGTACACTGCTGGATGACATGCGGAGAGACGCTCCCACCGTTGCCATGGTAGTACATACCGCATTAGGAACGGCGCCCGCCTGTGAAGCGAGGAAGACTGGGACAAAAATGTATAATGGCAGCGAATCACACTGGACGTGTTCCAGGTCGGAGCTCGAGTAGTGAGAACAGTAGGCGCATTAGCCAGCCCACGCGTGTCGTGATTCCTGACAGTACTGGCGATTTACCCAGACTACACTGTGCGGGTGCAGCGCCTGAGGAGTTTTTTCGGCCTGGCATAAGACAGACTACGGCTACAAGGTTCAAAATACATGCCTCTGTGTCCTGCCAAATTGAAAATCCTCCATAATGGGAAATCCCACTTCTTTGAGATGCTAGATGAGGTGAACCAGTGGATAGATGCCAATAAAATGGTCCCATTGAGAGAGAAGCTGGACACTAATTGTTGAGGAGGGGACTGGACAGAATTGATCTGTAGGGCTCCAGGGATTGGAGCTAGAACTTGCACATGCTATATGGGATGATGGGAGTGATCGGTCGGGGGCTCGTGCAGAGGGTACATGCTTGTTAAATATTTCTTTGGGGTTCTGGTTGGGCCAGCAGGTATGACCCCAGTCATGTTTTAATTCAGGAATACTGAGTTTTGGTATTCGCCTGCCAGCCTCTAACCGGATAATGGAGGAAGGGAGGATCGAATAGCATGCTATTAGGATGTGTAGTTATCTGGTGGTCTCCTGGAATGTACAGGGGTTGAACAGCTACATTAAACATAATAGAGTGAGCATGTACCTGCACAGGAAATGTGTGGGGATAGCTCTGCAGCAGGAAACACACTTTACTGCTGAGAAACGGGGTACTATTATAGGGAAATGGGGGGCTGGATACGGGTTGACTTATTCCACGTACGCCAGGGGGGTCCTTGTATATGTAGTACCCTTCAAACTACAGGAGGTATGGACAGATGATGAGGTGAGTATGGTCCTTATTCATGGCTATGTGTAAAATAGGGAAGTGTGCTTTGTTAACATTTATGCTCCCAATCATGATGCCTCTTGTTTCTTCCGTTCATTGTATTCAAGGCTTGCACCTTACTGCGAGGTCATGTTGATTCGGGGGGAGGGGGGACTTTAACTGCACGCTGGACTCTAGAATAGATAGATTGAATATTAAATATATGAGGCCGCCTATGCCGGCAAGAGTGCTGATAAAACTGCTGAAAGACCTGGAGGTGGATGAATGGGGATTGCAGGGCTTATTCTTATTTCTCAGATCCACATAGGGTTGGGGGGGATGGCCTTCCGGCAGAATGTTATAGGCAATACATTGCAGAGATAACCCAAAGGCTGTTGGAGACGTTTGAGTGAGCCTATGAGCCGGGTGTAATACCTTTGAGTGCAAGAGAGTTGATGATAGTGCCGATACTTAAATTGGGTAAACCCCCAAATAACTTTGAATCCTATAGGCCGCTCTCCATTGTAAATCAGAACTGTAAGATTCTCACAGCTCTCCTAGCGGGGAGGTTAAAATGAGTAATCGGGACTCTGAATCACCCGGAGCCTCTGGCCGAGTTTCTGCAATTGTAATTCGGAGAGACGGGGTGACGGTGGATGGGGACCAAGCACGTCATTGCATTATACACAGATGGCATGCTGCTGTATGTTCAAAATCCAGAGAGTAACCTGTCGTACATATTAGAGGTTCTTGATAACTTCTCAGTGCTCTCTGGAATAACCATAAATTGCGGTAAGTCATGCATTTTTCTGATGGCAGATTTGATGGGCAAAGACTATGCAAACCTTCCTGACCTGGGGATGAAATGGGCCACAGAAACATTTTGATATATCGGAGTGAATATATGCCATGAGGGTCCTCACATGAACAGGACACCCTGAAAGTACTGGGAGGCATAGAGAAGTCAATGGGATTCTAGAAAAAGCTGCCCCTGTCAGTGATGAGTTGAGCAACGCTGATAAAGATGGTGATTCTCCCCCACTTGCCAGATAATTTTATTAATGTTCCCTTCGTCATCCCCAGGGCCACCTTGGCATGCTGAACACCATGGTGAGTGGGTTTATATGGGGGTCTGGGAGGCATAGGCTAGAGTTGAGCACTCTGTGCATTGACTATGCGGAGGGCAGTGTGAATCTGCCACATTTCGAAATGAGAGGGTCAGATACAGTTTGTGGCTATCAGATGAGGCCGGTTGGACTCAACACTGTTTACAGGAGGCAGTATCTATTAAAAGAGGTGTTGTGGGTGGATGAAAAGCAAATACTCAACTGTCCGCACATATTACAGCTAGGCAAGAGAATCTGATCCAGAACCCGTAAGGTTTTCGAGAGCCCTAGTCCCCAAACATACAGCTGGCCGCAGTTTATGGGCAGAGAAGGTCAAATCTCTATACGATTAGGGCTCACTGGGAAGACGGAGGGAGTATTGCGTGGGGGAACCTGTTTCGGGAGGGCACGCTGTTGGAGTTCTCTGAACTGGTGTGAGAATGTGGGGTACATGTCGGCCAATTTCAGACTCGTGTGAGCCTGATTAAGGATGCTAGGGCCATATGGCAGGGGTTCCTGGGTGATTGAGAATATGATGCTACTCTGGCACTATTATACGATCTGTCGGAAGGGGGACACAGGGTTTCTAGATTATACAGGGGGGAATGTGGCTGAGACTGCAAAAAGAACAACTCAAAAGTGAAATCCAGGTGAGAGGAGGACCTGGGTACAAAATTTGCAGAAGCAGAATGGGCAAATGATATGATATGGCATTTATAACGCGCCTGTACACAAGTGTTTGCAGGCACGACAAGACAAGGGGGAGGAAACAAGGGAGGACAAAATAGCGATCTTACTAGGCTTGTGTGCGGGGAAGAGGGAAGGGGACAAGTGACAGGGAGGAGGGGAAGGAGTGAAGTGCAGTTAACTCAAGTGCAGCCAGCAGGTGGCTCATAAATGCAGAGAGAAGGGACTGTAGGGTTGCAGATACAGACCCTTAAGTGCTGGGGAGCCTGGAGTCAGTTCAAGGGCAACTGGACATGCAGAAGCATGGGCCCGAATTCTGGGGGAGACCAGTGTGTGGAGCAGTCTGGTGCGTCAGCAGGGGAGAGGAAGGGAGAACGTGAAAATGAAGGTCTGAGTTGCTTCCAGAAACGGAAGTGGTTCAGCTAAAGTTTGAGAGAAGCAGGAGGCTGTTCCAGAGGGAGGCCCCAGCCGAGGAGATAGATCTGCCAGCAACTCTTTGCTTGGAGAAGCGTCTGACCCTCAGAGAGTTGGAGGTGTGGATTAGCATAGAGCTCGAGAAGGAAGATGTTTCAGAAGAGAAAGTTGGAGGTAGAGCAGTCCCAGGCCCCAGATGAGATTTCAGAACTGAGAGATACGATCAATGGGCTTGAGGCCAAGGACAAGTCTTGCAGTCCTGTTCTGGATAAGTTGCAAAGGTTGAAGAGTAGAGGCAGGAAGATTTAGAAAGAGACTGTTGCAATAGTCCAGCCTAGAGAGGACCAGAGCTCTGGAGACAGTGAGCTTCTGGGGGAAAGTGAGAAAAGGAAGAATACCTATGAGGAGGTGCAGCTGAAAGTTTGACTTAGTAGAGATGTCAAATGCGTTGCTCTACATCAAAAGGGTGTCCAGGAATAACTGGTTTAAGCTTGCCCAATTGTACGTGTTTCATAGGGCATACAAGACACCATATAGGATAGTGAGTTTCTCTGGGTTGACCTCCACCTGCTGCCCTAGATGTGCAGATGAGAGGAAGGATATGATACACATGTTCTGGAAGTGTCCAGCAATACAACAATGTTGGTTGACGATTGCAGCTTGGAATTATATGTTCAGGGGGACCCCAGAGGCTTGTGTGTTGTTCGTGTGCCCTGGGCCTTGTACCGCTAAGCATGCCACTAAGGTGATGGATTTGGCTTGCATAGTGGTGCAGTGCAGAATTGCCATGGCGTGGAGGCCCTCGAAGGGTCCGTGGATAGAATTCTATTGGATTGATTTTAAACAATGGTCAGTGGCCAAATGCACAGTGTGGTATAGGGCGATGTGTAGAGGAATGCGCAATGTGAGTAATAATATTTTGGCCTGGAACAGTCAATATTCTCGTCTTTGGATGACCAGCCCCCTTGAGGGAATATGAAATTTAAGTTAGTGGTGGGAATTAATGTTAATGGGTGGGAAAGGATACCAGACTATTGAGAAGCAAGGCACCGCTTCCAATGTCATCACATATGAACGCGGCTCCCTGTCTAACCCTGGACTCATGGAATACTCGAGGTTTTTCCCATCTGACAAACAATTCCGACATAAACTTGGGATCTTTTGACATCTTATGTCTCCAAGAAATATGGATGCTTAAAAAACCAACGATTGATGGCTTTGAGATTGCCTTCTCACCAGCCCTGAGAGGAATTGCGGGTAGGCCGAGGGCGGGCCTATTAACAGCAATCCGTATAGGATCCCACCTCCAACTGTTCAAGGTCATAAAAGAAGATCCTCACATCTTAGCCACCTTGATCCAACAACGCCTACAACAATTGGGCATAAACCAACAGAAGAGTATAATGTACCTTTTGGTAAACGTTTACTGGAATCCAAGGGAGATCCCGACAGAACTATTCCTCTCTAAAATTGAAGACCTACTGGACGACGTAAGATCTAAAGACACAATTGATAGCATCAACATTTGTGGAGATTTGAATGCCAAAATTAATCTAAACCAACCTGAAGATCAATTTAAAAATTCTCGGTCCAGCGCGAGGATAAACACCACCTGTATTCCAGGCAGCGCTTCATGCAGAGGGAACAAATGGGCTAATCTTATGGAGTCCAATAACCTGCACAATACTCACTCCTTAAGAAAAAGTACTGATCCTGTCACTCCGACCTGGGAACTAGCAGGACGACATGCAATCCTAAACCATGTATCCCTCACCAGCGAACTCTTTACCCAGGTCACTAGTTTCGAGGTCACTCGTACACTTCATAGTGACCATAACCTTTTGAAAACAACTTGGGCCAATTTTCCTTTAACTGCCAACGGATCGCAAGCGTTTATGTCTACTAATATTGAGACAAACGCAAATGCCACTCGCCTACGGCTAAAGGAGACAGCGATAACGGATATAATGTACAGCTACCGACAAGCAAAAACACGAAACATGCAAAATGAGGCCATGAGTCTCACGGATTATTGCCCACTATTGCTACCTTGGCAGGCGGAAAAAAAAATGGAGACATACCCATACCAAAGGCACAACATTATAACAATTTGGTCTTAAGAGAAAAACGACTTGCCATGCGACGAGCGAAAAGAAAACTCTTCGCCTTCCTTCGATTGTCAATATTTTGGAAGCACGAGTAGCAACCAAACAATATAAGAACTGACTAAAAGGCTACAAAAGTCAGCTTTATCAAGAAGATTCTGAATGAATGTTGCAAGCAACCAAAGGCATTTTGGTCATTGATACCATCTAAAAACCGCTTAGCACAAGACAAGTTAACAACTAGTGTTCCAGAAGAGTCCTGGTTCACTCATTTCTTAGGTCTTTTTGCATCGCCACTACACGCATTTGACTTTCCTGGTGGAACAAATAACAAATGGGATATAGATCTCATCCCAGATAACATCGAAAGTAAAATCAAAAAACGTAAGTCATCCCGCGCTCCTGGCCCGGATGGATTTTCCAATATGGACCTAACGTCTAATCCTGCTGGCTTGTCGATCTTAGTGGCAGTATTTTTCGAATCCTGTGCTTTAACAAAATCCATCCCCCTGTCCTGGAAGACGGCTAACGTTGTGCCAATATATAAATCGGGTGAAAGAGGTGACCCTAACAACTATCGCCCTATCACACTGCTCGACAGCATTGGAAAGCTCTTTGGTTCATTACTCTTAGACAGTTTCAAGGCCTGGGTCGTTTCATCGAAAGGCTGGGACCCATTTCAAACCGGCTTCACAAAGAATCTAGTGTTAGAAGGTGCCCCTCCTCTGTTTTTGGCCTTTATTAACCTGTCCAAAGCTTTTGATATGGTCAATAGAGACAAACTCTGGAAAAAGCTAGTCAATTGGAACTGTCCTCAGTCGCTGCTGGATCCTATACACAAACTCTACTCTCAGACATCTATGAGAGTACGACTCAACGGCACAGGCCCACTCTCAGCTGCGATCCCTACGAGTCGTGGAGTGAAGCAGGGATGCCCCTTGGCGCCAGCCCTTTATAATGCTTATACAGGAAATTACCAACACTGTGAAAAAAAATGTCAAGGCATTCCCTCCAACTTTGGGCTCAGAAAAGGTCAGCAGGCTGCTTTATGCTGACGATATCATTCAGATTGACCAAACCCAGATCTGGCTCCAGAGGAAATTGGACACCTTGAATGAATATCTTAAAACGAACGATCTGGAGAGCAACACGATGAAGACCAGTGATGCGATTGGTCAATTCAGCCAAACGAAAAGCCCACAGTGCGTGGTTCCTTGCAGGTGTACGACTGGAAGAAGTGGAATGCTTTAAATACCTAGGCATTACTTTCAGCAACAAAACCAAAGAGCAACTGATGCAAGAAACACTGATTCTCCAAAATAAAACCTTGTCCAACCAAATGATCTTGATGGACAAAAAATTTGGTTGCTTTTCACTTAAAGCAGCAATCAATTTTTATAAAGCGAAAGTGGTGCCGGCACTAACTTATGGAGTCGAAGCCATGCCACACATCCCTAAAACCATCTGGCCGAAATTAGAAGGCTTTCTCTGGAGGAAACTACTCTGTTTACCAGCTTCGACCCTACTGGCCTTGATAAGAAGAGAACTTAGTCTTATTTCACTTAAGGGCACGGTGTTTCTTAACAGCCTGATTCTCTATAGGAAAATAAGATCGTCCAAAGAAAAAATTCACACTCTTATCCACGAAGAAATGAAGGTACGAATAAAATGCTGCAAGTGTGGATTACAATCAGACAATTCTGGAAGAGCTAGGAAGCACAGAAACTCCTGACCAATCCAAAGAAGTCAGCAAAAAAATGCAAAGAAAAAGACTGGTGTGACACACAGTCGAAAGCACTGAGCTATAAGTCAGCAGCCCACTTACCTTTCTTTGCGCAAAAAATAAATCAACCCCTCGATTACCTACTGAAATTCCCAAACAAGAAAATCCACTCAACTTTTCTACGAGCAAGACTTAACATCCTGAAAACCAAGGAAGTATTGGGAATTCGTGGTAAATCAGAGGACAACCTCCGTCGCTTCTGTGTGACGCCTGACACGATAGAAACCCTGAAGCACCTGACCCTCGAGTGCCCAGGCTTAATCTCCAACAGAGAAATCCATCTTGGGCATCTACTTTCAGAATTTTCAAGAATGGACGAAGATTACTCGTGGACGTTCTTGATGAATGGTCTAAGTCGAAGGCTAGTTATAGCAGTGGGAAACTTTCTGCTTAGCCTCAAGCTGGACTCCCGATCTTAGAAGGTCTTACACGAAAGGACTTTTTCCTCGCAATGTGACCCAAATAAATTTTAAAAGAAACAAAATGAAGAAACATATCGATCTCATAGAGGATACGACTCAAATTGTAAAAACTGTACAGTTAAACACAATAAAAATAATTTTAAAAACTAGGTGGGTACTCTGGAGGTGTGTGGGGAGTCCCCATTGGCAGTGGTTACGGGGCATGGCCCTGGATGTTCTCCTTGAGAAAAGCGTAATATTATTGCTCAACTATGGCGTTGTAATGCAAGCTGTTTTTAAGTATGTTAGTTTTGTTAGTTATAATGTTAGTGGAGAAATATTGTAATCGGTCATGCGTTGATAATGGCAGGATGGAGTTAAAACTTGTACTGTTGCTAAAAATGTGAATAAACAGATTTAAACAAAAAATGAATAGTGAAGTGACGATGGGAAAGACATTGAGCGAGGCTCAATGGAAACTCGTCTGTATGCAAACCGCCATATATCCATACATGGTCGCTTTAGAATGATACACTACAAATTTGTGCACCAGATTTATTCTTCACCGCTTGCTCTACATAGGTTTTTTCCGGACAGATCTCCGGCTTGTAAGAGGTGTGAGGGGGGGGGGGGGCGGCAGATTTTTTTCATGTTGCATGGCAATGCCCGAAGATTTGCGCCTTTTGGGAACCTGTAGTGGAGGCAATGAATGGTATGTTGCAGTCAGCGAGGGAATATGACCCAGAGTTGTGGCTACTGCCCCTAATTGAGGGGGGGGGGGCTAGTACTGAGAAGAAACTTCTGGGAATGGCTACTGTGGTTGCCAGGTCCCCCGTGGCAAGGGCTTGGGTGAGACCTACCGCTCCCACGTTTTAGCGCTGGTTGGATAGCATGCGTCTATGCGAACAAAGAGAAACTAGTTATGCCAAGAAGCTTCCTGCCTCCAGTCGCCCATCAACTATTGGCCCCCATTCAGGAACTATTTGCTGGAGATCGGCCAGGAGGCCCAGTTGCCAGAACCCACCATGAGTTGGATTCACTATCCGCGGATCAAAAAGGTGTCTGTTGATGCAGGGTTGTGGCAGACCGCCGATGGTTAAGAACTGTTTTGTGACTCTATTGCACTCTTCAATGATATGTGAAGCTGCTTTTGTCTTTCGGTACCTATGTGAGTGAGTGAGTGGGTGGCTGGGGTAAGGTGGGTTGTTTGAGTTTTATGATGTTTGTTGTAGTCTTACTAATAAAGAGAGGTTAAAAAAACAAAAAATAGAGACCTGCAATGAATGTAGTTAATGTTCGTTTTACTCATAGGAGACTACTGCCACTTCAAGAAGTCAGTGCGTCTGTAGATTTCCTGCAATAGGCTGCAATGGTGGTTAGCCATCAGTTTTCTTTCTTTGCTTGCTTGGCAGGAACCATGAACACAAACTATAATCCTTTAGCTTATTGTGAGTTTATTTTCTTCAGGGTTTGTTGGCTGAAAACCATGTTTTGTGTCAGTTTTAATTACTTTGTGCTTCAGCAAACACTCCTTTTGATCACCATTTGTGTCTATGGATGAGCATGATGTGAATGATGCCACAAAGGTTTTGTATTGTACATTGTACGGAAGACAATAGGCTTCAGGTGAGGTTAGGGTTCCTTGGACCCTTCTAGTCATCAAGCTCCTGTATCAAAATGGTTGCCTTCTAAAAGGCCAAGGAGGGGAAGAGAACTTTGTTCTACTAGGTTCAGTGTGTTCCACATTGCTCTGCCGAAAGGCTGTCATTAATCTTTTTCCACCGCACTTGCGCCGATATATATGGTGATATGCTAATTGGAGTCAGCGCACGAACCTTTGAATAACCAAACTAGTAGAGACCCCGCATATCCAGGATAATCGGCATAGCCCTCGAAGAAGAGCAGGGCTCGAAACATGTGTCGGCTTGTTTAAATTAAACTTTACTATGTGCAGTATTACTGACTTGTAATATTCTAATGAATTTTGTTTATAAGCGTTGACCCATTCTCCAGGATATATGCGCAGTGTGACTGTGTCACCCAGGTTTTTCTTAACTTCGTTCCACAGCCCGAAAAACCACAAGTCCTTCCAGACATTGCCATGACCACTGCAACATTGATGTTGAGGAAAGTATGAGTGATGTGCTACTATTTGTTGATGCTCTTCAGGTCAAAGTCCTTCATTATGGTGAGCAACAACACAGGGGAGTATGGAGATAGGCAAGGCCTTCTGGATTCAGGTCTAGTACTGCGGGGGATGCCATCTCACACTTTCCCAACCTTCACTTGAGTGACTTCACAGCACGGTTCTGGTAAGCAACGCAGCTTTAGCATATCACATTTCCTGGTGGACGTTTGATCTGATGGTGCAGGAGTTTGACTCTTCTCGGTTTGTCAAAGTAGAACCACGGAAAGTCTTCCAGAAAATCTAATAGATCTGTGTGCCTTTTCTGAATCCGGTCTTTCGGAAATTTTGGGCACCATTGTCTCAGGGTCAGTCGACAAGTCGTCTTGTTTTTTGGCTGGATATTGGGGTCATTGTGATTGAGATCTGCCAACCAATGGTGGAAGCACCAATCAAATAAGTTCACTTAAGAGATCTGTTCTTTCTTTTGCTTGATTAGGTTTTTCATTGCGGTAGTTTAAATGACCTATCACTACTGCCCCCGTCAAAGGACCATGCCATTTGGTGGTTAACTTGTTCTGACTAGTATACCTGGTCTCCTACATTAAAGGTCGGAAATTGGGCGCCTGTGTCATATGGTTGTTTTTGTTTGGCTTGAACTCTCATCAGATTTCTAACCGCAATGAACATATGAGTCTCATTCTCCCGAGTATTGGGAGAATTCATCTAGATGGAGCTCTTCTTCCCGGTCTTCCCGCTCCTCTTTCAGCATCTCCAGGGCATCATGCAGAGTTTGTTCATAAACCCAAAATGTTGGCCCACCACATATGGAACAAAGGGGCATCTGCCTTCTTCTAATTTTGAGCAATGATGAGTTTGGCTGTTTTGGGGATTAAAGTAATAATAGTTGCCCAATAGGGGTATAATTATGGGACATTGCCACCATATGTGAGCCATGGATCCAACCTCTGAGCACCCCCTCCAACACTGGGGAGAAACAAGGGGATACATTTTGTGCGATCAGGCGTAAGATACCATTGATAAAGGACTTTGTAAGAGTTCTCCATTATGATGGCACATATGGATTTTCTAGACACCCTGTGCCATATGATTTCCCATGACATCATTGAAATTGTGCGTTCCAGGACTTTCTCCCAACTCCTTAAATATGCCCCCATCTCCTCGCCCGTATCTTCTGCCAACAGTTTATATATGTTAGAAACCTTGTGACAAGAGAGGTGACACAATATCAACTTCTCAAAAGGCATCATGTCCCTTCCCCCTCCTTTCTTGATGTCAGGGTGAGAGACCCAGTGTCTGAGTTGCATGTAGAGAAATCTCCCCGATTCAGGTAGTGCGATTGTCGTTTTGTATTCCTCAAAGGCGAGAGGTGCCCCTTCGTCATATAGTTGACCCAGATGACATAGCGCACCCTCCTTCCATCTAGCAAATCCACCCATTACCAATTCCAGGGTAAACATTGGGTTATGGAAAACTGGTGTCATCGGTGAGGGGTGGGTGGTAAGCTGGTATCTGCAAGTCACTCTATCCCAATAAGTTAGGCAAATCAAAGTGGAAGGCAGTAGGGTGTGCCTTGCAGGTCGGTGAGATGACTGCAACCGGGTAGAGAATGCAAAGGAGCACTGAGCGATTCAAACACTTTCCAGCGCTTATTAAGTTGTGTCTGAGAAATCAAGTATCATTGACACCTGTACTGCCAGCAAGTATTGATGCACATTGGGCGCTGATACCCCTTCCTGTTGTTTAAGGCGGGACCAAAATGTTTGTAGCAACTCGGGGGAGGGAGGAGGTGAAGAGGCCAGGGGGTCCCTTGCCAAATGAAGTCCCAGATTTTGGATGTCAAAGATTTAAGAGTGAGATGAGGGGGGAGGGGAGGGGATGCTGAGCAGCAACGAACATGGCTGCTTAATTTCACAGCTCTGTGTCCGTTAAACACCCTGCCTTAACAATATCAGTGTATGGACCGACCCGCAGGAAGATCTGACAGCGGGGACCGAAGATCTGGAGGCTTCAGGCGGTGACTGGTGTTTAGAGCTGCGGTCAGGCAGGAGTCCTGATGTGCGGCGGGGTTCCTCAGCGGCTCCTTTGGTAAGGCGGCCCAGCAGCGGGAGCATGTTACTGATGATCATAGGCTGCACACTGCAGCCGCTACATGTCTCTTTCCCGTCCATGACATCTAGGTGTCCCAAAATGCAGAGGGAGCAAGTGCTGCGGGCCGCCGTGGAGCAAAACGACGGCTGGCATTGCTGCGGCCTCGGTGGGCCTTCTGGGATGAAGGCCTAGTGGGAGCACAGTGAGACTGCTCCCAAATTGATAGTCGTTCACACACCATCGGGGGTGTTCAGTCATGCAGTTGTGAAAGCTTAACCACTAAATCCATCTATGCTGACCAGCTAGATTTTCTTTTCAAACTGCAAGATCATCACTTCCAGCAGCCTGTGATTCTTAGTGGAGGTATGTGTTGGACTCTGAACAATGTCGGAGCTGCGGGTGAGCTCCACACCTAAAGACACAGCTGGGGGACTACACTATACTTCAGACATGTGCAGGTTGTGACAGGGAAGCTGCCATAACTGCTTCAGCTGGAACATTACCTGGAGGCAGGTCAGGCAAGGACTAGATAAACTGGCCTTGGCTGGGGAACGCTGGTGGGTACTCTCATCCCAGTCCTGACTTGTGGACGACTACTGGTGATTCACAACTGCTGGGTGGATTTGGGGAGGTGTGCCACCGGCACATTATGGGCTCTGGCCAGTGCTGCCATTTTTCGGAACCCTTAATACTAGTGGTTGGGAGACACTGATGTTGACCCCTGTAGACATGACCCATGGCAACGGGAAGAATAAGAAGGGCCCCATAGACTTGTACACCAGTACCCCACAAAGGGTTGCACCGGTGATCGAGACAGCGACAAAAGTGGGCATGGAGGATTCCCTCCCCTCTTCTGCCCCCCTGCCGACTCATCCTGGATCCTTATGAGGGCTATGCAGGTGGGGTTTGCCTCGGTAAACTCCAAACTAGACGACATTGTCACCAACATCAACTCCCTGCATACACAATTAGACAAAAAAAGTGGGCAGATTACTGCGGTGGAAACGCAGGGCAGCGATCTGGAGGACACAGTGGGGGGTCATGGCCAAGATCTTCAAGCATTTATGGAGGAACTACAGGCGGTATGCATTAAATGTGATGATCTAGAATCCCGTTACTGCTGTAACAATGTTCGGATTGCGGGAATCCCAGAGAAAGAAGCTCAAGGACCTATGGAGCCTTTTGTGGTGGGACTGTTGAATTCTATATTCAGTGGCGCGCAGTTCTTGGTTGAAAGAGTGCATCGTTCATTGGCTGCACTTCCTTAACCCGGGGCACCACGAGGACTTGATCCTGAAGCTGGCGAGGGGGAAAAGAACTCTCCAGTATGAGTCATCGAGAGTCCACGTTTGCCCCGACTTTTCTTCAGGGGTCCAAGCCGCCAGATGCACATTTGATCATGTCAAGCGCCTACTACGAGACAGGCAGATACAATACACCTTGATGTTCCCAGCCAAACTGCGCATACAACTCGCAGAGAGGTCAGTTTTTTTGAATCCCCTGAGGAGGCAGTGGCGTAGATTGAACGGTCTATACAGTCCCGTGTCGAGCCCCGGATGCAGGATGGAAAGATCGAGAATCCATGATGGTGCAATCACTAACGGGTGAATGAGCAGAGGTAATGTGTTGGACATTGATTGTTTTGTTGCTGTATTGACCAGCTTTGCCGTGCTGCTCATGAGAAGGCTGATCTGCAGGCTCGTGGCATGTGTCTCAGACATATTTCTTTTGCACTAGAACCTATTCAGCATACATTTTCTAGCACATAAATTGTTCTTCAAACCGTGTACGTGGCATATCCCATAATGTAGCTTTTTGTCAGTGGGATTTTTGCAAACTTTGGTATATAATTCTGCATCTTCTGGAAAAATTATCATGTGTAGATCGGCAAGCCTCTTATCAATCAATCAATAAATCAATTTGTTTATTTAGACAACGTGTCATAAAATTGTACAGGTAAATTAAAATCTTAAATGATAAACATCTATTTACACATGTTCAAACAAAGTCATTACTATGCAATACATCTAATCACAATTGTGCAGTCACTTAAGACCCTAGATACCTGGCAAACTTTAAAAAATGACACAATCATTTTGTTAACAACATATGGCTTCTTCCACACTTCCTTTACACCCAAAATCTAATTACTAAAATGATATCCATTACAGAGTATATATGCTAAAACACATTAATTTACAGAATTCATAGATTTATTCTTTATAGCTTGTTTCTGTTGTTGGCCTCAGACAAACTTAAAATCTTGGACCTCTCAAACCATGTTTTAAAAATAAATCTCGATATTACATAAATTGTGCTATTGTCCCCGTAGATTTACAAATAACCATTACTTCAGCAGATAAACATGTTATATTATCTCTGAGTAATGGATTTAGGTATCTAGCTTGTAGCATTGTATACCCTATGCAACAGAGTATGATGTGCTGTATTGTTTCTCCTGCTTCATTACAGCACGAGCATGTGTCCACATTTGTTTCATTTCATGAGAGTGTAAAGTGTCCTAAAGGGAGTGTTCCAAAATTAAACCTGATATACAAAGAGCTGGCGAGTGGGAGATGGATTACATCAAGAAATTCCTCAGAACCAATATTGGCCCTATATTCCTGCCTTCAGGTACAATTCTCACAAGACTCTCATACATGGTCTTCCATTTTCAGCATGTACTTATTTTTATTCTTAATGTTACCTGGGTGATCGCACAATTCTACCAAACTTACAGTGGTAAGAATGTTTTGACATGCTTGCACCTGGGAAGTGAAATGGCACCCTCCTGAGCAAATAAATCCTGGAATGCCTTCTTGAAATTTTCATGAATATGAGAAGACCACAAATATACTCAATATAAAACTGGTTTAGGATATATGTTACTCTGATTTGTGTCTACAGTAATTAATTTGGTGTGCTCTTGGGTAAACTCAGAATAGATTTTAAAATGTTTTTAAATCTTTTTTTTATAAAAAAAAGTTTTTCCCATAACCGCAGTAAGTATAACCCTGATAATAGTAATGTACTACAAATAACGCTGGTTATTCATTAAATAACCCTGGTTATTCATGTGATGAACTTTCACTCCCCTTTTCTACTATAACCCAGGTTATATGAAAATAACCCTGGTTATGAGAAAACTTTAGAATTCTGAACTTGGTCCAACAGCACCCTCCTACTCACCCCACCCCCCAACTCTGCAATTTCACAACCCCCCTTTCCTCATCTCCAGCTCTAGCCTGATGACATTTCATCCTTTTTCCTCCTGCAAATGACATTTATTTCACTTTTCGTGGTATTTCAAATAATATGGCAGATTTTTCATTTTTGAAAAGCCTCACTGCTACAAAGCACCATGGGAGATATAGCTATAATTTTGGGAGAAGGGGGTACCGCCTTCTCTGTCAAATTATTTAACAACTATTAGATGGAATAACCCCAGACTCCTCCTGGAAATCGAGTCAATGCTTCATGGCCAATTGTTTCATACCTGGTACAATAACGCCCACCGCTGGACTTTTTCTCTATGGCAAAATGAATGGGAGTAGGCCGAAAACAGCGTTTTTTGTTTTTGAGTAACTTTTTCATTTTTTAACTAAGCTTTCCCAAAATGTCCAGTCTGGATAGTCCGTGACAAACTTTTTGTTTGGCAAGACAGATTTGGCAAGACAGGTCCAAAAAGTACACCGATGGAGAAGCCATTGATGCGTCGAGTGTCGACCTCCTCGGTGCCACATGTGTCAGTCCCTTCGACACAATTGTCAAAACTATCAATGCTATCGTCAAAACCATCGAAGACGTCGACATCGACAGTTTCGATGTTTTCGGCTCCTGTGATGACTACCATAATGCCTACTTCAATTGAAAAAATGTATACACCTTTGCCACGAGCAGAATACTTTAAATCACTCTCTTCAATTTATGAAGACGCAGTGGAGTCCTCTGAGGAAGAACGACCTTTTGGGTTGCAATATGGGACACCATCAGTGCCTGAGAAACTTGTATCGGAGGAGTCTTGCATGAAGAATTTGCAAGAATGTCTTCATGAACCTAGTGGTATTGATACTTCCCCTGAGATTGATTTTAGAAAGGCAGACCATGCTGAAGTAACATACAGACAGCTAATGACAAGGGTCATGGAATATATGGGATGGTCGAGACCCATGCCTGTTTTTGAACCAGATGATCTCACAGATAAATTAGACAAAGGGCCACCGGAGGTCCCAATTGTCCCTTTCCATCAGGCTTTGCAAAGGAGAGTGTCTTCAAATTGGGAAACACCTGAGGTTATCCTGGCTATATAAAAGCCAAATACAGAGCCTCTAGTTCTGATCCTTTGCACCTCCCAAAGCACCAGACACCAGAAAGTCTGGTGTTGCAAGCAGCCACTTCCTCAGGTGTAGAGCAAATGCCTATCCCACAATACCGCAGGATAGATATGATAAACGTTATGACGCCATGGCCAAGAAGGTTTTGTCGGCCACCAGTATGCCTTTAAAATCTGCCAATGCTATGTGCACGCTAGCGAGATTTAAACACACCCTTTGGGAGTGCATTTCAATGGCGGCTGACCATATCCCCGAGGGGGATGAACGAGACGGTTTCCTTAACATTGTCAAGGACGGGAAAGATGCTATGTGCGAATCCCTCCAGATTGGTCTCAACTCTGTTGACAGCATCAGCAGAGCCATGGCGGCTAGTACAGTGATCCGTAGGTTTCCTTGGTTGCGAAAGTCAGGATTTGCCCCAGACGTCCAATCCAGACTTCTCAACATGCCCTTTGATGACTACAGCTGATGAGAGTTTGGAGAAGCTGTATACTTCCAAGGTAGTGGCCAAATTCCTTGGAGCTGCAAGAAGGCAAACTCTATACCACCCCGCAGGTGTGCCCTGGAGGGGTAGGTCATTTTGTTATTCCGCATTCGGAAGGGGCAGAGGACAGCCAGCTCAAAGAGGACATAAAAGATTTCCCTGTGGTGGACGGGGGAGAGGTACTAAGACTGCAACAGCAGCGACTGCCTTACCTTCAGCCACTGTGTCAGCCGCTCCAAAACCTCGCTGAGGTCTTTTTACATAAGACTACAGTAGCAGGCAGGTTGTCACAGCATCTGACAGAATGGCAGGCTATTACTTCAGATGCTTGGGCATTGGAAACCGTTGCCCAAGGTTACTGCCTACCTTTCCTGCAAAAACGTCAGTCATCCATCAGGGAACAACTCTTTGAAGGTTCCAGATCCGCTCCTTATGCAGGAGATTTTAACCCTGCTAGAGAAAGGTGCTATAGAACCAGTACCTGTAGTGGAGAGGAACAAGGATTGGTATTCCCCATATTTTCTAATCCCCAAGAAGGACGGAGGATTGAGACCCATCTTGGACTTAAGACTTGAACAAGTTCCTCAGGAAGGACAAGTTCAAGATGGTAACCCTTTCTCAGATCCTTCAGGCCCTCGAGCTTCAGGATTGGATGCTATCATTGGACCTCCAAAATGCTTACTTTCATATGCCAATCCATCACAAGCACAGACAGTACCTGAGAATCGCCAACGGCAAACCTCATCATCAGTTAAGGGTTCTGCCATTTGGGCTGACCTCCGCCCGAGGGTTTTCACCAAGCTAATGATGATTGTGGCAGCGAGTCACAGGAGAGGGGGGATTCACGTCTACCCTTACCTGGACTATTGGCTGATCAGGGCCAGTTCCCCGGAACTGGCCTTGGAACATTTCAGCTCCACCTGTCACTCCCGTCATAGGCTGGGCTTCTCCCTCAACTTCAAGAAGTCCCACGTGATACCATCTCAAAGACTCCAGTTAATCGGAGTAGTCCTGGATGCATCCCTGGGAAAAGCCGCGCCACCAAAGGTGAGGCCTCAAGACATTCTGCAGATGGTGACAAAATACCAGAATGCCCAACATCTACTGGCCTTCGATTTTCTGAGGTTGCTCGGTGTCATGGCATCCTGCTTTTTTCTGGTGCCAGAGGCTCGCCTGAGAATGAGATTGCTCCAGTGGGCTCTCAGGACCCAGTGGTCACAGTTCTCAGGAAGGATATCAGATCTACAAATCCCAAACACAGTCTCACTGGATCTTCAGTTGTGGGCCTGAAAGGAGAACCCTTTTGGCAACCATGGCCGGAGAGAACAGTAGTGATGGGCGCCTCACTCATGGGGTGGGGAGCCCATACCAACGATTTGACCATCAGCGGTCGTTGGTCTCCATCAGAGTCCACACTACATATCAACCTTTTAGAGCAGAGAGCAATCAGACTAGCGCTGAATGCCTTCCCATCTGTACGGGAAAGAATGTCCTGATAATGACAGACAACACAGTGGCCATGTACTACCTCAACAAAAGAGGAGGTGTAGTGCCACTACGACTGTGCAGAGAGGCAATGCAGCTCTGGTTTTGGGCAATACGAGAGGGAATCTCTCTGTAGGCAGTTCACCTAGCCTGACAGAAGAAAACGACGGTGGATGCTCTGAGCAGGCAGAACAGTCTCCCACAAGTGGGAACTAGCTCAGGAAGTCCTTCAAGAGATCTTCACCCTTTGTGGAACCCCTCAAGTGGATCTGTTCGCGACCAGTGGCAATAGGAAGTGCGACCTGTACTGCTAAAGGGAATTTCTCCCAAGAGGAGCTTTAGGAGACGTGTTCATGGTGGACTGGGAATTTCCACTCCTGTACGTGTTTCCTCCAGTCCACGTGATTCCGCATGTAATCGGGAGGTTGAGAAGGGTAAAAAAATACATGATCCTAATTGCCCCGGACTGGGCCAGGAGGACGTGGTACACGGACCTTCTAGACATGTCCATCTGCCCTCCGATTCGTCTTCCACAAAGAGAGGACCTTTTCTCGCGAGAGGAGGGTCGGGTTCTCCATCTGGATACCAGGACTCTCCGTCTTAACGTATGGTTTCTGAAAGGATGAGATACAAGGATTGGGACCTCCCGCAAAGTGTAATGGAGGTTTTGCTTTCAGCCGGAAGGCCAGCAACCAAATATTTATACCACTGCCGCTGGAATAAGTTCTGCAACTGGTGTAGAGATAAGAATGTTGTCCCTTTCTCATGGAATACACTGATGGTGTTATATTTATTACATCTGGCAAATCTGGGGCTCCAAAGATTAGGAATGTTTTTTTTTCGCCCCTCCCATCCTACCCTGCAGTAAAACATCTCTTGTGATTGCAGTCTACGCTCTCTCAGGAGGAGTAACCGTCAAGCACAAGGTAATACTCCATGGAACTGATGCCAATGGGCAGTGCGCATGCTAATTATACCTGCGTTGACGTCGAGGCGGAGGCCTCCGACAGACATCGACTCGACCAGGCATCGACGCACAGAGCCCTCTGCTGAAACATTTATTCGAAGGGATTGTGTCCTCCGACCTATTCCTCATCTTAGATATCTCCTTCCAGCTCTGCTGGCCTCGGAAAATTTTTCTCTAGAGGGCGCTGCGCGTCGACGTCCTCCGAGTCGATGTGCCTCGACAGCCGCCGTATCGACGTCGACGTCATCCTGCCTATAAAGGGCGCGCGCAGCGTCCGTTGCTCAGTTCCGTTTTTCCGCGCTTACTCAGTGCCTCGGAATACCGTTGCTCAGTTTTTGTCAGGTTAAATCTATTTACCTCGAGTTATTCGATCCGTACTCAATGGCTTCTTCGTCGGAACCGACAACTCCTCGATCCGGCTTCAAAAAATGCCGAGATTGTGGGAAAAAGATGTTGCTGACTGACCCTCACAGAGTTTGTCTGTGGTGTTTGGGAGCTGAACACCATTGTTCGGAGTGCGAGGACTGTATGTCCATGACAGCTAAGGCCCTGAAGGAGCGTAGGGGGAAGCTGGAGAAAGGTAAGACTTTTAAAGCTTCTTCTTCGTCGACGAAGTCGAGACATTCGTCTCCTCGTCACCATTCGCGTTCCAGGTCTCGGAGTGGGTCCCATCACTCCTCGAGATCGAAGCACTCGAAGAGGAGACGTCGAAGATCCCCTTCTCCGTCTTCCTCTTCCTCTGTTTCACCAAAAAGAATCCCTTGCCCCACGAAACATAGTTCCCGGGCTGAATGAGAGGAATTCCGCAAAAACATGATGAGCGTCTTCGAGAAAGCGGCCTCGACCCCCTCGAAGACTGCCGAGAGCGATGCTCTGGTTGAAAGACCCGAAGGTCAAAAACGCCGCGAGTCGCAGTACCCGGCGAAGGAAACCTCTCGAGCGCGTCTCGAACCCTCGAGTAGGACTATGACCTCCAAACCTTCCTCGAAGGTTCCATCGACGAAGGTTCCGTAGACGCCGAGGTCGGTGTCTTCGACGCCGTTGTCGAAGGGACCTTGTACACACGGGTCTGTCGACTCGACGCCAGCTTCGACACCGGCGTCGACGCCAAGAAAAGTCACGGTCACGACACACCCAGTGACTATCCCCAGGTCCTCAATGTCGATGGCTTTGAGATTGTCGAGTAGAATCCCAATTCTGTCGAGGTCATCGAGGCCTCCGCCTTTGATTTCGACGCCACGCTCGAAGCCTTCGACGTCGGCGTCGATGACATTGACGTTTTCGAGGCCGATTATGACAAGTTCGGCACCCTCTGCCTTGGAAATGGGATTTACACCCTTTATGACTTCAGAACAATTGAGAACTATGTCCTCAATTATGGAAGAGGGTGAATTGTCTGAACAGGAAGACACATTTGAGTTGCAGGGACCTGTAACCCCAATAAGAGAGGAATTTTCCTCTGAAGAACGCAGGTTAAAGGATCTTCATGATTCCTTACATGAGGCAAGTGGGTTAGACACTTCCCCTGAGGTGGAGTCTGCTAGGCCAGACCCGGGGGAGCATGCTGAAACCCCCTATAGAGCCTTAATGGCCAGGATCACAGAGTTTATGGGGTGGTCTGCACCTTCACAATCTTTCCAACAAGATGACCTCACAGATATTCTTGACAAAGGCCCACAGGAGGATCCTGTGGTGCCTTTTCATAAAGCTCTTCAGAGGAAGATTATGACGAACTGGGAAACCCCAGATGTCGTCCCGGCAGTAAATAAAAAACTGTCTACAAAATATAGGGTATCCTCTACAGACCCGGAGTTTTTGTCAAAACACCCATCCCCAGAAAGTCTGGTGGTACAGGCAGCATCTTCTACCGATGTCAAGACGGCTTATCCTACCGTCCCACAGGACAGGGACGATAAAAAATATGATGCTATGGCAAAGAAAGTTTTTTCGGCAAGTATCATGGCGTAAAAATCTGTTAATGCTACTTGCACCCTTGCTAAATTCAGCCATACACTTTGGGAGTGTGCTTCTACAGCGGCTGACTGCATCCCGGAGGGAGAAGAAAGGGAGGCGTTCCTGAATATCATACAGGACGGTAAAGACGCTTTGTGCGAATCCATCCAGACGGGCATTGATTCTGCTGAAAGTATCAGCAGAGCAATGGCGGCAAGTACAACAACCAGGAGATTCGCTTGGTTGAGAAAGTCTGGTTTTGCCCCTGATGTGCAAGCCAGGCTCTTGAACATGCCATTCGAAGGCTCTTCTTTGTTCGGGAAAAAGGCGGATGACAGTTTAGAGAAACTGCAAACTTCAAAAGCAGCAGCAAAATCCCTAGGCGCTGCAATCCGTCAGACACCTTTTCGTCCCACAGGAACCTCTGCGAGGGGCAAGTCCTTTCGCTTCTACTCCGCATTCGGAAGAGTTAGAGGACGTCCGGCTCAAAGGGGACAAAGAAGAACTACCCGAGGTGGACGGGGTAGATATTCAAAAGCCGCAGCAACAGCAGGTGCCTCTTTACCATCGGCATCCGCATCAGCCGCTCCAAAACCACTCTGAGGACTTCCCTCACAGGACACCTGTAGGAGGCAGGTTGACTCAACATCTGGCGGAATGGCAGGCTATCACGTCAGATGCTTGGGCATTGGAAACAGTTGCCCAAGGTTACTGCCTGCCTCTCCTACGCATACCTCAGAGTCATCCACCGAGGATCAGCTCTAAGAAAGCTCCAGATCCGCTCCTCTTGCAGGAAATTTTCGACCTGCTAGAGAAAGGTGCCATAGAACCGGTACCTGTAGCGGAGAGGAACAAGGGCTGGTACTCCCCTTATTTTCTCATTCTAAAGAAAGACGGAGGACTGAGACCCATCTTGGACTTGCGAGAATTGAACAAATTCCTCAGGAAAGACAAATTCAAGATGGTCACTCTTTCTCAGATCCTCCAGGCCCTTCAGTTCCAGGACTGGTTGGTATCTCTGGACCTTCAGGATGCTTATTTCCATGTGCCAATCCATCTCAAACACAGGAAATACCTGAGGTTTGCAATTGGCAACTCTCACTATCAATTTCGAGTGCTGCCATTTGGGCTGACCTCCGCCCCGAGGGTCTTCACCAAGTTAATGTCGGTAGTGGCGGCAAGTCTAAGGAGGGAAGGGATTCACGTCTACCCCTACCTGGACGATTGGTTGATCAGGGCTGTCTCTTCGGAACAAGCTCAGATCCAGCTAAATCACGTGTGCCACTCCCTTCACAAACTGGGCTTCTCCCTCAGTTTAAAGAAGTCACAAATGATACCATCACAGAGACTCCAGTTCATAGGAGCGATCCTGGACACTTCCCTGGGAAAAGCCTCGCCACCAGAGGTGAGGGCTCAAGATATTCTACAGATGGTTACCAAGTTCCAAGATGCCCAACGTCTCCCAGCCTTCGACTTTTTGAGGTTGCTAGGCCTCATGGCATCCTGCATTTTCCTAGTGCCAGAGGCTCGCCTGAGAATGAGATCCCTCCAGTGGGCACTGAGGACTCAGTGGTCACAATTCTCAGGGAGAATGACAGATCTTCTTCAGGTTCCCGACAGGGTGGCTCGAGACCTTCAGTGGTGGGCCTGTCAGGAGAACATTCTGAAAGGAGAACAGTTTTGGCAACCCTGGCCGGAGATAACAGTAGTCACGGATGCCTCACTCACGGGGTGGGGAGCCCACGCCAACGACTTGACCATCAGCGGTCGTTGGTCTCCATCGGAGTCCAGACTACATATCAACCTGTTAGAGCTGAGAGCCATCAGACTTGCGCTGAAGGTGTTCCTGCCAGCTGTACAAGGGAAAAACGTCCTGATAATGACGGACAACACAGTGGCCATGCATTACCTCAACAAAAGAGGAGGCTTAGGATCACTACCCCTGTGCAGAGAGGCGATGCAGCTCTGGTTTTGGGCAATCCAAGAAGGAATCTCTCTATCGGCAGTTCACCTAGCCGGAGAGAAGAACTTGACAGCAGACGCTCTGAGCAGGCAGAGCACAGTCTCCCACGAGTGGGAACTAGCTCAGGAAGTCCTTCAAGAGATCTTTGCCCTTTGGGGAACCCCTCAGGTGGATCTGTTCGCCACCAGCGTCAACAGGAAATGCGATCTGTTCTGCTCAAGGGTATTTCCCCCGAGAGGAGCTCTGGGAGACGCGTTCATAGTGGACTGGGAGTTTCCGCTTCTGTACGCGTTCCCACCGGTCCCTGTCATTCCTCAAATGATCAAGAGGTTGAGAAGATTCCGGAGAACCATGATTCTAATTGCCCCGGATTGGGCCAGGAGAACGTGGTACCCAGACCTTCTAGACTTGTCCATCTGCCCTCCAATTCGACTTCCACTCAGAGAGAACCTACTCTCACAGAAGGGAGGTCAGGTTCTCCATCCAGACATCAAAACCCTCAACCTTCACGCTTGGCTTCTGAAAGGTTGAGGTACAAGGATTGGGACCTCCCGTATGATGATATGGAGGGGTTGCTTTCGGCAAGGAGGCCAGCAACAAAGTCTTTATACCGCTGCCGTTGGAACAGATTTTGCAGCTGGTGTAGAGAACAGAATATCGACCCTTTTTCATGTGGTACACCAATGGTTTTGTCCTTCCTTCTATATTTGGCGAATTCAGGCATTCAAGTTGGCACCATTAAGGGCTATCTCGCAGCGCTATCCATCTTTAAGCACACTGCGGAAGAACCATCCTATTTCAAGTTACCCTTGGTAATACAGTTTCTAAAGGGGTTAACCAATGTTTATCCCCCAAGACCATTCCAAGTTCCCCTATGGGATTTAAACTTAGTACTAACTTTCCTGATGGGCACACCTTTCGAAGCACTCCATTCTTGTTCGCTAAGATTCCTTACCCTTAAAACTGTTTTATTAATAGCACTTACATCTGCTAGAAGGGTGAGCGAATTACAAGCTCTTTCTTGTAAACCCCCTCACACAATATTTCACAAAGACAAAGTTGTCCTGCAAGTGAAGCCTAAATTCCTCCCAAAGGTGGTTTCTGAATTCCATATCACTCAGAAGATTACCCTACCATCTTTCTATCCTCCTCCTCATCCGGGGAAAGAGGAAGAGAGTTTACACAGGCTAGACCCTAGAAGGGCTTTAAGTTTTTACATCAGTAGACTAGCCAGGATAAGACAGGCAGACCAGCTGTTTGTAGGTTACACAGGTCACAAGCTGGGGTTACCAATAACTAAGCAGAACATTTCCAGATGGATCATTCTAGCCATTCTGGAATGTTATAAACTGGCCGGGAAAGAGCCCCCTCAAAACCTTAGGGCTCATTGGACCAGAGGTATTGCAGCTTCATCGGCCCTCAAAAGAGGCGTGCCGGTTAAAGACATCTGTGCGGCCGCTACATGGTCGTCTGTCCATACCTTTACACGATTTTACAATTTGGATTCCTCCTCCAGTCAAGAGACTAGGTTTGGAAGGGCTGTACTGCATTCTATTCATCAATAGAAGACAGCGTGAAGTCAGTACTCCCTCCTCCAATAATAGAATACTGCTATGGGAGCCTATCTAAGATGAGGAATACGTCGGAGGACACAATCCCTTCGAAGAACAAGTTACTTCTTACCTTGTAACGTTCTTTCGACGGGATGTTCCTCCGACGTATTCCTCATCGACCCTCCCATCCATCCCCGCAGTTCTACTTCCCTTGTTGTTGCAGCTTACGCTCCTTCAGGGTGATTAGTCTAGTTCAGAAAGTATTATTGTGGGCTACAAAACGGAACTAAGCAACGGACGCTGCGCGCGGCCTTTATAGGCAGGATGACGTCGACGTCGATACGGCGGCTGTCGAGGGACATCGACTCGGAGGACGTCGACGCGCAGCGCCCTCTAGAGAAAAATTTTCCGAGGCCAGCAGAGCTGGAAGGAGATATCTAAGATGAGGAATACTTCGGAGGAACATCCCGTCGAAAGAACGTTACAAGGTAAGAAGTAACTTGTTCTTCTGAGGCAGCAGGCTGGAAAATTGGGAAATATCAACGATAAGATAAGGAATACGTGGGAGGAGCATCCAGTTGAAAGAATGTTACCATGGGTAAGTAACTTGTTCTTCCATCACTGCCAGAATGCTTCTCTCTACATTCCTGCACTGCTACATCCCAGTTAGGACAATGGGTGGTACTCCAAGCTTTGTGGGCTACTGGAAACCACACATCATTCTGAAGCTGAAGTTATGGAGCCGCTTGTGATGCAGCTCCATACATGTTTGCCCCTTGACTGTGTGCGAGGAGCCTGAGGATTGTGGGAGACACTGTGGGAGACCTCTAGGAGAAATGACCAGTAATTCTGACCCCTGCCCTGATTGCCTGATAAATTCTATTTTCTGCTTTAATTACTTTTGCCCTTATGGGCAAAGGTCCCAGCTGCTCGCTGAGCACATCAAATGAGCAAGTGAAAGTAAAGCAGTTATCACCCTGACAACCAACATAGTACTTGAAGCCAACCACATCCTGGGCATGCAGCAATCTGGTTTCCGCCCAGGCCATGGTACTGAGTCTGCCTTATTGGACCTAAAAAAAAAACGTTGGACGAAATCAGAGACAAGGGAAAACCTGCACTCCTCCTCCTACTCCTGGATCTGTCTGCTGCATTCGACCTGGTCGATCACAACATTTTATGCCACCACCTCACTACCACTGCCAATTTCTCCCCAGAGTCTACCGCATGGATTACTTTCTTTTTTGAAGGAAGAGTCATGAGGGTATTTGCTGAGAACGGCAATGCTTCACCATCCCCTATCCCATGTGGAGTACCTCAAGGCTTGTGCATTTCTCCGTCCCTATGCAATATTTTCACTATGCCCCTTTTTAACAACCTAGGTTCTTTCGGCATAGCCTATACGAACTATGCCGACAACACCCAAACTTACTCCCACACACGGGCAACTACACCGATGATTCCAACACTGTTAACAACACTTACTCTACGATTCAGTCATGGATGGCAACACACCGCCTATGTCTAAAGAGGGACAAAACCCGAAATCTTGCTTGTTGGGCCACCTGCAGTGCAAAAAAAACTTAATGAGCGATGTAGTGCCTTCTATATTGATAACATCCTAGTCCCTGTCTCTGCATCTGTAAAAACCCTAGGGGATTATCTCAATGCTACTCTCTCCATGTCCCGCCAAGTGAACGCTATTGCCTCCTCAGCAGCCTACGGCACCAAAGTATTGACTGCTTCGGGACCCTTCTTTTCCAAAGACAGCTGCTTAACAATTTCCCAAGTAGTCATCAGATCGAGGCTCGATTACTACAATGTCCTCTTTGCAGGCACCTCTTCTAAAAACCTCCAGAAACTTCAAATAATACAAAATAATGCCCTTCGAGCAGCTCTTAACATTCCTAAAAAAGAACACATCTCTGCTGCCAGAAGAGATGAGCACTGGCTGCCTGTCCGAGAACTCCTCATTTTCAAAACCTTGTCGATCACCCATAAGTGCCTGTACAATACAGTGCCCTCGTCCTCACCCAGAAAATATCCAAAGCCAATTCGACCCACCAGGACACCTTATGCTCACCTCTTACTTTTACCTAATGTCAGACGTGCTAACGCTGGAGGCTCCAGCTTCCCCTACATCGCAGTCAAACATTGGAATTCCCTCCCCTCTGTATAAAGAGCCCAACAAAAATCATGCTGGGCATTCCGGAAAGCACTAAATACACAGCTGTTTGACTAACATGCTTTCCGTCTCTCCTGTTATTTCCTTATGTCATTAGCAGTACTTACTCAAAATTCTGTACAATTGTACTGAATGCAAATGACTTGTACCAGTAACAGTGCCTCAATGCCATTGGGTTGTTTGTGCGCTTTATAAATGAAATAAATAAATAATAAGGAAGGTGACATGGATCCGTGGGGACGACATATTTCAAGCAGCCTTTTGAAGTTTTTGCTCCGCCCTCGGAGGGTCACACAAACACTAGCCTTAAGATGGGGCCGAGGACCCAGCTCAAAAGGAAGCCAAACCTTTAATGTGACAGAGCAGTCAGGCCTATCTCTAAGAAGGAGCTTTAGGCTGGCACAAAAATAAATTTAGTTCACACATTTAACCAAATAAAATACACCACACTGATATACTGAACAATATTAATCTCTCTTAAGTAAATGAGTACTTTAGCTACAAAGCACACAGTATAAAAATACCTAGAGTATTCTAGCTCTCTCGTCGATCAAACTCATCAACCCCCAACTGGTGCAAAACCTAGTTTCCAGGAGTAAGGGTGAGGTACTCCACCATGATCCATTCTTGTTCAACCTCAAAACCTGGCTCATACATCTCTAGAATGTAACCTCATTGCCATGTCCCAGAACTGAAGCAATGTCTTCTCCAAGGCTCAAGCTCCTTCCATTATCTCCGGTTTTAGCAAAAATGTAGATGGTTCATAATTTGCTATACCAGTGACGGGTTGGATTCCCTTAACTTTCAGTTGCAGCAAATCCTGCTATGCTTGCTTTCCTGGGCTCCCAGTGACCTTGCTAATTCTTCCATTGAAGCTCATTTGGCTGCCATTTCCCGCTTCACACACAGATCAATGATGCCTTTGCTGTGGTTGCAGAGACTGTTGAAAGAGTTTATGAAGGGACTTTTCACCTGGATGCAAACCTGCCTCTTCTTGGCAACTTCACATTGTTCACTTCAGATTGATGGGCCCCCCATTGGAGCCGATGCATAAGGCCAGCATAAGTTTGTCTAATGGAAGACTGAATTTTTAGTTGCTATCACCTCTACCAGTGGAGTCGGTTTAGAATAGATTGTCTTTTCTCATTGCAACCACAATTGCAACCAAAAACTTACATTTCCAGGTGTGTATCTGCCTGTTTCTGCCATCAGTTCGATAACAGACTGCTTCCTGTTCGGCCCTGTGCACATTCTGCAAGAGCGGTCTCATCTACCACTGCTCTTGTAGCAGGAATCCAGTCGTCGGACATCTGCAAAGCGGCTACATGGAAATCTACGCACAGTTTCACCAAGTTTTACTGCATTGAGAAGCACTCTGCGGGGTAGTCCAGGGTTGGAAAAGAGGTCCTTCGAAACCTGTTTGCCTAAGGTGAGCCATCTTTCTCCTTCCTACATATGCCTATGTGCATATTCATGAATCTTTACTGCTTTGTATTATGTTCAAAGGCATGTGAATCTATGAAAGATCCTATGCTCGAAAAGGAACAAGTTACTTACCTGTAACTCCTGTTCTCCAGTATTGGCATCTTTCATAGATTCACTTGCAACCATCCTGCCTTCCCCGCATGTGGCTCATTTTTTGCACAGTTACTTGCACTATACCAATCTGAAGATGGCCTCCAGGGATGGAGCTAAGAGATGTTGTGCCTATTGGCTGGAGGATAAATGACCCAAAACAACATTGAGAACACTAAAGTCAATGCATATATCTTCTCTTTCTTCGAAACTGCTAAATGTAACCAAGGATTCCCAGCCTGACTGGGATTATACAACAGCATGGGAATCTATTAAAGATGGCTATGGGGGCGTGGCCTGGAGCTCATGGTGGACAGAGGCTGAGGCGCCGAGCTCCGGCCGAGACGCCGCATCTTGATCCTTTTTCACCGTAAGCAGGCATACCTCCGGGGCCACATCGAACCACGGTGGTGCGGAAACCGATCCTCATCAAGAAGCAGTGCCTCCGATAAGAAATCGGGACGCAGAATGTCCACAATCCCGCCTGTTCTGCCCTACCCCCCCATCCCCGCCGGCACCTAAGATGGCGGCAGTTCCATGACGCCGCGTCAACTCGAGACCAGGCAGTCAGCTATTCCCGCCGCAGCGCCCTCAGGAGGAGAGAGGCGCCAAGACCGCGGTCGAGGCACGCATTGAAGACCGCTGCGCTTCACCGCCCCTTACAACACGAAACGCACCGGGCATCGGATGGCCGGACACGGCTCTTTCCCCGGGTCCGACTGCGGGAGCCCGAAACACGAGACGTGAGGGGGAAACCGCTAGCAGACACGGCATCGGCTCCCTGCCATCAACGAGACCACTACGTTGCCGAGTCCCGTGGAGAGCGGAGCCAAAGTCACTGAGGTGAGGAGACCTGGGGGGCACGCCACCAGACTAAGGGGGCTATTTGAATCACCACACTGCCCCATGGCACCCTGACCTCAAGCCCACGGCAAACCACTTGAGAAAAGAGGACAATAATCCCAACCCGCTGTGCGAGACCCCAGGCCCCCAACATTGGGAACTCCCTAAAACTCTCATTCGCAACAAAGAGACGCCAAAATCATTTGGAGCACCCACGCTACTGCGCCACAGGCGCTGCAATTTGAGCGGAGCACGCGCCTCTCCAGGCAACTGCAACAGTACAACCCCCACGCACCTACCGGACCCTGAGACCCAGCATAAGGGCCATAAGCGAGAACTGAGGCACGAATCTCACCCGACAGGCCCACCGCTAAAGCACCAAGACTTTAACATGTCCTGCAGGGGCAAACCGAAACCCTCCACAATGGACACGTACGTCACCACCAAGTCAAAAAACTCAGCCACCCCACACCTCCACACTCCAGAACCCGCACAATCAAAGGATGATGATTCCGCCGAAAATCAAACCCAAGTACTAGAAGCCATAGCATCGCTGCGCACATTTATCGATTCCAGAATAGACTAATTCAGATCAGACATCCAACTGATGCGCCAGGATGCTAGAAACTTAACAGAAAGGGTGACTAACTCCAAATCGGCCATAAAAGAGACGACGGAAGAAACAGTCGAACTGAAATCCAAAGTCGCAGACCTTGAAAGGCAGGTCGCCATCCTTGAGGCCAGAGCCGAGGAAGCCGAGGGCCGTGCCAGACGGGGCAACACCAGGATACTGGGAGTGCCAGAAGGCGACGAAGGCCCGAACCCAACAGCATATGTAGAGGCCTTCCTACAACAAGAAGTAGGCGCAGAAAGAAGAAACCCCCCCCCCCAGGATCCCACTCTTGCCCGATAATCGGCAAAATACTTAATTTCCAAGACCGAGGAACCATATTGAGGCACTCCAGGGAAGAGGGCCCCATAGAACGTGGCAACGCTAAAATCTCTGTCTACCCAGACTATACTCCAAAGGTGCAAAGGGAGAGAAACTAATTCGTACCTATCAAGGCCAGACTCCGGCAACTGAACCTAAAATATTTGTTACTCTATCCATCGAGACTAAAGGTCATCCACAAGGGCCGTGCGATCTTCCTGGAGTCCCCAGCAGCCACCAATATGTGGATGGAAGACAACAATTTAGCAGAAGACGGGGACAGCTATCCCAAGGGCAAATGAGGAAATCCACTTATCTACGCACTTGACACATAAGCGCATCACTACCCTATGACAACCAAGGAGGTAACCTACACCACTATTTATCAAACAGATGTGGCCCTCGCTTGGCCTCACACCAGGCACAGGACCTAGCCCCCATGAACAGACGCGGACAGTTGCCTGCCCGACCCCGCTCGAGCCTGATAACCGGATGGGACCTGACGGCGCGAGAGCGCCTGAGCACCGCGAGAAAAACGCAGTCGCTGGGCGCACCAGTTCCAGTTTTGTTAAATGTTACTCTAGTTACACAGTCTTCACACTAGCGCAACCATCAAGGCAGAGGGCAAAACCACCGCAGATCACAAGCAAAACCAGAACTAAGAACCGAGATCTGGGAACCACCGAGGATGATCAACAACCGATGAGAAACACAGGAAAGGGCAGACGCACGGAATCCAACACTCCATCCCAATGGCGACACAATTGAAAGTGATAACTTGGAATGTACGTGGTATGGGATCATACTTGAGAAGGAATAGGATCCAATCCTACCTCCGCAGAAAGAAGGTATCCATTGCACTACTCCAAGAGACCCACCTGTCGAAGGAGTCCTCGTCCAAGTTAGCTCAGCGGTGGGGAGGCACCGCGAAAGGAGCTCCCTACTCTAGCTATGCTAGACGAGTTTTCACGTGGGTGAACCCGAACGTGCCATTCTGCCTGCTGGGCACGGAGGCAGACCCTGAGGGCAGGTATCTAATAATATGGGGTACCATTGAACATACGGCGGTCTGTATAGTGAACTCCTACTTTCCACAACACGGAATTCCCTCACACCTTAAAACGCTCTGTGCCAAAATGATGCATCATAGGGAAGGCACCTTCATATGGGCTGGCGACTTTAACTGCTACAGAAATGGAAACATGGATAGATCCACACACCCCCAGCAACCGAGAAACACCGCCACTCAAGCACTCAACGATGCGCTGGATCACCTCAACTTGGTTGACATTTGGAGAGAACAACACCCCAATGAAAGAAGCTACTTATATTACTCGGCCCCTCACAAGATTCACACAAGGATTGATTGTTCATCAACAGAGAGCAAACCTCAATGGTAGACGCAACAACATACCTAGGCAGATCGATCTCCGATCATTCACCATTACTTATGGAATGGAAATTAAGGGGACCCAGAGGACCGATCCAGACATGGAAAATGCCCACCGCAGCCCTTACGGATCAAGAATTCAGGGAAGCCCTCGGCAACAAACTCGAGGACTACATAGACAACAATAAAGGTTCTGTATCAACCTGGAGCATGCTTTGGGAGGCGATGAAGGTAGTGATAAGAGGAGAGGTGATAGCGGGGACTGGAGGCATTCGAAAACACCTGACGGCAGCCCTAGGAGAACGAGAAGCTGAAATAACACGCCTCGAGGCATGCACTGTCGCCACCCCGGAAATGGAAGAGACCCTACAAGAAATTTGCGAAGAATGTCGCACAACCTGGGACAGGCTAGCCAAATTTGACTTTGCAACAAACACTGCTAAAACCCACAAAGAAGGCGATAAACCAGGCAGGATACTAGCCTGGTTATGCAAACGAGAACAACCAAGACACACTCCTACAGAGATCATAACTGAGAACGGGACAACATTCAGGACCCAACAGGATATCAACAACGCCTTTGCAGAGTTCTACTGTAAACTATACTCCCACAATAGGCAAATATCTAGAGAAGAAATCAAGAACACCCTGGAAGAGATTGGGCTACCGAGACTATCCGAGGAACAGAGAGAAGCTTTGGAAATGGAGATCACTACAGAAGATGTTAAGGAAGCTATCAGGTCGCTGGCCACCTGTAAGACTCCTGGCACTGACGGCCTCCCGTCTGAATTTTATAAATCTTACGAAGATATCATCACTCCGATACTACATGAGGTCTACACGGAGGCATACGAAGTAGGGATACTCCCTAACACTATGAAAGAAACAATCATAATCCCCATGCTTAAACCAAACAAACCGCCCACGGACTGTGATTCATACCGCCCATTAGCAATGCTAAACTACGACAGTAAGATCCTAACCACTATCCTAGCCAACAGACTTGCAAAGGTGTTGGGAACCCTGATTCATGACGACCAAAATGGCTTTGTCCCGGGACGCAACACCACGGCCAACCTAAAAAGACTTCAACACACTATGGCGGAGACCACCGCGAGAGACGAGGATCGTGCAGTGCTCTCACTCGATGCCGTCAAGGCCTTCGACTCCATATCCTGGGAATGGTTGGTAGAGGTGCTGAGGGAGTTTGGATTTGGAGAGGGTTTTGTGAGATGGATCAAGGTGCTCTACAACTCACCAATGGCAAGAGTGAAAACTGGAGGGATGATCCTGAAGCCCTGGGAGATTCAGAGAGGCACTAGGCAAGGGTGCCCGCTATCACCAATGCTATACATCTTAGGCTTGGAACCAATTGCCATCTATTTTAGACAACAGTTCTTCGACGCAGGCATTAAACTGGGCGACCAACACTCCATAATATCCCTGCACGCCGACGATGTACTCTTGTATGTGAAGGACCCACAAATAAATGCACAAGTCATACTAGACGTCCTTGACAAATGCGCACTTTACTCAGGAGTCACGTTTAGCAGATCGAAATCCTGTGCATTCCTGCTGGCAAGACTCAGAGGCCTAGCAAAAACGGATCTACCAGCAGTGGGGATAAAATGGCAACCCGAAGCATTCCGATACCTGGGAATAAACATCCATCACACCCCAGAACTCACACACGACCACAACACCGAAATGGCGCTGAAGGGACTCCGCAATTCTATGAAATTCTGGTCAAAACTGCCACTTGAAATGATGGGTCGGGCGGCCATTACAAAAATGATAATTCTCCCCCGCTTCCTATACTTCTTCACGAACATCTGTTACTATATCCGCCCCACCTTCTTCAAGACACTTGAAATATTAATCCGAGACTTCCTATGGGGCCCACCAGACACAAACTACCCCTCTCAGTCCTCACGCTATGACACAAAGAAGGCAGAATACAACTCCCCGACTTTCGGATGTACTACTTAGCTGACCAGCTCAGCCACGTGACAAGGTGGCTTCAAGACGAACAAAACAATGAATCTGCGCTACTGAGACAAATACCCTCCAATCTCTTCCCCAAGGAAGTACTCTGGAACCCCCTCAAGCAGACACAGAATGTCCCCATGATAGCGAAATTAGGCAGACCGATCTGGACCAGAACTTGCTCCATTCTACAATCGAGCCATCCATATTCACCCAACTCTCCCATCCTAGCGGATGCATGCAAAACCATGACGGATCTGAGGGTAGCAAGAAGCTGGGAGAGTGCCGGGATCTATGTATGGGGGGGGACATGTTCGAAGAGGACAAATTCAGAGACTTTGAATCGATGCAGGAGGTTGAAGGACTCTCCAGCGGCCAATTCCTATGGTATCACCGACTCAAACAGATCGCCAGAAGCAAATGGGACAGCTGGCCCGAGGAACCCACCCCGGACCCGTTATTACAGGAGATGTACGAGCTAGCGGATGGATGGAAACCGGTAACCCGGCTCTACAGCCGATTGATGGACAAACCCAACCCCAAAGGCATAGCACTCAAGGAGAGATGGGAAATGGACCTGGGCATCACACTAACCGACAAAGAATGGGAAAGAATTTTATTGTACCCAAAAGAGGTGTCCCGCAACACCAGGTTCAGGCAGATACAACTGAACACCCTATACAGGACGTACATGACCCCACAGCGGGTGGCTAAATTCAACAAGAAAGTCTCACAGAATTGCCCCTGGTGCGGCAGCGACACAGCCGACATGATCCACATGTTTTGGACCTGCAATAAGGTAAAGACACTCTGTTCCAGAGTTAGGCAGACTTGCACAACTGCTGGCATAACCAGATATGAGTGGGACCAGAAAGTCTGCTTATTAGGAGCTCACCCCAAAATAAGCAAATACAGACACGTAGACAAACTGACGGACCTATCCTGCATCCTTGCGAAAAGAACCATAGCTATGGCCTGGAAGTCCCCAGGGGGCCCGAGATATGAACGCTGGATTAAGGAACTAGAAAGGTGGTCCGAGGCAGAGACCAGAGCATGGCAGGAAGGGACCAACTATGGAACAGACGAAGCAAACAACACCCTCGAATCGTGGAAGGCCCTCCTAAGAGATGTGCCCTTGACTGCAGACCACAAACCCCCCTGAAGGGAACCCCAGAAACAACATAATGCCAGGAAGAGGTTCACCTAAACTTCCAAAGACGTCCGACTTGACCCAACCTCGGCACCCGAACTCACAAATTCACCTACCTCTGCCCCTGTATAGACACTGAAGATACCACAATTTTTAAAGAAGACTATTTTGTTTGTTTGTTTAGCACCTCTTTTTTTGTTAAATGTTAATTATATTTAAATGCTAATAAAATACGTAAAAAAAAAAAAATTAAAGATGGCTATGGAGAACAGGAGTTACAGGTTAGTAACTTATTCTGTCTGTACCATTAGTCATAATTACCTGCAACAACTCCTCCACAGCTGCAAATATGCTCTCAGAATCTGAGTAGTGATGGGCCTTTGCATTTAACACAGATTGGTCTTGGAAGCACATGCATTACTGGCCTTGCTTTTTTAGAATGGATTTGGATCCGTTTTTGGTATTGTCTACAAAGTTGCTCTGTCCCCACACCTTATTTATGTAGTGGGGTTATATACTGGGAGTATACTCAGCTACTACATGAGGTGGGAATCCTTTTCTCCCTGTTCTTGCTCACGTTTTATTTAATTTAAAATTAATTAGTGTGGGGAAGGGGAATCAATATCATTTTTGCATAGTTTTTATTTTATCTAGTATATTACTGAGCCCTCCTTTAGTCTTGAATACAGTAAGCGTTAACAAGGTGGTAATTCATATTTTAAAAATAATATTCACTTTAAGCACATCCATTTTGTCATGTAAAATATCATGAAAATGTGTGACAACTATCCTTTACAATGTTTGTAGTTTGCATACATCATATTGTATCATGCCATGCACTAGTTAAGTAATGTCTTTATGTTGTGTTTGTACAGATCTCAAAGTGGTACTATCAGGACAAACTGCTTGGACTGCTTGGATAGAACAAACAGCGTGCAAGCATTTTTTGGACTGGAGGTAGGACATGTCTGGCTAGAGGGAGCCAAAACTCTTTTGCATGGGCTTTAATATTTGCTAGTTTGTGTTGTTTACAACGTGTACACCCATACCTCCACAGTCTTTTTCACTTTGTCTTGTCCTTGTACTTCTCCCTGTTTAGTCTACCTAGTTGCCATATATCTGGTTGCAATGAGTAAAAGAATTGCCCCATAACTTTAGTATCCTGGATTGTATTATTGGTTTGTTGGAACCATGTCTCCATAATAAAACTAGCTCATTGTCTTAGGTAGTTCCAATCTGAAGGCTATAAACCTTTGGCTGTATGTTTCTTAGTCAAATCCTAACCATTCTGGCATATTCTGCTTTGTATCTTTGAATTGGCAGGATGTTGCACCTTTCATAGGTTGCTAATTGCATAGGCTGTATTAATTGGTGGATAGTGTGTATGCATTTGCTACTGTGGGGGCACACTGCTTTCTGGTGAACTTGCTGCTCTGTAATTCTTCCTGAGGCCCCCCTCTCCCATGCCCCATGCTGCCTGCTTCGTCCATTTAGCTCCCAAATGCTGCTGCATGCTTTGTCCCTAAGAACCATTTTGGTTGATGTCTTGATGTCTGTACTTAAGCTTCTGCTCTCCTCAAGTTTACCTAAACAATTAATTTCTATTTTCATTTATTTTATTTTTGTTTTTCAAAAGGTTTGATTAATTTTGTCAGAGAGCTGCTTCAGCTCATGAACAATATCTCTTGGCATCATGCCCTTTATTCAGCAGATGCCATAAAAGTACAAACACTTTATGTATGCACATTAAAATAAGTAGACCATAACCAATAATATTTAAACACAACTATGCACTTAAAAAACTCATACCTATATGTGCCTACTCAATTCATATACTTCAGCACAGCAATACAAGAATAGTATCCTAAATATTTAAAAACTAAACATAATCAAAATTCTCTTGTAATCACTTTGGCACTTTGTCTCTCGGACTGCAATGTCTGAGTGTTCTTTCTGTCATATTTTTTTGTTAAACACTTTGGTGCTTTAACTTAAATTCCCAGAATTCCTTCTGTCTTTATTGCACATTGAATTCATATTCATACAATTCAGTGTGTTGATTTTCCTTTACTCAGTTTTTTTTTCAAATTCAATTTTATTGGCATCAACACATTTACAACTCAACGCAGGAATCCTTCAAGCATCATCATGTTATTAGACACCAACAAGGTTTTGACTTTTCTCCCCACCCCCCAACCAATTTTTTAAACGCCCCTCCCTTTCCCCAACTGTTTTCCAGCCGTTCCAGGGCAGTCTCTTCATTGGTCCCTCCGGGTTCTCCATTCCCATCCCTTTGATTACACCTTGAGGTTCGAGGGCCTAGGTGGAGGCACCGTGAGTTCGAGTGGCATTCCACTCCTTTCAGTACACCTCTGACCAGTCCATGTTACCCTGTGCTTCCTTTCTACTGGTAGGGCGGGCCCACTGTTCCTTACTCCATTCAGTCCGACCCTTCTTCCATTCCCCCCCACCTCTTCTTGTAAGTGTTCTGGGTCGTATTTTTCCAGAAAGGGTGCCCATTCCATGGCTCTCGTCTGTGATCGATTATGTATTTGTCTCATGAACTCCTCTATTCTATATAGGTCTAGTGCCTTAGCCGCCCACTCCTTTTCACTCGGGAGGCTCTCCCTTTTCCATCCGCCTGCCAGGCATGCACTAGCTGCCAGCAGGAGATAGTGCAGCATATGCGGTAGTTTCGTCCAGTCCTCAGATGACGTTTCAATTCTGAATAACACCAATAGTGGGTCCACCCTCCTTTCTACTCCATCCAGGCCCCTTATCCATCCCAGCACTTCTTTCCAGAACTGTTGTACCTTTCCACAGTTCCACCACATATGCCAATAGTCTGCTATATGTCCACATTACCTCCAGCAGTGGGGGTCTGCCCCCAGAAAGATTTTCCCTAGTCTTGTCGGGTCCCACTGCCATCTGTATAGCAGCTTGAGCCCATGCAGCTTATATTGGCAGGCTACTGATGTTCGGTGGGCGTTTAGGCATAGTGTCCTTCATTGATCTAGGTCTATCTCCCTCCCCAAGTCTCTTTCCCACCTCTCCTTGAGTGTAGATACTTCATCCCCTTTAGCATCCAGTAATGCCTGGTACAACTTTGAGATGAGTCCCCTAGTGCTTTTCGCTGTGTCCAGAACTCGCTCTTTGTGTGTCAGGTCCCTCTGAAGTTCCTGCTTCCATCTTTCTGACTTTAGCACCCCCTTCAATTGCAGATATTTAAAGACTGATAAGTTGCGCATCCCCAGGGCTGTTTCCAGGTCCACTAATCCTATGAATTCATCCTTCTTAAGAACCTGCCTCACCCTCTCTAGTCCTGCTTCAGACCAGTCATGGAACCGCCCATGGTTCAGTATGTTATCTCGTATGGGGGGTGCCCATGTATGGCTCAATGGGGAGGGCCATGTTGTGACTCCTTCCATCTCCTTTCAGACTCCCTATAACATCAGTAATGGGCCCAGAATTTTGTGCGAGTGGATTCTTCTGAGCATTGCTCTCATCAGTGCCCACAACCTTTCCCCCAAGGTGACCGGACGGAAGCGAGAATTTTCTATCCCCCCCCCCATTGTTAACCTTATCCATACGTAGGTGAGGAATCGGGGCCCTGAACTGGGCCGCTCTATAATATGTTCGCATCTCAGAGAGTCCCACCCCTCCCTTTTCCTTTGGCTGGATCAAGAGTTTATAGGCTACCCTCTGCTTTCCCCCTTGACATAAGAATCTCAGTATTTTCTTCTTCAATTCCCCAAAGTGTATCTCCGGTATTTCTATCGGGAGTGCCTGGTATAAATATAATATTCTGGGAAGAATCACCATGTTAAGTGCATTTAGCCGCTCTAACTAGGAAATTGTTAATTTTGCTCATTTCTCCATCTTACCCATGTTAGCCTGTGCAAAAGCGGGGAGGAAGTTGCATTCATCTATTCTGTCTAACCTCTGGGGTATTCACACCCCTAGGTACTTTATGCTGTCTCTTTCGACTGGTATCCCCAGACCGGACCGTCTCAGGAGTTGTTTTGGTGTGCCCTCACCTAGGCGAAGGATAATTTGATTTGTCAATATTTATCTTAAAGCCTGACACCTTCCCATATTCCTTTATGAGCCAGAGTGCTCTCTGTAGGGAGTCTCCTGTGTTCAAGAGGTACATGAGAATGTCATCCGCGTACATACTTGTTTTATGTTTCTGCTGCCCCACTTCAATTCCCTCTATCCCATTGTCTCCCCTTATCGACTCCCCCAGGGGTTCCATTGCCAGGGTGAACAGTAGGGGCAAAAGGGGTTAACCCTGCCTAGTCCCTCTTGTCAGGTGGAATTCATGTGATTTGACCCCATTAACCATTACTCTGGCAGTTGGTCCTGTGTAAACCTCTCTAATTGCCCTGCACATCTTCTCTCCTACCCCTATTTTGCGCAACACTGCAAAGAGGAAGGCCCACTCTACTCTATCAAATGCCTTCTCTGCATCTAAACTTAGGAGTGCTTGTTTCCCTGGGTGTTCCCCTACGTGCTCCATTAGGTCAAGTGTCTGCCTGATTGCGTCCGGCCCCTGCCTACCCGTTATGAACCCCATTTGATCGGGATGTATTATGTGTGTTAACTTTTCTTTGAATCTCGTCGCCAGGATCCGAGTGAAGATCTTTTCGTCCATGTTTAAAAATGAGATTGGACGGTACGAGGAACAAAGGGACAGGTCGCGTCCCTCTTTGGGGATGACAGAGATCAGGGCCTTACTAAATGATGCCGGGGCCTTCCCTGTTTCCAGGATGTGGTTATACAATTTGACCAAATGTTGTCAAGGTTCCGGAGTTTTTTTTGTAAAACCCTATTGTGTACTGATCCTCTGCCGGGGCCTTCCCGCTCGGGAGGCCTGATATTGCACATTGGACCTCCTCTGCTGTAATCGGGCTGCCTAAGTGTTCTATCTCTAGGGATGTAAGCTTGTTCATATGCATCTCCCTCAAGTATGCCCCAAACTCTCCATTCGCTCCCTCTGCTTCAGTGGCATATAGTGTTTTGTAATACTGTACGAATCCCCGGCAATATCCTTCCGCCCCCACATCCAGGCCCCCCAATTGAGTAACCCACCATTCTCCCCTCTGGGCCCGAAGTCTTGCCGCCAAGAGCGCATCTGCCTTGTCGCCCTTTTCATAATAGTTTTCTTTCAAATATCAACTCGGCCCAAGTCCCCACCAATAATGTATAGGTCAGCCTCCCGCTCGTCTATTCTATCCAGCGCTTCTTTTATGAACCTTTCTTGCCCCTGGTTTGGGGCATTATACTGCCGCCAGTAGCACTTTTGCACCTTCCAGAGTTCCCTCCACTATTAACAGCCTGCCCTCGAACAGATTAGTGGCACCACAATCTTGGATCCATCAGTGTTTATGGAAGATTATTCCCACCCCTCATTTTTTTGTGGGTGCTGCTCTCCAGTGCACACGCCCTACTCCTCCACCTCATAGCTCCCGTCCCCCCCCCCCTGTACTAGTCTAGTCTCTGCCAGGAATAAAATGTCCAGGGAGGCTTTCCGAAACTCCCTTACTACCAATGACCTCTTGGTCGGGGAGTTCAGCCCTTTTACATTTAGAGTGCTCACCTTCAGGCCTTTCTTAGCCGCACCGTTCCCCCATTGCTGGTTCTGTCTTTTGCGTTTGTCATCTCATGACTAGGGTTTGGTGTCCCCTCAAGATGTTTACCCTTTTCCTTCAGAGGGATATACCCAGGGTTTCTTAAGATAGCCCTTCTGGAGTTGGTAACCCCCTTGAACTTTATACTAAATCTTAGAACTTTCCAAAGAATAAACCTCCTCAAGTTGGAGGTACAAACATTGAAGTGGGAGACGCCCCCTTTCTCACCAGGGGCCACTTTTGAGAGGTCAGAACAGCCTCCCTCCAGCAAGTTTCCAAATTTACCGGAGCATCCGCCCGAATAACGTTGTCTGATGCGCAACCGCTCACCTTTTCTTTGCCTTCATCTCAGTCCAACTTCTGCTCTTGAGCCGCGGGCACTTTTCTTGGCGAAGGACCATTGAGCCTAATGAATTTCTGCCCCATCTGGGCTCTCCTCCTTCTCTGTGGTCCCCGCGCATGTCGAGGACGTGTCTCCTCTGAGGTCGGGTCCTCTCATCTGATGATCTGTGTTCAACGTAAGGTGTCTCAGGGCTTGCTCTGCCTCTTCTATCGATGCCAGCCTGCATTCAACTCCTTTGGCCTCGAATTCCAGTGGGAGCGGATAGCCCCACCTGTAAGAGATCCCCCTTTCTCGCAGCCAAGTCGCAAGTGCTCTGCAGCCTCTTCTGCTTGCCCAGTGTAAGATTGGAAGGTCCTGGTATATAAAAACTTTAGAACCTTCAAATTCAATTTCTTGTTGTTGTTTTGCAGTATTTGAGACCTCTTGTCTGTCTCTGTCACTTAAGAATCTGGCCACTATAGAGCAGGGGCCATTTCCATAAGGTTTTCCTCATCTGTGTGCCCTTTCCAGTTGTACCGTCTTGCCCCATTCCGTTAAAAGAGTTGATGTATTAATACATGTACCTTTTCTTCGACATGCCGTGGTGTTTCTCTGTCTGACTCCTTCAGGCCCAGTATTCTCACGTTGTTTCTTCTCCCTGTTTTTGAGGTCATCGATTTTCAGCCTTATTTCCTCTTCCCTAAGGTTCAGCCCTGTCATTCTCACATCCAGGCGCATGTGCACCATATCTGCATTGAGCTGATAATATTCTAATGCCTCAACTTTGCCTTCAACTGCAGTCACTCTGCCCGTCAAGTCAGCTAGTGACACTTGTATTTCCCCTCTTAGGGCCTTTATCTCTGCCAGAATATGTCCCATGTCCTCTTTATTAGAGAACTACTTGGAGAGGTTGATTCCTGTAGCCATTGTGCTGTTGGATTGGTCACTGTGGGCTTGCCTCTGTCCTTGGGGCTCTTACCTTCGTGCTTCACCTTTATCCCCCCTCTCAGTGGGCACTTCAATACTGTCTCCCCCCGTTCCTGTGCGTCTTCTTGCCTTCTCTGTGTTCTCCCTGCTATCCTGGGCTCCTGCGCTTGTGTGTCCCCTTTTGCTAACTTGCCTCCAGGCGTCTCAGGATGCATCCTCTTAGCTTACCCTCACAGACGCGTGCAGCGTTGCAGAGGATGTTTGCGGGGTGTTTATGTTAAATGGGTCGATACGCGGCAGTCCTTCCTTGCACCATCTGGCAGTGTCGGCAATTTATCGTCTCTGGGTGTGAGGTTGGCGATCAGAGTCAGCCAGTTGGCCGCGTCTGCACCTTGCAATGGCGGGCACCAGTTCACTTCTCCTGCACCCAGTTCGCCTGCTTGTGCACTGATAATGCTGGTCACAGTTCGTCTGAGTGCTTTCTCCTCATCCCTCTTTAACTCCAGCTGCGTCACATCTTACTTTTGTGATAGGGGAAGGGGTCTGGGCACATCTCTCTAAATGCCATCTATTGGCCATCTCCCAGCTCAATCTCCACGCTGAACCTGTTGGTTGTCTCCATGATCACCAGTTTGGCTTCTGAGCTGCCAGAAGCACGGAAACTGCTCTCCTGAACATCCGTGAAGACCTGCTCTCCAACCTTGATTCCAACACCCCCTGTGTGCTCATTTTACTTGATCTCTCTTCTGCCCTTGACACGGTTAACCATACCATCCTGCTCAACCGTCTGAGCGATAACCTGGGGATCACCGGTCAGGCCCTGGCCTGGCTGACTTCTTTCCTCTCTGATCGACCCTCGCAGGTTCAACTTGGGTCCTTCCTCTCCTCCATCTCTATCTCTACCTGTGGTGCTCCCCAGGGGTCTAACCTCTTTCCCTGGCTGTTCAACCTTTACCTGGCATTTCTTGCCCACCGCATTGCAGAGCTCTGCCCCAACTTCCAGTGCTATGCCGATGACACTCAGCCCATTTCCAGGCTGCCCTCAGCCACCTCTCCTCCCTCCCTCATCTCTGACTGTCTGTCCGCCATCCAGGAGTGGTGTGCTGCCAGTGATCTCTGCCTTAATGCCAGTAAGACCGAGATTCTCCTCATCGGCACACCCGTTCCCTCCTTTCCTGTCACTCTCTGGCCGGCCTCTCTTGGCCCTTCTCCTGCTCGCACCTGTGAGGCAAAAAACCTCGGGTCATCTTCGACTCCTCGCTCTCCTTCGCTCTCCACATCTCTGACGTCTCTAAGAAGTCACACTACCAGCTGCACCTTCTCAAAGGTATTCTTCCTTTCCTCTCCTTCCCCAAGGAGCTCACTGTCTCCAGAGCTCTAGTTCTCTCTAGGCTTGACTATTACAACAGCCTCCTTCTAAATCTGCCTGCTTCTACCCTCTGCCCTCTGCAACTCATCCAGAACAGGACTGCAAGACTTGTCCTTGGCCTCAAGCCCATGGATCATATCTCTCCAGTATTAAAGAGCAAAAATGAGCAAGGTCATGGGATACCTGGCTGATGAACGAAGGGTGAACACACACCTATGGGGGTTACACCTTGGTAAGTGTGTACACGTTACTGTGAATGACTTCTGACAAAAATGTACCAGGACAGTTCCGAGTGCTGCAGTCAGATTTTTAATAAAACTGCAGTTTACGTGTTTGTAGATTCACTTGATTGAGAGTAACACAAGATACACCAGTATTTACACATTTTAATGTGTAAATACTGGTGTATCTTGTGTTACACTTGAATGAGTGTATCTACAAACACGAGAATATCTACAAACACATAAACTGCAGTTTTATTAAAAATCTGACTGCAGCACTCGGAACTGTCCTGATATATCTTTGTCAGAAGTCATTCACAGTAAGGTGTACACACTTACCAAGGTGTAACCCCCATAGGTGTGTGTTCACCCTTCACCCTTCGTCCATCAGCCAGGTATCCCATGACCTCGCTCATTTTTGCTCTTTAATACGTGACTACCCACCTGGGTAGAGCTAGAGCAAGGCATCAACCAGGTGCCCTTTTTGATAATCATATCTCTCCAGGACTGAAATCTCTGCACTGGCTCCCAGTGGCTGCGAGGATTAAGTTCAAAATCCTTTGCATTGTCCATAACGCCTTCTGGGGCCTGGGGCCTCTATACCTTCAACTCTCGCTTCCTAAATATCTTCCTTCTCGAGCTCTTCGCTCAACCGCCTCCAACTCCCTCAGGGTCAGTCGCTTCTCCAAGCAACGAGTTGGTGGTAGATCTTTCTCTGGCTGGGGCCTCCCTCTGGAACAGCCCCCCTGCCTCCCTCAAACTTGAGGAGAATCATCTCCGGTTCTGGAAGCACCTCAAAACCTTTCTCTTTTATTCTGCTTTCTCTCCTCCTCTCCCATGCTGACTTCCTGACTGATACCGAAACTGCACTGGTTACCTGGCCACCCTCTGATCTCGGGCCCAGGTCTCCACCCCTTACCCCCCGCCAGTTGCTTACCTGCACTGCCTCCCTGGCAACCCTCGACTTAGGGACTGTTTCTGTACCCCTACAGTCCCCCTACCAGCACTTGAAACCCAATGTCTGCACTTACCCTTGCACTTGCCACCTGTTGGCCGTACTTTACCTTCTGTTATTTATGCTATTATTCCATGTACCGCACTCACCTCCCCCTCTCCCCGCCGTTTTTTCCTCCCTCCCCCTTCCCATGCACTTGTGCGATCTGAATAACACCTGGCCTAGTAGGATCGTTGTCTGTTTTCCCTCTGTTCCCCCTCCCTTGCCTCGTCGCGCCTTGAAACACTTGTGTATAGGTGCGTTACAAATCTCATATATCATATATGACTCACTCCACTCACTCCACATGCGGCTCCACTTCCAAGAAGGCTTCACCCTTCCAATATCCCTGTGCCTGCACTGTTGTCGAGCCTTCGCCCAGCGCTCCCCTGCCAGTTGGGGTTGTGGTGTGCCTTGCAGGTCTCTCCACAGGCATGCTATCCGCTCTGTTGTTGCTGGATGGGGTCGGCTTGCAGGTATCTCCACGGGCGTGCTATCCGCTCCCTTGTTGCTGGATGAGGTCCGCTGTGCAACTTTGGGATCCCTAGGGCTTGGGGCGCAGTCTCCCGTGCGTATTTCCTCCACCCTCACACTGCATTCCCCCTCTCGGGCCGGGTATGTGTGGGGAGAATACCTGCTGCTTAATCGCCTCCTGCTATGTCTCAGGCCTCTCTCACATGGCTTTCTCCTTGCTGCCGCGGGCTATCCTTGCTCCGTGCGGTCAGGGTGTGGGGGAGCACGTCCCCGCGGGCTTTGGCCATGGACCCTTCGGGTGTTCTGCCTTTGCTGTGGGGGTTCGCCACAGGGTTATATGCGCAGGTGGGTGTCCCTCTGCTGGTTCCCCGCTCCACCTTTCTGCGGATGGTCGCCGATCAGGGTGCTCCGCACATCCGCCTGGATCTTCTGACAGGGATTCCGCTGACAGCCGCTCCGACTGGGGTCCACCTCCGGCACCATTGTTGGGTGCATTGCGTGTGATTCGGGGGGGGGGGCCTCCTCCGTCGCCCTGTGTCCACGATCTCGGAGTGCCTTTGCCGCACCTCGGCTCGTCTCCACGTGTGGCGGCTGTATTACGCCAGGCTGTGTCCACTGCCGAATGCGGCCTTGGCACTGCTAACACTATCGGGAGCAGGCCCCTAGTGTTACTGATCTATTCGCGGATGTCTGATGCTGTATTCACACCTACGGGTGCCCCAGTCGTTCTGACTTCGAGCGGTCGTCACCACTTGAGGTTCCTACAGGTATGGATGCTCGATCTCCTCTCTAGAGTGCTGGAGGGAGTGGGAACTGCACACACAAGCAGCCATCTTGTCCCCCACCACCCCTAGTGGTCTCCTTTACTCAGTTTTTATTGGATACTTGGTTGCTTTGACTACAATTCTCAGAATTTGGTGCGCGAACTCTACTTATGTAAAACTTTATTGGACGCGTTTGTACTTTGACTTTGTTTCCGAACCTGTATCCTCAGGCCCAACTTGTACACCCATACCCCCATGGTCTCTTTTTCACTTTGTCATGTCCTTGTACTTCTCCCTGTTCATTCTGCCAAGTTGCCATATATCTGGTTGCAATGAGCAAAGGAATTGCCCCATAACCATAACTTAAGTATCCTGGATTGCATTATTGGTTTGTTGGAACCACATAGCCACTTAGTGCATATCTCCACAATAAAACTGTCTCATTGTCTCAGGTAGTCCCAATCTCAAGGCTATAAACCTTTGGCTGTATGTCTCTTAATCAAATCCTAACTATTCTGGCATATTCTTCTTTGTTTCTTTGAATTGGCAGGATGTGTGCCTTGGTATACCAGCTGCATGTCGGCTATTGATAACTGAGCAATATACTGCCTCTGTTTCTCCGCCAAGCTTGCTGTGTGGGCACCTCTCTGATTGCTTGTGGAAAAAATAATGTGGGTCATCTCTGGAGGCATAATTCTGCAACACTGGAGGGGGAACGGCATTAGGATGAGCTCTATCTGGGACCAAATACACCTTGCAACTGCAGTAAAGTTGAAGAATGTTCTGTGGCCGGTCAGAAGAAGGGTGCAGGCACTCAGATGACATTTCTACAAGTTGGTTATTAAATGAGAAGAATAAGGCCTATCTTTACCTATTGACATATGGGTGTTCCCTGCCTATATAAAAAACTAAGGTGCTCGTCAGTCGTCAGGAGGTCCAACGAAAAATAAGTCTGCTGTTCAAAAACAAGTTATAGCTGACCGTACCACTATTCTAACCAACTTAAATAATGCCAGCAGGATGTCTCCCTCCTTCTCACTGTTATGTTAATGTGTCTCCTTCTCATCAGGACTACTTCTTAGTAAGCTATTCATAAATAGTCTCTTGCCACTTTATGCATTAGTTCTTGCCACTCTTTCACAATGTCTTTGTGCCTAGCTCCTTCTTTAGGGATACTTTTCCAACACGCTCCTTCTGATCTTTCTTCTCAGGTTCAGGTTATTATCCCCCTTTGAGTTATCTAACATATAACTTCTTATCTGGGATATGCTGCCTTGGGGCTTAGGGTTCCCCCTTCCTTGTATCATTAACTCATAGTATCTTTTCTCTTAAGTGGGTTCCCTTGACTTTTCTTTTTCTCTGATTTATATAAGCCTCTCTCTGTGATATTCTCCACTCGATACTTATGGGGTACTTTACCCTCTTCCCAGGGTCTTTTGTGTCCCTGTCATAGTCATCTCTCATTCACGTTTATTTGTGATTCATACAAGTCTCTCAATGATATTCTCCAATCTTTACTTCGAATGGATTGTGCCCTCCCACGTATTTCATCTTATGATAATTATCCATACAGCTTTAGCTGCTTCAGAACTTATTTTCGACAGGGGGCGCTGTGTGCTGTCTCGTCGGGTCGATGCCCCTCGAGGGCCTCCGTTCGACTGTAGATTTCATCATCAGTATAAATAGTGCACGCAGCGCCTGTTGGCTTCAGTTCCGTTTTTCCGAGCTAACGCTTTGAAGAATGATGGCACGCTTCAGTTCTTCAGTGAACTTCGTCAGCTAGTTTTCAATCAACAAACATGTCTTCCCTGTCTGCTCCATCAATGCCTAAAACGGGCTGCAAGAAGTGCCAAGACTGTGGATTGAAGATGTCGATCACTGACCCCCACCACATAGGTCTGTGGTGTCTTGGTACCGGTCACCGTACCTCAGACTGTAACTGCTGTTAGGCGATGACCAAAAAGCCTCTGAGGGAGCGTAAAGGTAAATTGGCGTGGGGAGGTTGACTTCGAAGACTCCTTCGAAGAGCTCAAAAAGAAAGACCGATGAGTCGAGAGATTCTCCTCAATGGAAAAGATCTCGATCGATCGTGCCTTTCTTCGACTTCTTCGAAGAAGGCCAAGAAATGGCATCACAGGACCCCTTTGAGCTCTAGTGATTCCTCTGCCGAGGTAATCAAATGTCCAACTAAGTCAGACTCCCCAGCAAAATGAGATGCGTTTCGTAAAGAAATGCTTAAAATCTTTTGGGAATGTGGCCCGACCCCCTCGAAGGACAAGCAGAAAGCCCATGCCCCTGTCGATCTGCATCAAGATGGCAAAGGGAAGTCGAAGATGAAGCCTTCAAAACGGAGCCATAAGCCAGAACAGCATCGAGAAAAATCTCAGTCAGACGAGAAATCGTCGGGGGGGCTTTGACAAGTCAGGAATCCAGTCCATCGAGGGTTTCCTCGAAAAAGCATACAAAGTCGCTGACTCCTTGTAGGCTTGGAATGTGATATTATGTTATGCCAAGAAACTATGTGCGAGCACGAACTCTTGTTGCCTGGTTACACTGTCCACCAAATAAAAGCGAAACGAGGCCTATCTGGAAGGCCGTTTGGTGGATTAGCAATATGTTTAAACACCAACTTGAATGTATTTGTATTAGATGTTTATAACGCATTAGCAACGCTGGCCGTATTGATTTTGCTCAAGGACAAACAGTCTACCCCAGTGCTTATTGTATGCTTATACCATAATCCTGCAACTCTCAAGCTACCACTTGCATTTCAAGAGCTGGACACCCTATTTGATGAAGTTTTATCAGCATATCCTACTAGTGACATCGTTTTAGGAGGGGATTTCAATGCATTTAACAATGTGAATTGTGGGGCTACTCAGCAAGCGGGATACAGAGGTCACTTGTGGAAAGAGTATATGGCATCTTGGGAACTCGATGTTCTCCCCTTTGCGATCAGCGATGGGTGTTACACATGGAGGAGAGGTGGCAGCTCCACCTGTATCAATAACTTTGTTATATCTCGGGGCTTGCAGTCTATCTCCAGCAACATTGTAATTTATGATCCTGGCTACAGTGACCAATACATGATTCACTTGAACCTGGAGGTAGATGTGCCAGTATTAGTCAAGGACCACCAGCAGGGGTTGCTTGAAGGGAATCGACCTGGGTTATCAATCCGATGGGCCACTAAACTCTGTGATAAGGTAAACGATACGATCTCTGAACGCCTTATGCACTATTAAAGCTCTTACCATCAGCAAATATTGCCAAAACACGAACTCGACAGTTTATCTAGAATTATAACTGAGGTAATAAATTCTCTGCGGTCAAATACTACTTACCAATCCGTAGGACTTTCTGCTCTAAATTCCAACATAATTCTCGAAGCCAAGAGAACCAAGAATATGGCTCTCCATGAACTTCGCAGAAACTCTCCCACGTGGGGGGATTTCGAGATGGAAAAAAAAGGGTTTTAAATACGTATCGGAACAAATGCAGAAATCACAAACACTTTATCCATAACCAGACAAATCAACAAATGTTCAGCACACTTTGCCATAGGGATAGACGCTCCACATGGGCCTTGCTTAGGGCCGGTACAACTGTACTCCCCACTGATCAGTCTCCTATGATCTCTGCACATGTTTGGAAAATATTCTTTGAAAAAAGAATTTCTCTTATAATTGCATTAAACTATTCAAAAGCAGCGGGCCCTGATGGGATTCCTCCTTGTGTTCTTAAACGGCATCCAGCTATGTGGGCTCAGATCTTTATAAAACTCTTTGATAACATTCTACTAAGCGCTGACATCCCCCCTTCTTGGCTAAATTCCATCATCGTGCCAATATATAAAAAAGGTGTAAGATCTGATCCCGGTAACTTTCGACCGATTGCGCTAATTGACACTGCTGCGAAAGTTTTTGCTAGTTTGCTCTTGGGACAATTACAAGCAGTGATCAGGCAGTTAGGATTCTGTCCAAGTATCAAATTGGTTTTCGGGCAAGGATGGGCACTCACCTTAATGCAACAATTATGGTGCATCTGCTAGAGAAAACCAAAGTACGGAATTCCGGTCCATTGTTCATGGCATCCATAGATCTTACATCTGCCTTTGACTGTGTCATACGAGCACTACTTTTGAAAAAAATGGTTGCCATGAACATACCCGAATACATTATCAGTTGATATCCAAGCTTCATGCAAATACCACCTATCTTGTAAGAGTGAACAATCAAGGTGCAACAACAAATCCGATAAGGATAGATATTGGTGTGAAGCAGGGATGCAACCTAGCGGCCACGCTCTTCAATCTTTACTTATGTGGCATAAATGACATTTGGAACAATCAGATTTCCTATTCGGCAAGGCTTGGCCACTTAAAAATACAATGGCTAGCTTTTGCCGACGATATCGTCAACTTTGATCGCACTCCAAAAGGCCTGCAACTCAAACTAGATTTGTTTGCTTCTTACTGTCAAAGCCACAATCTAAAATGTAATATAGAAAAATCTCATATTGTGGTTTTTAGGAACTTCAAGAGAAAACGCACCACTCAAAATTGGAAAATTGAAAACTTTCCCATAACCATAGTGCCTGCCATTCACTATCTTGGCTATACAATAACCAATTCCAACTCCTTGGCAATGTGGAAAGAGCTACTGAACAAGAAAGCGGCTCGTCTTTCCACTCAAATGCGGATGGTTTATATCAAGTTCTGCAAATTCTCATTGTTGCCATTACTGCAATTGTATACATTGAAAGTGGAATCTGTGCTCCTTTTCGCTTTGGACATGTGCCTTGTGAACATTAACAGTTTTCTTGACCAACTACAAGGTCGTATATGGAAGGGGGCATTGCGCTTGGCCAAATCTACTCCCAATATGATAATAAGGCAGGAATTTGGTCTTATTGCTCTGTCTGCCCACCACAACTGGCGGCTATTGTCTAACTTGGCCAAAAGGCTATACCCTCCAGATAATTCTTTATACGAAGATCTTGGGCAACTAATGGTTGCCTCTGAACGATCCTCCATTACAAATTACCACGCACAAATGGTCCATCTACTAGATGAAATTGCACTAAAATCATCAGATTTGGAATTTAGACCAAATTATGTTAAACTGCGTATCTTTGAGCATGATTGGTGCAAAACGTTGAGTGGAATAGCCGAACTTAAAGGATATAAGGAAGCTGCGCTTTTCAGCACCCCTAGACGGCCACATAAACCGTATATAATTCAATGTCCTTGCAACAAAGTTAGAGAAATGTACTTTCGATTTAAAATGAACCAATCCCTAACTCTGGAAAGAATTGGTAGTTGGAACCCTCTCCTGAAATCTGATAAGGTTTTGGGTTGCAGATTCTGTAATGACGGGTCTACCATAGAAACTTTGAAACATCTAGTTATATTTTGTCCCCATTTTGAGGCAACTCGTATATCAACAATTGACACAGATGGTGTGGGTTCCGAGGCTAATAGGGAATGGCTTTGGATAGCCTGCATGTGGGGGAATAGAATGAGTCTCATATTGTCCCTGTGCAAATTTCCAAAAATCATAAACCAAGAACTTGAGACTATGTATCAAAACATTGTAGGGGTGGATTAGCATTTGTTGTAATTACTATATTAATTTTACTGTTTTCTCTTCAGCAAGTGTCAATTGTTTGTTGCTTTATCTGCTATGTGTTTGTGTGCTCTCATTTTTTACATGCTCTCTCATACAGGTTAGGTTATGCCCATGCTATCTTCCTGTTCTTATAACTTGCTAAATGATATTTAAGTGCATAAAGGAATACCAACAAAGATGCACCATACTATCCTTGATTCTAATGTATGTGTATATGTGAAAAATAACCTGTCACACGGTGTATAGCATACGACAGAGTTTTTAATTGTTTACTAAATAATTTATATTAAATTGTATAATGAATGAAAAGGGACTCAACTCGAAAGAAAATGAAGATACTATTTGAAAATATCAAGCTTATAATATGAAGTAATGTATAATGTTAAAAGTTGTAAAAGGTTGTTGATCGAACTAATAAACAACGGTTTGAATTAAAAAAAAAATAGTCTGTGCTGCATTTGGCGCAGGCAGCAGGCCAGTTCGTCAGAGGGTGCACCTGTAGCCCTCCACTTCCTCTCAGCCACCCTGCATTTGCGTTTCATGGTGACGAGGTCGGAGTTGTACCAAGAGTTGCACTTGGATTTGGGCTTCAAGCGGATTTATGACGGGGCCAAGTACATCAAGAGTGTCAGAAAGATAGATGGAGGTTAGAAAGTGCTGTGTCAGATCTGAGCCATAGCAGAATAAAGAACAGAGTCAAAGGCTACCCTTGTCAGGAGGTCCCCCTCTGTTTACAGTGAAGCTAGATAATTATATGCTATCTTATAGAGTAGAGATATCTTAAAACAGTTACATTTTTTACAATAAAGACACACATTTAACAATACATCTGTGCCTTAGGTGGCACGAAGGGTATGCGTAACACAACAGTATGCATATCCGTGGGTTAGAAGGCAGAGTGGAAAAAGTGACTGTCATTTCATGCACTGCTGTATCAACTAGCAATATGCAGTTATTGTTGACACTTAAAAATTATGAACCGAACCGAACCAGAAACACCACCGAAGTAGTAGATGCCAAGACATCTCTGCGAATTAAGCACTTGCCCTACACATCTGTATACAGCCTGCAGGACAGCAAGTTTGACTCAGCATTTCATCCTTCAGAGGTACAGAAAGTGGGTACTATTACATTGGTTATCATTATTGCAGCTCTGGGAAGTTATAGGAATTTGACATAAGCACTATTTAAAAACATGATCGTTTCATCACTACCAGGATTCAGAGTTTTTGTTGCCAATGAATGGTTCCTTTACACTTGGGCAAACCCGGTTTTGAAATGGAATGTATATGCCTGGGCTGACTTACAATGTTTTATATGGGGGGGCAGGCATTGTGGATGTACCCCCAACCACTTATGTAAAGGTGTACACCTGAAGGCAGGCCCTCAAATTATTTTGGGGGGAAGTATAAGGTTAGGTTGCAGCCCCATTTCAAATGTGTGGTCCATACTACCAGAATTGAGCAACATCACAGGATTTTAGGATTTGAAGATATGATTAAGAAATTGTAGTTTAAAATCATGTTACAAATTTCTGTCATTTTCACTTAAAAGGAAATACCTCGTATGAGGTCTTCCAGCGAGGGCACACTCATTACAACTGAGTAGGCGGAAACTTGGACCTTCCTGAGGAATCTTCTCTGGAGCGAAGATTGAACAAGTCTGCAACAAGATATAGTGCACAGTGTTTGAAAGTGTGGGAGGTGTGAGGGGTCAGTTAGGCAAGGCGGACAACTTCTTGTGTTTTTCTCAGTGGAAGACATTTTATGAACAACAAAAAGTCCAACTGAATCCTCACTAAACCTACTCTATCAGGGAGTTCCCTACCTGCTCTAAGGGGATTACTTTTAGCATACACTAACACTGGCACTCACACTAAACAACAAAACATTCAAAGTAAATAAACAATATAAACAAGTGATTACCGAACAACCAGTGATTTGGGTGACCTGTGCTGGGCAGATCCCTTTCCCAGGATTATTTAAAGACAATTCCTCCCAATGTTCAGAAAGTAAAGTCTTGAACCAGTCCTTGTAAGCTCCAAAAGGAACAAGGCTTCACCAAACAAAAATCCACTGGTAACAGTTCTATAGCTTTCTGTTGAAAGGTTCTCCTTCCAGTTCCAGCAAAGAAAACATCACCAAAGGTAATCCTGGATATCCTCTTTCCAGGGGTGTTTTTGTCACAGTTAAAGAATAAAGGAGCAACTTATGCTTCAACAACGTTCTCTGCATTGTCTTTGGTATAATTTTCAGGATGCTTCTTCTTATGGTGTTGCTTTCCTCTTGACAACCCTCTTCTACTACTGTTACTGTGGAAGCAGGCTCCTTTGCTCCACAGTATGCCACTGCTTCAACCATTTTTAATACAACATTCACTGACAGTATTATAAACAACCACAGTTCTGGTAGTTCTGCTTCAACTTCGTACTTTATGATTGTTAGGCAATTTAAAGACAAGACTCTTGGACCTCCATAGGTAGGCAAGGCACTCTTCTTTCCTATGTTATACAAAAAGGGCAGCCTCTTTGCCTCTTCTGTCTGTCTTACTGTCACCAGTATAATCTGCCTCAGCTTCCAGACTGCCTCTAGCTCAACTTCAGCAATCTCACCATTACCGATTGTTGAATTAATATGCTTACAAGCACCCAGCTTTATTGACGCCTTCTTGTTTCTAGTAGCTATCCTGAAGATGTATTTCCACTCTTCCAGATTTAGATAACAATGTCACACTTGTATCAGATGACACTGGACCTTTATCAACCTCAGAATGCAGGTGGGTAGATTTCAACATTGCTGGTTTCACTATAGAAAGGATTTGCCTACTGGTTTGGGTAATGCTTGTTCTCTTCAGTTCAACATCTTCTACATTTACAGAATACTTGTTCTGGATGTTACAAGGTTCAAGCTTCAAAAGAGAAACCGATTTAGGTATATGTGACCACTCTTTGATGAAAATCTTTAACTTTCAAGAACTGTAAAGAATTGTATTCTCTTTTATTAACACAGAGTTGTACCTTGACTCCGGTTGGGAGCCGCAATTGTTCACACAGGACCTTTCTTTGATGGAATATATGGAATATTCCTTGTAACAATTTGCGAAAGTCAGCTTTAAGTTTCCGAGTGATTTGAAAAGCGTTCCCTTTCCTAATTGGAGACACGCGACCACTCTGGTAAAGTTAAACAGTCCAACAATGGGAAAGGACAAGCTTTTTGTTATACGCTATCACTCCGACTTGCATTAGAAGTGCGCATGATACATTTCCATTGTTATCCAGACTATTCACAATGGCAAACTGCTTCTACTCGCTCCCAATCTTACACAAGTTAATATTGAGCTGGTAACAGTTACTGGCAAGATTTCCAAGGTGAACCTGAACACAGCGCTTCACTCATTGGCTCCAGGAACACTGTGGTTGTGGGCTGCTTCCACTTCTCAACAGCTTCTCTTTCTGCTACGACTTTAGACACTCTTGGGAACCACACCCCTCTGCAGCATGGGTATCTCCGGTCTGGCCTCAACCACAGAGAGTGTACTTCACTTCTCTGTCCCTCATCCTGCTTCTGTACATGGGCCTTGGGTTGCAGCACAATCACAGCTCTGCAATCACAGCCCCTAGGTGCATCTGGGAAGAGCTTCAATTTTGGCACGTCGCTCTCAGTACAGGCAAGGCAAGGTTTGTGAACACAGGACCCACTGAGAACCTGCGTGTGAAATATGCTTTCCTCTCTTCCCAGCGTCCCTTAAATGATCACACTTCCTCACGAACTGTCAGCCTCATGCTCTTCTCATTCTCCTACTACTGCCAGCCTTCCAGCTCCTGCTCCAGCCCCTTCCTACTTCCCCCTCCTGCTGCAGCTTTTTATGCCTCTCAGGTGGGGTAATTGATTTCAGGTGCAGACCCTTAATATTAATTGCCTGACCCTGGCAAATGCTGTTAGACCTATTTGCCTGCCCTTCACTTCTACATGCCTCTTCAGCCCTCTTCTTCGTCTCAGTTTCCATGGGATTCTGGGCCATGTAGTTCACTGTAGTAAAATTTGGTTTTTCCACTTTACTTTTAAGGGTAGATTTAATTCTGTTAGCATTTTTAAAAGAGGAATTGTAGGTTTCAACCTTACTAGAGAAAGAAGGTGTAGAGAAGGTAAGGTAACATTTATGCCATTCCTTGGTATTGAGGAGGATGTTTATTTTTAGGGATACAAAAGATGTGTTCTTTTTATACAATATGTCATCGGATTATAACCTTGGACTTTACCATCTCATTTTTACTAGGAGGTTGAGAAATGTTAAGAGGGAAAATACTGTGTCTTATCCCATGGAATCTCCTTACTACCCTGGACCCTGTCTCCAACCAGGTGATCCTCCCTCACTACTCCACCCCCAGGATTGGGATCAGGAAGCGTCTGCCCTCCCCTGGCAACCTGGGAGGAGACTTTAGGTAGGGTTTTAGGGAGGGATCTGCAGGATTCTTCAAAGCTATACCTATAGTTAGTCCTTGGAGGCTTGCTGCAATTCATTGGTACTGTAGTAGCCCTTCCTAGCAGGACTCGTATGCTCCCAAGTATGAGACCCTGACTGAAGAAGGCAGAGTCCCCCAACGTGTTTATGTGTGAGGTACAACAGTGATTGAAATGATGGTGTGAGCTTTGACTCTCACAACCAGTCAGTGGGATTATGCTTGCTTCCAAATGTGATCATTTCCCTCAATATGTCAGGGATCTGACATTTGAAACATACACCCAAAGGGTACTGTGGAACGAGCATTCTACCAGTGAGTGTCTGCTCAAAATTGAGACTTAAAGCAATTCAGATATGTTAGATTATACTTCAATGTTTTGGTCTCTTATTCAACGAGGTAGACTGTGCTACAGAATAAAAAATCTTGCAGCCATTATTTGACGCTTGTGAGGCAGGCATGGTATCAAGAGAGATGACACAGACAACAGAAGTATATATTTAAACAAAGTTTTATTAATAATCAGGATGGTGTAACACCTTGCTAACACTATGCTATGGTAGGATTTGCCTGCATAAAAAGGACAGTCTGTGTCTATAAGTCAGAACCAAAAGTAGGTCTGGCAAAACATATGCTTGTTCTCACAACTACAACAAAACTAGTGGGGCAATGTTCTCAACCAAATATAAGTGTTCCGAAGTAAATGTTCAGTGATTGTCAATTCAAGTTCTTGTAAAGTTCTCTGTTTCAATATCAATACAGTTCCAAAGTAGTCTTCTGCAGATTCACAAGTGCCACAGTTCACATTACTTGCCGGCCTCTGGTTTCCCTTCCCCAAGTTCCAAATGTAGCAACGTTCACACAACACTGTGATCTTGGGATTCCCTTCCCCAAGATGAATATTCTCCAAGTTTTGCTCTGAGTTCCCTTCCCCAAGATGAACGTTCAATAGCTTATTTGTTTCTTCAGCTTACCAGTTTGCAAAAGATCATAGGATCTACGTGATCCCTTCCTTTGGTTAACTTCACCAATCATTCACTTCTTGCTGCTTTTCAACCTTTTGTGGTTTTTGGTATAGGTGCATTTGTCAGACCACACGGTCCACCCATCACAGGGAACGCAACCCGAAACCACATATGCTTTGAGTCTTGATGTTGATACTAGGAAACGTGCTGGTCTAGGCACAGTTACCAAACCGCAAGTCCACCCTTTATAGGTCACGCAACCATAGGTTTCCCAAAGCTGATGCTTAATAATTGTTAACACTTTGTAATCTTGTCCAATAGCAACTTTCTTATTATTTGATATATCCAGCATTGCAGCATTCATTTGGTTTCACTCTCAGCATGTTTTCTTGTTTCTCATGTTCAGCATTCAATATGTGTTGCTTTTACTTGTACAGGCTTAGCAGCCCCTTTCATCAGGTTCAGTATTCAATATTCACAAGGTTCACTTATGCAGGCTCAGCAGCCCCTTTTCATCAAGTTCGATATTCAATTACATGGGCTTAACAGCCCCTAAGAGTACCCCGGAGTTCCCACTCTTCTTGAGACCCTTACTGGATTACTGCTGCTCCGCTTGGTGGCTTCCCTCTCACTCGGGAGAAGCAACTTGCCGGTATTCCGGCTTCTTCCTTCCAGGAACGCCGGCCTTCGTGCTGGACGCCGCCTCCGCTCCTCGGAGACTTCTGCTCCCAGCCTTTCTTCACAGGGTTTCTCAGTCCTATTCGGTCTCTTCGGCAGGACTCCCGGGATCTTCAGCAGGTACCTTAGCATCTCGGCTTCCAGCCCCTCAGCATGACACAAACTTGTTTCTGTTAGTGTTCTACTCCTGCAGCACCTGTATCTGTCGCCTCCTCTCTGACATCCACAAGTTATATATTTGCATTGATAATGGGCTGCAGGTGAAACAAGGTACTCCTAATTGCCTGACCCTGTTTAAACCCATTATTGTGCCATGCCTGACCGCTCTTCTTCATCCCAGTACCAGAGTGGTGTTGACCATAGGAAATCTGCACTGCTATTAGTTTCCTCTTCGGATGATGGTATGTGATTGACAATAGCCCATAAAGGCTAAGGGAGGGGAAGAGTAGGTCAGTATTAGAAAAAGGGGGATACGATGTGTCGCCTTCAGGTACCCTCTCTTCAATCCCCAAGGACCCTCCACGCAGGTGATCCTCCCTCGATGGTCCATCCCTAGGGTCGGGATCCAAAAGCGATGGCCTTTTCCTGGCCACTTGAACAGAGGCTCCATGGGGAGTACCTTCAGGTTTCTCACACACTGTGCTTTGGAGCGGTGAGGCTCACTCACACAAAATGATGAAGCCTGTGCGCCGACATGTAAACTCTTCCAACTGCTGAGATGTGTCAATGACACTAAATGAAGCTCTCAGCCCTCGAGTGCCATTTTGTTTGCCCCTAGTATGTGGAACTGTCTTCTGAGGTGTCTGGCTGACAGTGGGTCTGTGCTCTGAAATACACTCCTTATACAGAGTATGTTCTGCAGATGTGAGGGTACACCACAGGTACCATCAATCTAAGCTTTCACCTTCACACGTCTACTTCAAAGAAAGCTGACACAATTGATCCCAAGTCTCCTCCCACAGCCCCAATTTCCCTCCCATCCAATTACTCACAACTCCACACATACACACACCACATAGACACAGTGACATGCCTCCACGTTGCTAAGAAATGAACGGTTAGTGCAGCCATCAGTATACATGCCACCGATCCACAGTACTATCGATCAATCAATTTTGACAAATTAGAAGCAGCTGGTGGGTGTAAAGGGATGAGGTCAGAAGAGTGAGAACAGTGGTGGCATCGCAGGAATGCATGGAGGTTTAGGAGGAAGTAAAGGCTGACATCGAAGAGGGAGGAAAAGACTGTTGGCAGTGGTGCTACACACCGTTCAAATGGAGGCAAGGTGAGTGGAAGGGTAGTGGAGGGGCAAACGGCAGGTAAAAGTAGAGCAGGGGAGGACCAGAATAAGGGAGTCATGCTGAGGAGTGTAGGGATAGGGCAATGTGAGTCTATGCGTGGCACGATTCTGTGAACAGCGTCCGTTAAGTCCAATAGGGAAAGGCGGGGGGCCCATTGCAAGCAGAGGTTTGCAGTGGAGAACAGCACAACTTGTGCAGTTAATAGGGAGGGTAATGGGAAACATGGATGGCAGTGTTCAGGGAGCAGAGCGATGGGGAACTAGTGAAGTGAAGGGGGGAATCCCTCCTTCAAAGTGATGGATGAGAGTGGGACAAGCAGCACACAGATGCAAAAGCTTTCAGCAATCAAGTCAAGCTCAATTCTTTGATCAAGTTTTACCGTTTGCACTCCACTCCTGAAACACTGCGGGATTACGTCAGCACACACTTTCTTCGAAGGGATTGTGTCCTCCGACGTATTCCTCATCTTAGATATCTCCTTCCAGCTCTGCTGGCCTCGGAAAATTTTTTCTCGAGAGGGCGCTGCGCGTCGACGTCCTCCGAGTCGATGTCCCTCGACAGCCGCCGTATCGACGTCGACGTCATCCTGCCTATAAAGGCCGCGCGCAGCGTCCGTTGCTCAGTTCCGTTTTTCCGCGCTTACTCAGTGCCTCGGAATACCGTTGCTCAGTTCTTGTCAGATTAATCCTATTTACCTCGAGTTATTCGATCCGTACTCAATGGCTTCCTCGTCGGAACCGACAACTCCTCGATCCGGCTTCAAAAAATGCCGAGATTGTGGAAAAAAGATGTCACTGACTGACCCTCACAGAGTTTGTCTGTGGTGTTTGGGAGCTGAACACCATTGTTCGGAGTGCGAGGACTGTATGTCCATGACAGCTAAGGCCCTGAAGGAGCGTAGGGGGAAGCTGGAGAAAGGTAAGACTTTTAAAGCTTCTTCTTCGTCGACGAAGTCGAGACACTCGTCTCCTCGTCACCATTCGCGCTCCAGGTCTCGGAGTGGGTCCCATCACTCCTCGAGATCGAAGCACTCGAAGAGGAGACGTCGAAGATCCCCTTCTCCGTCTTCCTCTTCCTCTGTTTCGCCAAAAAGAATCCTTTGCCCCACGAAACATAGTTCCCGGGCTGAATTGGAGGAATTCCGCAAAAATATGATGATCGTCTTCGAGAAAGCGGCCTTGACCCCCTCGAAGACTGCCGAGAGCGATGCTCTGGTCGAAAGACCCGAAGGTCAAAAAACGCCGCGAGTCGCAGTACCCGGCGAAGGAAACCTCTCGAGCGCGTCTCGAACCCTCGAGTAGGACTATGACCTCCAAACCTTCCTCGAAGGTTCCGTCGACGCCGTCGACGAGGGTTCCGTCGACGCCGAGGTCGGTGTCTTCGACGCCGTTGTCGAAGGGACCTTCGACACACGGGTCTGTCGACTCGACGCCAGCTTCGACGCCAAGAAAAGTCACGGTCACGACACACCCAGTGACTATCCCCAGGTCCTCGATGACGATGGCTTCGAGATTGCCGAGTAGAATCCCAATTCTGTCGAGGTCATCGAGGCCTCCGCCTTTGTTTTCGATGCCACGCTCGAAGCCTTCGACGTCGGCGTCGACGACATCGACGTTTTTGAGGCCGATAATGACAAGTTCGGCACCCTCTGCCTTGGAAATGGGATTTACTCCCTTTATGAGTTCAGAACAATTGTGAGCTATGTCCTCAATTTTGGAAGAGGGTGAATTGTCTGAACAGGAAGACACATTTGAGTTGCAGGGACCTGTAACCCCAATTAGAGAGGAACTTTCCTCTGAAGAACGCAGGTTAAAGGATCTTCATGATTCCTTACATGAGGCAAGTGGGTTAGACACTTCCCCTGAGGTGGAGTTTGCTAGGCCAGACCCGGGGGAGCATGCTGAAACCCCTTATAGAGCCTTAATGGCCAGGATCACAGAGTTTATGGGGTGGTCTGCACCTTCACAATCTTTCCAACAAGATGACCTCACGGATATTCTTGATAAAGGCCCACAGGAGGATCCTGTGGTGCCTTTCCATAAAGCTCTTCAGAGGAAGATTATGACGAACTGGGAAACCCCAGACGTCGTCCCGGCAGTAAATAAAAGACTTTCTACAAAATACAGGGTATCCTCTACAGACCCGGAGTTTTTGACAAAACACCCATCCCCAGAAAGTCTGGTGGTACAGGCAGCATCTTCTACCGATGTCAAGACGGCTTATCCTACCGTCCCACAGGACAGGGACGATAAAAAATATGATGCTATGGCAAAGAAAGTTTTTTTCGGCATGTAGCATGGCGTTAAAATCTGTGAATGCTACTTGCACCCTTGCTAGATTCAGCCATACACTTTGGGAGTGTGCTTCTACAGCGGCTGACTGCATCCCGGAGGGTGAAGAAAGGGAGGCGTTCCTGAATATCATACAGGACGGTAAAGACGCTATGTGCGAATCCCTCCAGACGGGCATTGATTCGGCTGACAGTATCAGCAGAGCAATGGCGGCAAGTACAACAACCAGGAGATTTGCTTGTTTGAGAAAGTCTGGTTTTGCCCCAGATGTGCAAGCCAGGCTCTTGAACATGCCATTCGATGGCTCTTCTTTGTTTGGGAAAAAGGCGGATGACAGTTTAGAAAAACTGCAAACTTCAAAAGCAGCAGCAAAATCCCTAGGCGCTGCAATCCGTCAGACACCTTTTCGTCCCACAGGAACCTCTGCGAGAGGCAAGTCCTTTCGCTTCTACTCCGCATTCGGAAGAGGTAGAGGACGACCGGCTCAAAGGGGACAAAGAAGAACTACTCGAGGTGGACGGTATATTTTGATATTTTGAGGTTGCTAGGCCTCATGGCATCCTGCATTTTCCTAGTGCCAGAGGCTCGCCTGAGAATGAGATCCCTCCAGTGGGCACTGAGGACTCAGTGGTCACAATTTTCAGGGAGAATGACAGATCTTCTTCAGGTTCCCGACAGGGTGGCTCGAGACCTTCAGTGGTGGGCCTGTCAGGAGAACATTCTGAAAGGAGAACATTTTTGGCAACCCTGGCCGGAGATAACAGTAGTCACGGATGCCTCACTCACGGGGTGGGGAGCCCACGCCAACGACTTGACCATCAGCGGTCGTTGGTCTCCATCGGAGTCCAGACTACATATCAACCTGTTAGAGCTGAGAGCCATCAGACTTGCGCTGAAGGCGTTCCTGCCAGCTGTACAAGGGAAAAACGTCCTGATAATGACGGACAACACAGTGGCCATGCATTACCTCAACAAAAGAGGAGGCGTAGGATCACTACCCCTGTGCAGAGAGGCGATGCAGCTCTGGTTTTGGGCAATCCAAGAAGGAATCTCTCTATCGGCAGTTCACCTAGCCGGAGAGAAGAACTTGACAGCGGACGCTCTGAGCAGGCAGAGCACAGTCTCCCACGAGTGGGAACTAGCTCAGGAAGTCCTTGAAGAGATCTTCGCCCTTTGGGGAACCCCTCAGGTGGATCTGTTTGCCACCAGCGTCAACAGGTAATGCGATCTGTTCTGCTCAAGGGAATTTCCCCCGAGAGGAGCTCTGGGAGACGCGTTCATAGTGGACTGGGAGTTTCCGCTTCTGTACGCGTTCCCTCCGGTCCCTGTCATTCCTCAAATGATCAGGAGGTTGAGAAGATTCCAGAGAACCATGATCCTAATTGCCCCGGATTGGGCCAGAAGAACGTGGTACCCGGACCTTCTAGACTTGTCCATCTGCCCTCCAATTTGACTTCCACTCAGAGAGAACCTACTCTCACAGAAGGGAGGTCAGGTTCTCCATCCAGACATGAAAACCCTCAACCTTCACTTCTGAAACCTTGGCTTCTGAAAGGTTGAGGTACAAGGATTGGGACCTCCCTGATGATGTTATGGAGGTGTTGCTTTCGGCAAGGAGGCCAGCAACAAAGTCTTTATACCGCTGCCGTTGGAACAGATTTTGCAGCTGGTGTAGAGAACAGAATATCGACCCTTTTTCATGTGGTACACCAATGGTTTTGTCCTTCCTTCTATATTTGGCGAATTCAGGCCTTCAAGTTGGCACCATTAAGGGCTATCTCGCAGCGCTATCCATCTTTAAGCGCACTGCGGAAGAACCATCCTATTTCAAATTACTCTTGGTAATACAGTTTCTAAAGGGGTTAACCAATGTTTATCCCCCAAGACCATTCCAAGTTCCCCTATGGGATTTAAAGTTAGTACTAACTTTCCTGATGGGCACACCTTTCGAGACCACTCCATTCTTGTTCGTTAATATTCCTTACCCTTAAAACTGTTTTATTAATAGCACTTACATCTGCTAGAAGGGTGAGCGAATTACAAGCACTTTCTTGTAAACCCCCTCACACAATATTTCACAAAGACAAAGTTGTCCTGCAAGTGAAGCCTAATTTCCTCCCGAAGGTGGTTTCTGAATTCCATATCACTCAGAAGATTACCCTACCATCTTTCTATCCTCCTCCTCACCCGGGGAAAGAGGAAGAGAGGTTACACAGGCTAGACCCTAGAAGGGCTTTAAGTTTTTACATCAGTAGACTAGCCAGGATAAGACAGGCAGACCAGCTGTTTGTAGGTTACGCAGGTCACAAGCTAGGGTTACCAATAACTAAGCAGACCATTTCCAGATGGATCATTCTAGCCATTCTGGAATGTTATAAACTGGCAGGGAAAGAGCCCCCTCAAAACCTTAGGGCTCATTCGACCAGAGGTATTGCAGCTTCATCGGCCCTCAAAAGAGGCGTGCCGGTTAAAGACATCTGTGCGGCTGCAACATGGTCGTCTGTCCATACCTTTACACGTTTTTACAATTTGGATTCCTCCTCCAGTCAAGAGACTTGGTTTGGAAGGGCTTTACTGCATTCTATTCATCAATAGAAGACAGCGTGAAGTCAGTACTCCCTCCTCCAATAATAGAATACTGTTATGGGAGCCTATCTAAGATGAGGAATACGTCGGAGGACACAATCCCTTCGAAGAACAAGTTACTTCTTACCTTGTAACGTTCTTTCGACGGGATGTTCCTCCGACGTATTCCTCATCGGCCCTCCCATCCATCCCTGCAGTTCTACTTCCCGTGTTGTTGCAGCTTACGCTCCTTCAGGGTGATTAGTCTAGTCCAGAAAGTATTATTGTGGGCTACAAAACGGAACTGAGCAACGGACGCTGCGCGCGGACTTTATAGGCAGGATGACGTCGACGTCGATACGGCGGCTGTCGAGGGACATCGACTCGGAGGACGTCGACGCGCAGCGCCCTCTAGAGAAATTTTTTTCTGAGGCCAGCAGAGCTGGAAGGAGATATCTAAGATGAGGAATACGTCGGAGGAACATCCCGTCGAAAGAACGTTACAAGGTAAGAAGTAACTTGTTCTTCTGTGTGATCATAGAAGGTTGTGCTAGGCCTACAGTCAGCAGAAGCAAATGCAGCTTTACACATGTCTGATAAGTCGCTATATAACAGCTGCTCTGTACTCCTGACTGCTTATTTGAGTTTTCCAAATAAGGGAGGTCCCTTGGACGGTGTTGATCCCTTAGGCTTGTCTAGTATACAATGAATGATTGTCTAGTATACAATGAATGGTTGCCTGCCCTCCTGCACATTTGCTCTTGGCCTCAAAAAATGTAGTCTTTGCCCATTTTCAAATAATGTTCATGAGTGGCCTCTGTTCCATGAATTCTGAAGGGAGAATGTTTAAGGAAGAACGCTTTTAGCACACTGGAGATGCAGACACATGTAATCATGTAAAGTTAACTGTGTATGTGGCATTTTATATGTTTCAGTAAAGCTGAGGTTTAAATATTTGTAATATTCGTTTAACTAACTGCCCATGGATTCGTGTTCAAAGGTTCCCTTTTGGAATGCCAAGCGATTACCCCATCCGACATTAACGATCAAGATATAAATGGTCTTCTAGGTATAAGTAAGAACATTTCCAAATCATATGTAGAACAGATGGCTGCTTGCTTGGTTTGTTTCAAGGCCACCTTATTAAGGTTAAACCTAGTGCTGGCAGATACTTTCATCTAGGCCTGTTTGAGGCTTGCTTCTAGTTAAAATTGGCTGTCCTTCCCACTTAGGACTCAAGCACACCAGTTCTCAAATGGCCCTGAGCCTTGTTGGGCCATTAGCAACCAGATAGTCTGGCTGGTATCTCTATTTCAAGGCATAATTGTGGCCTTTACCCCATTGATGCACAGTTAAGCACATGTAGACTGCTTTATAATGTGATGTATTCATATCTGCTCTGAAAATGTTACTTGATGGTGACTGTGCTTCTGTTTAATTGTTAGGCTCGTGAACATGATTTATGATCATGTTAATTCTCGGATTATTCCAAGCTCATTTTATCAATAGTGCAATGTATGTTTTGTTAATAGAAATGTTTATATTTGTAACCAAAAGCTTTATTAATTTTCAGATTTTACTTAAACAATTGGAGGTTCTTGGTTTAGCTGAGAAGCCACAGTTGGCGACTCGGTTCCAGGAAGTGTTTCGATCGATGTGGTCGTTGAATGGCGACTCCATCAGTAAAATATACGCTGGGACAGGAGCGCTAGAAGGAAAGGCAAAGGTATGTGTTATTGCTTATCTGCTAAGATTGATACTGCCACAAATGGAACCAAAGGATTATTCAATATGTTACACTGTGATTTTCATTTGTTTCTGTACCATCTAATATTATTGCCTCTCAGGTTCTAGTGAATACTCTATGGTGCTCATTTTAGAGCCTTCCCGTAATATGGCCTGTACGCATGCACTTTGACGTACACAGATGCAGGGTAAAAAGCAGCATACAAGCATGTACATTACCTTTTGCCCTGCACATTTGCACTCCGCCGTGCAAATGAATAAACACTGCCTACCATGCTCACTTGGTAGGCAGCGTTTACAATTACAATTTACCTTTAATCCTTTAGCAACTCCCATTAGGACCTTCAATTTGACATTTGGGAGTTCTGTTGATGGTACACAGTTGTGATAAAAAATTATCTGTTGATAAATTATCCTTAGCAACATAATTTGTAGAGGATCTTGAAGTATTACAAAAGGATAGATGGAGCATCGTTTTCTGTGTGTGTGTGTTACGCTCACCTGGTTCCCACGGGAGCGTCGACCGGAACTGGGCCGCTGTTGTTTCCACCAGCGTGACGTGTAGCGCCGAGATGACTGACTGGACTGGCCCACTCAGCCTAGTTCGTCTGGCTCGCAGGAATATTCTTCTGCAAAGGAGAAGGGGAATTAACCACCCGTGGAATTGAGTGGCAACCCACCTTCCCCACTCCCGTTGTCTTCCCACAGATCACTCTTGATGTCCCCTCCTTAGTCTCACCTGATGGTTTGGAAGGATGAGCTCTCCATCCTGCGTCGACCGCAGGGGCGCGTTGATGTCCAGTTACTTCACTGGCGTAGAGGAATTGGTGAGTTCCAGTATTGACTCTAAAGTCCAATTGTTCATAAGAGTTCAAATGTCTGTCCGATTCCTTGCAGGTTGCCGATTAATCCACTTGAAGATTTCCAAATGGCAACTGGTAAGATTCAGGAAAGTCTATTGTAGTTTTCCCCTTAGGGGCCGGGGTACGGCGATGAAGCAGAGTTGACTGCGCCGACCCGAGATGAGGTGAGACCCCCGTGGTAAATCAGGTAAGTTTTGTGGGGGGTAACTTGTATTGTCTTTGCTTTCTCCCCTTAGGGGCCGGGGTACGGCGATGAAGCAGAGTTGACTGCGCCGACCCGAGATGAGGTGAGTACCCCCCGTGGTAAATCAGGTAAGTCCTTGGGGGTAGCTTGTATAGCCTTAGAGAGTCCCCTTGCTCACCTTGCTGTCTTTGTCTCCTTAGGTGTCGGAGGGCGGCCGCGAGATGGAGAGAGCGTGATGGAATGCTGAAGTACCGCCAAGCAGGTGAGTTCAGCGCGGCGCCGTAGGAATGCGAAGCGATGCTTCAAAGACTTCTGTCTTTCAGATCCGTGGCGAGATGGATCAGGATTCAGGTAAGGATTAAAGTTAAAACTCCTGTTCTAACCTTTATCCTTCTTTTCTTGTTTCAGGAGTCCCAGGACTGAAGCGGGCGTGGCTGAAGACTGGAGCTGCTGAAAACACGGTGAGCGTTACGCTGCAGCAAGCAGAATAACGCGAAGCACGTGTGGCTGTCCGGGCGTGGTTTAAATAGCCTTGGAAGAAGTTCCAGGTAAGTATTCTTCCACAGCCCCATCCAAGTAACAAAATAGTCCCTTCAGTAAAATAGTCCCTCCTAAGCCTCATTTGGCTTGAATCTTCATGCAGCATGGTCTGTCTCAGGTGAGTATGCAGCATGGTCTGCTTCAGGTAAGTTATCAATAATGAGCCTGGCGCCCATGGCGCCAGGACTGACTTTATCTTTATGAGCCTGGCGCCATAGGCGCCAGGACTGCACCCAAACAGCCCCTAACTGGGGCTTTTGGGCATGCTCCAAGTGGCATGATGCCTGTTTCCGGGGCTGCTGGGCCTGGTCTGGTCTTCCGGGGGCAGGCATCATGACAGTGTGTGTGTATATGTATGTATGTGTGTGTGTGTGTATATATATTTCTGAGGCTTGTGGAATCTGCTTAGATCACATGCTGTGCATAGGCCGACATCTAGTGGAAGCTGCAGAGTATTACAGTTTGTTTTTCGAAACTCGAAAATGGGCGTCGACACAGGGCGTGCCAGTAATACTATCCCTAGTGTGACGTCCACTGTACCCAAGATCCCTCACGCGTCTAGGATCCTCAGATTGTTTTTTTCCGCCATACTGGTAGGAAGCATTTTGCGGAGTCCCCTGGCCTTAGCCATACTTTTGCTAAAATATCGATAAATTTACATCCTTTCCCCACCCCAACGTCGAACTTCGACGCTGGCTTGGAGAAGAATTCGACTGTCGGCTGCTGCACGAAGGATTTGGGCCTCGGAAGGCCTCTGGCCTCGGCCCGGGCCTTGGAAGGCCTCTACCCTGCAAGTAGGGAGAGTGGGGGGTTGGACATACTCTACACTCTTGGTATATAGTACATCTTATACATTTTCAAACACTTACCATTCCCGCTCCCTACCGGTGCGTATGGAGGGTACCCCTTTTCAGTTCTGCCCCAAGTGCAATCGCAAATGCCCTTGGGTCGACAGGCATGCCACATGCAATCTCTGCTTGCCGAGGGACCACCCCGAGGCGAACTGCAGAGCGTGTAGTAGGTTTAAACCTAAGACACTTAAGGACTGTTCGACGAAGCGTTGGTCCCACCACGCCAGGCAGGCGGCCATGGCAGCGGAGGGCGCCTTCAGCGATGGCAGTGACGCCATGCTTTCGGACGGCAAGGGCATTACGGCGTCGAAAGACAGCCGAACGCAGGTCCCCGACCTCGGAAGGTCGTCCGACAGGGCGGCTATGGGGCAGACCCCCGGCGACACAAGCGCTTCACACACCACTCACACAAATCACATGAAGTCCAACCGAGACTCGACAACGTCGGGTTCTCGGAAAGAGGCACATAGAGAACGGTCCGAATCGGTGTCCTCTGGGCGTTCTCGATCGAGATTGCCGCATGACTCTAGGCAATCATCCACTCTTGCCAAGAGTGCCTCGCTCCCTAAGCTAACGGAAGTTCTATCGTCGGAGGACAAAGACGACTTCCACCCCCAGGCCGCTCTCGAGGAGTTGGAGCCCGCAGACAAGATCAGCGCGGCCCCACGTTCGAAGGACAGGGACTCTATCCCCGATCCTCGACGCCAGGCGTCGAAAACCTCCGGAACCACAAAGGGACAGGGAAAACACTATTCCACTCACGGGGAGGGGGGAAAACGGCAGAAGAAGCAGCCTCTGCACTCTTCCACACCTGTGAAACACTCCACTCCTCCTAAACAGACAGACACGCCCAAGTCTGCTGCTATTTCTAAAACCAGCAAATCTACTCAGGATAAGTCTCCTAGACTTTCTGAGAGAGTCATTCCCAGTTCCAAGGAATGGTCGAGTGATGACATAGATAGGGTCATGTCAAGGATGTCTTCTTTTGCAGACTTTTATGATAAAAATCCAGACCATTTCCTTTCATATAATCGACAAGGGGCTACACCCTCAGGCTCTAATGATCCTATCCCCCCCGAGTAAGAAGCCCCGGTTTGAGACAACTATGAGGTCTTCGGACCCCTTCGATGTACAACCTTACTCACGGCCATACTCACAGTACCAAGGAGAGACTTCCTTTGGTGAGGACCAAGAATTTGGCATGGTAGAAGATCAAACCGGGACGGGCTACTATGGGGATGATGAGGACCAAGAAGAGGAAGAGGAAAACCCTGAAACCTACAGAGTAGATTCCCCGGTAGAGAAGGAAGCCCCGGTTACCGACTCCCCTGTCGATAACAAACCCCTCCTGAACGAGGTTCTTGCACGAGCAGCAGAACATTTCCATATCGACACCCACGGTGTCCAGGAGGAGAGGGACTTCGCCGAGGAGTTAGTGGGAGAAAGGAGGCCTGTTGCCCAGACCATCCCTATCCTTAAGTCTATTCAGTGAAGAATAGACCCGTCCCTGGTGAACCCGAACCTCACCTGAGCAGTCAATCCCAGAGTTGAAAAACTTTTCAAGGCAGCCCAGTCTGACCCTCTCTATATAAGAGGGCATCTGAAGCCAGACTCCCTGGTTGTCACTAACACTCGTAATTGGGCTGGAACACCCTTGTCATCGTCCGAAGCTCCTCCAGACAAGGAGAGCAAAAAAACTATATGGTTTCGGCAGGAAAGTAGCCTCAACGTCCGCCTATCAGGCAAGGATTGCAAACTCCACTACCCTGTTGGCCAGCTACAACTGCCATCAGTGGGAAGAAGTCGCGGCACTCATAGCCTCTGCACCAGAACCCTTAAAGGGCCAGTTAGCACGAATCTCAACAGAGGGTAGAGCTGTGTCTGGTTGCATTTTAAAAGCAACTTTTGATGCCGCGGACAACGCAGGCAGATTGATAGCAGAAGGTACTGTTATCAAGAGATATGCGTGGTTACGGCAGTCTGGTTTTAAGGCAGAAACCCAGGCATCATTGTTGGACAAACCAGTGGAAGCCGATCTGTTTGGTAAGGCGGTCGAGGACGCGCTAAAGAATGCCAAGGACGAATATGAGACACTTAAGTCCCTTGGCCAACTAACCAATAAACCCCCTAACCAGAGAGGGAATGAAAATTTTCGTCGCCCACGCGGCCAGAATTCCCAGAGAGGATCAAACTATTCCCAAGGGCAGGGTACACAGTGGGACAACAACAGCCAACAGTCTACCCAGGGTTACAGCAGGGGTAATAGGAGAGGACGTGGTAAAGGCAGAGGCAGCCCCAGTAGAGGAGGCAGCACGCCTCCACCAAAGCAGTGATACCCTCAGTTCAGGGTCCCTTCTCACGCAACCCCAGTAGGGGGACGCATTTCCAACTTCACCCAGGCTTGGCAAGGGATCACATCAGACAGATGGGTACTGTCAACAGTATCCGCAGGGTACTGTATAGAACTACTGCAGCGTCCCCGGAACCATCCTCCACGACAAAGAGTACACTCTTTAGAACATCAGAAAATTCTCCTCGAGGAGATCGCCAATCTGCTAGCAAGGGACGCGATAGAACTCGTCCCGGGACACCAGGTAAACAAGGGTATTTATTCAACTTACTTCCTTGTGCCAAAAAAAAGATTTGACAATGCGCCCAGTATTGGATTTACGGCCTGCCAACAAGTATGTCAAGCCGAAAAAATTTCGAATGACTACGCTACAAGAGGTAATCCCCCTCCTAAAAAAAGGGGGATTACATGGAAACATTGGATATGAAAGATGCCTACTTTCATATTTTCATGTTCCCAGCGCACAGAAGGTACTTGCACTTCAAGGTGGACAGTCGGCACTACCAGTTCAAGGTACTGCCCTTCGGGATAGCTTCGGCACCAAGGGTATTCACCTAGGTACTGGCGGTGGCGGCTGCACACCTACGCAGGGAGGCAATCCCGGTGTACCCTTATCTGGACGACTGGCTCATAACGGGGGTAACCCCAGTAATTTGTAGGACAAACATTCAAAGGACTATCAACCTCCTCCACGAATTAGGCTTCTCAATCAACAAGAAAAAATCAAGCCTGGTGCCAAGCACCTCCAAACAGTTCCTAGGAGCAATCCTAGATACTCAAGAGGGGTTGACATTTCCTTCAGAGGAAAAAATTCGGAATATACTACTGCAAATTCCGCAATATCAGTCCGGTCACCAAATAACGGTACGCAAAGCAATGCGTTTGCTGGGCATGGCGGCGTCATGTATTTACCTGGTCCCCCACGCGCGCCTGCACATGCGTCCCATGCAGGAATGGTTGGCGAAACAGTGGTCTCAGGCAAGTGGTCAGTGGGACGATCTATTGGTCGTTTTGCCAACACTAGTACAAAGCCTTCACTGGTGGACAAGAGAGAATCTTGCACAGGGGAAACCCTTTTACGATCCCGAAGTACAGGCAGTAGTCACTACTGATGCATGCCTGACGGGGTGGGGAGCTCACCATCTCCACCACACAGGTCAGGGTCTCTGGTCTCCCTCAGTGGCCAAGAACCACATCAACCTGCTAGAGCTTCTGGCAGTATTCAGAGCGCTTCAAGCGTTTGAGCCCTACCTACTAAAACTGTCAGTGCAAATCCGGACGGACAGCACGACAGCCATGTTCTACCTGAAAAAGCAAGGAGGGACTTGTTCGCCAAATCTGTCCAAGCTTGCCCAGAAAATCTGGATATGGGCACTCAGACGGAACATCTTCCTGTCATCACAACATGTTCCAGGGGAGCTCAATTCCCTAGCGGATGCTCTGAGCAGAGACTCCCTCCCAGAGGAACACAAATGGGTTCTACACAGAGAGGTCGTAGAAGATATCTTCTCTCAGTGGGGTTTCCCCACTATAGACTTATTCGCCACAAGCGAAAACAGACAATGTCCAGGATTTGCATCCAGGTTCCCCCAACCAGAAACCCCGGGGAACGCCCTGTGGATGAACTGGTCAGGGATGTTTGCGTACGCTTTTCCACCAACTCCTCTCATCAGGAAGGTGGTCAACAAGATGAACAGAGAGTCTATGACGCTCCTCCTAGTTGCTCCCATGTGGGCAAGACAACCGTGGTTCCCACACTTACGCAGGATGGCGGTGTGCGAGCCCATCAAACTTCCGGCCTGGTACAACCTACTGTCCCAGCACCAAGGTCAAACATGGCTCCTGAGGTCATACAGTTTGGACATCTCAATTTACCACAGAGGTGTATGGACATCCTAAAGGAATCTAGGAAACCAAACACAAGGCACTGCTACTTTGACAAGTGGAAGAGATTCGTTATCTGGTGCCAGAGTAGACAAATCAACCCAGTTGATTGCACTCCTTCCACTATTGTTACATACATGCTCCACCTGCTGGTTGCAGGATTGGTTTTTAACTCACTGAAAGTACACCCGGCAGCCCTATCGGCATACACCACTTCCCATAACAAGGTCTCGTGGTGGAAAGTACCAGTAGTTAAAGCCTTCATGGAAGGAGTAAAGAGACTTCACTCTCCTATTTCAAACCCACCACCAGGGTGGGACCTTAATGTGGTGCTATCTAAGCTCATGGGGCCCCCCTTTCGAGCCCATGCATAAAAGCAGTCTCAAACACCTGACTTATAAAACAGCCTTCTTAGTAGCTATTAGTCCATAAAGACAAACTGGTTTTACGCACACACCCTAGGTTCCCACCTAAGTTTATATCTAAGTTCCACGTAAACCAGTCCATCGAGCTTCCGGCTTTCTTCCAGGACCCTCAAAGCTCGGCTGAGGTGAAACTACACACCCTAGATGTGCGTAGGGCGGTCCTCTACTATGTAAATAAAACCAGACCGCTAAGGAAAACAGATCAGCTGTTTGTCTCCGTAGCTACAGGCAGAGAGGGGGATCGCGTCTCTAAAGGTGCCATCTCAAAGTGGATTATTAACTGTATCCAGCTGTGTTACTCACTCTCTGAAAGAACTCTGCCTTTCACGCCAAGAGCCCACTCTACAAGAGGCATTGGGGCCACTCTGGCTTTCATTGCAAATGTACCCCTTCACACCGTTTGCAAAGCAGCTACTTGGAGCTCTATTCACACTTTTACTCAGCATTACTGCATTGACACCCATTCCAAGGCAGATACACAAGTGGGACAAGAGGTTCTAAGACACGTATTTGCTCATGACCCTTCTCACATCCCACCTCCTTCTTCAGGTACTGCTCGCTAATCTATGCACAGCATGTGATCTAAGCAGATTCCACAAGCCTCAGAAGGGATACATTACTCACCGTAATCGTATATCTGATGCTTGTATCTGCTTAGATTCACATGCGACCCACCCTTCCTCCCCTCTGAGAGAAAGTGCATGGTTGCTTGTAGTCTTACCTTTCTATCTATCTGCTTTGATTATCTGTACTCACGCTACCCCTCATGCTACCTCATGTCAGAAAAAATACAATGTGAGGATCCTAGACGTGTGAGGGATCTTGGGTACAGTGGACGTCACACTAGGGATAGCATTACTGGCACGCCCTGTGTCGACGCCCATTTTCGAGTTTCGAAAAACAAACTGTAATACTCTGCAGCTTCCACTAGATGTCGGCCTATGCACAGCATGTGAATCTAAGCATCAGAAATACGATTAGTGAGTAATGTATCATATATATATATATATATAAAACAGAAATTCAGTTTTTTAAAGACCCAGCAAACCCATGTGAGAACACCTTCTTGCCGGAATCATATGGAATTTACCCACAACCCGTCAACTCTGCCATTGAGTGTCCTAATCAATGCTGAGTTTACACTAAAACCACAAATCTTTGCAGTGGTGAAATCCTGTTTTGCTAAATTACCTAACTTGAAACATCTATTTCACTTTCTCTTTCATGCAAGGTTATTGCAATGAATGGCTTTGTATTCTCACATCTGTATTTTATTACTAGTATATATCTGGGCTTTCAGAAGGAAAAGATGACGCACCTTCAAACAGTACAGAATGCAGCAATCAGACTAATTTTGAGATTGAATTAATACGAGTAAATCTTAGCATGTTTGGTGTTGCAGCACTGTTGCCCACTCAGAAAGAGAGTGACGTTCAAGGCTCTTTGCCTAGTCCACAAATGTGTTTTTGGGGATAGATGCACACCTCAACTAGGTTGCTTGTTCACCAGCCTCAAAACCTCTCCTTTCTTAGTACAGTGGAATCTAAGTTATACCTAAATTTAAGATGATTATTATTAAAGGCAGGTCCTTCTCAGGTCAAGCTTTCAAGCTGTGTAATGAACTTCAACCTTGAAACACGTTTAATTACGTCTGCTTAACTGTCTGTTCTTTTATAGTGTTTTCCTTTGTCTTTGCTGATAGCACTATGATGCCTATAATCAGTGATGTCTGTGCTTTTTAAAACCTGCAGATAGATACTTTACATATATTCACTGCCTCTTAAGTAAGAAATACTATGCCAGTATAAAATTCATGCTGGCTGCACCACTATATGCCAGTATTCCCATATAAGAACATTATCATATTTGCTTTGCCCCATAATAACCAGTAAAGATACTATGAGAAAACATGTCCATGCTCGCTCTGCCAATATTTGCCTGCATCTGTAAGAAACCGGTCAGTGTCTCCCTAGTTATTCCCCAGGGAGCTGGCATTCAGGTGGCCAGGACATGGCCATCGCTATTGGATCCAGTTCCTGGGGGTGGACCAGTGAGGGAGGATCACCTGGATGGGGGGGTCCTTGGGGAGTGGAACAAGGAGAGAAACTATCTTGCCCTTTCCGGCTAAGTCCCGTTGAAACCTCTGCAGATGGAAACATAAGACTGAGAACAATAGCCAGCGTGTATTGCAGCAGATGTCTATGGTACACAAGACCCTCCTCTGCTGATTACCAAGCCGCGGAGAGACGCTTGTCTCTGAGGTACAAACCTTGACTCCAAAGAGAAGGAAAGCCAGGTGGGTTCATCACAGCGGTGAGTCCAGGGGAGAGTCAATAAGAAACCAAACTTTTTTTTTTTTTTTAACTTTGTTTATTTTAAATCAAGGCAGGATGACAATTACATAATAACTTGCACAATCATTTAAGCATGTTAACCCACACACTTTCTTACTCTATTCCCCTCCTCCCCCCAGCTCCCAGGCCCGGATTCCTCCTCCTAGAGCCGTCTGCCTCGCGCCCGCCATCTGTGTGTACCTTTCATGGTTTTCTATATCCCTCATGGTCCAGCGTGCATTAGTGGATTTATAGGTCAGTGCCAGGAATCGCTGGTCATATTCCAATACTGGGGCCCAAATGTTCTGGAATCTGTGGAGCGCACCCGCCTTTGCCGCCGTTACCTTTTCCGCAATCAGTATGTCCCAGAGTTTCGTCCACCACTGGGCCATGAGGGGGCCTTCTGGGGATTTCCAGGCGTGGGCCAGCACCGTTTTCCCGGCTAGTAGGCATTGGGTCAGCAGTTTTGCTCTATTTCCGGCACTTGGGTAGATCGTGGGGATTGGCGCTCCCAACAGGATGGGCTCCGGTTTCAGCGGGATCGCTGACCCGGTGATTTGTGCGATGGTCCCCAGGCATGCCTTCCAGAACTGCTGGATCTTTGGACAAGTCCACCACATGTGAAAAAAGGAGCTTGGGTGGCCGCACCCTCTCTAGCAGAAGTAGTCCACTTGGGGGTTCATGTGATGAAGTCTCAGCGGCGGGTAGTACCACCGTAGTATGGTTTTGTATCCCTGTTGGTGATGCAGGTGGATGAGGCGTGCGTTTGAGTCCAGATGTCTAACCAGGTCTGGTCTTCTATCGGGTGACCCAGGCCCGCTTCCCATTGGGCCATGCAGCGCGTTCTCGTGCTCAGGAAGTCACCCAAAAATCACCTGTAGAGGGTGGATACCCTCCCACGAGCCGGGAGGTCCCTGAGTGTTAGTTCCAGGGCGGTGGGAGGACGCGTTGCTGCCTGCCGAGTTAGGGGGTGAGCACACCAGTGACACAGTTGAATGTAAGTGTACCTGTCCCTTTCTTGAAGTTGAAACTTTTCTTTACATTGTTTAAATGTGAGGGGTTCCTCTCCCACGTACAGCTGGTCTATGGTTTCAAGGCCGCCGTTTATCCAATTTTGGAACTTGCGGGAGTTCTCTCCGGGCGAAAAAGCCGGGTTATGAAAGATCGGGGATTGTGGGCTCAGTCCTCTCTGAACCCCCTTTCGTTTCAGTGCCCAATCCCAGGAATTTAGAGTGGGTCTGGTTGCCAGTAGAAGGTCTCCCCAGTGTTTTCTGAGGGGGGGTGGGATGTGTGGCAAGAATCGCAAGGGTAGGGGCATTCGTGACTGTTCCAGCTCCACCCATCTGGGGCGGTTTGTAATTGTTTGCCACGCGTGGACATGTGCTAATTGGGCTGCCACCCCGTAGGCCTATAGGTCCGGGACTCCCAGTCCTCCCAGTTTGGAGCCCCCCAGTAGCGTCTTTAGGGGGATTCTCGCCTTCTTACCTCTCCAGATAAATTTTAGCATCTTCCTCTGTAGGTCTCGGAGGGCTGGAGTCGGGATCGCCACCGGGAGGGAAGCACAGGCTTAAAGGAACCTCGGGAGGAGGTTCATCTTGCACGCTGTTATGCGTCCCAGCAACGAAATCTCTTTGGCCGCCCAGCGTTTCAGGTCTCCTTCCAGTTCTCCGAATAACCAGGGAAAGTTCGCTTTGTATGTGTCTTTCGGGTCTGCTGGGATATAGACTCCCAAATAGGGGATCGCCCTTTTTTCCCACGTGATTGGGCACATCTTAGCCAGTGGTTCCCGGTCTCCTGGGGTGAGGCCGATGCTTAGGGCCGCTGATTTTGCGAAGTTTACTGAAAAGCCGGATACCTCTCCATAGCTGGTTATTTCGTCTAGCGCGTGTCGCAGGGAGGAGATGGCTTCTGAGAGCATGAGTAGGACGTCATCGGCGTATAGGGCGATTTTATGTTGCGAAGGGCCGACCTGCGGGCCTTTGATCTGGTTGTTTTGCCTAATTCTTTGGGCGAAAGGCTCCATGGTCAGTGCGAAGAGCAGTGGTGACAGCGGACAGCCCTGTCTAGTCCCGCAAGTCAGGGGGATCGGGGCCGAGTTATGTCCGTTGATCCTCAGGAGTGTCTTTGGGGCTGTATAGTTAGCCAGGACCATTGTTTGGAATGCTGTCCCAAAGCCGAAGGCCCCCAAGGTGTATTTCATAAATGTCCAATCCACCCTGTCGAATGCCTTGGTCGCATCTAGGGCCATTAAGACCAGTTTCTGGGAGTTCCGGGTAGCAAGGTCCACTAGGTTTAGGGTCCTCCGGATGTTATCTCCTGCCGCCCGGTGCAGAATGAAACCTGCCTGGTCTGGTTGAATGATCTCCGGAAGGACGCGACCAAGGCGGTTCGCCAGAATTTTAGAGTATACATTTGTGTCAATGTTCAATAGTGCCATCGGCCTGTATGAGGCCAGGTCCCTCGGGTCTTTCCCAGGTTTGGGCAGGAGGATGGTGGTCGATTCCTGCATCGAGGGGTTTACCGACCCTGTTTCCCTGAAGGAGTTGAAAAGTGTCACCAGGGGGGAATCAGCTGTGGTCTAAATTTATAGAACCTGGCCGAGAATCCGTCTGGGCCCGGGGCTCGTGTCTTCAGTGATTTAATGGCGTCTCCAATCTCCTCCTCTGTGATGGGTGCCTCCAGCTCCTCTCTTGTTGTGTCGGGAAGTCGAGGCAGTGCAGCTTTACGCAAATATTCCATTTGTTGCGGTTGGTTCCGTGGGGTGGCTGTCATGACCTTGGTTAGGTGGTCCACCGCTAGTTGTTGTTTTTTGGGTTCTGAATATTGGATAACTCCTTTGGGGTCACGCAGGCCTGCGATCATATTGGTTCGTCTTAGTTTGGCCACCAGGATTTTATTGGCCTTATTGTTCTTCGTGTAGTATGATTGTTTGGCCTTGGCCATGAGTAGGGCAGTTTGTTCCGCATAGTGGGCTTCCAATTTCTTCCTGGCTGTACGCATAGCTCTCTGTGTCTTGGGGACCAGCCTTTTTTCTTATGGGCTTCTTCTGCGGCCCCTAGTTCTTCCTCCAAGGCTATCCGGGTCTGTCGCCTGTTCCTATGGTAGGCCGCTTCTTGGGCGATCAGGGTGCCTCTGATTACTGCTTTTATAGCATCCCAACTGTTTGCCACAGAGGTATCGGAAGCTGGGTTTTCTTCAAAGAAGTTCTTGATGGATTTCGCGATCTTGTCCCTTGTTGCCATATCATTGAGGATAGGGTTGTATAAAGTCCATCTGCGTGGGCTGTCGGATTTAGGGTTCTGTGCCCGGATCTCCAGGATCACTGGGGCATGGTCAGATAGGGCTCTCGTGCCGATGGATACCTCCTTGACGAAAGCCAGAGTTTAGGGGGAGGTTAGGAGGAGGTCGATCCTCGAAGGTCCGGTGGACGTATGAATAGAAGTCTTTTTCGGTAGGGTGGAGCACCGCCATGCGTCCACCACCTCCAAAGATCGGAACATCTGGAGGAGGCTCAGTGCCTGGGTGAAGTCGCTCGGAGTCGGGGGGTGCGATTTGTCTCTTGTGGGGTCTGGAACGCCATTGAAGTCTCCTCCGATTATCGTTTGGCCTTCTATGAAGCGCGAGAGGGAGGAACCCAGTGAGCCGTAAAAATGTGATTGTCCGACGTTAGGGGCGTATACCGAGATGAAAGTGTATAGATCTCCCAGCAGAAGGCATTTGACTGCTATAAATCGGCCTTCCGAACATGTTTTTGTTTCCAGTATCTGTGGGTTTAGGTCCTTCCTGAAGAGGATCGCGGTGTCCCCTTTTTTAGTTCCTCCTGAGGTGAAGAATTGGAGGGGGTACCATTGGGAACGGAGCCGGCCCACATCTGTTTGTAGCAGGCGCGTCTCTTGGAGCATGGCTACTGCCGCCTCTTCATCCCGAAGTTTTAGTAGGATTGCTTTTCGCTTAGCAGGAGAGTTTAGCCCATTGACGTTTAGGGAGAGGAGCCTTAGGGTTTGGTGGTCTGCCACTAGGTCACTCTCTGTGAGTTGGGTTGGGTGGGGCGTCGAGCGGGGGTGGATCAACTGCCATTACATTTGAGAGTTAGGAGTGTATCATCCTGCACTTGGGGTTTTAACACGCGCCCCCAACGGGGGGGGCGTAACACCTTAACGAGCGGGTGGGCCGACATTGTGTGTGCGGACGCACCCTTGGCCAACTGGGCCAATGAACGAATCAAGGTGTAGAGTACTGTGGGTTTCCAAGGATTCAACGTTGGAACTTTCCTTGGAGTGGGTATGAACCATGGGTGTGGCCCACCGCCACCGTCGAAGAGATCTATTTATCTGGGAGTGAGCTGGTGGTTCCATAGTAGGTGAGGGCTGTCAACCCGAGGCCGATGTCGCCCAGATCCATGAGGCGTGCACCGTCCCAGTTTACCACCTCCTATGGTTTCGCTGGATTTTCGACCATGATGATCGCCTGGGCTTCGGTGAAGTGGTGGTTCAGCTTCCCTAGGCCCCTCCAGATTCGGTGAGGGGGTCTCTCCGGGTGAGGTTGGATGCATGATTGTGTTTGCGTCTTCCAAGTGGCTGATTCGCCGAACAGTGCCTTTATATGAGAACTGAAGCGCCGTCCGAAATAACCATCTGTACCGCACCCGTTGGTCTTGGAGAAAGAGTGCCAAGGGGCGGAGTGCCCTTCTTTTCTGTAGAGTGAGTAATGAGAGATCCTGATAAAGCTGCAGTGAGGTGCCCTGAAACGAGAGGTCGTCTCCCGTTCGGCTAATCGCTGAGATGGCCTCTTTAGTCGTGAAGAAGTGAACCCTGGTGATCGCATCTGGGGGAGGGTCTAACTCCACTCCCCGGTGTGGGCGCAGTCTGTGCGTTCGGTCTAGCAGTAGTTGGGATTTGTCCAGATCCGGGAGCAGGGCCTGGAAGAAGTCCCCTATGTATTCCGCTAGCTTGTTGTTTGGGACAGAGGATGGAACACCTCGGATCCGGAGGTTATTGTGATGCGCCCTGTTTTCAAGGTCCTCTTGTTTAAACTCCAGGATCTCATATTTATCTTGTAGGGTGTTGATAGATCATTGGATTTCCTCCAGGGAGGTAGTGTGGACTTGTGAGCGGTCTTCGATCTCTCCCAGCCTCTGCTCAACCTCTGTTACCCTCTGGTCAGTCTGCTCTACTTTGGAGGTGAGTTCTGATAGGCAGGAGCGGAATTCGGACTTGATGTCTGCCATGAAGGCCATTTGGTCCCCTCTAGTAGCGAGAGCATCCTTTTCCTCTGGATGTTTCTGTGGGGTCAGTTTGGGAGGATCATGCTTTTTGCCTTTGTCCGCTACTGCAAACATAGTGGTTATGTCCGCGGCTTTACCGGCCTTTGTTTGTTTAGTCATGGTGGCTAAGTGGGGGGGCCGCGTCAGGGAGGTCTCGGTGTTCACCGGGGGGTACTAAGAATGGGAAGGAGGCCTTGTAGGGGAACTCTCCAAGTGAGCACCCCAATGGATTAGGTCCTGCAGATTTTTGTGTTGCTGAACTGGTTGGTTGAGTGTGTCCAGTAACAAAAGGGAAGCCGAAGGTCCGTTGCGTTGATCTGGGTTGGGTCCGTGGGCTGTGTGGGTATGTGGGCTGGGGCGCCCCAGGAAAGACGTAGGGGGTGGGAGTCCGTATTACTCTGGGCCTTAGCTGGAGGGACTTCCGTGTGCCGCGTGTTGTGTTGGGCCGGGCTGGCGTGGACTTGCTCTTGGCGTGCTTCGTTTCTCGGGAGGGGGGGAGATCTCATCCGGGGGTGCTGTGCTGTAGGGCCCCTGGTTATTATGCTGCGGTTGGTGTTGCCTCTGAAGCTTCTTAGGGCTCATATCCGTTTGCGCGTGTGCGGGGGGGCTCCCATCCGACGCCTCACCTCCCCGATTCTGCTGTACCTGGAGTGGCCGCTGATGTGTCCGTTGGGGCAAAGGCGCCTGGGCCTCTCCTGGAAGCGGGAGGCCTCCGCAGCTCCCCGTAGCGCAGGCTCCCCACCAAGGCCCCGGCCGAGTCCAGCTCGCGGCGCCCCCGTCTTCGGGGCCCGGATTAGTGCGGAGGGAGGAGTGGGGAGGCAGCGAGCAGTCCTTCTCTCGCCGCCCACCCTGGCAGAATTCCGAGAATGAGAAGGCCCCCAGTAGGTGCCCTGCACGGTCCCAGCCGTGGCTTCCATGGGGCCCAAGTGAGAGTCGCGGCAGGCTTTTGCTTCTGCAGCTGGCTCTGCGGATGCTTGTGCTGTCGGGTATCAGGGCGCCCCTCCTCTCTGTTTTTAGGTCTCCACTCGCCCCCTGCCTCAAGGATCGTTTGTTTCTCTGGGGATCGCATGAGTCCGCCATCTTGATTTTCGTGAAGGGCCCTGGGTGCAGGGTTTGGGGGCCAAAATTGGGAGTAACGCACATGCGTTAGTCGGTCATCTTCGACCTCTTTGTGCCCCAATGGTTCCGATCGCCTTGAGTGGTATTGTGATCGCGTACCTTCATTGGAACGAAATGTAGCCAACGGCTAATTTGAACTTTAAAAGGTTTAAAGAAAATATTTATGAAAAAGGGGGGAAAACCAGCAGCAGAAGAGTCCGGCACCAAGTGGGTACTCACTTTGGAAACTCTGGCCGATTACCTGATGGTAGAGACTACCACAACCAGAAGGCCTTGAAAAGAGGCGAAGGGAGATCAAAGTGGTCATACAGTGGTCTTGTAAAAGCCTATGTACCGTCGAAAGTCTTTGACCGACAGATGATTGCAAAGGAAAGGGAGATGAGTCCCGCTTGGTGAAACTAGCATGAACTGTGTGTCGTGAAGGTTGGCAGAAGTGAACCCAGCAGAGGGATGCTAACAAAAAGGGGCAAGGCCTGAAGTCCCTATAAACAGTGCGATGACTGAAGTGAACCCGACCAAGGGATGTCCACAGTGAACTGGTTGGGCGAAAGTTGGCAAGAGTGAACCCGGCAGAGGGAGGCCACCAAAAAGGGGTGAACCCCGAACGGTTTAAAAAGGACATTAAGATTCATGAATGCAAGAAGCCTGTGGGTCTGAGCCCAAGAGGCACCTCCCGTAGTATACGTTGAACAGAACTTTGTGTTTGTTAAAAACATCAAGCCCTCGAAGACCAGAAACTTTTGTTAAGAGACTTAACCATCGAAGAACCCGATAGCTGAAACAGAACTGTTGGATCGTGCTGGGAAAGCTCGACTGTGTGCTGTATTTAGGAGATCCAACTTGTCCTGTGCTCAAAACGTGTGTTAGGGAGACCTCAAGGCAATGACATCCTGACTTATTATTTGTGAACACTTCTTTCTTTATTGAAAACCATATCCCACACTCTTACACTCTTTCTATAAATATTTGAAAGGATTTGGCAATAGTTTTTTTTTTTTTTAGTATAGGCCTTTTACTTTGACAAGACACCACAAGGACTGCCTAATTTTTCTTTTGATGGTCGAAGCTTGCTCCCATCTTCGATTTAGGTTGGGTGTTTTTCCACCCTGCATTTACAGTTTAATAAACACCCTTGAACTGTGATCACTTGTGTCTGTCTTTACTATTGCCACCATGATTTCCTTACAATCCCCACATAAGAACATACTCATTTTGGCTGTCAGTAATAATTCCATAGCAAAATTAGAAAACATGTCCAGACTTTCTGCACTAGGGAAGGCCAGAACAACTACATAAGAACACTCATGTTGGGTTTACCCTTGATTCCAGTAAAAGTAATGCCATGGTGCTGTATGAAAACATGTTCAAATTGACTGCACAGTTCACCAGTGTAACCACTCTCCCCACATTAGAAAATTCATGTTGTCTTGGCCCGTTATTCCAGTAATATTAACATTATTATTGGAATAATAGGCAAGACAATGCGATTGTTCTACACTGGCAACTGAATAGCTCCTCATTCTGTGATGACTACCAAATTAACACAATCTGTTAACTCATCAGTAAACATCACATCACACACAACACCCCTCCTGTTCACACACACACAGACTCAAGCAGTCCAAATCGAGTCTAGGGACAAGAAGGCAACAGAGATGGAGTAATCTGGTGAATGAAGGAGCACTTGTAGATGGATCAGGAGAAGGGACAATACAAACTGTTTGCAGACCTAAAGCAGCAAGAGGAAATGGGAGTAGGAAGTAGAGGGCTGAAGACACAGATTAGGAACTGCAGCACATCTGAAGCAATGCACGACTCAAAACAATAACCCATGACCTATAGTGGGAGCATTGGATCCTGCTACGATGTTACTCGATGTCCTTTTATTCTTGTTAGCTAAGTTTGTTTTGCTTTCCTTTATCAGAATTGCTGTGGCACTATCATGGATTGCTTGGTCTGTATGATTCAACTACTAGGGCTTTGCCATCTTCGGAAGGTTATAAGTGTCCTCTTCTCATCCACCCAGTACCATGATATTGCCCCCACATGACATTGTCTGCTTCCAAATCTTTATGTTCATCACCAGGGCAACAAAGTGACAACAGATGATGATGATTGCACCACCCCTAAAATTCCATGGACTCCATTAAAGCCAAGGTAGGTGTGGACCCTGACTGGGTCCACATGAGTGTCTTACTCCTCTTTCTAATGCCTTGCCTGTAGGCTCTCCCTCTCTCCATACCACTCCCTTACTGTTGCTACACTCTACCGGCCACTTGGGCAGTTCACCTCTTTTCTCTCTGAGTGGGCAGATCTCTCCTCCGCCCTCCTGGTCTCTACCTCTCAACTCCTCCTTGGTGACCTTAACATCCATCTTGATTCTCCCTGTTCCTCAAGTGTGTTCTTACGTGACCTCTGCGATTCACTCTCCCTTTCTATCCTCCCCTCCGGCCCGACTCACTCTGCTGGCCACACGCTTGAGGTCATGATCTCCTCCTGCCTGCCCCTATCTACTCCCCTCACCACTCCTCTTTCCTGGAGTGATCACTGCCTCCTCTCCTCCCATCTCCTCCCCCCAAGCCAAGCCTACCCCAAGACTGCCACCCACCTTCTCGGACATCCGGCCCATGAAACGTGTCAGTCGAGGCTTTCCCTGCCACCTTCTCACCCCCTACTCCACTTCTGGCTGACACACAGCCTGACACAGCCCTGTCTCTCCTATACTCCTCTATTTCTGATACTCTTGATGCTCTTGCCCCTGTCATGAGGATCCTTTTGAAGCCCAAAATAAATTGTAATTCTTGGTTTGACTCCGACCTAGCTACACTCAAACGTAAGTGTTGGGCGGCCGAGAGGAAATGGAGGGCCTCTTGCTCATCCTCTGACAAACTGGCCTGCCTCCTACTCCAGCAGCAATACCGTCTCTCTGTATGTACCAAGAAGCGAGTCCATATTGAAGCCTGTATCTCTGCGGCATCTAAAAACTCGGTCGAACTCTTTAAAATCTGCAAGGAGCTGGCCAACCCTGATGCAGTATCCACCCCTCCTCTCGCCTCTCAGGCTCTTTGCAATGACTTTGCCTCACACTTTATCTCTAAAACCCAGGATATCTTGTCCTCACTCTCCTCCTCCCCTGCTCCTCTCCTCTCCCTCTCTGCTTGTTGACCCATCCTCAGCTACCCCTCCTCCCTCTTTCTCTGCCTTTCCTCTTTTCTCCCCTGATGAGGTCGCTAGACAAGTCCGATCTATGAAAGCTTCCTCAAGACAGGTCCATCCCTGCTCCTCCAAAACTTTTAAGGGCCACATCAATACCCTTGCTCCGGCCCTTGACGACTTCTGCAACCTCTCCTTTGCCTCTGGATCTTTCCCCTCACCTCTGAAGCACTCCCTTGTGCACCCTCTCCTCAAGAAACCCACAGTTGATCCCTCTTGTCCGGCTAACTATCGCCCAATTTCCATTACTCCCTTTTTGGGTAAGCTCCTGGAAAAGGTTGCCATCTCTCAGCTTAACCTTCACTCTGACTCAGTTGGCTCTCTCCATGACCACCAATCTGGCTTCAGAGCTGCCAGAAGTACGGAAACTGCTCTCTTGAACATCCGTATAGACCTGCTCTCCAACCTTGACTCTAATATTCCCTTCTGTCCTCATCCTACTTGATCTCTCCTCTGCTTTTTACACGGTCAACCATACCACCCTGGTAAATAGTCTCTGTGACAACCTGGGTATCACCGATCAGGCTCTGGCCTGGCTGACCTCTTTTCTCTCTGATCGACCCTCCCAGGTACAACTTGGGTCCTTCCTATCCTCTATTTCCCTCTCTACCTGCGGTGTTCCCCAGGGGTCTAACCTCTCACCCAGGCTTTTCAATCAATACCTGCAACTCTCTCCTACTGCATTTCCATTTTCTGCTCAAATTTCCAGTGCTATGCTGACGACACCAGGCTCGTTTTCAGGCTTCCCTCGGCCACCTCCTCTCCTTCCCTCATCTCTGCCTAATCGCCATTCAAAATTGGTGTGCCGCAAATGATCTTTGTTTAAACTCCAACAAGACTGAGATCCTCCTCATTGGTACACCACCTCCATCCTTTCCCCTCACTCTCTGACCGGCCTCCCTTGGCCCTCCTCCTGTCCCTACCAGCAAAGCTAAGAACCTTGGGGTCATCTTTGACTCAACACCTTCTCTGTGCACGTCTCCAAAAAATCTAACTTCTTACTGCACCTCCTTAAAGGCACTCTTTCTTTCCTCTCCTTCCCTCAGAAGCTCCTTGTCTCCCAAGCTCTGATTCACTCTAGGTTGGACTACTGTAACAGTCTCTTTCTAAATCTACCTGCCTCCACTCTCCGCCCTTTACAACTAATCCAGAACAGGACTGCAAGACTTGTCCTTGGCCTCAAGCCCTGGGATCATATCTCTCCAGCTCTGAAATCCCTTCATTGGCTCCCTGTGGTTGCAAGGATTAAATTTAAAACGTTTGCATTGTCCACAAGGCTTTCTGGGGCCTGGGTCCTTATTACCTTCAACTATCCCACCGTAAATATCTCCCCTCTAGAGCCCTTCGCTCCTCTACCTCCAACTCCCTCAGGGTCAGTCGTTTTTCAAAGAAACAAGCTGATGGTAGAGCTTTGTCTTCTGCGGGGGCCTCCCTCTGGAACTGCCTACCTCCCACCTTGAAACTTTAGGAGAACCATCTACGGTTCTGGAAGCTCCTCAAGACCTTCCTCTTCGCCTCTGCCTTTGCCCCTCTTCTCCCCTGCTGATCTGCTTTCTCTCTCAGCAATGCTATACCTGGTCACCCTCTGCCCATCGGGCCCAGGTACCTGCTCACCCTGCAACCCTCCTGCACTGCCCCCCCTGGCCACCTCTTGCACTCTGGCCTGTATCTGTAACCATACAGCACCCCACTCTTTGTCTGCACTGATCAGGTACTCCCTATCTGACTAACCTTTCACTTGGCCCTCATAGGCTGCACTACCACTGTTATGGATCACTGTATTTATTTATTTACTTATTGTTTATCTTGTCCTCTCTTATGCTCTGCACTTTCCAATTTCTCCCTCCTCCCATGCCCTTTCCCCCTTTTCCCTGCCTCATGCACTTGCACTTTCTCAATGTCACTGGGCCTAGTAAGATCGTTGTATTTGTTTTTCTCCCCTGTTCCCCTCCCTTTGCCTGGACGCGCTCTGAAACACCTGTGTATGAGCGCGATATAATTAAAATATCATATCATATCATTTAACATTTAAATTATTATTTTCTCTCACTTAAACATTTCACTTTTAACAATTCAATCAGATTTAGCAAAAATGAATGGCACCATAGGCCCCCCTCCTCCCATTACAACCCTCCACCTGCTCATACTTAACCGGGCCCAACCGGGCCTTGGGGATAACAGAGATGTTCACCACAGTCCCTGAGTTATAGATGGGCTGGCAGATTGGGTTCATTGGTGAGAATACCTTGTGTGTGATGAACAGAGATTCACCAGAAGATCAACAGTTGGGCTAAATCTGAGTAGGGAACATCACAGTTTCATTGTACCACAGTCCTCATGTAAGAGCACCACTATCAATCACGCAGGAAGGCCTTCATTGTATCATGTGTCGGAGCTGTTAATTTCTCGTAGGTGAAAATAGCGCAGAGTTTCGCCACCCACTCAGCTCTGGATGGTACAGACTTGCTTCTCCATTTCTGGGCCAGGGCTAACCTCCCCGCTCTCAACATGGCTTGAACTACCTTAGGAATGTCACTCAAATTGGAGGCCGGGGAGGGGAAGCCCAACAGGTGGTCAATGGGGCGAAGAGGGAGAGAGAGGCCCACTACATCCTTGATCCAGCTCAGGAGCTCCGACCAGAACATCTGAATTGAAAGGCATTCCCACCACATGTGGTACCAGGTCCCCCTTTGGCCAGAGGGGGGGGGGGAGAACCGTGGAACTTTTTAGCTAGCCTATAAGGGGGGGAGATGCCACGCGTGGAAGATTTTGAAGTTATGCTCCATGACTGCTGTGTAAAGGGAGCCCAAAAAGACCACCCCATAGAGTTTAGATCAGGTTGCTTCTTCCAATAACTCCCCCCACTTCTCCTCCCAAAACTGTTGGAATCCCTGCCTGCCTGCATTCGAGTTGGGCTGTGATTAGGATTTTGTATATCTTGGAGAGAGATCCTTTTCTCAAGTTGGCCTCCACGATCAATCTTTCAAGGGGTTTAAGGGGGTGAGTGAAGGACTGGTCAGGAACCCCTTAATTCGAAGGTAGTCAAAGATGAGTGGTCTCCCATGGCTTACGCTAGAAAGTTGTAATCGATAAATGCATCATGCTGGAATTACAGAGTGGCTCGCTCCAGACCCATGTCTGAACCCCTCAACACCTCCCCCCCCGAAACCCCCCCCACCCACCCTTGGGTATCCTTGAATCCTTTCTTTCCCAAATCTAGAGGTGGGTCAATGTATGACCAATAGGTTTGCAAGTCATCTCTCATATGTTCCAACATTACCCTTAGCTGGGCTGCTTTATAGTACCGACGGAAGTCTGGGAGTCCAAAGCCACCCTGGGACTTTGGTAGAGTGAATTTGGCGAATTTGATCCTTGGTCTTTTGTCGTTCCAAACAAAGCACAGGGCTATGGATTGCAGGGATTTAAAAAACATATCTGGCACAATAGCAGGTAGAGCAGAGATAAGATATAAGAGCCGGGTTAGGATGTTCATTTTTAAGGTTACCAGGCGCCCAAACCATGAGAGGGTCAGGGGGGCCCACTGTTGGAGATCCGATCTTATTTTAGAGAGAACAGGGGGAAAGATCAGCTCAAAGAGATTTTCCAAGTCCTTCTGGATGTGGACCCCCAAATAGGATGTAGCTGTGCGTTCAACCTTGATACCTCCCACAGTTACCTTCCCCTTCATGGACTTGGCCTCTCCCCCCATTGGCATGAGGCATGATTTCGATGGATTAATTTTCAAGCCGGAGAAGATTCCAGACGAGTGGATCAGGTCTAGGAGGCATGGGAGAGATTCATCCAAGTTGGTTTAAATAAGCGAGAATGTTGTCTGCAAAGAGAGATAGTTTAAAGTCTAGATCGCTGCATCGAACCCCAGAGATCCATTGGTGTTGTTTTATAGCTATTGTGAGAGGTTCCATTGCTAGGGCATATAGCAGCCCTGTCGGGTCCCCCTGGGGAAGGGGAAACTGTCATGGCCCTTGCCCCTGGCCCTCACTGGCAGGTCAGCCTTCCAGTTAGGGCCAGGTCAAAGGCCTTGAAACCTCATCCAAGACTCTCTTGGAGTCAGTCCTGGCGCCTTTGGCACCAGGCTCATAACCATCATGAAGACCAGCATTAGAATGGGACTATTTACTTGGGATTATTATTATTTAACTTGGGGGGTGGGGGAGTTCAGCCAACATGGAGGCACACACATAGCTCGGTTACAAGGAACTGAGCTATGCGGTCTAGTCTTTTGGGTTTGGCAGGCCTGGGACTACTTTACCTGGACTACCTTGGGTGTGGCAGGCCTGGGACTATTTTACCTGGACTACTTTACCTGAGATTATTTACATGCTTTGCGTTATTCTGCTGTGGGCAGCGTAACGTTCACCGTGTCCAGTTCTTTGATGCCAGTTTACCTGAAACCAAGGACCTGCAGAGAGAGAAAGAACACTACGAAACTTATCTGGAACAGTATCCTGTCTTCAATCCATCGCCGACTTCAGTTCCACTCACCTGAAGGTACGAACTCCATCATCTGGCACCGCATGCATCCTGGAATACCATAATCTGGAAAGAGGCGAAAGAAAGACAGCATTAGTAAGCGTTTACTCACGTTTCCTCCGGAATGAAGAAAGCCACACAATTCTTACCTGGGTAGTCATCTCCTGGTCAGTTTCATTGCTGGAACATTACGTCGCTCGGTGAGGAATATCGCAGCCTGCAAGGAGAGAAAAGACCAGGTTAGCAATATAAAAGGCGAAACAGCGCCGCGCATTACTCACCGGACAGCATCGCGCACTCCGCGCTTTCGCCTACCGGCCCATGCTCATCTTCAAACTGCATGACAACACCAAAATACCTTTCCATACCTAAAAGGAAAGAAGCAAGAGATTCTTATTGGAACTTAGAGGAAAATAAGAACTGCATATAAAGACTGTAAAGCAGCAAACCTACGGAGTCGCAGCAGGCCTGGATTCCCACAGGGGGGCTTGCACCAGTGAAGTAACTTGGTCGCTGCTCGCCCCCCACATCTACGCTCCTGCCATGAGGAGCAGGACAGAGAATCCACATTTTACAATATTAAGGTGAGGAGAGGGACCAAGAGGGAGGAAGGAGTTGAGGCCAAGGGAGGTGGAAAAACATAGACAATCTGGTATTGAATCCAGCTCTCCTATATCGCAGACCCATCTTTAACCAGAGGGCTTACCAAGGGACCAGGAGAGGGTTTGAGAGTGCAAATCATCCAACCAGGGCTGGGTGGCGTCCCTGTGGATACCAGGTGAGCGTAACAGGAACGAAGTAGAGACTGTCTCGTTAACTAATACTCTGGCCGATGGGCCATTGTACAGAGCGGAAATCCACCCACAGAATCTTTCCCCTAGACCGATCCTACGCAGGACTTTGCCCATATAAGACCATTCCACATGGTCGAAAGCCTTTTCTGAGTCCAGTGATAGAAGGTAGGCTTCTGTGTTGATACTGACAGCCGTGTGCATCAGATTTAAAGTTTTCCTGATGTTATCGGACCCCTGCCTCCCCGGGATGAATCCAACTTGGTCGCCGTGGACTAGCAGGGTTAGATGCTGGGCCAACCTACTTGCAAGAAGTTTAGCCAGAATCTTCACGTCAGTATTAAGTAAAGAGATGGGGCGATAGGATTGGCAATACGTCAGGTCTTTTCCCCTCTTTTGGAATAACCACTATTCAGGCCGTTCACATGGACTGCAGCAGCGTCCCTGAATCCAGGGTCACAGTGAATAATTTGGATAGGAATGGGGCCAGGGCAGAGCGAAAGGACTTGTAAAAGAGAGTCGTGAAGCCATCCTCGCCGGGGGCGGTGCCCCCCTTCAGGGCGCCAATAGTATCCGCTACCTCCTGCGGAGTGATGGGCCTCTCCAGGGGATCCGCCTTCTCTGGAGGAAGGTAGGGGATTGGAAGGGAGACAAGAAACTTATCGGCCTCAAGCCCTCCACCTGAGTACGCTGATGTATAGAGGCATTCGTAGAACATTTGGAATTGTTCTGCTATCCCTGGATCGTCCAGGCATTTGACGCCCCCGAGAAGACGAACCCCGTCTACTCTCCTACTGTTTCTGAGTTCTTGTAACCTCCAAGCTAAGATTCTATCAGCCTTCTCCCCCCTTTCCATGTACCTTTGTTTAAGAATGGATAGCTTCCTTTCGGTTTGTCCAACCATGATGGAAGCCAGTTTCGCTTTGAGTTGTTGGAGCTCCGCCCACTTACCAGGGAACATTTGGGATCGGAGTTTGTACCCTGGCTGTATCGTATCTATTTTATCTTTAAGGAGTTTCTCCTCTTTGGCTCTAACTCGCTTTCTTGTAGCTCCCAGTCCCATTAAGACCCCTTAGATCATGGCCTTAAAGGCCCCCCAGACTCCCGCCTCCCCCACTTACCCGTTGTCATTGAACTCAAAATATTCCTTAATGGCTGCTAGGATGGTCTGGACAGTTTCCCTGTCTTTCAACAGGAGATCGTTGCACTTCCACCTCCCAAACGCGGGAGTGCTCGTGGAGATACCCATATGGACTGGAACTAGATTGCGGTCAGACCACGGAATTAACTCCACACCAAACCCTGTTATATTCTCGTGCAGTGTTTTGTCGAGCAGGACATAATCTATCCTAGAGAAAGAGGAGTGGGGTCTAGAAAAAAAATGTGAAGAGAGGGTTTCCGTCCCTGGCGTGTCGAGTCGGAGCATAGAAGACCAAGTGCCTCGTTCGTGGTGTGGAAAGATGAGACCATTCTCCTCTGAGTATGCAGGTCTGCGTAAGGGCGCTCTGACTTCCTATCACAGTCAGGACGGAGAACCATATTAAAATCACCCCCCACCAGGAGGAGCCCCTCCGTGAATGCCATATTCTTACTTTTCACCCCCTCCCAAAATTGATCCTGCGCTTCATTAGGGGCATACATCATAACCAGTGTCATTACTTTGCCCCTGATCTCCCCCTTCACCATTACAAAATGACCGTTTGGGTCTTTGCATTGAGCTTTTGCTATAAAATGAGCTTTAGGAGACAAAACAATTGCTAACCCTCTTGCTTTGGTTGGCGAGAAGGAATGAAATACTTCCCGAACGGACCTGGACCCAAGTGTCATTTCCCTACCCCTTGCCCAGTGGGTCTCCTGTAGAAACAAGAAATGCAATTTCAATCTATTAAATTCCTTCATCACCCATGATCTTTTATTCAGAGTTCAGCCCCCGGACATTTAGCGAACCCTGTGTCTGCGAAAGAAGAGCCTCAGCCATCAGAGGTATAGTCGACTCTGAGGCCCTGGAAGGGGACAGTTATACCCTGGCTCCTTCCTCTGGGTGGGCATTTTGAGTATTTATTTTAAATACGTGGGCCTCAATGAATTCTGTTCCCCTTTCGGTACTTTAAACCAGCAATGACCCTGTAATAACACTCAACAATCCCCAAACTTAACCCCCACACTCCTCCTGAACGCCTGGATTGCCCACGACATAGCAGATGCCGACCAAACAGGCCACCAACGTCTGTCTTCACTAGGGCAGCAATCCGCATCAGCAAGCCCTCGCTATTCCGAGTCCTCACACCGCTCCAACTTCCACTCAGGCACAGAATCTCAGCAATGTTTTGTTTCCTCCCCTGGAGAAATGTCAAGTAACGTCTTCCGCTTAGGAGTAATGCGCATCCCACGACCCTTCAGAAGAGTCCGCTTCGGCATGATCGCCATAGTTGCTGGGAGTGATATTCGTCCCCTTCCATGCTAACTCTTCAAGGTGGTAAAACGGATTCAATCACTGGTAGGTCTGGGAGATGGCGGGACCAGACGTCTGAATTTCCTATGACCACGAACTCGCTGCCTTGCTGAGGGCTCACCGGTTCTCCCATTGGGTTTCCGTGGACTCGCTTTCCTTTCCGCAGCTCTCTTGGGTGCTTTCATGGGATGGTTCGCCCAGGAGTTCTCGGGACACTCTTTGTATATTATCTTCAGTGACTAAGCAGTATTTGTGGCCATCATACTGGAAAGAAAGGGAGAAAGGGTGGCTCCATCTGTAGCAGATACCCTTGGGCTGAAGACATTTTGTAAGAGGGCCAAACGGGCGTATCCTGGCCAGAGTGATTGCCGGGAGTTCCTGATAAAGCGAGACCGTTGCACCATCCCAGACCACCGGGCCTTTCCTCCGGGCTAGATCTAGGATCTTGCTCTTTTCCACATAATAGTGGAACCTCACAAGGATTGACCTGGGCCCTCTGGTCGGGGCACCTGCTCTGTGGGCCCTGTCATTGGTCGGTTCAATGGTGTTAGCGTCGTGAAACAGTTTGTTGATCAGCTCATTGACAATTCTAATGTCAGATTGTGTTTCACTGTGTCGCTCCGGAATTTCCAAAAAACACAGGTTACTATGACGTTCCCTGTTTTCCAGGTCATCAAGTTTTAACGTACATTTCTCTTCTCGTCTCTCCATCTCCGACAGGCGCATGTCTTTTTGAGTTTCCAGCATGTTGATTGAAGTTTGGTTCCCCTCCAGGGCTTGGACGCGATCTTCCACAGAGTTCATCTTTTTATCGACAGAGTACAGTCTTTTGCCAATGTAGGCCCTGAAGCCACAGATCTCCTCGAGAAGGGGCGCCATGTTCTGATTCACTGTCAGAGTGTCCATTGCTCCTGGTTGCGTAGAGGTGTGGGAACTGACTCCTTACATTGCGGGCGGTAGGGAGTGGCAGAATTATTGTAATGGATTGGGCCCAGTCCATCTGGGATTGTCACGAGAGCTGGATCTTGCAAGGGACCAAAGGGAACCAGCCAGGAGGGAGTCCAGGGAAAGGCTCCCAGGGAACCAGGATAGTTTCCACAGGCTACCTGGGTGTCTCCACTTACTGGTCGTGGTCACAGGTATGTCAGGAGTTGTAGTGTTGAGTGTGGGGCGAGGCTTCGTAGATCCACGGGATGATTTTACTATGCAGGTAGTGGGGGGTCGTGCGGGAGAGGCTCCCCATATTCTCCTCTCTGTGGTGACAAGGCACGAGGAACTCCCAGTACTCCGGGATGACAAACGCTGGGAAGGAGGTTCTTACTCACTCTGTGAGGGGGTACCCCTTACGTAGTGTTGACTAGACGTGGCCAAGTACATGCCCAGAATCGTGGACCAATCAAGTCTGAGGGCCTCGAGACTAGACCGTTTATGGGTGTGTCGTGATAAACTCCAAGGGTGTATTTGGAGTACCTGGTTATTCCACAGTATGTAACGCCCAGACGCTGTCTATGCCCCACTGCCACACTCCTTGTATTGAGATTAGGGAGAGGGCCAGGGTGTCTCTGGGCCTCTTATTACTCGCAATGGGGGGTGAGTAGGGGAGCAGGGGTGTTGTATATCCACGATTACCGCTCCAATGGTCGCTAGTTGCCTCCCTGTACTGTTATTGCACAAACGCCCTTGGATGCTGGGTAGGGTCTCAGCCACCCGGTTACAACAATGTGGCTATGGGAGTCTATTCCGAATTAATTCCTTCACGGTTTGAGGGCAGTTGCGTGTCTCCACCCCACCCTCAGTGCAGTGACACAGGGGTGTCATAGTGACCCCCAAACATAGACTCCATACCCTGGGACTGACTACTGTCTCCCAGGGCATGTAAAGTCCCCAACTGGGTTCCTTCCTCTCTGACATCTTTTTCTCTACCTGTGGTGTCCCCCAGGGATCTAACCTCTCCCCCTGGCTGTTCAACCAGTATCTGGCACTTCTTGCTCACCGCATCACCGCTCTCTGTCCCAACTTTCAGTGCTACGCGGATGATACCCAGCTCATTTTCAGGCTACACTCGGCCTCCTCTTCCACTTCCCTCATCTCTGACTGTCTTTCTGCTATCCAGGAATGGTGGCCGCCAACGACCTCTGCCTTAATGCCAGTAAGACTGAGATGCTACTTATCGGCACACCCACTCCCTCCTTCCCTGCAGCTCTCTGGCCGGCCTCGCTTGGCCCTCTTCCTGCTCCTACCTGCACTGCAAAAAATCTCGGGGTCATCTTCGACTCCACACTCTCCTTCTCTCCTCACATCTCTGACGTCTCTAAGAAGTCACACTACCAGCTACACCTCCTCAGAGGTATCCTTCCTTTCCTCTCCTTCCCCCAGAAGCTCACTGTCTCCAGAGCTCTGGTTCTCTCTAGGCTGGACTACTGTAACAGCCTCTATCTAAATCTTCCTGCCTCTACTCTCCGCCCTTTGCAACTCATCCAGAACAGGACTGCGAGACTTGTCCTTGGCCTCAAGCCCATGGACCGTATCTCTCCAGGACTGAAATCACTACAACGGCTCCCAGTGGCTGCAAGGATTAAGTTCAAAACCCTCTGCATTGTCCACAAAACCTTCTGGGGCCTTGGGCCAAAATACCTGCAACCCTCTCTTCCTAAATATCTTCCTTCTGGAGCCCTTTGCTCATCCACCTCCAACCACCTCAGGGTCAGCCGCTTCTCCAAGCAACGAGCTGGGGGTAGATCTCTCGCCGCAGCAGGGACCTCCCTCTGGAACAGCCTTCCTGCCTCCCTGAAATTTGAGAACCATCTCCGGTTCCGGAAGCACCTCAAAACCTTCCTCTTTGCCTCTGCTTTCTCTCCCTCTCTCCCCTGCTAAAATCACTGAACCTACACTGAATCTGCAACTGGGCCACTCACCGATCTTGTGTCCTGGCCCAGCCACTCTTCCCTGCACTGCCTACCTGTATTACGGGACTGTCTCTGTATCCTACAGCCCCTTCTCCCGGCACTTACCTTGCACTTGCCACCAGCTGGCCCTACTATTTATCTCGTATTCTATTAACCATGTACCGCACTTTCCTTGCACTTGCAACCAGTTGGCCCTATTATTTATCTTGTATTCTACTAACCATGTACTGCACTTCCCCTCTCCCCTTCCCCTGCACTTTTCCCAGTCCCCCTACCCTTGCACTGAATGACACCTGGCCTAGTAGGATCCTTGTCTGTCTCCCCTTGCCCCCCCCCTGCCTCGTCGCGCCTTGAAACACTTGTGTGTAGACGTGTTACAAATACCATATCATATCATATATCATTGACTTTACTAGTCAATTTGTATGAACTAAACCAGTACAACCCATCTTACTATGGAGGTACTGGGAAGGGTTAATAGTTTTTCCCTGGTGTTCATTTTCGAGAGGGTACCATACAGTCTCTCAAACGTTTCTGGCTGGTGGCAGTGGTTACTACCAAAAATATTCGACCGCAAATATTTCCCTATGGGATTTTCCCATTGTTCGAGGCTACCACTTTTTTTACTGACAGCCTCTAACATACCGCCGGTTTATTTTATTATTAACTTTACTCCGGTAGGTTTTGTTTGCCAGAACTTTAATATAAATTCTTTCTTGTGTCTTTCTCTAAACTCCTAACCCAGGTCTGCGATCCTTTGTTCGTCCTTTTGGCGGGCTTCTGCCAAGAAGCCATCCTTTCGGCGCCACTGAGTCTGGGGTAGATCCACTGTGTGGGAGGGGGGAGTAGGACTCCTGGACAGGGATGCCTCAGCAACCCATGTCAAACTCTGCCCTGATAGGCTGGAGGGTCTCCCGCCAAGATGACCACTCCACTGTGTGAGTGACACCTAGGCTGTATGAATGGGGATCTTTTTGCATAAAAGCAGGGTCTGGAGGACTGGAAGAGCAAGACGGTGCCACTGGAACTAAGAAGCCAAAGAGGAGAGAAGCCAAAGACATCTGCAACGACTGAACCACCGGTGAAGCCATGCTGCAGCGTCTCACCACTTTTCTCCACACGACGAGAGAAGATCTTCATCTGCAAGAGCCTGCTTCCCTTGAGCTGGTGGGGCAAACCAGTTGGCCAATCGCCTTCCTGGACCTGCCTTGGTCGAATCGCCAGTACCCTGTACTCGGAGACCGGATAGTCAGGCACCCGTCCACCCGGACCGTGATTTAAAGGAGCGTACCTTTTATTCGTTGGGCAGCACCGCGGCTGGTTTCATCCCTGGGCAGTGCAGTAACTCGAACCTTTCTCCACAACGAGAGTCCCTCTTTCTCTGTTGGATCACCCGAACTGCAGGAACTGCCAGGAACAACCGCCACCACAGGAGCCTCTTCTACATTTCAAGGTACATTGTTCCGCCAGGCCGCCCTTTTCGCGTGGTAGTGCTAAAGGTGTTTTCAATCCAGAACATTTTGCTGCTGGCCCTTTGCCCTGTACCACTGACTCTGGCACAGGCCTATTCACTCTGGCTAAATTTGTTAGAACTGCCTTCTCTAGATTGCTTCTCAACTAGAACTCTGTTGGACCACCTACTTCTTATAACCGCCCTTTTCTTCCCACTTTTAAAACTTGTGAAGTGCCATTTTGCTCGGTTTTCATTTTAGTATTATACATACTAAAGTACTGCCTTGCCTAAACTTGTTCACAAACTTATGGGGAAGTGTTGCTAGGGTGTGTAAGAAGATATTCCTGTATAACTTGTGCTTTCCCTCCCTTATGAAAAATTACTAGAGTGCCATTTGTGTTTGGTTTTCACTGTGCCGTTTTGCTCCGTTTTTAACCTTGCTCAAACTTGTCTACAATTTAACTAGGGAGTTGTGTATACTTTTCTTGACTGATTTTAACTTGCTTTATTAACTGTGATTAATGTGTTGAACTAGACGTGTGTAAAATAAATATATATATTCTTTTTAATACAAAGCTTTGGTCGGTGTTTCCTTGTGCCATAGTACTGTAGCCCTATTGTGTAAACCCTGAATACTGCTCATCTCCCTCTTGAGATAAGTCTGCCTGCTTAGCCACAGCTACCAACTAAATCTTTGTGGTGCAGACTGATACCAAGGGGATTTATTGCTCATACCTGTAGTCTTAATCATCTGTAGTCCTCCCTAAGGCAACTGCACAGGATTCTGCCTAACAATCAGGAACACGAGGTCTTGAGCATGTGCAGGTGATCAACAGCTCCCCTGCCGGAGCGCCAGCATACCAGCCGTAATGCCGGATCTCCAGTCTTCTGGGCTTAATCCGTCCAGTCAAGTCAGAGAAGGACCAGCCGCTTCTTATCACGGGGTCCCAACAGAGTTTGCTGCTTTAAGGTAGGCTCCCGTGGCGAGGGCGATCGAAGGTGGTGGATGTCATCGATGAAGTACGAGGTCCACCCATACCTGCCTAACCTCTGGAATTTTTCCGGAGACTCCGGAATTTTAAGCATTTCTCTGAGTCTCCAGAAAAGTCCCTTGAATCTTAGGAATTTTGAGATTCTTTCCGGGTCCCATCATATTCTCCACCTGATTGGCTGCCTTCGTTAGCCAATCAGGTGGAGAAGTGGGCGGGACCCGGAAACGGCGCAAAATGTTCGTGCCCAGTGCCCGCATCACCACTATATGAGGCTGCTGCTCCCTCAATGTGACCGCCGTAATTATAGTGCTTTCAATCCATATAATTGGATGGAAAGCACTATTACAGCGGCGCGTTCATTTTGCTTACCATAGCACTGAAAATCATTAATTCAATGCTATAGGAAGCAAACTGAAGGCACCGCCGCCGCAATAATAATGCTTTCAATCCAATGACCTGGATTGAAAGCACTATTGTTTCAGCGGCGCCGCCGCCTTCATTTTGCTTACTATAGCATTGAATTAATTATTTTCAGTGCTATAGTAAGCAAACTGAAGGCTACAATAACCAAGTTTACCTTGGCAGGTGGGCGGGGCGTGTGGGCGGAGCCGTGTGTGTCTGTGGGCGGGGCTTAAATCTCAGGAATTTTGATTTTCAAATGTAGGCAGTTATGGGTCCACCGCTCTTTTCTACATGGGTTTCAGAGTGATGGAGGGCCTCCTCATGGCGCACCAGCTCCGTCGCTTTGGGTGGAAACTGAGTGCTATTCTGCGAGCTGTTGGCCCCAGACTCCGGCTCCCTGTAGGGCTAGCGTCGGGGGATTCCCCAGGCAGCGCACGCAGCAGCGCCCCCACTTCATCCTTCACAAATGTGCCGGGCGGGCTCATGGGCACTGGATGCCTCGTCGTTTCCGTGAGCCTGGATCTCTGGTACTGGGGTGTAGAGTCACCAGGGTTGTTGCGGTCGGTGTTCCAGGGTATCCAGGAACTTCTGTGGGGGTGGAGGGGGGGCCTGGCTCTCGTTCCTGGGGGGCTGTGGGGGGGGGCTCAGATCCCTTTTAGCTAGCCCATTGGAGGAGACCGACGGAGATGGGTTAAGACATCTCAGCGCCCCCTGGTGGAATCCAACATTTGAATTATTGAATGGAGATATGTTCAGTTGTATGACAGATTAGATTTGCAGTAGCATGTCCTTGTCAGATAGTGAGCTTCTACCAGAAATCCCCATCTGTGACGAATCCCTAGATGTTGTCACTTCTCCCTAGGTGGAGCCCTTTCTCTTGAGGCCAGGGAGGTTAGGCTGCTTCCCAACAGTCCCCCCTGGGGGGTGGTGTACAGCGGGAGGATCTCATGGGGAGAGACTCCCGCTCTGGGGACTGGGACAGATAGTTAGGCAGAACGCCTATGATCACCCCCGATCCAACCCTCATAGCCACCCACACACCATTCCACATCAACCCATGTATGTGTTTAACACCGTAGGGATAACCGCTACTGAGACGAGGGAGAGTCCAGACTACTGAAGTAGGACTTGTGGGACAAAGACTGAGACAAGGAGAAGGTGCAGAACAATAAGTGAGCATTCTAGAGTTTCGCAAGAGCTGACTGAAGAATCGGAAATAAAAACCAAAGAGGGACTAGGCAATCTGTCAAGTCATCCCAGGAGGAGCCGGGACCAGTGCAGCAAGTCGGCGCAGGAGCTCAGAGAGGCTGCAGACTGGGACACTGTCAGGAGGGCGCCAATGTCTCTAGATGGTCCAATACTGAAGGACCTTACCGTTGACTGGTGGAACCCTAGAACGACCGGCTGAAGGAAGGAGACAGCGTAGTATGAAGCAGACGCAGCAACTGCAGAGAGTCTGAAGCCGCAGAGCCATGGAAGCAGCGGAAGATGCATACCAGAACCCCAGGACAGACCGGAGCCTGCCAAGAAGATCCCAAAAGGTGCAGGGATATACAGGCCGGCTGGTGGGTAGGCAAGAGGATTTTGGGGCTCATCTGGCAGTAACCTAATATCGTATACTAATAACAGCGGTAAGACAAGACGCCCTGGAATGAAAGAGGACGCAGGGAACAGCCAAGGGAAGCAGTTCTCAAGGTGTGTCATACTAGAAACCCTAAAATTGAAGAAAAACCTCAAGAAGGAGTTATCACGTATCTTCTTTGTTATAGTAATTGGCAGGCCAGTAAACCTATTCTGTCCAGTGAACCAGCCAGAGAAACACAGGTCGGGCACCTGCACCAAAAGAGAATAAGGAAGCAAGGGCATCTTACTTGTGGCAGTGCTTGGCAGGTTAATGAGCCAGGCCTGCCTACTAAACAAAGCTGGGAAATATGGGTTTCGGACCTGCAGCTAAGAAGAAGAGAAAGTTGAAAACATCTTCCTCATGGCAGTATTTGGCAGGCTAGTGAACCAAGTTGGCCATAGTGGGGGAAGCCTTGGTTGAGGACCCGATATTTGTGTCAGCTGTGTTGCTAAAGAAATCCTAAAGTGGAGAGGCCAGGGGAAGGGAGTCATTCTCTCTGGTTATGCGTGAACGTATGTAAAACCAGGATACCAGGAGAAGGGAGTGCTTCTTCTAGTTACTGAAAGCAGAAAGGAGAAACCTATAAATAGGCCATTGGAAGGGAATCGTTCCCCCTGGCTTTGTGAAGAACTGTGAAAGCCAGAATACCAGGAGAAGGGAGTAATTCTCCTTGTAGATAAAACCAGAGGAAAGGATCAAATAAAGCAGCCCGGGGAAGGGAGTCATTCCCCCTGGAGTGACAAAGAGAGACTTTTCTGATACAGAGTGTTACAAGATTGGCAATCCTTTTGTGAAATATGTGGACCAGGGGAAGGGAGTTATTCCCCCTGGTAAAGAACTTGTAAGACAAATCACGACCAGAACTGTGATACATAATCCAGGAGAAGGGTATCATTCTCCTGGACCAAGAACTTTGCCACAACCTTTAGTTGAGTTATAAGTGTAAGGGACGGGGGGGCGTAGCTAGTGGCCATGGAGTAAGCAGCAAGTCGCCGTAGCTCCTGCCGGATCCGACATTGATCAGCCTCAAAGAAGGGAAAAAGAGATAACCCCGACCCGTAAAGTTCCACACGCCGGTGTCAGAGCTTGGCCCGGATGAGCTGGGGGAGGGGGCTGAGACTTGGTAACAAAGATGAGACAATTGAGTACATCGCACCTATGAGCCCAGATGCAGGCCGAGAAAATGGTGGCCGGCGACTGACGTATGCAGGCAAGGTGCGACTGCAGGATCGGAAAGCTTCAGAGATGTGCCCTGAGCACGGACCCTCCCCTTGTGGCCACTGACACACTGCCCTAACCTGGGGGAGCATCCATGGAGAAAGCGCTGCTAGGAGAAACCGCCCACGGAGTGCATACAGCGACCGGCTGGACTTCTTCCTAGATACATTAGTGGCAGCACTCTTTGTGGCCACCCGGGCAAAATCAATCATTAAACATCTGCCTACTGGGTCAGACTATCCTGCGCTCTGTGGCGAGGGCTGGCGAGGGCTGGGTGGAGAGAAAGGGACAGAAAGCAACGAGAGGCAGGATCTCTGAGATGCTAGCAGGGAAGCCGAACTCGCACGGTGCCTTTACTCCCCGACCTGGACATTGTGCGCAGCAGAATGGGAGTGGCCGCAGGGCACCAAAGTACATTCAACAGGCCTTTATCAAGAACCGCTCACGTGCAAGCAGACAGACTGGAGACAACCTAACCTGGCACCCCGCAGGAGGAATGGATTCAATCTACGCTCATGCCGGCTAAACCAAATAAACATGAATCCAGGCAGACCAGAATGGAGGCGTTTGCCCGTAAAGGATAAGGATAAGGAGTAGGAGGTGGAGAGATATCCCAGGCCGGCGCGCCGTCACAGCTGGAGGGGAAGACAAAAGAGAATCAGATCCTGAAGGCCATCGCCACGCTCCAGACGACCCTAGAAAGGGGAATGACGAGGTCAGAATTGATGAAGGCCTTTTGCGGCAAGCCGTCAAAGGGCTGGCCGAGAGAGTGCAGTCCGTGGAGGCGCATACTGGGGAAAACAGACAAGAGATAGCGGCCACCCAGTCGGAGGTTACGGAACTGAAAATGAAGGTGGTTGCGCTGGAGAGCAGAGCAGAAGGGAGAGCCTGGACAACAACATCCAAATATTGGGCCTGCCTGAAGGAACGGAAGGGAGAGACTTCACGACATATGTGGAGAACATGCTGCTGCAGGAAGTTGGAGTCGGCAATCTCTCCCAGAGTTTACGGTGGAACAGGCCCACTGCTGACAGGCCAGGAGACCCCCGCCCCCTCCCCGGGGTGCCACAGAGACCCCTAATCGCAAAACTTTTTAATTACTGGAACAGGGAAGTAATCCTGGCATTCTCAAGGAAAGGAAGGCTGATAGAGAGGGGCTTGGCCAATATTGCAGAATATATCCTGACTACGCCTTAAAAGTAAAGAAGCAGAGAGCAACCTTTGGCCCCACAAAAGAGCGGCTGCAACAAGCAAACATGAAGTATATGTTGATATACCCAGCTAAGCTCAAGGTGCTTCATAATGGCAGACAGGAGGCCGCGGCCCCTGAGGAGGTCTGAAGGTCGTGACGGCCCTAACCTTTTTCGAGAAACAAATGAGGCATCCACAGAGAACTAACAAGCGACTGGAGGGAGACAACTTGGTGCTGCAGGACATTGCGGGACAACGACCTGGGGACGGCGGAACAGCAGAGTAAGCAGAGGAAACTGCAGGCTTTGCGGCCGTACTGACCTTAGGAGGACCCTGTTTGAGTGCGGGCAGCACTTTGCTGCTGCGTGCAAGGCTGGTGTAAGAGGTGGGAGAGGCCGGTCACTGTGAGAAGCGGCTGAGCCTGACCGGTCGACGTGCCATTGGGCACTTGTTTGAAATGTTGGGCAGTTGGGGGGTGTTTTAGGCAGGGTTGAATTGCATGCCTAGGCTGCCCCACCTGGGGGGCGAGGGGGTGTGACACACAACTGTTGGCTGAATGGGAAGGGCAAGTGGGACGCTGTGGTAGATCTCGTTAGGAGGATTTAGTCTGGGCGCTAGTCCACTCTATTGTTGGCTGAGCATTATATCTGCCCCCTGCACACTGAATAACGCTCACCTGGAAGACTTGATAAATCCTTCAATTGACATAAAAATTATATAAAACATCGAGTGCAGGTAAGAAATGAATTGTAATTATGTGATAGCCCCCGCAAGGAGGATTTAGTCTTCACTTTGGTCCAGGGAGCCAACTCATTGGTTTGCAAATATCATCTGTAAATTGGTAAGTAAAACGTGGGTTTAAAAGGACAGTAACAAAGACCAGGTCAAAATTCAAAAGAGGGAAAGCTATCCTAATTGGCTGTTAATCTTTGGCTGTGAGCCTTACAAACGGGTGTAAGAGGTTTCAATGTACCAAAGGTTAGGCATAAGTTCAGTTGTGATGCTGTTGAAACTGGTATACATGATGTCTTTGATAGAATGTGTAACTCCTGGGCCTTCCCTGTGATACACCTGTATGCACACCATGTCAAAGTGTATTGGGTCAAAAGGTCTTTTTCTATTCCTGGAATAGAAGAAAGACCAATTTAGAAAGACTGCTCTGTGACCGCACAGAGCAGTCTTTCTAAATCAAACTGTCATGTCGCTGCTGCACACGAGTGCGCGCAGGGGCTGCCAGGCACGCCAGCGACATCAGTGCAGAATGGGTAAGTGTTTTTGTACATGCGTGTTTGTGTTGCGTGTATGTGTGTGATTGGGTTTGTGTGAGTCTTGTGTGGGGAGGTGGCAGCGGCTGAGGGAGGGGAGTTCGAAGGCTGAAATCACCCGATTTTGAACAAATCCCACCCGAGAGGGTGGGGTGGGAGGCAAAGCAATGTCATTTTTTGCTTTTTGCGGGCCGCTTAAAATTGGCTGAAGAAAATCATGTCTTTTTGGTAGGTGACCTACAAAAAGAGAAAATATGGCATAGAACCTATCAAAGCTATTAAATAGCCCTCACCTTGAGAGATTATGTATTCTTCTGTTGGAGTAACCTTTCGTACTCCTTCCTGTTAACTAATTTTATAGTCAAAATAATAAATATGTTCAGGGTGTCGTGTGACAATTTTTGAAGACCTATGGAAAAACACATTTACATTCTGCCAACCTGCCAAGCCCTGATATTGCTGAGAAGAGAGTTGTCTATATCACAGTCTGGCATCTTGAGGTTATTCAGCATTGACATCCACATAATTAAGTGTCACTTCTTACCCATGTCCCAAGTTTTATATCCCTTTTTGTAAGTCTTAAACTGGCAAGCATGTATATTATCTGCCACAAATGCTGGTTTATAATGATACCTTCTTAGATTGTCTTTCATTGTGGAGCCAGGAAGTTTGACAACATTTCACCTCTTTTGAGTAAATTACAGTGTGGTTGGCTCATTAATCCAGTTTAAGATGGGTTTTTGCTGCCTATAGTGCTCTGGTCTTCCAGCAGCAACCTTTACTTGTGCAGAAAATAGTTAACTGAAGGGTCTTGATCTACACTCAGTAAGACAATTCAGATTGTACACCCCACAAGTGAAATGTGCCTGTCTGGCAAACCAGGCCTTCCAGCCTACAATTTTGGAACTCTACTACCCGTCCAGTTGCTGTTGGCTCATCCTTGACTGTTTTCTGGCAGGATATAAAGGCCTGCTAATTCTAATAACTGACTCTTACGTGTTGGAACAAGATGGAGGAGTTGCTGGAAGGCCCATAGGTGGTACCTGTTACAAGTTTTATATGCCATCTTGAAACCTCTGCTGCTGGTTTATTTCCTTTTGTACATCCACTCCACTGCCCACTGACTACAATTGTGCTTTAATCCAGGAAATGCATAAGATTAAGGCTAATTGTCCATCAGGTGCATTATCAAAGTGGGGTCAGTAACATGCTTTCTTACATCTAAAACTTTGAGGTAAACCTAGCAGTTTATCACACCTCGTTTGTAAATGATTTTCTTTTGGATCCAAGGAGAAGTTCTGGCATGCAAGGCTTCATGATTTCCCCCAGGAATTTCATGTTTAACCAACTAAATTCTCGCAATTTGTAGATTCGTATTCGGCCATTTTGGCCTCCATTTCAATTTAAAGGGTTAGTGAACCCTTTATCCCTTAAAAACACTGCAGTGTTTTCATAATAATGTGTAGTTCTTAGATGCCACTTTACCTTAATTGAAAACGTGCTTACCCATTATGTTTGCACATTTCCGATAGTAGGCACCCTCTGTTCAGGTGCTGTAGGCATTTACTTGTGAGATAACTAAACAGTGAGGAAGGTGTCCTACCCATGCCACAGGTCCAAAGGATGTATTGGTTTCAGCTAGGTCTTCTTTCCTAAATATGGATTATATGTATAATTTTTGGAAGGGTTGATGTTGATTGTTTTTGCATGCCAGAGTGACTGGTGTAAATATTCTAAGTCCCCCTACCCCACACCATCCTGCATTCTGGAAACATATATTTTATTGTTATCTGAAATCCTTACAATTGATCATTTCACAAACATTGGAATTCAGTCTGTGTATGATCGACCTTTCCAATGTCCATCTATTTTTCTGCACACTACTCTGTCCTGTCTGACTTACTTCCAGTACTGAAGGACTGTAGGGAAGGCATGGTATCAATATTAGACAATGGCACAACAGATGCAAGTTTTGAAAACCTTTATTTTGCTGCTTTGGTTGGGTTAGTAGAATCCTAACTGCCCCTAACTCTAGAATAACGTATTCAAATGGATTGTGTCCTCCAATGTATTCGACATTTTTGACATGTAATGTCCAAGGCTGTGTACTTCGGAAACTTTTTCGGCAGAGGGGGTCCTGCGTCGCTGGCGTCGGGTTGATGTCCCCTGAAGGCCTGCGTCGAGGGCGACGTCACCAGCTGCTATAAATAGGACGCACAGCGCCAGTAGCCTCAGTTCTGTTTTTTCTGCAACCGTATTTGCTTCGGAGACTCGGCGAGTCTCGTGTATTCCTCGTGAATGTCTTCTTCTTTGACCCCTACGACTCCGCGGTCTGGCTTCAAGACTTGCCGGGACTGCAAGTCTAAGATGTCGATTACCGACCCACATCGCATTTGTTTGTGGTGCCTGGGCGAGAGTCGTGACACCGACAACAGTTTCAAATGCCAGTCGCTGACTGCTAAGGCCTTGCGGAAGCGTAAGGGGAAACTCCAGGTAGGTAGGGGTTCTAAACGCAGCAAGTCCCGTAAAACTTCTAAGGGGATGTCCACCGAAGATTCGAGGGGCGACTCTCCGCTTCGAAAGGAGTCCTGGGGATCTCGGTCCCGGAGTGGTTCCCGCCATTCGTCCTCCTAGTCTCTGCATTCCAGGAAGCGCCTTCACCGGTCGCCTTTTCCGTCCTCGGAGGATGGAGCCACGAGGAAAGTGGCTTGTGCAACTAAGTCCTCGACTCCGCAGGAATGGGCTGCCTTTAGGGAGCAGATGATGCCGATTTTCCAATCGCAGGGCACAGTTCCATCCGCGTCTTCGAAAGAAGCCGGCAAGGAACGGTCTCGATCTGTGGCTCGTGCGCCTTCGGACTCGGGTCCTCAGCGCGATTCTCATCGGGAACCTTCGAGGTCCCGTTCGGATAAGGCTCAGGATGGTCGCAAGAGAAGTGCTTCCAGGTCTCGGTCCTCATCCTCAGCGAGACCGCAGAAACCTGGTAAGGGCTTGAAAGCAAGCAGCGTTGACTCTGTCACCGCCACGTGCGTCGGATACGGATGTTGAAGCTTTGCCTTTGCACTAGCCATCGGCGCCGTCAGTGTCGTTATCGACGTAAAAGCCTTCGGCACCCTCGACGCATCTGGGGCCTTTTGGCCAGAATTTGCCGATGGAGATCCCTGTTACTGTGGATCCTCCAAGGAAGGCTACTTCCAAGACTGTGAGGCCTGTTAAGGAATCCAGACCCTCTTCTGTCCTGAGGCAGGATTTTTTCCTCCCTTTGGATGACATCTATGAGGATAAGGCGAGGTCAGATGTAGATTTTGACCCTGTTGAGACTGATGTGGCTCCTGTCTTTTCAGGGGACAGTCAATTGGAAGAGTTAAGGCAATCTCATCATGATGCCAGTGGCTTGGACACTTCTCCTGAGTTGGACTTTGGCAGGCCTGAGCCTGGGGCTCATGATGAGTCATCCTAGAGGAGACTGATAGCTAGGGTCACTGAGTATCTTGGGTGGTCCAGTCCTCCTGAAGCTTTTAGTCAGGATGATTAAACGGTATTTTGTATCAAAGTCCGTCCTCTGACCCGGTATTACCTTTTCACTTGCCATTGCAGAAAAGGGTGGCGGCTGCTTGGCAGACACCGGAATCTCTTCCGGTAGTTAACAAATCGTTAACTAAAAAATACTGCCCTTCCGGTAGCGACCCCAGCTACCTTTGCACTCACCCCACTCCCGACAGTTTGGTGGTTCAGGCGGCTATGGCCACCTCGAGGCAGATGGCGTACCCTACCATCCCTCCTGATAGGGAAGACAACCGCTTCGACGGATGGGCACGCAAGGTGTTTTCTGCGGGGAGTATGGCGCTGAAATCGGCCATCTCCACTTGTGCCTTAGTAAGATTTTCACACAGTCTGTGGAACTGTGTTTCTCTTGCAGCTGAGCATATTCCCAAAGGGGAACAAAGGGATGGGTTCCTTGCTCTCTTGCAAGATGGCAAGGAGGCCATGTGTAAATCCCTTCAGTCGGGATTGGACACAGCCGACAGTGCTAGCCGGTCCATGGCTGCGAGCACGGCTGTACGCAGATTTTCTTGGTTGCGCAAGTCTGGTTTTGCTCCGGATGTACATTCCCGTCTTTTGAACATGCCCTTTGATGCCGTGCATTTGTGTGGCAGCAAGGCTGACGAGAGCCTTGAGAGGTTGCAGACCTCAAAAGCCGCGGCAAAGGCTTTGAGCGCAGCTGTGCGTCAACCTCCACCTTTTCGTCCTAGGGGACAGCAGTGGAGGGAAGGTTCCTTTCGTTACTACTCCTCTTTGGTAGGACAAGAGGAGCCGCCAGTCAAAGGGGCCAACGAAAAAGTACCCATGGTGGTCGGGGAAATAGGGGTGCCAAAGCCGCTCAGGCAGCTGCCTCTTTGCCTTCAGGTGCTGCCGCAGCCGCTCAAAACAGTCATGAGGCCATGTTCCATGGTTTGCCGGTTGGGGGCAGACTGTCTCAGCATCTCGAAGAATGGCAAGCTATTACTTCGGATGCGTGGGTCCACGGCTACTGTCTGCCCTTCCTAAAGCGGCCTTCCAACAATCCACTGGGGAATCTCTCTTTGAAGCTTCCAGATCCGCTCCTTGTGCAGGAATCCAGACCCTGCTGGAGAAAGGCACTATAGAACTGGTGCCTGTAGCGGAGAGGAACAAGGGATGGTATTCCCCATATTTTTTATTCCAAAGAAGGACTGGGGATTGAGACCCATCTTGGACTTGAGTTGGTTGAACACACTTCTCAGGAAGGACAAGTTCAAGATGGTCACTCTTTCTCAAGTCCTCCAGGCCCTTCGTCTCCAGGTCTGGTTGGTGTCTCTGGACCTACAGGATGCTTACTTTCACGTGCTGATTCATCCAAAGCACAGAAAGTACCTGAGATTTGTGGCTGGCAGCTCGCACTTTCAGTTTCGCGTCCTACCATTCGGATTGACCTCTGCCCTGAGGGTCTTCACCAAGCTCATGGTGGTGGTGGCAGCGTATCTCGGGCGAGGGGGGGGGGGAATTCACGTTTACCCCTACCTTGTCGATTGGCTGATCCGAGCAGGTTCTCCCAAGCAAGCTCTGGCTCATCTCAGTCTCACCTGCCGCTCCCTCCACAAGCTGGGCTTCTCCCTCAATTTCAAGAAGTCGCATCTGACACCTTCACAAAAGCTCCAGTACATCGGGGCTGTGTTGGACAAGTCCTTGGGAAAGTGCTCGCCTCCCAAGGTGAGGGCTTATCACATTGTGCAGATGGTGGACAAGTTTCAACATGCCCAGCGTCTGCCAGCTTTCAAATTCTTAAGGTTGCTCGGCCTCATGGCATCCTGCATTTTTCTGGTGACAGAGGCCAGACTGAGGATGAGATCCCTGCAATGGGTCCTCGGGATGCAGTGGGCACAATTCTCAGGCAAGATGTTGTATCCCGTTCAGATTCCTCTCTCGGTCTCCCAGGATCTTCTGTGGTGGGCCAACAAGGGGAACCTGATGAAGGGGGAGCCGTTTTGTAGTGACAGACGCTTCCCTCACAGGATGGGGAGCTCATGCCGACGATTTGACCGCCAGTGGTCGTTGGTCACCGTCGGAGTCCAAACTCCACATCCACCTGTTAGAGCTGAGGGCCATCAGGCTGGCCCTGAAGGGTTTTCTGCCGTCTGTGCGGGGGAAGAGAGTCCTGATCATGACAGTCAACACAGTGGCCATGCATTACCTCAACCAAAAAGGGGGAGTAGGGTCACTCCCGTTGTGCAGAGAGGCAATGCAGCTCTGGTTCTGGGCAATCCAGCAGGGAATTTCACTCTCGGCAGTTCATCTGGCCGGAGAGGACAATGCGGCGGCAGGCGCTCTGAGCACGCAGAGCACGATATCTCAGATTGGGAGCTGGCGTAGGAAGTCCTTCTGGAGATCTTCGCCCTTTGGGGAACCCCACAAGTGGATCTCTTCGCCACCAGTGACAACCAGAAGTGCAACAGATTCTGCTCAAGGGAATTTCCTCCGAGAGGAGTCTTAGGACACGCATTCGTAGTGGATTGGTCATTCCCACTTCTGTACGCGTTTCCTCCGGTCCTCGTCATTTCTCAAGTGTTGAGGATGTTACAGAGGTTCGGGTCCCACATGATCCTCATTGCTCCAGATTGGGACAGGAGAGCGTGGTACCCGGACCTTCTAGAAATGTCCATCTGCCCTCCACGCCGTCTTCCCTACCGAGAGACTCTGCTCTCGCGCGAGGGAGGTCAGGTTCACCATCCAGAGGTCAAGACTCCCAACTTTCGCGCTTGGTATCTTAAAGGTTGAGACATAAGGATTCGGACCTCCTGGATGACGTGATGGAGGTGTTGCTTTCGGCCAGGCTGACGGCAACCAAATCCCTGTACCATTGCCGTTGGCATAAATTTTGTGACTGGTGCAGATGACAAAATGTTGATCCTTTTCAGTGTTCCATTCCCGTGGTACTGTCTTTCTTGCTTTCTTTGGCCCACAGGGGCCTTCCAGTAGGTACCGTAAAGGGTTACCTGGCGGCGCTGTTTATCTTCAGCGCTCATCTGAAGAATGTTCTTACTTTAAAATTCCTTTGATTTCCCAATTTCTTAAAGGGCTCACTAATGTGTTCCCACCGTCCCTTTGAATTTGGTCCTGAAATTCCTGATGGGTGCTCCATTTGAATCATTGCACTCTTGTCCTTTGAAACTGTTGTCTTTCAAGACGGTGTTCTTGGTTGCGGTTACTTCCGCTCACAGAGTGAGTGAATTGCAGACACTTGCATCGAAGCCACCCTTTTTTTAAAAAAAAAATTTAAATTTTTTTTAAAACTCTTTTTATTGTTCAACGGTGGTCTCAACAGTTACAGCAACTTAACCCATCAAGAAACACAAGTCGACAAGCAAAGATAGCATTTACATTCAACATTATATGGACATTTCATCATCTGAGAGCAACTCACACAGATAGGTACGGAAGGGGCCCCATATGTCTTTTGGTCGGCTTGCCCCTGGCAAAGTCAAAACAAATTGTTCCTCACATTCATTGATGCATGTGAGTTCGCAGAGGAAAGTGGTTATATTTGGTGGCACAGGCATCTTCCAGGCTTGTAGGATACATTTCTTCGCCACAGCACATGCAACATTAAATAGCCCCCTGGTTTTCTCCGAGCACTTGCCAATGTCTCCAAATAAGTATTTTTGGGGGGTTAGCTGTGGGGGTATCTGTGTAATTTTGGTCAATATTTCGGCCACCTCTCCCCAGAATCTCAGGAGAGAAGGACACTTCCAGTACATGTGAAAGGAATCCGCATTTTGGGCCCCACACTTGGGGCACCCCCCCCCATGTTCCACAACAAATTTTGCCATTTTAGCTGGCGAGTAGTGTAAACTATTTAGGAGCTTAAATTGTATCAAACGTAATCCTGCATTTAATTAAACCTTTTTTGTGAGTGAACAATATCTGCTCCATTTGTCCTCCGGGATAGGTATTTGCAAGTCTGTCTCCCATTTGTCCTTGACCCGGTTCACCGAGGGGGTGTGGGCCTGTACTGCCCCATATAGTTTAGAAATTCCTAGCCCAGCCTTCATGGTGATGAGTTGTGTGCAGGGGTGTTGAGGAGGTTCATCTGGGAACATTGGCCATCTTTTCTGAAATGCGGCCCTTACTCTGTAGTATTGTAGAATTTTGAGTGGCCCATCGCTGTAGTAAAGTTCTCTCTGGTTGCAAATTTACCATCTATAAACATGTCACCCACCTTCATTTCCATGCGTGGATCCCAGCCTTCCTGGATACTCACATCCGACATAGGGGGATGCCCGGAAAATACCACAAGGGAACCTCTGGGTTATATGGTGTTTCCAGCTTCAATCATTTAAATAATGCACCCCAGGCCCTGACCGTGCAGCTGACCAGATCGTAATCACAGGTGTCTTTGTGACGTGAGTTAAATAGGACCGACTTAATGTCTGCTGGGAATATAGTTTGTGCTTCCACCCAGGTGTGTGGTGTTTCCCCAGGTTCCTCGTACCAATACTTTGCAAACTGTGCCTTGGCGACCAGGTAATAGAGCTCAAAGTCTGGAGCCGCTATACCTCCGGTGTCGTAGGGCTCTGTCATTTTCTCCCACCCATTTCTGGCCGCCTTCCCGTTCCATATAAAGGTTACTACCAGCGACCGTAGTTTCGAGAAAAAAATCTCTACCCGGCCATATGGGTATATTTACAAAAAAATATAATAGTTTGGGGAGGGATATCATCTTGAGTAGGGCTATCTTGCCGTACAGGGATATAGGGAGGTGTCCCCAGATCTGTAACTTGGTGCTCAATGTTTGCAGCGCCTTCTCATGGTTGTCCGCGTAGAGGGTTTGCCTGGTCCTAGACACTAACACCCCGAGATATCTAATATATTGGTCCGACCATTTAAGGCCGCAGGTGTTCAAAGGGCATTTAGTGTGGGGTGTGAGCGGGAATATTTCCAATTTGGATATATTAATGACGTATCCTGAGTAATCCGCAAACTCATGTATATCAGTTATAATGGGTGTTATGTTTATTTCTGGTTCGCGAACGTAGAGTAACATATCATCCGCGTAAAGTGAGATTAGCTGGATAGAGCCTTTCATGTTAATTCCCTTGTCCCCGTGTCTCAGCCGAACCGCAGCTTCCATAAGCTCAATGGTCAGGGCAAACAAGATGGGCGAGAAGGGACATCCCTGCCGAGTTCCTCTACCCATTTGGAACATCTCAGAAATGGTTCTATTAGTGCAAACTCTGGCGCCCGGAGCAGTATAGAGCAGCCTTACGAATCTGATAAACGCGGGTCCCACCCCAAACGCTTCCAAAACCGTGAAAAGGTAGACCCATGATACAGAATCGAACACTTTTTCAGCGTCTAGGGTTACAGCTGCAGCGCTTCTGCCCGGGTCAATCTGTGCCATTATACTAAATAGTCTCCGGAGGTTCAGCGCAGTGGATCTCAGGGGAATGAAACCATTCTGATCGGGATGGACTAGTGTGGAGACCACAGGCAACATTCTATTCACCAGTACCTTAGCAAAAATCTTGGCATCAACATTGATGAGCGAAAGGGGCCTATATGATGACACGTCACTAGGTGGGCGTCAGGGTTTGGGCAACACAGTAATGATGGCTTCCCTCATCGTCGGGGGTAGTATGCCTCCCTCTAGGGTTTCCTCCCAGGTCTCCAACATTATGGGAATCAGTTCCGTGCGGAACTCCTTATAGAATTCAGCCCCCAACCCGTCGGAGCCCGGTGCTTTGCCCGGTGCTAGCCCCATAATTGCCTCACTCATTTCTTCCGCAGTGACCGGTTGATCTAGTGCCATTTTACTCTCGAGTGGGAGTTGTGGGAGCCCCAGCGACGCCAAATATGTTTTAATCTCAGTAGTCGTTTTCCTATGTTTATTTGAGTACAGCGTCTGATAAAATTTGGCAAATTCTCCATTTATACCCTCTTCGCTTGTCTGTACCTCGCCAGCAGCGTTTTGTATGCTAGTGATTGGGTGCGGCTGCCTCTCATGTTTAATCAGGTTAGCCAATGTTCTGCCCGCCTTATTACTCTCACCATATCTACATGCTCTGGTAGGGGCCGCTATATATTGTATTTCTCTAGCGGCCAGATCATTAAAGGTTTGAATATGTTTATTAATCTCGGCCAGAACGGCCTTATCGTGTGTACGGCTATATGTCCCTTCGGTATTACCCAAATTGTTCTTTTACAATTGTTCGAATGAACAATTGACCGAATTTAAAGTGTGTCAATTGACCTTTTCACAATTGACCGAAAATATATATATATTTCTGATGTTTGTTAATCTGCTTAGAATCACATGCTGTGCATAGGTCCGACATCCAGTGGTCACTGCGGAGTATTGCATTTTGTTTTTCGTAGTCGAAAAGGGGACGTCGACAAGTCGTGTCTGTAACACTATCCCTATAGTGACCTGCGTTGTACCCACAATCCCTCACGCGTCGAGGTCCCTCAGATTGTTTTTTTCCGCCCAGCTTATGGTCGCCTTACGCGGAGCTCCTAGAGAGACATTGCAAAACACTTACTACGGACCTCGGTCCTTAATATATACTTATTGTTAAAGATCCCTCCCCTCGACGTTAGCTGTGAAGCTGTTTCTCCGCCGAGCAAGTTTTCGACGGAGGGGAAGAGACAGAGGAGATCCTTCGGCGCTGCCGAACACGTGGCCAGGCCTCGCCGGCCAACATACAGTAGGGAGAGTGGGGGTTCGAACTTTTATCTTCTCGTCGAGAATGTCTTTCTTTCTCCCCTATCTTTCCCTTGGGGTTGTTATCACCAGTTTTTATTGCCTCAGCTATGGAGAGGACACCTTTTAAGTTTTGCCCACGCTGTAGGGGCAAATACACTTGGAAGGACAAACACAAGCTCTGTAATCGTTGCTTGCCCCTCGATCATAAAGAGGACAGCTGCGCGGCCTGTAAGCTCTTGAAACCAAGAACTCTTAAAGAACGGAAAGTTAAGAGGTGGGCGGACTACGCTATGTCAAAGTCAGTTTCCTCACCCGCCGCCGCTGTTACAGAAAGTGACGAGGAGGGTGATAACTCGACGTCCGTTACGGAGGTCATTAACCCCCAGAAGGAGCGCTCGCGCTCCTCGACATCTGTCCCTGGCCCCAACGGGCTCGGCTCACGCCCTGCTTATGGGGATGAACACCCCGGCGACAAGGACGCACACAGACCCCATAAGCCTAAGCACACAACCCACGGCTCTTCTTCGTCGAGGACCAAGGATCCATCAGCGTCGAAGGGGACGCAGGGCACTCCGGCGTCGACCTCAGACCGTAAGGGTCTCAAGCCCCACCCGCAAACGCAGCCGCGACCAGCGATTGGGCTTTCATCTAACACGGGCGCTACCTCAAAAGACATCCAACGTAACGCTCCATAGAGCGGCCGTCGAGAAACAACGCGTAACGCAGGCAACGCCGACTCCAGAACCCTCTACTGACGAACTCGTCGTCGAGAGCCTGGCGAGAATTGTTTCCGAGGACAAACGTAAGCGGACGACGAAACAGACGTCGAATACCGCACCAAAAGATATAGAAACGCCGAAAAAGCACAAGAGTAGCCAGGAACTGCCCCTTCATCTAAAGGCACTTCGGAACTACCGGAGGGCTTTTCTGAGGGCGACGGAAACCTTTCGTCGACGTTGTGGGAGCGTTCTAAGCGTTTTGAAGGTGAAAACACTGATTTCCCCCCTCTAGACTATTCAGGGGTTGCCCATGAGACCCTTGAAAGACTCCATTCTTGTATGGAAAAAATTGAAAGGTTTTTGGGTAGCCAAAACCCACCCACACCCAAAAGACCAAGAGAATGGACCCAGGATGACCCTAGGGTCAAGATTCCTAGGCTGTTTCCCCCTTCTACAGATGCATATGACCTCACTGAAGAGGAGCAATACCTCCAGGAAGATGAGGAGTGTTTGGGTGGAGAGGAAGAACATGAGGAGGAGAGTTTTGAAGAAGACCCTTACACTAGTGCAGGAGCTTTTGAAGAAGATACAGCTACCTCACAGCCATGGCACTCCCCATCAGTGCAGCCTTGGCAATCCCCATAAGTGCACTCAGACCCTGATGTCTTTCACCCTTCTCCTCCCAAGGACTCACCTATTGGAAACACCTCCCCCATAGATGACCAACCTTCACTTAATGCACTATTGCGCAAGGCAGCAGCGCATTTTGAAATAGACACATGGGAGACTCTTCCGGACATAGACTTTGTAGAAAAAGTTATTAAAGAAAAAGCCCCGGTCAGTCAGTCTATTCCGCTCCTGGCTTCTATAAGGAGAAGAATAACTCCTTCACTTTCCAATCCGGCCTTAGTCAGAGGGGTCAACCCTCGGATAGAAAAGCTCTTCAGCCCTTCGTCCTCTGACCCTTTGTACATCAGGGGACATTCTATTCCGGACTCCCTTGTAGTTACTAATACAAGAAAAAGAGCGGGGGTACCACTATCTACTAGTGAGGCACCACCTGACAAAGAGGGCAAGAAGCTCTATGCACTTGGGAAGAGAATCACGACCTCCGCCGCCTTCTCAAATAGGATTGCAAATAACAATTCCCTACTAGCTAGCTACGCAGATGCACAGTGGAGCAAGCTGCGCAGCGAAGCAGAGGACGCACCAGAACCCCTGCGTTCACGCCTGCTAGCTATAATATCAGAGGGAACTCTTGTAAACCAGGGCATCGTAAATAACTCCTTAGATGCCGCAGAGACAGCTGGCCGTTCCCTGGTTCAGGGAATACTTCTCAAACGCCATGTCTGGCTGCGCAATTCGGGATTTAAGCCGGAAACCCAGGCTTCCCTGATAAATAAGCCCATAGAACAAACACATCTGTTTGGAAAAGCAGTTGATGAGGCCCTAGAACATGCAAAGAAAGAGTTTGATACCATCAAGACTCTTGACCAAATTTCTAGGCTACCTAACAGACGCAGCTATGGCAATAGACGCTCCTTTCGTGGCCAACGCCAGCAGCAAAGCCAACAGCAATTTTACTCTGCTACCAACTGGCCCTCTAACCAAAGCACCCAGTTCAGTCAAAGAGGCCAACGCCGTGGCAAAGGAAGAGGGCGCGGCTCCAGTCCCAAGGGCCCCACGCCCAATACCAACAAATGACCCGAAGGTTTGGGTCCCCTCCCATGCATCACCGGTCGGGGGCCGGCTAACATCGTTCCTTTCAGCATGGGAGGGAATAACGTCAGACCGCTGGGTATTATCCACCATAGCCCACGGATACTGCATCGAATTCAACGGTTCCCCGAAATACAGACCCCCACGGAACCGACGCATGACACCGGAACACCTCACTATTCTTCTTCAAGAAGTAGAAGAGCTACTGAAAAAAGAAGCTATAGAGGCTGTCCCCCTATCTCAGGTAACAGAAGGTATTTATTCAGTGTACTTCCTTGTACCCAAAAAGGATTTAACCATGCGCCCTGTATTAGATCTGCGTCCAGCGAACAAGTTTGTCAAACCCCAAAGGTTTCGTATATAGTGACCTTGCAGGAAGTAATCCCACTGTTATCACAGGGGGATTACATGACAACACTAGACATGAAAGATGCATACTTTCATATTTTAATGTTGCCAGCGCACAGAAAATACCTCAGGTTCAAGATAGAGAACAAACACTACCAGTTCAGAGTACTACCCTTCGGGATAGCATCTGCACCAAGGGTATTTACGAAAGTACTGGCAGTGGCAGCGGCCCACCTGCGCAGGTTAACCATCCCGGTATACCCTTACCTCGACGACTGGCTCATAACAGGGGATTCTTACGAAACATGCTTCTCCAATACCCAAAAGACCGTAGACCTTTTGTCCCAACTGGGCTTCTCCATCAACGAAAAGAAGTCCAGCTTAGACCCCAGCCAAATCAAACAATTCCTAGGGGCTCTAATTCGAACAAAGGACGGCCTCGTCTTCCCCTCCAACGAGAGGGTCCAAAACATGCTGTTTCAGATCCCCCATTATGTGGCAGGTCGAGAGGTGACGGTACGCAAAGCAATGCGCTTGCTAGGGATGATGGCGTCATGTATTTATTTGGTGCCTCACGCGCGCCTGCGCATGCGCCCAATGCAAGAGTGGCTCTACAGCCAGTGGTGTCAGGCCAGCGGACAATGGGACGATCTAGTGGTGGTCTCGCAGGCCTTGGTTCTCTCGCTACGGTGGTGGACAAAGGAAAACCTGTTATTAGGGAAAACTTTTGCCACACCCGCAGTGGAAGCCACTATAACCACAGACGCATCCCTTACAGGATGGGGGGCTCACCTATCCCATCAGACTGCTCACAGAGTGTGGACTCCGAGCTTAACATCCAAGCATATAAACCTGCTGGAACTACTAGCGGTGTTCAAAGCACTGAAAGCCTTTCAGGAGCACTTACAAGGAAAGACAGTGATGGTCCTCACAGACAGCACCACAGCCATGTACTATCTCAACAAGCAAGGGGGCACTCACTCTCCAGGACTGTCCAAGCTGTCCCAGAATATATGGAAGTGGGCTCTCAAACACAACATGTTCCTACTATCACAACATGTACCAGGGGAACTCAATCTGCTAGCAGACAAACTCAGCAGGGACTTCCCCCTGCCCAAAGAGTACGAATGGCAATTGCACGAAGACATCGTCTTAGACGTCTTCACGCAATGGGGATTCCCGGAAATAGACCTGTTCGCAACCCTGGAGAACTCACAATGCCAAAGTTACGCCTCCAGGTACCCCCAGAACCAGTCCAAGGGGAACGGTCTTTTGATTCAATGGTCAGGGAAATTTGTTTACGCCTTTCCCCCGACTCCCCTCCTCAACAAAGTGGTGCACAAGATGCACCAGGAGCAGGTTACCATGATACTAGTGGCCCCAATGTGGGCCCGGCAGCCATGGTTTGCTCACTTGATGGAGATGTCCCTATCTCCCCCAATGAAACTTCCCTGCCCGTACAACATGCTGTCACAAGACAAGGGCAGGACACTGCATCCATGCCCTCAGACCATGAACTTAGCAGCCTGGCTCCTGAGATCATAGAATTTGGACATTTACATCTCCCTCAGAGATGTATGGACATCCTCAGGGAAGCCAGAAAACCTAATACTCGCCACTGCTATTCTAGCAAGTGGAAAAGATTTGTCATCTGGTGTAGAAGTAAGAACATCAACCCGGTTGACTGCTCTGCCACTAACATTATTCTATACTTGACCCATTTACTGGATTCAGGTCTAGTGTTTAATTCCATTAAAGTCCACCTAGCGGCACTTTCTGCATAAACCACTTCCCAACTTAAAGTGTCGTGGTGGAAGATACCAGTTATCAAGGCCTTCATGGAAGGGGTAAAGAGAATACACCCCCCGATAGCTAACCCAGCTCCCGGATGGGACTTAAACGTGGTACTTTCTAGACTCATGGGCACTCCTTTCGAACCCATGCACAAGGCAACTCTTAAATACCTCACTCTTAAGACTGCTTTCCTAATAGCTATCACCTCCATTAGGAGAGTAGGTGAACTACAGGCTCTTTCTGTACTAGACCCCTTCGTAATAGTTCACAAGGATAAGGTGGTTCTTCGCACACACCCAAGGTTTGCACCAAAATTCATCTCGAAATTTCATGTAAACCAATCTATAGAACTACCAACGTTCTTTCAAAACCCTTCCAGCTTGGGAGAAAAAAGTCTGCATACACTAGATGTACGCAGAGCTGTCATGTTCTACATGGAAAGAACCAAAACACTGAGAAAGACGAATCACTTCTTTGTCTCTGTGGCAGCAGGAAGAGAAGGAGATGCAGTCTCTAAGTCCACTATATCTAGATGGATTGTACAATGCATCACTCTCTGTTACACTCTTGCTAAGAGAGAACTACCCTTCAAGCCAAGAGCACATTCCACTCGAGGCACTGGGGCTTCCATAGCATTCATTGCAAATGTTCCCCTGGAGTCCATCTGCAAATCGGCTACCTGGAGTTCTGTGCACACCTTTACAAAACACTACTGTCTAAATACACACTCTAGATCTGACTCCCAGGTGGGACAGGCAGTATTAAGACATCTTTTCTCTACTGTTCCTTCTCATAACCCACCGCCAACTCCGGGTACTGCTCGCTAGTCTATGCACAGCATGTGATTCTGAGCAGATTAACAAACATCAGAAGACAATGCATTACTTACCGTAAAAGCATTTCTGATGGTTGTATCTGCTTAGATTCACATGCGCCTGCCCTTCCTCCCCGCTCGGATGGAAGGAACATAGACATCCTTTTCTATATTTCTCTCTTTTCTGTACTCACTCACGTCTAGAAGGCTCCCTCAGGGCAGAAAAATACAAACAGAGGGACCTCGATGCGTGAGGGATTGTGGGTACAACGCACGTCACTATAGGGATAGTGTTACAGACACGCCTTGTCGACGTCCCCTTTTCGACTACGAAAAACAAAATGCAATACTCCGCAGTGACCACTGGATGTCGGACTTATGCACAGCATGTGAATCTAAGCAGATACAACCATCAGAAATGCTTTTACGGTAAGTAATGCATTGTCATATATATATATATATGTGTGTGTGTGTATATATATATATATATATATGTGTATAGGTTTTGGGGGGTTTGGCGTTGGGTGGGGGGTTTCCCCCCACATATATGGTACAATTGACCTTCACAATTCGGTCAATTGTGAAAAGGTCAATTGTCATTCGAACAGTTGTAAAACGAATAATTCGTATACAACCGTCCCTTCAAGGCTGTTCAAGGTATTTTCTACCCCTTCTAGCTCCCTCCTCACTCCCTTCAGAAGGCCAGTGGATTTCAAGATAATTGCGCCCCTACCCCAGACCTTAAAGGTTTCCCATACCGTAGAGACTTGCGCCACCGACCCAACGGTATTAATGAAAAACTGTTACTTCATCCCGTAGGGCCTCCACTACACCCGGGTCACTAAGTATCCCACCTGGCATTTGCCATCTTCTGGCAGGTCTAGGAGCATCTCTCAGCCTGAGCTCCAGTGTAACGGCGGAATGGTCGGCAGTGTGCAGGGCAGGATTTCACAGCAGTGCAGCGATTCAGAGAGGTTCTGTGATATAAAGAAATAGTCTATTTGTGATTCATGGTGTCCAGTCATATTTTCGAATGCAATATTTTCGAAAGTCAAAATGTCAAATATGTATTCGAAAATAATAATGTTGAAAAACAAAAAAATCAAATTTTTTCGATGTATTTTTTTTTTAATTAATGTTAATATAAGGAAAGAGTTATAATATATCAATATGTTATTAAAGAGTAGAATTGGTATGTAGTTATTTATAGCTATAGAAACTTTTTTTTTTTAATTATTTTTTTTATCTACTATAAACATTTGATTAAAAGGCAGTGCAATAAATATTTAATTAAACATTTTTTTTTAAAATAATTAAAGGTGTATCCATGGGTGGTGGGAGGGGTGGGGAGGAGGGGGGGTTGGGGTAGGGGTTTGGGATGGGGGGACCCCCCCCATAAAAAACGTTAGTATTTGTGACATTTTACATTGTTATTTTAGCATTGGTTTTTCGATTTTTTTTCGACATTTTTTTTCTCGAATTAATGACTTTTTCTATTATATGTATGTGATTTCGACATTTTTGAATTCGACATTATTTTTTCGAATTTTTTGCTGTTCGAGTTTTTTTTTTATGACATTTTGGCTATAAACCGTGATTTACTGTTGTGTACGGAGGAGTAGTGGGTATAATGTCTAACGTCTGGGTGTAATGTGCGCCATGCATCTATTAATGCCATTTGTGGAAGGAGTTGCCCCAGTGTCAGTGCCATTTTGGTTGGTGTCCTCGTTTTCGTACTGGATCTATCCATCACCGGATTCAGGGCCATGTTGAAGTCCCCCTACCCCCCCATACTATGGAGGAAGCATCTAGTTTGTTGAGGCTCTCATATATGTTTAAATAAAAATGTGGATCATCGATGTTGGGGCCATAAGTATTAACCAAAGTAATTTGCTTTCCCGCTATTTTCCCCCACACAAGAACAAATCTACCCATCGCATCCACCTTGTGCCCCTCCGCCCGGAACCCCAGCGAGGGATGTATGAGAGTGATGACCCCCCCCCCCCGGGATTGGGACGAATAGCTCGTGTAATATTGTGTCTTTCCCCATTTGGGCATTATACTCATATTTACTGCGTCCATAGCGTGAGTCTCCTGTAACATCACGATCTGAGGGCAACGTCTAGAAACATAGTTCTTGACCTTCCTGGCCTTCTTCGGGTTATTTAAACCTCTTACATTCCAGGACAGCAGCGGTATTCGCAGCCCCCCTGTGGGAACATTCCCATGTGTAATGACACTTGCCATACCATCAACCGATTCCAGTATTCACATGGCGGGAGCAGCAACCACAACTGCGAGACCACTTAACCTTCAAACCAAGCTCAATAACAAAGCAACTTATCCCCCTCCCCCTTTCAACCGCAACTCAACGCAGCTAACTGTTGCCTCGCACCCTGACCCCCCACCCGCATCATCTCCCCCAAATCGACAATGCACCCCATTAACACTCAGAACTCGCCCGGTGGCCTTTCCTATTGAGTTAGTGGACATTTCCAAAGGGGCAGCCAATGTCGCCACTTGGCCGCCCACACTGGAGGCCCCAGGCTCAGTAGTTACGGAGATCGGTCCAGTCTAGTTGTATCGACTTATATGAAGGAAAGTGAACAAAGTACCATTGCGAGGATGGTGTAGTTTCATCCATTTGCCAGATCTCTTCAGTCTTCACCAGGATTGAGTCTCGCATTTTGTTCCACATTTCGGACCCCAGGAGGCAATGGGATGGAGGCCTCCACGTATGCCATAGCTTCAGCATGGTTCTCAAGGAAATGGGCCCTCCCTCCGTGCTGGATTCTCATTTTCGCGGAGAACATTAAAGCGTAGGGGACACCACAGAGCCGTAGCTGTCTTTTGACCATCTCATAGGACCTGCGGTGTGATTGCATGTTCACAGAGAAATCCGGATAGATGTGGATTCTATTGTCCTCGTATTGTAGCGTACCTTTTTCTCTGGACAGCCTGTTCCTGTAGTTGAGGAGCCGTGCTATGATGGTGCGGGGTGGAGCGCCAGGCTTCGGAGGCGGTGCAAGGGCACCGTGAGCTCTTTCAACAAGGAAGTGGTCCGAGAGGGATCCTGTCCCCAGCACAGACTTTAGCAGTTCCTCCACTTGCCTTTCCATGGAGCCCTTGCGGAACGTTTCCGAAACCCTGACTATTCGGATATTGTTTCTGTGGGACCTAGATTCGAGATCCTCGCACTTATTCTGGGTTTTGCGCAGTTCGGTTTGAAGTAGGGCTATGTCACGGCCATGTTGTGTGAGTACATCTTCATTGGAAATTATTCAGTTCTCTGCCTCCGTAATGCACGTGCTTTCCTTTTCCACTCTCGCCTTCAGGGAACCAATTGTAGCCACTATGTCGTCCAACTTGACGTTAACAGCCAGGAACCCATTCTGCACGATTGTTTCCAGGCGATCCAAGGGGTCAGTGTCTCAGCTTTCGGATGTTTGTGCCGTCCCCCCCGTTGTCGCCTGCAGTTGGGAGCTGGCAAAGGAATCCATTGGGCCGTTTTTTTCCCCCCTGCAACTTTCTCAGTGCGGCCCATTAGTTACCACCGCTGGTGTGGGGTGGATTGTGTTCTCCAACGTATACGTGATGGGTGCCCCCGGAGACCAGAGTCTGATGTCAGCAGTGTATGGGAGGGTGGTGTAGCAGCCTTAGCCCTGTCTGTCAGCAAGGAGCTTGTTGCAACACAAATGAGGGATTGAGGTTTGGCGCGACCCAGGTGTATACTCCCTACCTCGGGTCGTTATTATTGAGCTCTCGTGACCCTCTCCCGTGTGGATCACTCACCGCACCAGCGGCACTCGGGCCGGGCCTCTGCTTCGATGGGGAAGCGCGTCGCTGCAGGGCCTTCGACCGGGTCCCACCTTCCTGGTCCGACGCAGGGAGGTCCGCGATCGTGCCTTTTCCCAGGCGGGGGGCAGCGATGTAGTGCGTTGCAGTCCCTCGGCCCCGCACGGGTGTTGAAGCGTCGCCCCTCCCCCACTCGGCCGGGCCGCGGCTGCAAGCACCGGGCTCACGTAGATGCCGCGTGGAGCCCTCGGGCGGCCGCGTTGCAGCCCAGCAGTCGCCGCAGCCTCACACCCGGATATCTCAGTTGTTTCGGGGCCGCCGTGGTCAGCGTTTTCAGGATTCCTTCCTTGGACCTTCCGCCGCAGTATTTTATGGTCAACCGTCAACCAATTTAGAGCTGGAAGGATGAATTTGTTGCAAGGATTTTGAACGAGCCGGAGCTCTCCACCTAGGCGGCCATCTTGAACGTGCGCAACAGCGCCCCCCGAAGCCACCCTTTACTATGTTGCATAAGGATAGAGTTGTATTGAGGGTACGTCCATCCTTTCTACAGAAGGTAGTGTTGGAATTTCATTTAAGCCATAAAGTGGTTCTTCCTTCTTTCTATCCCTTCTTTCTATCCTCCTCCTCATCCTGGTAAGGAAGAGGAGCGACTCCATAGGTTGGACCCTATGAGAACTCTGAGCTTTTATCTTTCTAGGATGTCCAGGTTCAGAGTGGATGATCAACTCTTTCTGAGGTATACTGGACACCGATTGGGCCAGGATGTTACCTAACAGACCTTGTCCAGGTCGATTATCTTCACTATTACTGAATGTTACCGTTTGGCGGGCAAGGACCCTCCTAATGGGTTGCGAGCTCATTCCACTAGGGGTGTGGCTACTTCCACAGCCCTGCAGCGGGGAGTTCCTATTAGGAATATTTGTGATGCAGCCACATGGGCTTTTATCCACACCTTTGTTAAACATTACTCTCTGGATACACTCCATGGTCAAGATATGGACTTTGGTAAGGCGGTTCTTTATTCTGCCATCTGATTGGGTACTCTAAATTCTTCTCCCTCCTCCATTTTCTGATACTGCTTTGGGAGTCTGTCAATGATGCAATCCATTCAAAGAACAAGTTACTTACCAACTGCTTTTCACTTATTCAACTTTCGTTCGGGAACGCAGCTACTTTCATGCCTTTGTTTCCCGTTTAATACATTTCAACTCAGAGCATTTCACAGAGACTTTCGAATGTGCGATTCTGCCTCGCAGGACCACTCTGTTAGTTTGTATACTTTCTTCACCATTCAGCAATTGTCCTTTCCATTATGCGTTTTATCAGCACACGTGCAATCTTCAACTTTTGGTTACAGTTACTTTTGCTTTCACCACAAACTGGGCTTTTGTTGCCTTCGATAAGTCACCGGTTGTGTTAATTGGGCTTCTCTCAGCGCCTTTCTTGTAGCAGTCAAGGCTGTTACCAATGCCTCCTCTGCTCCTCCCTAACTCCGTAGTTCACCCGGCATGGTAGCGGCAGCTTTGAAGCATCTTGAAGGTTTATCCTTTCCGCTCACTCGATTTTAGTCTTGGAGCGCTTACGGCTTCCCGAAAGTGTGCAGTTCTCGCCTGGCTCTCTCTCGTTCTTCGCAACTGCCGATCAGCCGCTTGGCCTTCCAACTTTCATAGCCTGGGTCGCATCGGCCCCGAAAGAGCTGGTCCTACAAGTACACAGCCTCGCTCAGAGTGTGATTGTGCGCACCACTGTATATCCTGACAGGGAGTGTTAACAAGTGGCAGGTGTGTATAGTTAGGATTACGTGCCTGACTCTACCTGGTCTCATTAAAGGGACAGAGCCATTGCAAGTCAGTAGAGGTAATCTTCCTGGCCTCATTCATCATCTTCCTCGGTTTATTAGTGTTGTCAATGTGAAGTGGGGAGGAATTATGGGAGCTGTAGTTTCCCATAAAATGAGCAGGAATAGGGGTTAGATGGGTTGTATAAAAAGGGGATACCATGTCTCACCAGCAGGTGCTTCTCCCCCATGAACCCCTAGCCAGGTGATACTCCCTCGCTTGTCCATCCCCAGGGTCGGGATTCAGAAGCAATGGCCTTTCTCTGGCCACATGAGTACAGGATCCCCGGGGACTAGGTTGTGTAACACCCTCTAGTTTTTCACAGGGACCCTTGTCAGAATCCTATTAGATTTTGCAGACCTCATTATTGGCTCCTGTTCTGACACCACGGAACACCTCATTATTAGGTTTCTTGTATGGTGCACATGTTGGGTACGTCAAATTGACCTTTTTACCTCCGAGGCCTATGTTTTCTTTGTCCTTTGGAATTAAAGGACTTTAACTTAGTTCACTGTTCTGGTAATGGAGAATGCAACCTCATTGTCTCTATACTTTGCCCCTGTTGTTCATGGCTTAGCCATCCTTGGCCCATCCATATACACGCCTAATTGTTACATAAAGGATTGGACACTTTAGAGGCATGACTCTGACTGTTAGTTTGCAACTTGTGTCTGCACTTTCGGGGGTTTCATAAATCTATCAGTACTGACCTGATATTTTTCCCCATCTCTTTGGTTATGATGATGCATTCAAGACATTTGACTTTTAATTAGAACTTGGAATATATAATCATTGTGGTACCCCATTCTCAGTATCAGGAGAGGAAGCCTGCTGTTTGTCAAGATTTGTGGGATCTTTTTACTTGAACAGCATGTGAGGGAGGCATGGTATCGCAAGTAGACACTGACACAAGCTGCATGTTTCAAAACCTCTGATGGTTTAAAAGGAGTTGGAAAACTCCTTCCTTGCCCTATAACTAAGATGGGAGTATTCTCGACCATCAAACAAAAAGAAAATACAGTCCTAGTCAGTCCTTAGTCAAAATAAAATGGCTGATACTAATCCACCTAATGCCGGCCCTCTTTCTAATACAATAAATGTGTAAAGGGAATGTGTAATGCAAAAAGTAAACATCAGTGTTCAAAAGAAATGTCATTATGTCTGAGTAAACTCCCTTCTCCAGGTTTTGTGGCATGGGGTAAGGTGACAGACTTGGACATTTCGACACACTCTGACTTTGGAAACAAGGATGCAGTTTGTTTCGTGGACCAGGGCCCATTTGGCCTTCCACGAAAAGTCAATACAGTTCAACAAAAGTTTGTTTCCTTCTGGTCACCACAATTCAGTACAGGTTCCCCTCCCCTGGGCTCAAACCTTTCAATCACAATTTGTGGGGTTTCCCTTGCCCAAGCTTCAATCACACCTTCATAGCCTTCCCTCAGTTGGGCTCAAGCCTCCTTTAACTTCCCTTCCGCTGTCAAAGACTTTCGAAACTGCAAGGCTTTTGCTCTTACCTCAGCATGACCACTTTAACCTTCTTAACTCAAACGTCACTTTTCTCTCCTACACCAAGGCCTTTCGGTAAATGTAGTTTTGAGCCACTGTACTTATTTAAAAGTTATTTAAAAGTTCCAAGATATCCCTCACATCCAGGTTTTCCTCAGCAAGGAGCAAACCTAACAGTTAAAATCTTGCTTCTCTGTTTCTTTCTCTTTCCCGCTGCTTCTACGGCATCAGACATTTCACAGAGACTTTCGATTGGGCAATCTTATTTTGACGGACCTCTCTGTTATGTTGTATCTTTAATTTACCTTTCTTTACAATGCTTTGCTTTCTCTTACATTTTATCGGCACACTCCCAACCTTCATTTGTCAGATACCGTTTCCGTCAAGTTTCATTTAACACATACCTGACTTTCATTGCTTTCATGAACTCACCGGCTGTGTTAATTCATTTTCCTCTTTCGCAGCTTTGATCCTGAAGTCGAGGCTGATGCCACAGTTGCTGCTGCACCTCCCCAACTCTGCCATTCACCTGGGAGGGTGGCTGGTATCCTTGAAACACAAGAAGTTTGTCTCTTCTCTCCAGCTGTACTTCCTTGCACACCCTTCAAGGTCCTTCGGAGGTAACAATCGCTGGGTTGTCCAAGGTTTCTCAATATCTCGGTTCCGTCCCTCGGCCTGTCGCTCTGCTCTGCCTGGTTCGCCGTTGCCCTGGAAAAACTGCTGCTTCTCGTTCCTCGCCTTGCTCAGAGTGTGTCTCAGTGTTACAACATTTAACCATGTGGGAAGAGCTAATAGATACCAGGGGTTTGTAATTAAGATCAAGTGCCTGGCCCTGTCTGATCCTATTAGTGGGGCATGTCCAATGCATTGCATGAGAGGTAGGCCTTTAAGACTCAGACCCCCTCTTCCTCGGCTCAGTGTTTGTGTAGAAAAGGGATGGAATCTGGGAAGTTGGAATATCCTAAAAATAGGATGGGACAGGGTTATTTGAACAATGGAGATACCATGTCTCGCCATTGGGCGTTCCTCCCCCACACCCTGAGGACCCCTCACCCAGGTGATCCTTCCGCACTTGTCCACTCCCAGAGTCTGAATCCAAAGGCGATGGCCATGCCATGGCCTCCTGAGTGAGGGATTCCCCAGGTTCTAGGCAGTGAAACACCCACTAGTTTTTCACAAATGTCTTTTGCATTAAGTACTATTTTCAATTTTGTTTCTGGATTCCTAAACATACTCTATTTTTATAAGCGCATATTAACCTGTCATCTGTTCAAATATTCTTTCGGACTGCCACCTTGTTCACATAGTTTTGAAATGACCAAAACATCTTGCTGCTCTGAGGAACATGTATGGAAAGACCAGTGAGCGACTCAGCCCCTAAGGGTTTCATGTGTCAATATGCCTGCAAAAATGTTACCATACAAGAATGGCACTGTTTTTTTGCAGCGATATTAACATATGGAACCTGTGGGGGACACCCCTGCAACCACCATATTTTTTTAAAGGGAGCGGGGGACACCACCGCAACCTCCGCTCCCATTTACCCCACAAATTATCCCCATAAACAATGTGGCCTATGCTGTTTCCCGGCGACCATATATATATGGCCTCATTATTTGAGGATATTACCTGATACCCCCTGAGCCAATACATTTAACTGGAGGATCATAGCTTATTCTTAAATATCTTTCTTCAACCCATAGCAAATAAATTATATGTTTGTAAACTGGTTAAATATTTTCATTGAGAAAAAAGAAATCTGAATGAAGGATCTGTTCAACGAACATTAGGCCTCATTACGAGTTGGGCGGTGCAGTAATATGGCAGTAATACCATTTCTGATGCTTGTGTAATCTGCTTAGATCACATGCTATGCATAGGCCGACATCTAGTGGAAGCTGCGGAGTATTACAGTTGTTTTATTTTTTTAATCGAAAATGGGCATCGAAATAGGGCTTGCCAGTAATACCATCCCTATTGTGACGTCTCCTGTACCCATAATCCCTCAAGCGTGTGGGTTCCTCAGATTGTTTTTTTCCACCGTCATGAGCGGTCGCCAAATAGTCCATTTTCGGCATATGCCGTTGAACTTTATTAATTAAGTTACTGTGTCTTCCTGTCCTTTTGCTGACGCCGTGATTCGACGCGGTAAAGATTGAAAAAGACTTTGAAGCTGTCGGACGAAGACTTTGACGGCGGCACCAGGCCTAGGAAGGCCCTTTCAGCCTCGGCCTTACAGTAGGGAGAGTCGAGGGTGGACATGAACATGTATATTCCCACGCTTTACCATAGTTGCCTAGCTGCCTACATACGTTATGGAGCATACTCCTTTTAAATTCTGCCCCTCTTGTAATGGGAAGTTCACCTGGGTCGACAAGCATAGGGTCTGTAACCTCTGTTTGAATAGAGACCATTACGAGGTGTATTGTCCGGCATGTAAATTACTCCGACCGAAAACCCTCAAGGAGAGGCGAACAAAACGTTGGGCCCATCACACCATGCAGACCGAGGCCTCCATAGAAGTCGAAGAGGCATCCAACAAAGGCAGCAACTCCGTCCCTTCGGACGGCGAGGGTGACGGGGAGCCCCAGCGTTCCCCAGTGCCAGCCCCTGACCCTAGTAGACAGGCCAGCGGTCCTGTTATGGGGAAGACATCCGGCGGCAAGGGCACTACACTCCCCCACAAACACACACCCCACGGCGATGCGAGCAAGGTCGCACACCGAGAGTCGACGGTGAAGGGCCGATCCTCTGGGCGCTCCGTGCGGCCGCCGCATGACAAGCCCGTCAAAACCAAAGTCACCCGACTCGATATTCCGCCATCCGGCCACGCGACGGCGAAAGACACTGTGCAGGCCATCCCTGCGGTTGAAGTTCGGCCTACATCCGGGGACAAGTCCAGGGAGTCCTCCTTAACCCTCTCTTCGACCCCGAGCTCCAAAAAATCATCTTCTAAGAGCAGGGACCATAAGGAGAGAGACAAATCCAGTTCCTCTAGAGAAACCGACTCACTTGGCAAGAAGAAGATTAAAAAACCTGCTGACCAACATAAAAGTATGCCCTTTCAGGATACTACAATACAGTCTGAAAAACGACATCAGCCTTACCCTATAAATCTTGAGGAAGAGGAGGAACATACCCCCTCTACCCTCACTCCTGTCTCCACCTACCCAGGGGTAATACCCAGTTCGGCCAAATGGTCTGCAGACGACATTGACAGAGTCATAAGTCGCATGACTTGCCTAGCAAATTTCTTTGAAAAACATCCTCAAATTCTGCTGAACTTGAGCACCAGGCCTCCCACTACACAGGCGTCTAGTTCCAACATAACACCTACAGCCTCTCAGTCCCAGACATCGGGTGTACCCTATAAAAAAAGATCTCTCCCCACTATAGAATTAGTGGTTGAACCACCACACAAACCTCCTCGTCTCTCCTATGATCTTTATGATCAGGATGTAGGGGATGAGGAATACTTAGAGGAGAATGAACCCCCTTATCGGGACATCGAGGGTTATGACGACGGGGAAGAAGACGACCAAGACCAGGAAGACTCTGTCTGTATTTTTTGCAATGGACTCTCCAGTCCCGCAAGAGCCTGTCTTACCAGACTCCCCTGTTGATAACCAGCCACTATTTAATGATATACTAATCAGGGCTGCAGAGTATTTCGGCATCGAAACACAAGAGGTCCAACAGGACAAAGATATTGCTGATAATATATTAGCCGATAAAAAACCAGCAACCCACTTCATCCCCCTGCTCAAATCGGTCCAAAGAAGGATCCAACCTTCCCTAGAACAACCTAACGATACCAGGGCAGTAAACCCTAGGATCGAGAAGCTCTTCAGACCTGCACCTTCCAACCCCCTATATATAAGGGGACTTCTTCGACCTGACTCTGGTCGTTACCACCACCCGCAAAAGAGCTGGTATCCCCTTGTCCTCCTCCAAAGCCCCTCCGGACAAGGAGAGCAAAAAATGATATGCCATGGGCCTGGAAGATAGCGTCCACTGCAGCATACCAGGCGCGTGTAGCAAACAACTCCACCTTGCTATCCAGCGATGACTGCACAAAGTGGGATTAGGTAAAGGCACTAGCAGAGTCAGCGCCAGAACCACTGAAAGCAAAACTCTCCCTTCTTGCTGCCGAAGGCAGAGCTACAGCAGGCGTCCTCTTAAAGAATAAATTTGACGCAGCTGACAACGGTGGACGCGTTATTGCAGAAGCCACCATTTTAAAACGACATACCTGGCTTAGACAATACGGGTTTAAACTCGAGACTCCAGCTACCCTACTGAATATGCCAGTGGAGCAAAACTTATTATTTGGGAAGGCAGTTGAAGACGCCCTCGAGTCTGCCAAGGATGAATATGAGACTCTCAAATCACTTGGTCAACTGACTAATAGACAACCACAAAGAGGTAGTAGTAATTTTCGTCGCTTTCGGGGGCAAAGCGCACAAAGAGGAACAGGATACAACCAAAACTAAGGTTCCTCTTGGAATACAAATCAACAAGCCACCCAGGGTTACCCCAGGGGTCAGCGCAGGGCCCGCGGAAGAGGGAGAGTTTCCCCCACCAAAGGTGGAGGGACACCCTCTAAGCAATGCCGCCCCGCTACGGGTCCCCTCCCATGCCTCCCCAGTTGGGGGACGAATATCGTTTTACACCCAAGCATGGGAGGCTATAACATCGGACAAATGGGTGTTCTCAACGGTGAATGGGGGTTATTGTATAGAGCTTCAAGGAAGACCGTCAAACCTCCCCCCACGCCAAAACATGACAACGCTACAAGAAGTAATCCCTCTATTAAAAAGGGGGGATTACATGGCAACATTGGACATGAAAGATGCCTATTTTCATATCTCAATGTTCCCAGCGCACAGAAGATTCTTGAGATTCAAAGTAGCAGACCAACACTATCAGTTCAAGGTGCTGCCCTTCGGTATAGCCTCAGCTCCAAGGGTATTCACCAAAGTATGGGTGGTGGTGGCAGCGCACCTACGCAGGGAGTCAATCCCTGTGTACCCTTACCTGGACGACTGGCTGATCACGGGAGAAAACTACCAGCTTTGCAAGGCAAACACGCAAAGGACAATAGACCTTCTCTTCCAATTGGGCTTCTTAATAAACGAGAAAAAGTCAAGTCTAATACCAAACACATTAAAACAGTTCCTAGGAGCTGTATTAGATACAAAGACAGGCTTAGCCTACCCATCCATGCAAAGAGTGCAAAATATGCTTCGGCAAATACCCCAGTATCAGGCCGGTCTCCGGATAAGCGTACGCAAAGCAATGCGCCTGCTGGGTATAAATGGCATCATGCATTTACCTAGTTCCCCACGCGCGCGTGCGCGACCAATGCAGGAATGGTTGGCAAAACAATGGTCTCAGGCAAGTGGTCGGTGGGACGATCTAGCTGTTGTTTAGCCAACACTGGTTCAGAACTTACGCTGGTGGTCAAGGGAAAATCTTCTCGAGGGCAATCCCTTCCACGAACCGGAAGCACAAGTGGTCATCATGACAGACGCGTCCCTTTCAGGGTGGTGGGCCCTCTACCTTCACCACACAGCACACGGCCTGTGGTCACAAGTGACTGCACAGAAACACATAAATGTTCTGGAGTTATTGGCAGCCCTCAAAGCCCTGCAAGCCTTCGAGGAACATCTGACGAACCTGTCGGTACAAGTCCTAACAGACAGCACAACCGCAATGTTCTAGGTCAACAAGCAAGGAGCTACACTCTCTCCAAATCTGTCCAAACTGGCACAGAAATTATGGAAGTGGGCATTCAGACGAGGGATGATCCTGTCCTCCAAACATGTTCCAGGGATACTAAACACAATAGCGGACTCTCTCAGTAGAGAACCTCTACCAGAAGAGCACAAGTGGAAACTACACACAGACATCGTAGACGACATCTTCTCTCTTTGGGGTTACCCCTCTCTAGACTTGTTCGCAACAAGAGAAAACAATGAAATGCCCAGACTTCGCGTCCAGGCTTCCCCAGCCACTCTCCAAGGGGAATGCCCTATAGATGAACTGGTCAGGGATACTTGCTTATGCTTTTTCCCCGACTCTATTAATCAGCAGGATAGTGAACAAAATACACAGGGAACAAAAGACACTCATCCTAGATGCTCTTATGTGGGCGAGACAACCGTGGTATCCACATTTGCGCAAGCTGGCGATGTGCGATCCCATCAAGCTCCCATACCAGGTCAACCTGTTGACTCAACACGGGGGAGTAACGTTACACCCACAACCTCACTCTTTGAACTTGGCAGCATGGCTCCTGAAGTCATAGAGTTCGGACACCTTAAGCTTCCACAACGGTGTATGGACATCCTAAAGGAAGCACAGAAACCAAACACTAGGCACTGCTATTTCAACAAATGGAAAAGATTTGTCATTTGGTCCCAATCTGAACAGATCAACCCCATAGAGTGTATACCTTCACACATTCTTACTTACATGCTCCACCTGTTGGATTCAGGGTTGGTCTTTAATTCTCTTAAAGTCCACCTAGCAGCTTTATCAGCATACACCACCTCTCAAAGTAAAATATCATGGTGGAAAGTGCCAGACATCAAAGCTTTCATGGAGGGAGTGAAAAGAATACATCCTCCAGTCTCTAACCCCCCACCTGGTTGGCATTTAAACATAGTGCTAGCAAACTCATGGGACCCCCCCTTCGAGCCTCTGCAACAGGCTACCCTTAGATACATTAGAAATAAGACTGCCTTCTTAGTGGCGATCACTTCCATAAGAAGAGTCAGCGAGATCCAAGCCCTGTCAGTGCAAGACCCCTTCTTTGTCATACATAAGGACAAATTGATTTTACGGACTCGCCCTAGGTTTTCACCTAAATTTATTTCTAGGTTTCACGTAAACCAGTTTATTGAGCTCCCGGCCTTCTTTCAAAGGCCCACTAGCTCAGCTGAGGTCAAGCTCCACACACTAGATGTAAGGAGAGCAGTTCTCTACTTTGTAGATAAAACCAAACCGCTTAGGAAGACGGATCAACTGTTGGCTACAGGCAGACAAGGAGAGTGCGTTTCAAAGAGCGCAATCTCCAGATGGATAGTCAAAATGTATACAGTTATGCTACTCATTATCACAAAGACACTGCCTTTTACACCTAGAGCCCACTCCACAAGGGGCACTGGGGCTACGTTAGCCTTTCTTGCAAACGTAACCATTAAACACCATTTGCAAAGCAGCTACATGGAGCTCAGTTCACACCTTCACTCAGCACCACTGCATTGACACACCTTCCAAGACAGATACACAGCTGTGACAAGCGGTTCTAAAACATCTATTTGCCGCTACTCCTTCTCACAACCCACCACCTTCGCATAGCACTGCTCGATAATCTATGCATAGCATGTGATCTAATCAGATTACACAAGCATCAGAAGGAATCCATTACTCGCCGTAATCGTATTTCTGGTGCTTGTATCTGCTTAGATTCACTTGCACCCACCCTTCCTCCCCTGAGAGAAGGTGCATAGATGTGTACTTGAGCTTTCCATGTATGTATGTATCTGTTTAGAAACTCTGTACTCGCACTACTCCTCATGCTAGCTCATGTCAGAAAAAATACAATCGGAGGAACCCACACGCGTGAGGGATTATGGGTACAGGGGACGTCACAATAGGGATAATATTACTGGCACGCCCTATTTCGACGCCCATTTTTGAGTTTCGAAAAACAGCTGTAATACTCCACAGCTTCCACTAGATGTCGACCTATGCATAGCATGTCAATCTAAGCAGATGCAAGCACCAGAAATACGATTACGGTGAGTAATGTTTCCTTACCGCCACATTACCTCAACGCCCAACTACAAGTTTGGGGGTAAGATGGAGGAAAATCACCAGAATCACTGCCGGCGGTAATACCACCAAAATCTTCCATTGAGTCCTATGGACTCCAATAAATGATGACTAACACTGCCTACCACCACTTGTAATCTAGCGGTAATACTGTCGGACCAAGTGGCAGTGACGGTAATTCAGTTTGGTGGTATTTTGGCAGATTTACCACTGAGATGCCCCTAAACTCATAATTGATTGAAGGCCCATTGAACCTATCAAAATTCCATAATTTTTGGCTTTAAAGGTGAGCACAAACTTTTTACAACTTTGTAGCATCCATTTCATGTTCTGGAGAACCAAGGATTACTAATAAATTCTTACTCTGTGGTACACAGTAGTTTTTGTGCATTTTGAATAAGATTTTGACATTAGAGTTTGACTGTAAATTTAATTGCTTGAAAGGCATCACAGCAGTAAGCCCTCTACTTTGAGTACCTGTTGTGACTACCTCTCAACACCTTTTTCCTTTATGTATCTGCCATATGTCTGTTTTTTTTATTTTCGTTTTTATTCTGAGACAACAGGGCCATTGTTCAGTACTGAGGTTTCTTGGATTGATTTTAAATGTAAATATTGTGTTTTCTGGAGTTAATGTGTTATAGGATCCTCATCACTCCTGTAAAGGGCTCATAGACATCACTTTGATTCCACTGGTGTTTCCTGGTGTCCCTGTTTTAATCACTCACATGATGAAAAAGCTGCCAAAACACTTGTACCGTTCATCTAATAGCAGTGTGTTATGTTGCAGAGCAATCAAATGGCATGGCATGGAAATATTGTTGATTCATCCGGAACCTGCATCCTCCTTCAGCATCATGCATCTGGCCCCTACTGGCCTGCATATTAAAGATCACTATCTGTTTTATTGGTTCCATGTCATTTCATTGTGGGATGTTCTTTCATGGGGTTTTTTAGCGTGTTTTTCTTTTTTTACAAAAAAACCATCAAATTTATTCTTATTTATTTTTGTGAGGGTTCCTCCTGCAAACCCCCCATTTTCTTTAATTTGCATTTATTCCCAAACACCCACACCCCATATATATAAATGACTAACCCCCCTAAAAAATTCGCTGGTTTTTTTTGAAAACATATTTGCTGCAAAAAAAAACCAGCAAAAAAACATCCCACGATGAAAGGACGTCGTACCTTTGAACTATAAGCTGTGTTTTGTGGAGCATGTTTGTTTTGGAAATGTTCCTTTCTTGACAGTATATGCCACGAAGTAGCTAGTATGAATTTCAATATTGAAGTATACATCTCATTGTGCATCAGAATTTATTTTACGCACTCTTCGCAAACAAGACTTTTACTAATGATCACTTAATGGGTTGTATGATCGAAATGTAGAAAAGTCAGTATTTCTTAATCTGAAAATGTTTTTAATATTAACAATGTTTGTAATGTATAAATCACTACTAACATTATTTACTAACACATTACCTACTTCTCTTTTGCTTTTTCTGCTTTCATTCGATGTATTTCCTGATATGTGGATGGTGAGTGTCTCCCTAAATCACCTGCTTTTAATATATGAACTGAAAGGAATTGGGAATGTATTATGTTCCGCACACTGCTAGTATATGAACCATGCACTATGAAGTAGAAGAAGACTTAATTCCTTGCACGTTTGTCAACGGGTTTTCTGAGCCCTATGGCCCCATTCAAATCTGTCCACAAGAGTTTAGAATGAATGTCCTGAATTTGATGTGCTTGATGATTGATAATGAAAGAGTAGTTCTTCATATGTCAAATTATGGCTTATATCATGATTGTTAAGCCTCAAGGGTGGATTATGGTCCCTTCTGTGGGGTGCACATGCATAAGATGATGACTGACTTTACAGGCAACAAAAGTGAAGCGCTGTATAAGAGGTATCGGAGAAACAATTATACATTGAGAACCGCATCAGTTTTGGTTCCAGTATAGATGAAAGGTTTCTTTCTCATTGATTGTTGTACAAAAGTGTTCCGATAAGCAAAGAACATCTATGCCTCAATTATTTAAATGATGTCTCTCATTTCGATGGGCTCTCTCCTTTATTTGCAGCTTCTTAATATGCTCTTGATTTGATTTTGTTAGTCCCACAAAGATGCCTCCTTTTGTCATTTAATTTGAAAAGTGGACTGTTGCATCTGTTTACATATAGCAGGGGTTTGCAATCTTTGGCTTTGCAGATGTTTTGAACTGTAACTCCCATGAACCCTAGCCAGCATAGACCATGTTAGGGGGTTTACGGGATCTGTAGTCCGAAACATCTGGAGACCCTGATGTTACAGACCACTGACCTGTACTGATAGCTCTTTTCGGATTCCTGAATCAATGGGAATTTGATATATCCTTGTGGCTCAACCCAAGACTGCTTATTGAAAACATTAGATAACTGTACCTTAAATGTGCTCTTTCATGCTGCCTGCTTACTTCTTTCTCATGAATATCATAGACGATTTCCCAGTTTTTGCAGCAACTGGTGCTGGCTTAAACCGTTTTTCTTAATGTATTTTTCTGTGACTTAGCCTTTGTATTTGCAACATTTCTTGAATGTTCATATGTTTGACACATGGAACATGGGGAGAGGTAAAATATCTGAAAGTCCATCTGTTATCTTAAAGTGTGTGAAACCTTTTGTTAACCAATGTCACATTGCCTTAAATTGTGACATTGTACATAATAAATTATATACCTTTTTAAAAAGTTGAATTGTTGGCTGAAAAGGTATTTTGAACTTCTCTAAACTTTGCAAAGGTTTGGGACCAAGTAAAAATAATCCATTATAGCGTTAATCCTTTACTACCAGGTAAACATATTCAATATTTCACGGCATCCATTAAAAAGATCATCTGTTGAGGAGAAAACACCACCCAATAGCCTCCGATTGCTTGCAAGGTAGAACCATTTTATGCCATCTGTTTTTGTTGGCTAAACATAACAAATTATTTATAATCCTTTTCTCATGATTTTCATCATACCCGCTCGCCAGAGCCTACCCTCCACTGAAGAGTTGCGTAAAATGCCTGCAGAGAATAACGTTATGCCTGAGACAAGGCTCTTCAAACAGTTGTATCACTGTGCTTCGTGCATGAAAACCCACTATGCTGGAGAACCCAACAGGTTTACTGTTGGATAACAGTGTCATCATCGGCCTAACCGCAGATCATCCAAGAACCAATTTGTATTACTCTTGTGTAAATGATTGACATTGGAAGGCATCAGTTCCTTCCATCACTAAACTAACAAGCATTTACACTTGCACTATAGTGTAGTTTTATAATTGCAAAAAGAAACACACAAAGAATGCTTTTGCTCTTTTAATTAGCATCATGTGTATTTATTCTCTTTTAGAGATAATATATGAACATTAGAAATATTATAATCAAGCAATAAGAAGCCCCCAATATTAGCAATAATATAGTAGAATATAATGCTAGAATCCAAGTCTTCTCCTATTCCCTTCTTGAATTCCAAATCCTATAACTCATCAACAATGTGCATAGCCACCTAAAATATGAGACAGTTACACTTTAATATACTCACATTAGTGCTGTCAGGATTGGCAAGCCAGTAGACAGGTGATACTAGTATATTAAGCACTGCAAACCCATTAAATGGGAAGGGCTAAAAGAAATATGTATCATGACTTCTAAGGGCCACTACCTAACAACATTCTAAAGCTATGAATTACAATATACAGGACTGTTTAAATCCGCCTGCTGTTTTCCTCCCTTTCATACACTAGTGCATATGTGGGTCCACTTATCAAGGCTGGAGAGCAGCAAGGCAGAGCAGACGTTTTTAAATGGGCTTTGCCCAGACGTGCCTCACACCAAACCTGTATGCTTTTCCATACAGCAGAGAATATATAGACGCTAACCTGATCAAAAAAGGCATACCCACAATTGGCAACCCAAGATTATAAAAAATAAAAGTATGTTAAAAATCGGTTAAATAAAAAACTGCTTAATTCACTCCCAAAATAGAGTCGGGCGAAACATTTGAATTTGAAAAAGATGGCAGCGTGCCATAGAATGCCGTTTTATTCTGTTCTGATAAAGGTATTATAATAGAAGCTTATTCTTAGCAAAGCTAGTCAGGAGTCCTGTCCAGTCCTGTAGTTCAGCTCTCCCCACCAGTTCTGCTGTCCCGCATGCAATCTGCTCACCCAGAAACTTGGTTACCACTCCTCCTCGGAGCTTTGCTTTAAAGGGTGAAGTCTGGCTCATCTAAATCACATCTATTTTCTTAACAGCAAATCCTGACTTGGGGGCTTACGCATCCAATTTTAATGTTTATCTTTTCTACTAGCAGGCCACAGTTTTTCTCCACAATTTACTATTTGTGAAACAGTGTTAACATGTCAATCATGGTCTGCAATCTTGGTCTCTATAAATGCAGGGTGGAAAAACGCCTAACCTAAATCTAAGATGGGAGCAAGCGTCGACCACCAAATGAAAAATAAGGCAGTCGTGGGTGCGTCGTGTAAAATAAAAGGGCCTATACTAAAAATAAACTATTGCCAAATCCTTACAACTAATTACAGACACATTGTGGGATAGTTTTTCAATAAAGAAAGAAGTGTTCACAAATAATAATTCAGGATGTGATTGCTAGGGGTCTGCCTTCCCCAGATTTTTCTCATGAGCACAGCACACGCTGGAGCTTTCCCAACATGAGCCGACAGTTCTGTATCAGCTATCGGGTTATTCGATGGCCAACTCTTTTCAATAAGAAGTCTCTTGCCTTCGAGGCCTGATGTATCCAACAAACAAACACAAACTTTAGTTCCATGTGTACTTTGGGTGATGGCTTTACCCCTAGATCTCCCTCTTCCGGGCGTAGACCCTTCATAAAATCGTATTCAACAAATCGGCTAAACAATTCCTTTTTCAATGAACTATGGGTGATAATTTTCCACCCCGGATCTCCCGCTTTCGGGCTCAAACCCCTTTTAGGGGTTAGCCTCCTTCCTTTGGGTTCACCATGGCTTTTCGTACTTTCACGAATCTCAATGTCTTTATAAACAGTTCTTCAAGCTTCGCCACTTTTGCGGGCTTCCCTCTCCTGGGTTCACTCTTGCAAACTTTTATAACACACTGTTCATACGCTTATTTCACCAAACAGGACTCATTTCCCTTAGCTTCGCAATCATCGGTCTGTCAAAGACTTTCGACGGTACAGAGGATTTTTCAAGACCCCTCTATGACCACTTTGACCTCTTCTCGCTTCTTCCCAAATGCTTCTGGTTACAGTAGTTTCTACCATCGGGTAATCGCCCCGAGATTCCTGCCTGAGCACCCACGTGGTGCCGGACTCCTCTGTTGCTGGATTTCCCCCTCCTTGTCAATTGTATCTTTAAGCGTCTCCAAAAGTTCAAATTAGCTCATGGCTATTTTTCGGTCAACACCGTTCAGTTTCCCACCGGCTCTTCCCTCAACTCACTGGCTGTGATGAACCGCCTGGCTTTCTTCTCCTTCGAGTTAAGGTTGGCACCACAGAGACCCGCGTCTCTCCTCGGCTTGGTTATCAGCGGAGGAGGGTCTCATGTACCGTAGACATCTGCCGCAACACACGCTGGCTATTGTTCGCAGACTTCCCTCTGCAGAGGTTTCACGGGCCTTGATCGGAAAGGGCCAGGTCGCTTCTCTCCTTGTCACCCTCTCGGTCTGTGCCGTCTTTCTCCTCCTTTTGAGCTGCCATGCTGAGTTAGCTCTCACGTCGTGCGGTCTGCCTTGCTCGTCCTGTGCTCCACCTTTTATCCCTGTGGGGAAGGGAAAGGGCCGCCAGGTGTGTGTGATTCTGGTCAATTGCTTAACTTCGCCTGACCCTTGTATTAGGACATGACAGGTAAACAGCTCTGATGTTAGTCCGTTGTCTTTCAGTGTGTGCAAGAGTGTTCGTGTTGTAAAGGAGGTGCGGGGGTCAGGGGGGGGGTGTTTTGTAATATCCTATGTGGTAAAATGGGGAAAAGGTGTTGAAAGAAGGGGGATACCGCGTCTCAACCGTCTGTGTCCCACTCCCCAAGGACCCACATCCAGATGATCTTCCCTCACTGGTCAACCCCCAGGAACTGTATCCAATAGTGATGGCCGCGTCCTGGCCACCTGGATGACAGATCCTCGGGGACTAGCTAGGGAGACACCTTCAGGTTTCTCACACCTCTCACCACAAAACTGAGTCAGCCCACCCCAATGCTCAGGCCACCTACAGTAAAGCACTCAATCAGCCTGCTCTTTTCATTCCCATAGCTTCACATTGTTTTTTGGAAGGGCAGCCCCAGCGAGAAACGCAGTACCGAATCACACCTATGTGGAAAGAGATGGTGGAAGGTGCGAAGGGTACTGGAAAGCCAGGACATGGCCGGGCACTGCGCTCTGTATGGGTGCGCTGTTCCGGAGTGGTACCCTCGCCGAAGACACCTGAACAGTTTGCGATAGCTGAGCGACGGACGAGTTGAGGTGACGGACGGAGAGAGCTGGAGGAACACGCCAATGTCCTGTCTTGGAAGGCTGGATCGGCGGCCAAGATGTGGAGATGGGGCACATGTTGTAAGGCACAGAACTTTAGGATGGGAGAATGGTGTGTAGGCTGCCCCATAACTGACCTGGTAGCCGTGGGGCACGCAAGTGGCTTATAAGCGGTCAGAGACTAGAACGATACGTTAATGCAAGAGTATGACTGCTCACTTTGGGCCCTAAATGCATCACTTATAAGGCAGAGGTAACTCTGTGGGTTACAAGGAAAAGACCTGTACTGAGTGGAACATCGGCAAGGACGGGTACCCCAGACCGAGGCACAACCTGTATTGAAGTGGGTAGACTTGGGGACAATTTCCCAAGTTGGAGATAGAGGTGATGACCGGGCAACAGGCCGTAGAGACGAGAGGAGAGTGGGAAGCTTGAGAGGCAGAAAAATGCAAAGCAATGGATACAGGGGGGTCGCCAATTCTTAATACCGGCGAGGGACCAAATCGTGTCCAAGGCAGACATCAACACCCTATTAGAGCAAATAAACTCCATGCGTCGAGGCATCAACGACCTTCCTGAGAGGGTTGAGAAAGTGGAGGAGAAGATTGAAATATCAGAGAATAACCAATCGGCAGATATGCTGGAGATGAGAATGGATTCAAGGATTAAGGAATTGGAAACCAAAGAATGACGTATCCCTGAAAATTGACGATCTGGAAATCAGGAAAGAGATCTAACCTACGTATCAAGGGAGTCAAAGACGGAGATGGTGAGAGTGCTCTAGGTCTAGAGCAGAAGATATCCCTCTTTTCAGGGGAAGTAAAGGACTCCTGTGACTTCACCTTTGATAGAATCCACCTTGCAGGAGGACCGCCAGGAGGTCAGCGCTCTATCCTAGCTAAGTGTCATCACCTCAGAGATAAGGGGGCCATACTGGACAGAGCCAGGAAACAACTGTATCTTGCTTTTAAAGGTTCAAAGGTCAACATATTACAGGATTCATCCTCATTTACATTGGAGAGACAAAGGGATTGCAAGGCCCTCACCCAATGGCTGAGAGAACGCAAGATGAAATATAGATGGTGGTACCCCTTTTTGCTGACTTTTGGAGTCGGAAATGAAGACTTTCGAATTATGACCAAAGAGGAGGTGGAAGGGCTGCTGGTCCACTTAGTGAGCAGGAGCGAACACCAAGTTAAGAACTGCTGGCAGGTACCATGGCCCGCTGGAGTTGAAGGGTACCAGTAGAAGGGGAAACGAAAATTGGAGCCGGAAATTTAGAGGGCTAGGTACACCCTCACCAAGACTGGAAAGCCATGCATTATGGGAGACTATCTTGAGGGTGGGGCAGAGTAAGGGATAATTAAGCAATACAACGGAGGTCTGTGATAAGATGGAAATATATAGAGTGACATGACGTTCTATACTGGGGGATTGTGAGGGAGAATATGTCAGCTGAATTTAGAATGGTGGGAATAATGATGGGGATCGGAAGGCAAGACTTTCACCGGAGTGGCCCTGGCTGTTGATCGGGACATCTCAGGTGTATTAATGGGGAGAAAGGCAAGCTAGGGGGAAGGAAAGGGGAGGGAGGCAATGGTGATTGTGCTTCATAAGGACAAATGTGGCTCGTATAGACCAATTTCCCTTCTGAATTGTCACAATAAAATCTTCATGAGTGTCCTGGCGAAGAGACTGGGGGGTATCCTGCATACGTTGATTCACACAGATCAGGCTTGGTTTATCTGTGATAGGCAGGGTGCAAACAACATAAGAAAAACTCTGGCTTTCCCTCCAAGGGGATGAAATTGACCCGATAATCTTGTCTTTAGATGCTGAAAAAGCATTTGATTGGGTGTACTGTGTGGTTTTTTTGTGTGCAACATTGAAGAAATGGATGCTAGGTATGGAGGCTCTGTATACTCGACCTGCGGCGACTACGTCAGTGAAAGGAGTGGTGTTGGAAACACTTTTGTTGAGTAGAGGAACTGTCGATCACATAATTGCTAAAAAAAGAAAAGCCAATCTTGACCCACATGTCATTGACAACTACCGGCCCATTACTAATGTGCCATTTGTCCTAAAGATCATGGACAAATTAGCTTATCTTAAATTAGAGAAGTATATCGAAGACCACAAGATCCTTGGTTCATGCTAATCAGGTTTCAGAGCTCAGCATGGGACCGAAACTGCAATGGTGGACCTTAAATCCACCTTGGCCGGCATAGTGGACAATGGTCAGCCTGCCTTGCAGATGCTTCTGGACCTTGGCCGCAGTCTTCAACCTGGTGGACCACTTTCTGGTGACAAAACTGGGGGAGGTTGCACACTGCTCCAACCAAGCATCCCAGTGGATATCATCATTTCTCGGCCCTCGGACAGTCCGGGTTTCCGTAGGTGAGGAAAGTTCCAACCCTGTCTCTAAAACATGCAGCGTCCCCCAGGGTTCCTGCCTGTCCCCTACTTTATTTAACATATACATCCAGCCTCTCCTGGACAAGCTGGACACCCTGGGTGTCTGGTAAGAAAACTATGCCGATGACACCCATGTCGTCTTGCAGGTTAGTGGGAGGTATGAGCAGGAGCTGACTGCCATTAACACAATCTACAACGCCATCCAGGCTTGGATGGCAGGCAACTCACTTGCATTGAATTGTAAAAAAAAAAAGTGAGCTTCTGATCGTGGCATCTAGAGCTTGCCTTGGCAAATTAGCCCTGGCCTATGCCCATTTTCTGCATTACTGGCAATATCATCACAGTGTCGAAAAAAGTCAAGACCCTGCGGGTTGTCCTAGATGAGGATTATCTATGAGACCACATGTGTCTTACATTTGATAGTCCTGCGGCCTTATTACCAAACAAATACATTACATTCACCCTTTTCTCTCTGCCAATAACTGTGCATTGATTGCCACTGCTCTAGTTAATTCCAGACTTGACTACTGCAATAGTCTCCTAGCGGGCACCACACAACTTAGCACATAAGCCCTGCAGGTTGCACAGAATATTTGCAGTTCGGGCCATTCGGGGCCTGCCCAAATGTGCACATGTCTCAGATTCTAGGGGGATACTTCATTGGTTGCCTATACAACACAGGATCACCCACAAGATCCTGACACTGTCCTTCAAATGTCGATCAAATACCTGCCCTACATATCTTATTGATCTGGAAATGCCTCAAGTAGGTGGAAGGAAGCTTCGCTCCTCCGCCTATCCCACGTTGATCCAGCCCAGATATAAGCTGGTGCGTTTTTGGAGGTACCTCATTCGATACTCAGGCTCCGCTGTAGTGGAACCTACTTCCCAGACATATACGCCTGGCTGAAAATCTGGTGCTTTTTAAGAGGGAAATAAAAACCTACTTGTTCAACCTTAACCCAGTCTGAACCTAGTCTGTTCTCTTGTCCTACGCTGCATGTTCTTGGAGTTCTTCCCCGTTTTGTGCACCCTGAGGACCACGGGCATGTGGAGCGTTAAAAAAATTAAAATAAATAAAAAAAATAGAGGGACGAGGCCAGGATTTACACTCTTTGCTGCTGTTCACCCTGTCAATAGAACCATTGGCCACAGCATTCGGGGAATGGGGGGGGGGGGGGCTGAATCAGAAGATTCACAGTTGGAAGTAAGACATATAAAGCGGTGCTGTTTGCGGATGATGTCTCAACATATTTGTTAAACCCAAAGGAATTGATGCCCTAGCTAATTGAGCAGCTAAAATCATATGGGAAGGTATCAGGATTTAAAATAAACGTACACAAATCGGTAGCCATGCCACTCAAGGTAACCTCTGAGGAATCCCTACAAACTTTGAGGGAGTCGCAGACATATCAACAATAGGTGTATAAAATTGTTGGGGGTGGGAGGAGCCAACTATTTGGCTTTGTGGGCACAAATCATGGACGAATTACAGCAGTGGGAGAAGCTGATCTCATCTTGGAGGGTGGGAGAGCGCTTAACAACTATAAAAATGATCCTGCTCCCGAGGATATTGTTCTTGTTCCAGGTGCTACCGGTCAGGGTGCAGCTGACTTTATTTGACGATAGGATAGGAGGGCCTTGACGATGTTTCTGTAGCAAGGGAAAAAAGAGAGGGTAGTGCACGACATTCTACCTCTAAGTAAAGAAGATGGAGGAGCAAGTCTTGCTTGTATGGAAAGCTATTATAAAGCCGCCCAACTAAGAGTACTGGTCAACCACCTCCGATATATAACACTGAGTAGAAATGGGTAGTATTGGAGAATGAGTTCTATGCACCAGAATCGCTAACGGAATGGTTTTGGGTGCCACGTGGTTCCTCTGAAAAGATTCACAACCATCCTATTCTATAGGTGCTGTGGGATATCTGGAAACGGCAGAAGGGCATTGAGGAGGTAACGTTCTGGCGATCACCTTTAAGCTGTATATGGGCACCTCCGATCAGAGATATGATACATGAACCACTGCGCTTTCAATCATTGTATGAACGAGGACTGGTGAGAGCTGGTTAACTGTGGAAAGTGGAACGGTTTGTATCGATAGATCAACTTCAACTTATGTTGGGAATACCCAGGCTATCTATCACCCTTTATGTATATGCAACTTAAAGTAGTACTACTAGAATTCAAATGGAATGGGAATTTAGGAAGGCCTGATATTAGTTTAGAACAGGTGCTGGACAAGCAGGCAACAACAAAGGGGTTGGTGTCTAATGTATACAAAGTGCTGAGGGACAATAAATACGATAGGTGAAATATAATGAAACCACGATGTGAGATGGACATGGAGAGAGATATAAATGGAAGAGAAGGGAGCCAAATACATTTAGATTACATGGAAGGCTTCTCTATTCTTGCAATCTAAGATACACAATTGCCGCCTATTGATAGATGGCAATACGACCCCCAAAAGTTAGCCATGGTGTATGCTGGTGTGAACCCCACTTGTTGTAGAGGGGAAACGCAAACATACTGGCACAATATGGTGGAACTGTCTCCTTGTGCAGTCCTACTGGAAGAAGTTCTGAGGTGGATCAAAGAGATGGATGCGATGTAGAGAATTTAGGAGCCCCTACTAATACTGTTTTGGTTGGAAGCGTATGGAGATCATTTAAATGGATTGTGACATATGCCTGATGCTAGCAGCTAGGGAGTGCCTAACCATACAATGGAAGAGACCGTGACTCCCCCAAGTACAGGGATTGGGTGGGGAAGGCGGAAGATATATGAAATGGAAAATTTGACAGCCATGTTACAAAAACATCCCAAGGTACTAGGAAGTGAATGGATAGCCTTTTGTTGATAAACACATGGGAGAGACGTATAAGAAAAAGAAGGAAAATGAGACTGAGGCAAGGATAACGTTCAAAAGTGTCAGTAGAGCTGGTTGTTTCAGAGGGGGTGGTAAGTGAGAGGAGGGGGGGTTGAAGAGTGGAACATGGTGATGGATTGGAGGGGGCAGAGGGATGGGAAAAGTTATTTTGTTCATCACCAAGAGTGAAAGTTGGAACAATAGTTAAAAAATACAATGTATGTGTATTTTATTTATTTGTAGCGAGTGGCAGGCATCCGGGCGCGAAAACTTAATAGACATGGTTGCAGAAATATACAAAATATACAACAGAGCATACATTTAGAGTAAAGGACAGAATTATACAGCAGAACGTAGGCTTGGTCAAGCTGAGCGTAGTGTCAGATACATACAGTAGTGATTGGATAGTAATGTTACATAGTCAATCACACTAGGCAGTTTATCATAGGAACATAAGTTGAACAAGGCAAAATTTCCGTAGGGGCAGATAATAATAAGTGATTACTGCAAGCAGAAGGCTGAATCAGATTTGAGCGAGGAGCCATGATTTTATTTTCTGTTTGAAGGAATTGAATGATGGCTCAGGTCTGATAGTGGAAGGAAGAATGTTCCAGAGTTTAGTGGCCAGAACAGGGAAGCTCATGCCCCCAGCTTTTTGAAGTTTAAATCTAGGCAGAGATAGGCTGTGTGTCAGAGCAGTTCTTTGGGGTCGGGAGGAAGTGTGGAGGGAAAGGCGGTTCGATAGGTAGAGGGGCACCTTGTTAGTCAGGCATTTGTGAACAAGTGCAAGTGTTTTCAACGAAATTCTCTGCTTGACAGGGAGCCGATGCAGGTTAGTCTTGACATCGGAGATATGTTGGTTTCTTGGAATATTTAAGGCTGCTCTAATGGTGTTGTTCTGGGTGATTTGCAGTTTGTTGAGATTAGCCTGGCTAGTCCCCAGATAAAGGGCGCTACAGTAGTCTATCTTAGACATGATGAGCGTTCTAGCTAAAGTGATGCTATTGGGGGTGGTCAGAAAAGGTCTGCAGGCCGCGATGAGTTTGCATGTATATGCCGACGCTGATCTTACTGCATTAGTTTGTCTAGTTGGGGACAAGGTAGAGTCAAGATAGATACCCGAGGTTTTAGTGTCCTTGGACACCTTAATGACGTTGCCATCAATGATGAAGTACTGATGAAAGTGATCTAATTTATTAAGCCGTTGAGAGGACCCCAAGGTGAGGAGCTCCGTCTTATCATTGAGGCAAAGTTCGTGTTGGGCCATCAAAGCCTGGATTACCAGATATACTTCATTCAATGCCTTGGTGTCCGCAGTGTGGTCACCGGTGATGGGGATGAGTATCTGGGTGTCATCAGCATAATTTGTGTAACAGACACCCAGAAAATCATGAACATCAAAGAGTGGTTTAGTAAACACATTGTAAAGTGTAGGTGACACACACAAGCATTGAGGGACCCCGCATTGGATAGGAGCGGGGTCAGTGGCTGCTGATGGGGAGAATACCCTCATGTATCTGTTACTGAGAAAGGAGCTAATTCAAGCAGTGGCTGAAACGGAGAAGTAGGCGGCAGACTGGAGGTGCTGGCACAGGATTTTGTGATTGACTAGATCAAAGGACGCAGACAGGTCTAGGAGTAAAAGCAAGGCTAATTTCCTGTTATCTTTCAGGACTTCGATTTGAGTTTTCAAATCTATCAGAGCCGTTTCAGTCCGATGCCTGGGACGGAAGCCGGATTGTCTTAGACCAGGGAGGTTGTTAAGTTCCAGATAGTCTTGAATCTGCAGGTAGGCCGCACGGTCTAGTATTTTGAGCATGAACGGGGCGGTGGTGATAGGTCTGTAATTGGTTGGTATACTCTGGTCTAAGGAAGGTTTATTTAGCAGTGGGATCACCCATGCATCCTTGAGATTGTCAGGAACAATACTTGTTTGAAAGGAGGAGTTGATAAAGGCCGTTATAAAAGGGGCAAGGTCATGAGCAGATTCCTTGATGATGGAGGCAGGGCAGGAATCACCTTGGCAGTTGGAAGGCTTGATTCTGTTGATGATGACTTCCACTTCAGCATTGGTAAGTGGAGAGAAGGCAAACGGTTTGATATTAGGTGAAACCAAGGGGACAGTCTTTAATGGAGTGGACTGACGATTATCCCACTTCAGACCGTTTTGTTTGTCTTTAATTTTATATTGGAGGGATGAGATTTTATTCAGTAGGGCTGTCTGGATATTTGCACACCATTTGCTATCTTTAATACAAGTGTCAGGAGGTGTGGCAGGAGATTCGAGTTCCTTTAGGATCTTGAATAGTTATTTGGTGTTCGAGTCTGCTTGCATGATGCAGTTATTAAAAGACTCTCTTTTGGCATGGTAGATGGCTTCTTTATAGTTGAGGGTGGCTAGGATAAGGCCATCCTTGTGAGCGTCGAACTGATGACTTTTCCAGCGATTTTCAGCGCAGCGTTTAACTTTGCGGAGCACTCTTAACTGAGGTGTAAACCAGGAGTTAAGGTGCGTGTGCGGTTTAGGCTTTCTAAGTTTAATGGGGCGATAGAGTATAGAGCTGAGAGCATCGCTTGGTTGTATGTGTCTGCTAGGATTGTAGGATCCGAGCAGGAGGGTGTGACCTTGTTAAGGGAGGGGAGTAAGAGAGGGAGTAATGTCTCTCTAGTTATATCCCTTTTGTTTCTAGTAGGGAGGGCCTGAGCCATCGTTGGTGGGGGGCGTGAGGCTGCTTATTAAAGGTAATGATATGGTGGTCTGACCATAAGCAAGGTGCATTGGAAAGTACACTGATGTTACAATTGGTATCGGCTAGCCGGTCAAGTGTCCTTCCTTTAATGTGGGTAGGTTCTTGGATATGCTGAGTGAATCCGAAGTCGGTTAGAGTATTAGCAAGGTCAGTGGCGGTGGGGTCATTCAGGTCACGGTATCCCAAATTGAGGTCTCCTAGGAGAATAATTTGTGAGTTAGTTTTGGATTTATCTAGTAATAAGGTAGAAATCTCATGCACAAAGGAGGATGCTGGGCCGGGTGGTCTGTAGATAAGGTGTAAGGTGGTGGTTTGGTTGGGCGTCAGAGGTAACTTGAGTAATTCAGCAGACTCCATATTGACATTAGGTACAGCTCTTGGGCCAAGAGAGTTTTTGTGAATGAAGGCAACTCCACCCCCTCTGGATTGAGCAGTGTTGCGATCGCAGCGCGTAATACTGTAATCTGGAGGTATGGCTAGAGACAGGGAGAGCAAGAAAGGTGGACTGGTGATGCATAAATGAGCAACCTGGCCGAGATGGACAGGAGTGAGAGGAATAGAAGGCAGTGGTTTAATAAGATACATGAAAGCATGATAGACAGAGGACATAGTGAATTAGGTGCAACTGGTGAACCAAATGGCAGTAAGTGCAAATGGATCAACAGCTTGGTAGTGCTAAGGCTAAAACAGGTGCTGACAACCATATGAACCTGTTAGGCACCAGTAGTGTCCAAAAGCGAGCTGAGAGGTATAGTGGGTCACGCAAGCCAAAATACAATCAGCCACAGACTAGTAGAAATTACTAGGTAGGCTAAAACAGTGGAATCAGGGCGGTTAGGCAGCTAGGTGCAATCACTAAATTTGCCACGGAAGCCGTTGGCTCCAGAATGGTGTTACAAATAATGGAGATCAGATGCAAATACAGACGAGGCAGAGGTGCTGGCGCAACTAAGAACATACGACCAGAACAACAGTGTGCAATGCGGCATCTTGCTGAGCAGGACACAAAGGATTCATATAGTACATAGAACTCAAAACATGCAACTAGGTAAGAGGCAAATGGGGTACATTCCTGGGAGGCGGATCGCTAAAACAGGGCCTGGCGGTAAGTGGGAATCAAGTGCCAAGGAACTACTACTCATATGTAACACAGCTAATGTATCAGGCTAGGTGAACAGTAACAGGGCACCATTAACCAATGGAGCAGAGCAATGTTAGCAGAATAAACACTGTTTGAGCAGATCAATGGCATACATTGCAGTCACAGAGGTAATGATTTGGGAACAGCAGAGCGCGGGCAAAGTGTGGTAACCGAAGGCGAGGGGTGACCACAAGATGACTAGTAAAGGTAAGGTGACACTTGTGCAGAAAGTACGTACTGATTACTGCACGCCAGCTCTGTGTCACACAACAATATGAACATGGTGATGAAAGTCAATCGGAGTGAGAGCAGGTTTATGCTTACCCAGTTCAGTTCAATGGCAGGCAGCGCTAGACACAGAGCAGGATGGACATGGGAAGAAAGGTGCAGAGTTCCTGGCCCTGGCCTCTGTCGACTTCTGTACAGGCTCAGGACAGGAGCTGCCTTGTTGGGCAGACTTAGTGTGTGGGCTGGCGTTCGTCTACCGGCGTAGGTAATTGGCTAAAGTAGTTTCAGTGAGCCAACCACGGCAAGTCTAGCCTGCAGAAGGCTGAGATTTGAAACACAAAATTACGGGCGGCCATCTTGGAGAAGCATCAGCCTCGTGGAGGCTAATGGAGTCAGGATGCAAAAAGCGATTTTCAAGGGCATCAGAAATAATTTTTAGTGTCAAGCAATAACATTGTATGTTCTCTCCTAGAGTTTGCTGTATGGTATGACGATTTATGGTGATCATGTAAATGGCAATGCGCTTTTTCTTTATGAAAACTCGTAGAAAACGATATTGCAGCATGGATCCTACCTTGAACATGATCTTAGACCCAACTGCTAGTTCTTTATCAGGCACGGATGTGGTAGAAGAATGGATGAATGGCGGTACCCATCGAGGTTTAGACATTTAGACAGTGTTTCATGCACCAATCCTTGATAAAAATCTAATCCCTGTACCCTCTGCTTGCAATGTTTAGGGCCCTATTATTTGTGGTCAACCTGCGCACGAGTAGCTTATTTTCAGTTATCTGCCTCAGACATTTAAGTGGCAGGCATTTCTTAATTTTGGATGACAAATCAGCACTTTGGCCATGAAAGGGCAGGACTTGGACTCTTTATAGGAGTTCTAGGCAGATCACTATTTTACCGCAGGGCTCTACTCTCACGTTTGAAGCACTGGAATGAGCTTTCATCATCCACCGTAGAAGAGTAACTTACTCAGAGATAAGTTGTATTTTATTTTCATGAGGCCCCTTGTCGAATGACTGTTTCTCATTAACTCATTGGTCATGGTGGGTTTCATGAAAGGGGATCTATTAAGTGACTTGGGAGCATTCCCAAAACTTCAAATTTGTGTTGCACAAAAGGCAGAACGTATGGAGGCTCCTTTAGATCCTCCTAAGCTTAAAAAGCACAATACCTCATCACCAATGCTTGGGAGTATCGTGACCCCTAAAACCTTAGTGAGTCAGAGTCTTCGACCGGGACACCCTCTCTTCTTAAATCGATTATAACTGATTAGTACATGAAAGTCAGGACTCCTACTTTAACCGTCCTTCCTTACCTGGTCGATCACGCACCCCTCTGAAAGCGAGACGACTTTATCACTCTGTATATGAATTTCAGCCCAGAGCTGATCACTCTTTGCCAACCTTCCCAGGCTGGGATTTCCAGTCATCCGCTCAGTGCCGGCTGCCCAATCCCATATTGGGCTAACAATGAGCACATACTCGGGCCGAAACATTCAGCAAATTCTCTTATTTGAGGGTAAAGTTGCGACATTGGAATGATTCTTTCTCATGCGAATGTAGGCAGATAACGTTTCTTCCATTGGAGTCCTTTTCAAAGGATAGTATTGCATAAATGGTTCCTCCAGCAGTTTCTGCAACTGTGCTGGTTCCTCTTTCTTCAGTGTTGGACCCTCACCTGCAACCTCCTTTTCCAGTGTGATGCCTCCACAGTTGCCACCTTGGATTCGCTCATCCATTACTGGCACTGCCATTTTCTTTTTTTATTATTTTTTAATTGGCATTTCGCATTAACAACAAACAGTAAACCCCCTCCCCCACACGCTTCACCCTCCCTGCCCTCCCTTGTCCCCGCTGTGCATGGCTTAAATCATAAAACTGTAAAGTAGACCATAATATCATTATTGACTGTTACAAAACAATCAAGCAATTCCCATAATTCAGCGTTTCTGCAGACAAAACCTTTCTTTGATTTTCATGCAAAAAGTCCAGAACCACATTCAAATCTTTGGAGAAGTCGGGGTGTTCCCCCTGTATAGAGTATGTTACCCATTCCAAAGCCAGAAAGTTCCAAACCTTGGCAAGCCATTCAGCAATATGGGGAAGTTCCTTTTGATTTCCATTTTTGTGTAATCACCAACAGAGCAGCAAACTGTAGTATAGCAAAAGCTTTCAATATTTGTTTTGGGCTTTGTCGTAGCTGCTCTTCTGTTACTACCAGAAGACATGCTCTCAAAGTCCTGGGTTCCTGCAAGCCAACATCTGAACCATACATTTATTAACCTCCCCCCCAATATTGCATCAACCCAGGGCAGCCCCACCATATGTGCTTCCCATCTCCCACCATTTCGCATTCACTCCAGCATAAATCCTAGATAGAGGGTTTAATTTTCCTCACACTAACAGGCGTATAGTGCCACTGCACCATTCATTGGTACCATAATCCTCCTATTTGAAGTGGACTGGTGAATCTGGGTATTTTTTGCAATAGCACCTCCCAGTCTTCTTCCGGCACTACCTCCCCAATGCAAAATGCCAGCATCGTTTATACCTTCTCAAAGACAGGTGACCTCGGCCATCAATTTATATAGATTTTATATGTGAGCCTTATTTCCAGGGCTAGGTTTCACATATTTTTCAAAAGGTGTCGGATCTCTTATTGCCACCTTCCTTATTGGTGGTATAAGAATCAAGTATTTTACCTGAAAATATTGGAAACTACTAGTTTCATGCAGAGAAAGTTCCTGTTTGCATTGCATAAATGACTTGGGGTACTCCACTGAAACATGTCTGTTAGTCTCACACTCCCCGCTCTCTTCCACTCCATAAAGGCATTAGGTTGTAGTCCTGGGGTGTAATGGGGATTAAAAAATAGCGGTGTAAGAGGAGAAGGGACCGTCATCAGTTGATAGTTTTTTTAACTGCTAAATCCCAAACATCCTCCACCAGATTCGTAATCACACTTGTATGTAAATTCAGTGGTCTGTCCTGCTTAGGCAGCCACAGGTTGTCCCCCAAACCAGGGCCTCCCAGCACCCTCTCCATTTGCACCCATCTTTTCCCCAAATCTGTTGCGCACCAGTCTTTGAGGACCCTAATTTGAGCTTCCTGATAATCTTTATTAAAATTTGGGAAGCCCAAACCCCCCCTGTTTGTAGGAGCCATTAACGTACTAAGTGCTAACCTTGGAGTTTTGCCTTTCCATATAAATGCAGAGATATTTCTGTGCAGTTTACGAAAGAGCGCTGTAGGAACCCGAATAGATAAAACTTGGAACATGTATAAGATCTTCAGGAGTGTGACCATTTTCACTGAATTAATTCTACCCATCCAAGATATTGTGAGCGGACCACAGTCCGTCCATTGTGGGAGTTATGATTACCCCTAGTAGTTTGATGGCATCCTGCGCCCACAACCTTCAAGCTGCGTTTCAAAGAAATAGGAGAGGATAGCTGGCTGTTAATCAATTCATCTCGCTGATGGTTGTATATAGTTAGCCCTAATTTTGTCTATTATTTTTGGACCAAACCACATCTTTGCCAAAGTAAAAAAAGAAATAAGACCATTCAACCCGGTCCAAAACTTTCTCTGCGTCAATGGAGATGAGAACAGCCAGGATCTTTTTCTTCCCTATTTTTTCTAATATATGGCACGTTCTGCGAATGTTATCATGCGTCTGTCAGGACTTAATCAAACCTGTTTGGTCAGGATAAATTAATTATGGGAGTATATCCTCCATCCTATTGGCTAACACTTTTGTTTAAATCATTCCGTCTATATTCATTATGGCAATAGGACGACATGATCCACAATTAGTCGGGTCTTTGCCCTACTTAGGAAACAAAACTATTTTTGCCTCTTCCATAGTAGGGGAGACACTACCTGTAGAAGCAAAAGAGTTAAATAATTGAGTTAATTTAGGCACCAGAATATTTCGATATGTTTTGTAAAACACTGCCGGGTATCCATCAGGGCCAGGCAATTTATTTAGCGGGAGATCACAAATCACCCGCAGTACTTCCGACTGAGTGATATCGCTTTCGAACTGCTCGCTATCTGTCTGCGCGAGACAGGGAAAGGCGAACGTCCCTCAAATATTCCAATTGAGAATGTACATCAGCGAGTTCCGAGTGATATCTGCGTGGAATTGCATAAGAATATCAGAGTTCTCAGTGACTACAACTCTGCAGGGAAGCCGAATCCGCTGTTTAGTACGGAGGCCACTGTCTGGCGAAGTTGAACAGCTAAATATCGATCTGTCTTGTTAGCTTTGATATAATATTTTTGTTTAAGTGAAAGCAAGGATTTCTCAGTCTTTCTTAGTTTGGCAAAGATTAAGCCTCCCGGCAGCGGCTCTACACTCTTTTTGTACAGACTGTCTCCATCTTTTTCATTACTTGTCTGAGGTCCTCCTCTCACTCTGTTTCAAGTGCCATTTTCTGCTTGCGTCTAGTGGCCTCCTCCATTTTTGGGACACCCCTCACTGCAGCCTTCAGAGCATCCCAAATCACACTTAACACAGTTTCCCCACAGGATTAAACTCCAGAATTTCTCCTATTTGCTTTTCAATTTTATCTCTACTCACCTGGTCTTGCCATAGTTCCAATGGGAATCTCCATGACCAGAGTCTCTGGGTCTTCTTTGTCACCTCTAGATCTAATGTTATTGGTGCATGATCCGACAATGTAATCATATGAGTCGTGATTTGCGTGATATTGCCAATCAATGAAATAGAAGCCCTGGCATAATCGATATGTCAAAATGAGCGATGCACATGTGTATAAAAAGTGTAACCCTTTTCCTCTCCCTGAGAGTTAATCAAACGTCCACTAGGGATAATTGTGCAAATCTTTGCTGCAAAGTGTCCGATGGAGGGAGTTTGGTATGTCGTGTCAATTTGCTATGGTCTCTAATCGGGTCCCATGCCATGTTAAAATCCTCTAAAAGCAATATTTCCCCCTCCACAAAGGACTCAAGCTGCCCTAGGGTAAATTTCAAAAAGCCTTCCTGGCCGGAGTTGGGGGCATATATTGTGGCCACGGTCAGTTTGATATCGTTTAGCTCTAAGATCAGAAATATATACTTGCCCTCTATGTGCGACATTGTTCGCAATACTTTTATTTGGGTTTCATCCCTGATCACAATTGACACTTCAGCAACCTTGCCTTGTGCATTTGCCTGAAACATTACAGGATACTGACGCAAGCAAAGTTTACGTGTGTTCGCTTTCTGAATGTTGGTTTCTTGAAGCGCCACCAGATCCTGTGGGTAGCGCCTCAACAACCCCTCCAATTTCCTGCATTTAATCTGGGTATTAAGCCCCCGAATGTTCATTGATATACACTTCAACTGAATAAACATTGATCGCCTCGTCATGGGGCCATAAAATGTGCAAATAATTCTACCAGAATTCTTTACAACTACCATTGCACATTTGCACAGCGCGATCCCCTTCCCTGTTTCCCCCCAACAAGCATTCCCCAACTGTTAGGCAAAGTTTGTATGCAGTACCCTCTGGGACCACTGCAAAACCAACCTTTGGTGTAAGTCTGTACCACACAGTTTTTGGTAGCGAGCTAAGCAGCCAGGCTAATCTCAAGAGGGAATGTGAGCTTGTAAGGGTGTTACACAGAGGTCTACAAGTATTCAGATAGACACTTATACTCAAGGTTTCTTGGTAAAACACTTATTCATTTATTACAAAGTCAGTTAGAAAACACTCACTAAAAGGAGGCAATCAATATCACACAAAAATATACTGCAGTACTTCACACTATCAGGTTCTGAGGCATTTAAACTACTTTGAAGGAGGAGCAAAATGGCATTCAGAGCATTTGAAGTAGGAGCAAAAAGGCATAAGTTAATAAAACGAATAATAGTTACTCTTAAACAGTGCAAATAGTTTGAGTTCACCAGAGGAGTTGATTCAATGCAATAGGTAGGCCAAAGTCAATGGGCTAGAGTCTTGTATAAGAAAACTGTTCTGGTAGTTTAAACAAAAAAGTCTTTGCCACAGTTCTCAGAAGTAGTTCATAGAAGAAAGGTTCATATGTCGGGTCACAAGCTGACTAGGCCTGCAAGTTGCCAAAGTTGTACGTGCTTTTCCAGTGAGAGGTAAGTTCTCTCGGTCTGGTTTTCACAGTACCTTATATTGAAGAAAAAGATGCAGCTGAAGACTTCTGTTCCTGGCAGTTCCTGCAGATCTCGCTGTTCCTGGGCCTCAGTCGTTGGGACAAGAGGGAGGACGTCGGGGGACACCTGCACTGCACAGGGACTGGTCACAAAGCTGGCAACCTGGCAAATCTTCGATCCCGGTAGCTGTCTTCAAGCACACAAACTGGTGTTTTTCTTCCTGGCTATTCGGTTTCCTGCAGAACTCTGAGGAAAATACAACCAGCTCCGAGAATGGTGTCCAGGTGGCTTACGAGTTGATTGGTCCCACCAACTCAGAGGGAGAAGTCATCCTTGAAGGGCTTCTCTGTTGAGATGAACTTGGTGATTCGGGCCTGCAGCAGGGCTTCACCAGGCAAACTAATGGTCCAGGAGTTGCAGCAGCCGTCCTCTTCCAGCTCGTCTTCGGTTCTTTCGTTCCAGTGGTCGACTCTGCCTTCCAAGCCAAGAGACTTGCCTTTTTAAACAGTTTTCTCCCATTCATTCCAGCCTAGCTGCCACTCACCCAGCAGGGTGGCTGTCCTTGCTGGACAGTCAGCCAGCCAATCACGCCAGAGTGCATTTGGGTCTCCTAGGAGACTAAGCACAGGGAGTTTTAGGCACCTCCCTCACTTCCTGCCACCCCAGTAACTGAAGCCCGCCAAAGGCATAGGAACAAAGGGACCAAACCTGGTTTGGCGCGCAGAGACAAACTCTAGAAGGACCTTTCCAAAAATAAATGGCGAAAAAAGAAGACCGGGTCCTGTTTAAACAAAGGGGGCTCAGATGCCATCTTTGAAAAACATGGCTCCCGCGATTTTTAGCTATCGGTGTTCGCGGTCGTGAAGAATCATGGTAGTTCGTTGTAAAACCACTGCCACCAGCCAGTTCGATAGGAAAGGGTAGCATTTGACTGCTACATGAGTTTCTAGACATAGGGTATACTAGGTAACCCCTCCAGCACTCTATTGGAAGATAGTGTGTGCTGGGTCTAGGAATTTAAAAAGACTAGTGAAGCCAATTTAACTTTACATTCTCTGGGAAACAGTAGTTTATCCCAGAGAAGGTATTTAAACCTTGGGAAAGCCTGAAAAGGTTTCCCTGTGCCACTGCACTGAGAGTGCTGTGTGACACACATGAAAAGATGATGCCTATGGAGTTGTCTAAAACTCCATAACCAAAGAAAACACAAGAGTGAAACACACAGAATGAAAAGTTCAAAGTCCCAAAGTTTAGCAAAAGAGCTGGAGGGCTCGAAGGTGGGAGGAATTGGTACATTTATGAGAATTCTCCCTAACACCAACACCTTCCCAAACGTACCCCTTACCCCCCAGCCTCCCTGAGGTGAGTCACGGAACCTAATGTTTCCCGGGGGTGAAAACCACGACTGTGAATCACCTACTAACCCAGGATCAAGTGTAGGGTATCCTAACACGCTCATCGGTTACCTGAACAGAGGAATTCCACGATGTGCTCCATCTCAGAAAATGCTTAACTTTTCCTTCTGTACTTCATAAACAGTGTCCCAGAGCCAAATTTGAAAAACACCTTTACTTTGAACATTTAGGATTAGGACCTCGAAGTTGTGCTCACAAGTCTCCCTTTTGTGACCCTTTGTTTCCTTCTCTTTCGATCAGTTAAGGACCATTCCCCCATTGTCAACAGTTTGGTACAATGTTCCATTGGGTCTTCGGCTCCTTCCATTAATCCTGAACCACCACTTTCCTCAATTTGAAGCAACGTTATTCCTGGTTCGCGGGATGTTATTCTGTGCTGTTTTCCTTCCAATGAAAAAAAACAGACCAAAGGAAACGGTGCATATGTACTTGATTTCACGTACTTGAAGAGTTTTAACCACCTCTTGCATGTCCCAGTGCTTTTTAAGGGTCACAAGTGATACGTCCTGATGAAGCTGGATTTCTGCCCCATTATATGTTATCAGTGCCGCAGTTCTTATCTCTCTCGGAATCTGCTGTTTTTACAGGTAGAGTGCACAGGCTGCTAGTACATCACGTGGACCATCTACCGGTTCTGTCCTATGGACCTGATCAAGCGGGATGTTCATGTCTTCGGCAGCTGCAATGAGATCTTTGAAAATATGCGTTATGGCCTCTTTAAGATCTGTATCCATCACTGATTCTGTAAGATTTTTGATACGGATGCTAGAGCATCTAGACCGATTATCTAGCTCTTCTTGTTGAATTTCCAAATAACGCATGATCCTGGAGAGCTCTTCTAGTTCTATATCTAACTGCTTGCCTTCGAAACCACCATTTCCTGATCTGAGGGGAGCGAGACCAGAGGGAGCTGTGAGTCTGGTACGTCTGTGGGCACTGTTGTGTCTGTGTGCCTCACCAAGACCTTTTTCAATGCGTTGGGTGGTTTTGTCGGGCATCAGCTTTTTCCTGCCTCCTGGCATTTGCTTGAAGCCTTAAGTCGAATAGAGGTCATCTGATCTCGTAGCGAACCACCTGATTTACATTTCCTTTTGACTAGGCGAGGTGACCCAGCTCCATATTCAGCAGCACAACTGCAGCGGCGTGACACCAGATTCTGTACAGCCCAGCTCCACTTTTATCTGTTGTAGCCTGCAGATCTCCCTTTATTAAGCAAGCTTGCCAGTGCCTTCCAAACAGGAAAGTGCACAACACCAATCCCCTCGGATGAGCCTGACTGCTAAAAATTGCTCCCCAGACGAAGACAAAGATGAGCACAGGGGGGCGGCCTCCACCGTGCACCTGGGAGTTTTAGCTGAGAACGTTCCCGTCTCTCATGAGCTTACCACAGATAAAATATATGCTGACCCCGGATTCTCAACGCGTTCGCCTTTTGGGTGACACCAGGGATCACCTGGGCAAAAGTCAAACAAACCGCCAGCCTCAGTCTAAGTGAAATCTACTGTGCGCCTATATAGGGCCTCAAAATCACCTCTGGCACAGTCCAATGTTTGCTCCTCCTCCCGCCCCTAGCTCATACACCTCGAGAGGCACTCACCACACGCACTGCGAACTCCAGAGTAGGCAACTGCATCAGCGGCACACCCGATCCTTCCACATTGAAGCACAGATCACCGGCACCTCCCCAGGTCCGCTCAGGGCTTACCAGATACCTTGGACATCCCCGCTGAGCCCAGCGACGGGGTAGAGGAGGGCCCGGCAGCCAGCGGTCCGGGAACGCCGCTGTCGGAGAAGCGATGCGGCTCTCCTCACAGTCCGCCACACCCACTGCTATCAATGGCCCCAAACCAATGTCAGTGACTAATTGGCCGTATCCCAATCAATCGGTTTGTAATATACAAGTCTGCAGCTTCACCCCATGCCTGGGTTCCCTCTGTTCGATTCTATGGGAAGTCGGAAGCTTTCTTGTGGATGAAGCGCACGCTCGCACATCCTCATCGTGTGGCGGCCATCTTGGAATCCTTCTATTTTCTTTGATTATGCCAGACTACCTCCTTCTTTATTTACTAGAGTGACTTTAATGTAGATGAGGATTCACTTCAGAGGATGCGTATTTGCTGTGTGCTACGACGTTATTCTATGAGGACATGCTGGGATTGATATAAATCATGTGCCTGCAAAAACTCAAGACAACTTTTCTAGCAGCGATTATGTCAGAAAAAAAAACAGGAGAAAATGGCATTCCACTGCAACTCAATGTCTTATAAGATGTAGGAAAACTATGGTAGACCCAAAGCTGCTTTCAGAAGGAAACTGGATGCCAAATGAAGCACCCTAGTACAAGGAAATCTTTCTGGAGACAAATCAGGCAGTGCTGGCTGTGTGTGGCTTTGGCTCAGAGCAGGGTTGGCTCAGAGCATGATCTCCTCAGTGTTCTGGTATTTGAGGCTCAGGACAAAGTAAGATCCCTCCCCTTTGATGAGTTGTAACTCTTCAGTTCCTCTACTGATGAACAGCTGACCAGAGAAAAAGCAGAAATGCTTTCTCTTTTAGCCATTGTTGCAAGACTGACTCAAAACCTCACAACCTCTTCTCAAAAGGGGGACAGGGGCACAAAGCCCTACATTGAAGATCTGAAGATTGCAACCATCAAGACGCCCCTTCGTCATTGGTACAGTCCAGAGAAATACATTTGAAAAAGCGTTTTTTCCGCTCCTATTCCACCAAAGTACACACAACTCTTGTTGTGGCAGAGTGTCTCAAAACCTCCACAACTGGAGAGAAATGTCCAAGAAGTATCTGTGGATAATTTGAGTAACTTCAAAGGGTTTTAGTCTGCGCCCTCCCAAACTACCTTTGCTCCACCCATCTCCCAGTAACTTTAGTCAAATCTGAGTGCAATAATCTCAAAGTTGCTTCAGGTGGAAGCAATGGCGAGGGTTCTGGCTCTTTGTGCATAGGAAAGGACAAAACATGGTTGCAGACCATCCTCAACCTTTCAGATGTCAGTGCTTTCCTACCTAAGGAGAAGTTTGAGATGGACACTCCAGTGCAGATTCTCTCATCCCTGCATAGCGTTACTGGGAATGTGCCCTTAACCTAAAGGACGTCTATTTGCACATCTTTCTGGCACCTGATTCAAGGTGCTGCACTTTGGCTTTATCAGCTCCCAGGTTAGTCACCAAGGTAATTGCAGGTGTGTTGTGTGGTGACGCTCTACTTGACACAGGAGGAATACACATTTGCCTTTGCAATGGCATCTGGCTGATCCAGGCCAAAAAACTGACCATGGCTTAATTTTCTCTCCAAACTACCTGGGCGTTTTGATTTCTTTGGCCTTTTAGTCAATGGGCCTCATTACAAGTTTGCCGGTCCGGAAGCAAGGGTGCTGTCAAGCTTACCGGCACCCTTGTTTCCGTACCGGCAAACTAAGAGTCTGCCTGCCAGAGCCTCTGTGCCCAACAGGTCTGACGCTGCCAGGCGCAGCAGCCACGGTAGGCAGACCGGGCACGGAAGTGCTGGCACCATTAGCAATGGGGACTTACATTTTACCAGCGCCTGACTTCGCGGTCGCCGGACTTGGGATCTCCCAGTGGCACCAGGTAGTCAGGCGCTGGGAATTATTTTTATGAGTCGGGCGCCACCCGCCGGACTCGTAATGAGGCCCAATGTCTGTAAATGATCCCAAATACCATTGCAAACTGTTCACTATGTAGGTCTTGTATGGGACACTCTTGGGAGCAAGCTTTTCCCCTAGAGGGAAGACCTGTTTTAAGCCTCCTCAGTTGCGCCCCACACCTTTTAAAGAAGGTTGGACTTCATGTCCTCTTGTGTCCTGGTAGTTGATTATGCAAAATTGTACATGGGAACAGCTCTGCTTCACATACCAGCCAATTAGGATTTGGAGTTCCATCCCCAGTCCACCATGATGACTTGTGGATAAACACTTCTCTTTCTAGGGGGAAATCTTTTTGCTAGCCAAACTCCTCTACATCTGTAGTGACTGACACCTCATTCTGTGGGTGGGAAGCAAAGTTGGGCACCATGTATGCCCCCCCATCTGTGAGACGCTCTGGATAAGAGGACCCCCATCAAAGTGTTTGGTGCTGAAAGCCATTTTGCTGGCCCTTAAATTTCTGCCAGCTATTCAGTGCTCAAGTTTTCTGATCATAAACATGGATAATTTCACTGCAATATTCTACCTCAAAATCAGGGGGCAACAACATTTTGTAATTTTCTCAGCCTCTGTCTCCAACTGAAACTAGGCCCTAGACATCATGTGTTTTCCCAGAGAAATACACCCAGTGGGAACTCTAAATTTGAGGGCTGACTTGTTGTGCAGGCTTATTCAAAACCCACACGGATGGGAACTTTCAATTGGTGTTGTCAACAAGATCTCACAATTTCTGGACTTTTTTGGCAATAATCCCAATAACAAATGTGGCCTATTCATCTTTGAGGGGACAGAGTTTTTGGCAAGCGCGTTCAGATCTCAGCTGCTCCCAAACGATTCAGACTGCAGAAAATATATGAATACAAAGGAAATAAAGATGAGCGGGTATAGGGATGTGGGGGGTTCTGCGGGCATAGACAAGTAGTGCAGGGTGTATTAAATGTAGAAACGTACATGGGTTTAAGGTACATTAAAAATAACCCTATAGAGTGTTAGGTAGGCATACTGAGTGTGCACATTACGTATCAGTTCCCGCTCCACTGGCGTCTTCAGTACACTTTAGTTTTTTGCCTAATTACTAGGCTTCCCTTACACGTTTGGAAATTTGAGTCCGCACAGTTCCGCCAGCAGCCCAGCACGCCATTAGTTTGGCTTTGACAGTGATCATTTTTTCCACCCTGCATCGCTCTTAATTCAGGGACGCCACATTCCTTGGCCCGACGGCATAGCCTTATTACGGCTTGCCTGCAGGACGACCCATTAGTTCATCCTACCCTACTGCCTAGGTCCAACATCCTATTTCAACTGGTCTAAGGGCTGGACATTTTCACATCAATCCTCACTCCTGGACATCGCTCCACTGTTTTCATAGTCTCTATCTGAGCTTGGTCGCAGATATCGAACATCTTCCCACTTCATTGGTTTTTTTGACCTCTTAAGAACAGCCCTGACATGCGTAGAGGGTCCCCGATAAAATTGTCCAGGGTCCTGAAGAAGGCTACGGTCCTAGAATAAACATGCAAAACCTTCAGTTAACCATACGGATAGGCAATCTTCCGCCTATACAAATCGCATAGTACACGGCTTGATTACCGTGACACTGTATAAGGAATTGCGATAATTCACAGATTGCCGACACTTTTGTCTTACTGATGTAGACCCGCAGACAGATTACTGTTAAAGCTGAGTTGACAAATAGTGGTCTATATTCCCACTTTTTGTGCAATCTGAACTACATACATAGAATCATATGTTATGTAGCCCAACCTGATAATGTGTATTTTGTTTGATTTGTTTTAACTTGTGTACAGCATATTTTGTGTTGGCATCATAAAGGTCTATATGTTTTGATATATATATATATTATGTTTGATGACAAACATTTATTTTATGTGGAAAAAAGTTTTTGATAAAATACGAACATCAAACTGCGAAAAAAATGGCAACAATGTAGACTGGTTTCTTTATTCCAGCTATTTCGTTCTATGGACAATTAGTATATCTATAGGAATGTTTTTGAAGATTTGATTAGAACACAGGTTCTTGGTTTCCTTTGTCTTTCGTTTTCAGGTTAAGGATGTTGTATATACCTTAGCCACAGTACTTGGTGTGTGTTGAAGCATTTCCGGAACTTGCATATGTATGTTGGGAACCCCCTCTTGGTTTACGAGAAATATAGAAGTGTCACCCTGCATGAAGTTAGGCCTGGGTCCTCGCAAGCCATGTTGAGAACACAGAACGAGGACCTGCGCTCCAGTATTCCACCCCCACCCCAGGCGTGGTAGGGAACATGTATGTATATATATGTGTGTGTGTGTGTATATATATATACACAACACACAACACACAACCACACACACACACACTTTTCGAGCTTTGCAAAATGAGAAAGGAATGTGAATGGCCTAATAGGAGTAGGGCTGCGGCTGGTAGTGGAGAACAAACCCATAAGAGCCAGGGCAGAGGTCTTGAACTTCCAAAACACAATTCGAGATTTAGGACACCAGCTCCCCCCAGGATACTGGCCATCCCATTTAAACTACCAGATGTTTGAGAGCAGACTACCTAAAAGCTTCACAAATTAAACTGATTAGTGGGACCCGCAGGAGAACCAGGTCTGCCCCCAGGAGGGGTAGCTGATAAGTGGTTGTTAGGCAGAAACCTGTGCAGTTCCTTCTGGGACAACTGCAGAAGAGTTAGGACTACAGGTGTTTGGCAGTAAACCCACTTAGTAGCAGTCTGTACCACACAGATTCACTTGGTAGCTGTGGCTGAGCAGTCAGACTTCCCTCAAGAAGAGTTAGGCAGTATACAGAGTATTCACAATAGGTCAAGAGAACACAATAGAACAAGTAAATACTGACCAGGGCTTGGTGTAAAAGAGATATCATTATTTATTTAAAACCACATCTAGAAAAACACACAGGCACTAATAGTAAGCAATTCAAAAACACGGTCACTAAAAGATATACACTCCCTTAAAAGAATATTAGACAAGTCTTAAGTAAAGCCCCACTCATTTTCAGACAGCAGTGAGCGCTTAACGTAGATGGCACTCTAATAATTCGTTTTTAAAAAACGGAGAGAAAAGCGGAGAATAAATTGAAACAGATCCCAACACTTTTTCGCGAACACAAGAGAGGAAGGCAAAGTAACACCGTGAATTCCGAGTCAGTAGGCCGGACCCGCTTTAAGAGGATCAAAACGAAATGTGTCCAAGGTCACACGGTTGCAGTGTACAAAAGTCTTGTAACGGTTCAAAAAGGAGTTGGACCAAAGAAAGGGACCAGTTAGAGGGTCAAGGCGGCCAGCCCAGTCCAGAAGGTTAAGGGGTTATTATAACCTTGTAGCAATCTTTAGAAAGGGAGGCCTGGCGGACACGGTACCTTAAAGTGGTGAGAACACTCCAGCGGGGGCAGTTGTTCCTGGCAGCGAATGCAAGTCGGTGCTTCGTCCGGGGGAAGAGAGGATCTCGTCGGAGAGGAAGACAGAAATCCGTTGCACTGCCAGGGAAGAAACCAGCCGCAAAGTTTCTCAGGTACAAGGAGCGGTCTGTTGATTTGCGGCTCAGTGGTAAGTGGCTATCCGGCCGCCGGGGTGCTTGGCACGGGCAGTTCGACCACAAACCGGTCTGGGGTGCGAAGAAAAGAAGGTAAACTGGTTGTACCCACCAGTCAGGGGAAGAAGCCTCTCCAGCCGAGAGATCTTCTCTGTCGTCGGGAAGTGGTGAGTCGGTTCCGCAGGGCTCCACCGGTGGTGTCGTGGTAGGTCGGCTCAGCTTCTCCCTTGTCGGATTCTCAGGTCCTGTGGCGACTTCTGAAGTTCCAGTCCCCAAAGCCCTGCTTTTATGCAGCATACTCCCATTCACTTAGCCAAGCTGTCAATCAAACATGCTAAGTGGTGAGCCGGCCGGCTCACCACTTGAGCCAGTCACACAAGAGTGCGACTTGAGTTACCAAGGTAACTCAGTCCATTGTGCCTAAGCCCCCTCCCACACCCCTGTGTTACCCAGACAGAGTGGCACCACTTTTGGAAGCTTCTGTGGAGAAGCCCGCCAAAAAGTGGTACAAAGGGCTCGGCTTGGGTTGGAGTCACAGAAGAGAACACAACCGCCATTTTAGAATAGAGTCCTGGCAAAAAATACCAACCGGCGAATTAATATTAATTAAATAAACCGGCGGTATGTTCGCGGCTATGAGAATTAAATAATTAAAGTTGGTAGCCTCGAACAATGGGAAAATTCCATAGGGAAATATTTGCAGTCGAATATAAAAAGTATTTTCCACTGCCACCAGCCAAAACTCGATCAGGGGCGACGGAGACGTGCCCCCTCGACTAACAGACCCTGGGGCAATCGAATTGCCCCGACCAGTACGTCCACAATATGATGGTTTGTACTGGTTTCTGTTAATAATTTGGGACTAGTAAAGCCAATGGTGACTTTACATGCCCTGGGAGATAGTAGTCAGTCCCAGGGTATGGAGTCTATGGTGGGGTGTCACTATGACACCCTTGTGTTACTGCATGGAGGGTGCTGTGTAACACACATAGTAAAAACACATGAGCCCCTATGGATTAAAGGACCCCATAGCCCATAAAACACATTAACAGTCAAAGGAACACCATAAATCATGTCCACGAGTGGGAGAAAAAGAGTCTCATTCTTGGCAGGAGAAAAAAACAAACTCCAGAAATCCAGCAAAGCTGCTGGGGGACTCACTAGGTTAGGAAATTCAGCCTAAAGAGATAATTCTCCCTAACAGTGGTGAACAGAGAACAACTGAATCTATGATTTGTACCAGGGAGAGCAAAGGGTGATGCCAACTGGTAGAAGATTGCAACAGGGAGGCATGGTGGAGGTGCATGTGTGTCTGGGATGAGTGAAGAGTTGCTTTATCCGCAAGGACCAGACTGACTTTGAAGTTATCCACTGAGCTCATGTTGACGGCCAGGTGCACATCACGTGATTAGGCCTTACGGCAGGGCAGTGACTTCAGTAATTTAACCAATCACTAGCTGCAACCCAAGGTGAAGAGATAGAGACCCACATGTGAAAAGGTTAGAGTCGAAGAGGATGTGTCCAGTGAATTGGGAAACCGTATGTAATCACATGTGTGTCTATGGGTGGCAGCCTCTGAGGGTGGGGGATGAACACTGTATCGTGTGCTTCACAGATGACGATTTTTGTAGTTATAAAGTGCATTTTGCTTTGAAGAAGTGAGAGAGCTCTGCGGCATAAGACGTATAATACCCTGTCACCATTTCCTTTTTGTATACAAATAAAGCTCTTGTTCTTCTCACAAAATGTTGCACCAAGCCTTCTTCCCTAGAGGGTTGCTATTTCTCTGTCTGGATGTTGACTTACCCATCAAAATTGGTGACCCCGACGTGATCCCAGACTCCCCCATGATGTCGGAGGATTCCTGGCAGCACATCGTGAGGAGCCGCGCCCACCTGCAGCGATGAGTCTCCTTGTATGCACCTTGGAGAGGTTTACAGGAGGCGTGTTATCAGAATTCCTGTCTGTTCTTTGGAGCGGGGTGCTGTCCCCAGATTGTGCAGTCCGTTGATGGGACCCCGTGATGGAGGATTTCGGGAGAGCACTTACATGTAAGTGCACCTTCTTGCAGAGAAAAACAAGTGGGGTAGGGAATGGGAGTGTGCGTGTAGTGTGCAAGGAATGGGCATGAAGTGTAGAAGAACATGTGGCATTGTATATAGGTTGTTTTGATTATAATCTAGAGGATCGTGGTGTAAGGGGACCATTCCTATTATAAGGGAAGACGACAGCGCTGTGTAATGGAGGCTTGAAGTGGTGAACGTACGGCGAGGCCCTGCGGCTGAGTGGATTGCGGCTCCAGGTCTGGGAAGGGAGCAAAGTGGCTGCTGCTGGCGGGTGCCCCTGCAGACTATCAGTGCTGTGGATTGTGAGCCCCTGATGAGGTTTGCCGTCAGTGGAGGTGGTAGTACAGTGAGCCTATGTCGGGCCCGTAATTGAGGAGCGGCAGTGAGAACTGTGAAGAATATTGGGATCAGCCAAGGTGGTTGGTTAGTATCGGCAGGACCTGCCTTACTGACAACCCTAGCTAGGGTGTGTGTGGAGCCTGTGAAGGGGGAAACTGGCTCGCCCGGGCCCCTCGCAGGACAGCAGCTCAGTGAGGAGGCACAGAGGCAGTCCTTGCCAGCTCTGAAGGTGAGGTCGATCACCTTTGAGGCACTATGTGGGCTGCAGTGGAGGAAAGGCGCTATAGCCGGGATGATCCTGTGTGAGTGGTGTTCCCTGCAAGTGGTGTCGGCTCAAGGAGGGGAGAGCCCCAATTAAGGCAAAGGGGAGGCGTGGCATTTGGGTGCGTTCTCCAAGATGGAGTCAGTGGGGGGGCACAGGGAATCTTTGGAGCCCAGGAGTGCTCTGCGAGTGGTGAAGGGGGTCCAGCTTGACTCAGACGGCTGTGTGGTAACCAGGGCCACAGCCTGGTGTCGGGGAGACAGCAGTGGTACTAGCTGAGGAACCCACCCAGGAGAAGTGGGTGCAAGCAGCGCCTTTGACGGAGAGGCCTGGGCCACTCGATGAGCTGGAGACACACTTTGGAGGCCTACCGCTACTCGGGGGGAAGGAGGATATGGCGACTCCTGGTGGGGACCAACCAGCGGGGACCCCGGAAATGGAAATCGGCACGATCAAGAGCAGTATCCAGGTTATTCTGGAAGAGATCAGAGGGATGCACTCAGACATAGGTACTAAGGTGGTGGAACTTTTTGGGATGTTGGAAAGGATAGAAAAGAGACTTGCGCGGGTTAGAGGCCAATAAGACTTTGGTGGACGTTTTGGAGACTCAGCTGGACATGCGCCTCTCTGAGGTGGAACGCAGTGAGGACGAGCTGTGCCTCAAAATTGATGACATTGAAATTAGGGAGAGGCGTTGTAACCTCAGAGTTTTTGGGATAAGAGAACTGGAGGGGGAATCCCCGGCTGGATTGGGGGGCGAACATCCAGGTGATCCTGGCCCTGGTCTTGAGTACAAACTAAGGGCCCCCTCATTGTTATCGATCAAGCACACAGAGCTGGGGGAGGTGGAACGGGCCTGCCGTCAGTTTTGGTGAAATTCCAATATTACACGGATAAAGCCTAGATATTGGAGAAAGCCAAGGCCATGGGCTTGTTCAAGGTGGATGGTTCGAAGGTGGCTATTTATCAAGACCTCACAATTTATACCCTGACAAGCTGGAAGAAGTGTGCTCCCCTTACCCAATGGTTGAGTGAAAGGGGTTTGTTACAGGTGGGGCTACCCCTTTGCCCTCATCTTTGAATGGGCAGGGTTGAAATACCAGTTGGTTTCGCAGGATGGCATCCTGATGGTCATGGAATAACTACAGAAGGGGGAACCCAGCGGCAGCAGTCATCTTCTGATAAAACACGGAGGGACACCTACAATAAGTCAAGATACCGGAGCAGAGTTCAAGGAGCATGGAAATTCAGCAGACTGAATACTTCCTCGCCAAGGTTGAAAGGTCCCTGAGAAGGTGCGGACCCTTGTGGACTGGGACTGTGCCTTGAAATGGCTAGGGGGTACCCTTTTCATGTGTTTATCTGGGTAATTATGGTAAGGAGGGGGGTGAGGTGGTAAGGGCCTCTTCCGTGGTTGACAGGCTGGAGACAGCCACATTTGAGCCTAGTGCAGGCCCTCCCCTGCAGATATTTGGGGGGGAAGGGGTGGGAATCTCAGAATGTATGGGGACAACCTGGGATATTGTTGGCTTAAGTTCTGTCTTAGGTGAATAATGGGGGGGTTCCCATGATCTGATATGATGGGTTATTTATAATGCGCTTAATACTCAGAGGTTTCTAGGCGCGGACCCGGGGATCGAACCTGTGTTGCTCCATGTCGTCTTGCTTCCAAGGCGAGCACATTGCTATCCTCCCACGACATGGTGGGTATTACCTCAAGAGGGGAGTATTGATTGGAGACGACTAGGGGGATGGTGTGCACACTGAGTGGGGGGCTTAGGGGCTATCACACAGCTTACCAAGAAGGCGACGCTCCACAGCTGGAGGTGGCCTATAGTGTTTTCACAATATTGGGGGTTTTGGGGAGGGGTGGTGGGACGGGGGATTGGTTTATTGTGGGACGAGTTTAGCAAATTCTTAGCTATGGGGTCGGTTGTGGGGTGCAAAAGGGGGAGGGGAGTTCCTGGTGGTGCTGTTCTACAGGTTGTCAGGGGGTGGGAGAACTTGGATGCTTCTAGGGGAGGGACGAAGGGAGGGGTTTTTTGACCTAAAAGTGGGGGCAGGGTTGATTTTGCATGTTGTCGTTTTGTTCCAAGTATGTCGTGTGGGGAGGGATTAGTTATGACGATCAGCGCTGTCCTGCGTACATGGTCAGGTTGAGAGCCAAGGCTAAGTGAAAGGCAAGATGCCCAGAGATGGTGGGTGAAAGTACTGTGGTAACAGTATGCTCCCTGAATCTTAGAAGCTTCAACTCTCCTTACAAACAGTCTCTGTTAATAGGGGAATTTAGGAGTCAGGGAGTGTGGGTCCTCTGTGTATAGGAGACACACTTTATTAGAGGGGAGGAGGGTTTGAGTAATAGGGGGGTGATAGCGGACTCCTACTTCTCATGGTCGAGGGGAGGAAAAGGCAGGTGTTGGAATTCTGTTGGAACAAGGATGTCGGTTTCAAAAAATGACACTGAGCGAGATAAGGAGGGACGTTTCCTCTTTGTCAAGGGTCTAATGCAAGGTATTAAGGTGACACTGGTATTCATTTACTGTCCCAAAACAGGGCAAGGGACCTTTTTGGAGAAGGTGGGGCAGCACTCCAGCATTTTGCAGAGGGAATCCCCATGGTGGTTGGTGATTTTAATATGGTTCTAGACCCAGTGATGGACAGGTTGAGCACGAGAAGGGGAAGGGAGGAGGCTGTTAGGAAAGGGGAAGCAGACAAGTTTCTAGATACTAATGAGAGCTTGTTGATATATCGGAGGCGACTGCTTAGGACAAACGGGCCCGCTTCACTTTTTTTTCTGCTGCCCATTAATCCTTTTCCAGGATTGATTGGTTGTTGGTGGATGTAATAAATCCTTTTCCAAGATTGACTAGTTGTTGGTGGATTTAAACACGGTACCTGAGGTTCGGAGGACTTCAACTGTGGCGATCCTGTGGTCAGACCAGGACTTGGTGCTAGCAGATGTGAGAATGAGGGATAGAGGTTCCAGACAGGGGTGCTGGTTTTGTAATGATTTTCTCCTTAAAGAGAAGGAGGTGGGGCAAATGTTGCTCCAGAAGATAAACAAATACTTCCAATTCAATTATACTGAGGAGGTTACCATCAATGTGCTATGGGAGGGGTTCAAAGCCACTCTGAGAGGGGCCATGATGGAGATGGGGGACAGTGCCAAGAAACAATGGGAGGAAAAGGAAAAACGTGTCTGGGATAGGATTGACGAGTTAAGGCCCCTGGTAGGGGTGGACAGAGGGGTTAGTGCAGAACGACTGAAAGAACTGAAAACCAGTTGAGTGGAGCTGTAGGCAATATTAGCCTTCAAAACAGACTGGGCGCTCAAACGGCTAAAAACCAACCTATTACGAAAAGGGGGAGAAAGCGGACAAGCTTCTGGTATGGAGGTTGAATGCCCAAAGAAAGTCCAGGATGGTAAATGTGGCACAGGACATGGAATGGGTGCTGAAATCGTCGTAACGCAGGAATCTCAAAATGTTTAAGTAGGCTACCCTCGGACGCCACAGAGGGAGTACAGAGGTACTTAGAGGGGTTGAAGTTACCCAAGCTTCAGGCAGAGGAAGTAATGGCATTGGGCACTCAAATCTCTGTTGAGGAGGTCATAACCACTATTAAAGGGATAAAAAGCAGAAAGTCCCAGAGGGAGGATGGTTCTCGATGGCTTCTACAAAATGTTTAGGTCTACTGTTGCCCTGATACTGAAAAGGGTGCTTAATGGGGTGCTCCTGGGTAACGCTCTTCCAAGGACGATGCTTAGGGCATTGATTTCGGTTATCCCAAAGGAGGAGAAAAACCCCAGTAAATGTGGCTCCTATAGGCCCATTTTCCTTTTCAATAATGATGTTAATTTCTTGGAAAAACTACTGCGGAATAGATCGGATAGACTCCTTCCCTCACTTATTCATGGAGATCAGATGGGGTTTGTCAGGGGCAGATAATGTCCGTAAGACACTTAACCTTATATATTGGCCGCAAAAGGAAGATACTCCAAGCTGTATTGTCTCGCTTGACTCGGAGAAAGCTTTTGACATGGAGGAGTGGGGCTTTCTCCATGGGGTGCTGGAGAAAATGGGGTTTGGGACCAACTTTTGGGAATGCGTGGGACCCCTGTACAGAAATCCGACTGCTCGGTTATCAGTCAATGGAGTGGCTTTGGAGGAGTTCTTATTATCCAGGGTTACGAGGCAGGGATGCCCACTTTCCCCCATCCTCTTTGCCCTGGTTATCAAACCACTGGCAGCGGTTATAAGGGCATCTCTGGGGATAGAGGTAGGTGGAGTGGAGTTCAAGTTCTCCCTGTTTGCGGACAATGTATTGTGCTACCTGGCGGATGAGGGAAATTCTCTGGAAACATTGTTGCAGGTTTTTGAAAGATTATGGGAGATGGGCGGGATTGGAAATTAACTATTCAGTCTTTTCTTCTCCTTCTGGGGAGGGGTTGGCATGGAACAGGAGGGGAGGGTCCAGGGAGGGGCTCCAGAAAGTGGTGGGTGTGATTTCTTACTTGGAGGTCGTTACCATCTAATCTTGACAATTCGCATCGGCTGAACTGGTATCGGGTAATAATATCCCCACCAATAATATCGCTATATGTATGGTTGTGGGGTAAGGCCATAGGTGATATTATTGGTGGGGACAATTTATGGGGTTATTGAGACTGGAGGTTGGAGGGGTTTCCCCCGCTCCATTAAAAATATTATGCGATTGCGGGGGTGTCCCCCGCAGTTTCCATGGCTTAATATTACTGCAAAAATATGGCGGTATTTTTGTATGGCGATATTTTTGCAGGGATATTAACACCTGGAACCACTGAACTATGATCCTATAATGTCTAAAGTGATGAAAGACTTGAAGCGGTGGGCCGACCTGACGCCATCAAGGACAGGGAGGATGACCGTGGATAAAATGAATGTGCTCCCGAGGCTACTGTTTCTCTTCCAGATGATATTGGTTACCTCCCACCCCAAGGTCTTCCTTAAAGAGGTGGAGAATGTGTTTCAGGTACGTCTGGGGGAAAGGAAAGCCAAGGATCGCACGGGAGGTTCTCTGTCTGACAAAGGCGCATGGGGGTTCGGGTTCCCAGACTTTGCCTTGTATTTTAAGGCAGTGCAATTGTGGGTCATGTTGGAGCAAATGTCTGAGGAGTTAAGGAATTACTGGACCTTCCTGGAAAATTGTGCCACTTTCCTGAAAATGATGAGAGATTACCTGTGAAAGAAATACTGTCATGTGTGGTGGATATTCAGTCATTAATAAAATATTTTAATTATCCACTGTTCACTTTTATGCTGCAAAGTAGGTCTGAATTGTGTCAGTGCACCATATTTTGATGGGTGGCAGTGTCAGTGAAAATGCTGCATTTATTTCTCAGCCAGCAATGTGATGTGCTTTTCCAATCTGCACTTGGATTACATTTTAGTTTAGGCTTTCTCTGGATTTCAACTGCAGAATGACATCCACATAGTCTGCCTAAATAGGCCCATTTTCAGCGTGCAGGTTTCTGAATGCTGGCAGGTCATTTTCCCAGTGGGCCCATCAGTTGTGTTGGCTTGAGGGCTTTGATTAAACCCCACAATTTTCACCAAGTGGCACCTTCTTGCAAGTCTCTGAACATACTAACCGACATTTCTATCTTTGATGAAACACAACTGTAATGCACCCGCTCTCACAATTGTCAATATTGTGCACAAACCTCAACAAAGACTGTAAGACATCCTGGAGGGTTGCCACACACTTCTACAAAGACATTTCTATCAGTGGCTTCTCAAGTAGCATTAGCGGCATATCCCTATAAAACCTAGCCCCAGAATATGAATACTGCATATTTCAACATTTCAATCAATCCACAGTAGTTGTTAGTTTTGACATCAGATCTAATACCATGAAGCAAAACAAACCCTAGGTTATTCACTACTTTTAAAGCATGATCCCTTGACCATCTGGAACAAAGCCCTCAAACAAAATAAAACATAATATGGCAACCTAATCCAAACGAAAGCCCAAACGAGAGCCCCTTGTCTGTAATCCCATTTGAAATGGATTGTGTGATCCCACGTATTGCTCATCTTTCAGTAGCTTAGGCTACTTTTGAAAAGAACGGTCACGCTCTAGGAGTGGGTCTCACCATTCCTCATCTTCTTCCAAGAAGGCGAAGAAAAGGCGCTATAGGTGGCATTCGAGCTCCTCCGATTCTTCTCCAGAGAGAAGTATAGCATGTCCAACAACACCTTCGACTCCTGCACAATGGGAGGAGTTCAGGCAGAAAAGGCTAAACAGTTTGGAGAAGGAGGCCCTGTCGCCCTTGAAAGAAAAAGAAGAAAGCCATGCTCCTGTTGCACTGCATAAAGCAGACAAGGAAAAAGGGTTATGGCTAAATCCTGCATGCCCTCAAACTCGGGACACAAGCCGGAGGACCATCGAGAACCTTTGAGATCTCGACTTGATGAAAAAAACATTGACGACTCCATTGAGTCGAGGTTAAAGTCCTTCGAGGGCTCAGGCGGGGTGCGTAAGTTGTCGAAGCCATCAACGCCATCTGAGTCAAAGCCATTAATGCCTTTGGTGTCCAAACAGTCTACGGCATTGGCATTGAAATCGACGCCTTTGGGCTCAAAGCCATCTTTGCCTTAACACACTGTTATGACTATTATGGTTGTTTAAGAATCGACAACAAATTTGTTCCAAAATACTCTGGAAAAGAAGCAAAGACCACCTACCTGGGATCTTGCAGGATGAACAGGTACCCGAAGAACCCCTGGTGTTTCTACGAATAGGTGTGATCCTTTGAAGAATAAGAGAAATTCTCCTGAGGATTTCTCAAAGGACCTGCAAGAGCTTGTCCTCAGTGAAACCCTGAGGGAAACCCTCGTGGGGAATAAAACCCTTGAAGAGCTGCTGGGGTACGTTGTTTCCCTGTGAAGACCAGGCGAGGAAAGTTGATCTGGGTATTCTTCTGGCTGATTTCCTGCTGATTTAGGCGAGTTGTTTTAGTTACTGGGCTACATGTAGTAAGTAAAAGAAACACAGTTAATCCTGATAGTCTGGTGAAAAAAGGAATACCTATAGAAAGGTTTTAGAAGCTTACCATGCGTCTAACAGGAAGAGTGCGGAGAGGTAAAGGATCTCCGTTGGAAAGTAAAAGGTAAGTGATTCTATAATGGTAGAAAGAGAGAACCCATAAGATTAGGATAAATGAATATAGTCCTGAAATAGCGGGATGGATAAGGAGGTAACCCTACCCTTTCTCTTTCAAGTCTTTTTTGAGCCAGCCTGAGTAGAAAAGAAGCGTCCAAAGAATTCCAACAGGATATCGCTAGAAAGGAAGGATGAAGAATGAAGATCCGAAGTCTGATCACCGAAAACAAGATGGACCACAGATTGTACCTAGGAACTCACTAGAAGGAGGTATGAAGAGGATTCCGGTTCTAAGCGTGCTTAGATGAAAATCCGATCCCGGAAATGAAAAAGAAGGGTTCCGTAATACCTTCTGAAATCAAAGGGAGGAGAGGAAAACAAGAACGTGAGTATGGAGTAGAGGAATTGTTTGGAAGAGAGAGCTTTTCGTAATTCTAGCAAGCGGACTTACGAAGCGTGTGCCGGCTCCTGTGAGAGTAGCAACGCCTCTTCCTTCTGAAGTTGCTGGGTTATAAGGAGGTAAACAGGAAGTTAAGGTGGAAGATTGAGAGGCTTCCTGGGAGAGAACAACTAGCCTGTGCTGTGCGTTTGCGATGGTTACCGCTGCGGCGGCCATCTTGGAATTGGTTTCCTCAGGATCACGGAGTGGGCGATTTCTGGCTACAGAATCGGCGGCCATGTTGGATGTCGGGTGGAGGATGAGAAACACATTTGGAATCATCACAGTATGCCCCTTTTTAGACCTGCTTCCTCCCGGTTTAGACGGGTGTTTGAGGTGAAATTTCTTAACGAGGCGAGGAGCATGAATTGCAGCTTCAGGTTCCCATGTGCGGTCGGCAGGAGAATATCCCTTCCAGTCCACAAGGTACTGTAGCCGACCCCGATGATATCTGGAGTCACAAATTTCTTTAACTTCATATTCTGGTCCGGTTTTACACATTTCTGGGGGAGGGCGAACCGAGACCACAGGATGAAAAGTACTTCGATTGTCAGGTTTTAATTGTGAGACGTGAAAGACCGGATGAATCCGGAACCAGGAGACCGGAAGTCGGAGTTTAAAGGCAGCTGTACCAATAGTTGAAATGACCCGAAATGGACCAAAGAATCGTGGAGAGAGTTTGGATGGTACTAGATGGCGAGGAAGGAACCTAGAGGATAGCCATACCCAATCTCCTTTTTTAATCACTGGAGCTGGGGTTCTGTGTCGATCTGCAAAATACTTTCTTTTGTTTTGAGAATTTTGTAGTGCTGTCAAGGCTGAACTATGCCCGTGACGTATCTGAAGCATTAGAGAGTCCACATCTGGAAATTTGGTTTCAGATTTCTTCATAGTGGGGAAAGATGTGGGGTTGAATCCATAAGTACAATTAAAAGGAGTTGTTTTAATGGCAGAATGGTATGAGTTATTATATGTGAACTCGGCCATGGGTAGAAGTTCTTTCCAGTTGTCTTGAGCTGCTGATACATAACTTCGGAGATATCCTTCCAGTGTTTGATTAAGTCTCTCGGTCTGGCCATTGGATTGGGGGTGATAGCCGGAACTGAGAGCCCGAGAAATACCAAGATGGGAACAGATAAGCTTCCAATATCGTGAGGTATACTGTGACCCTCTGTCAGAGATGATAGTTTCGGGTAAACCATGTAACGTGAAGATGTTACTGATAAAGATGCGAGCCATCCGTGCTGCCGATGGTAATCCTACAAGTGGAGTGAAGTGAGCCATCTTAGTCAGGGTATCGATGGTTACCATTATAGTGGAGCAACCCCCGGAAGGTGGGAGGTCAACGATAAAATCCGTTGATATTATCTGCCAAGGGCGAGAGGGTAATGGCATCTTTACCAATTCTCCAAGAGGTGCTTTTCGAGGAACCTTGGTTTGTAAGCAGACAGGGCAGGATCCAACATATTCTTTGACATCCTTCCGGAATGTCGGCCACCAGAAATAACGTGACATCAATTCCAGAGTTGATAGGAACCCACGGTGTCCCGCTGTCAATGAAGAGTGACACATGTCCAAGACTTCTTTTTGGAGGGGTCGAGTGGGGATGAAAGCTTTATTTCCATGAAAATAGCAATCATCAACCTTGGTCAAGGTCATTCTATTGGCACGTGATAATTGGTCCTTGGTAATGTGTCTAGATTGAATCTTGAGTCGTGACAAAAAATCTGATGTGGTTTGTAGCCCTGAAGCCGTAAGGGGAAAGATGGGTTCTGCTTTAAATGGTTCGTTGGGAAGGTGTTCCTTGCGTGAAAGAGCATCAGCTTTTGAATTGTCCCTTCCAGGGATAAATGAAAAAGTAATTCTGTATGGAGAAAAGAAATGAGCCCAACGAGCCTGGCGGCTATTGCAGGTTTGTGCATATTGAAGGATCCGAAGGTTATGATGATCCGTCCTGACTTCAACTGGATGTTTGGCCCCTAAGAGTAAATGGCGCCATTCTTCAAAGGCTCGCTTGATGGCAAGGAGTTCTTTTTCCAGAACTGTATAGTTCAGTTCAGCAGGGGCAAGTGTCTTGGATAAATACGCTACAGGGCGTTCTTGATTAGAATTATCAAGTTGAAGCAGAACAGCACCTAGGGCGTACTGAGAGGCATCAGTTTCAACAATGAACCTGCGGGATTGATCCGGTGTCAACAGGATAGGGGCTGAAGTAAACAACTCCTTAAGTTTGTTGAATGCTTGATCTGTAGTAGGGGACCATGAAAACTTTATTCCCTTTTTGAGCAGATTTGTCAAAGGTTGGGTGAGCCTTGAAAATTCGGGAATAAACCTTCGATAAAAATTTGCGAATCCAACAAAGCGTTGGATGTCTTTGCCGGAAGAGGGAGTGGGCCAGTTTTGAACTGCAGAAACCTTTTCAGGGTCCATTTCCATTCCTCTGGCCGAAAGAACATATCCTAGGTAGGTAACCTGAGTTTGATGGAAGGAGCATTTCTCTATCTTGCAATACAAATGATTTTGTTGGAGCCGCCGTAACACCTCTTCAACATGTTTCTGATGTTCTTGGACATTGAAAGAGAATATCAAGATATCATCTAGATAGACGACCATATTGTGGAGTAACAGGTCTGCAAAGATATGATCCATAAACCTCTGGAAAATAGCCGGGGCGTTGGACAAACCAAAAGGCATTACTCTGTATTGAAAATGTCCAAACGGAGTTCGAAATGCCGTCTTCCATTCGTCACCCGGTTTTATCCGGATGAGATGATATGCACCCTTGAGATCTAATTTGGTATAGATGTTGGCCCCTTTGACTGCTTCAAGGATGTCGGGTATTAATGGCATAGGGTATTTATCTGGAACTGTGATTTTGTTCAGTCCACGGAAATCTATGCACGGACGGAGTTCCTTGGAGTTTCTTTTAGAAACGAAAAACAGAGAGGCAGCAGCAGGTGAAGTGGATTCGGTAATCAGTCCATTTTTTAGATGGGTTCTGAGATATTCACGAAGAACCTCCTTTTCGTTCTCAGACAAGATGTACATTCGTCCAAAAGGTAATGGCTGGTCAGGAACCAGCTCAATTGAACAGTCATCCCTACGGTGAGGGGGTAGTTGAGTGTATTCTGAGACAGAGAAAACTTCCTGGAATTTATGATAACATTCTGGAAGACCAGAAACCTGGTTAAGAGAGGTTACCCATTGGTTGTTCAAGGGTACTGGAGCCGAATCAACCCTCACCGTTTGCTGATTCTTGACACAATGGGTGATACAGTATTCAGATCCCAGAAAGAAAGATCCAGCTGTCCAGTTAATAAACGGGTTATGTTTCTTTAACCACGGTAATCCTAGAATTACCGGATGATGGGCTGTTCGAATAATGTCCAATGTAAGAATCTCTTGATGAGTTGAGATGATCATCATGAAGGGGTTGGTATGATCCTTGATGGGCCCGGAAATCAAGGGACTACCATCCACACTTTCCACTGGAATGGGCTCTACCTTTGAGGACCTAGGAATACCGTGTGAAATGGCCCATTGATCATCAATAAAATTTCCGGCTGCTCCACTGTCCACTAGAGCTGGTATGTTTTGAAGCAGACGATTACCAAAAGAGAAGGATACCATGAGTACCACCATCTGAGAATTACTCTGACTGGTACAGAAGGATGAGAAGGATGTTGGAGAGGAACCTTGTTTACATGCTGGTTCCCGTACCGTGGTTCCTCTTACGGCCGGGAGCTGGCGTTTCCCGAACGCCTAGGTGGTGTAATTGGGCAATCCTGTACCATGTGGTTATTCGAACCGCAGTACATACATAAACCCAAGGTCCTCCTACGGTTTCTTTCTTCGGGAGTCAAAGGACCTCGAGCTGTTGTACCCAATTGCATAGGTTCATCGTTAGACTGTGAACGGGAAGAAGGAGCGAACGTAATTCGTGTATTCCTTCCCTTCTTTCTCTCTAGTACTCTTTCCTTCATGCGGTAATCAATTTGCATTACCAATGCAATGAATTCAGATAGTGTAGTGGGGCGTGGGACCCGAGACACCTCGTCTTTGAGGTCTTCAGATAATCCCCTTCTGAAGAGTGTGACTTGAGCGTCATCTGACCATGTGGTTTCACTTGCCATCTGCTTGAATTTGGTTATATAAGCCAAAATGTCTAAACTTCCTTGTTTTAGATCTAGGAGGTGTTCCTGTGAAGCCACACGAATCTCTTGACGGCCAAACATGGTACGGATGCTATTGCAAAATGCAGTATGAGAATCTAAAATGGGATTATTGTTAGTGATTAATGGTGTGGCCCAAGCCAGTGCTGGTCCAGTCATTTGTGCGACCATATATCCCACACGATCTCTATCGGTATGAAAATACGCTGCTTTAAAGGCAAATTGCACAGTACAGGAGTCTAAGAACTCCTTAACCTTATGCGGGTTACCATCAAACTGTCCTCCAGGTAAGGGTCCTGGAGGAACTTCTGAGCAGTGTGGGGTACGAGGGGCTGCAGCCTGTTGGGCCGTTTGCTGTTGGAGTTGTCTTAAGGAATTATTCTCATGTTTTAACTGCTGTACTTCAGTAGTTAAGGATTGAACGGCAGCAATCAGCTGTTGGATTTGCTGTTGCTGTTGCTGCTGTTGTGAATCCATGATTTGTGATTCTTATGCCTCTTGCCCAGCGTAAAAGGAACAAATGTACACTCGGGCGTTGCTAACTGTTATGACTATTATGGTTGTTTAAGAATCGACAACAAATTTGTTCCAAAATACTCTGGAAAAGAAGCAAAGACCACCTACCTGGGATCTTGCAGGATGAACAGGTACCCGAAGAACCCCTGGTGTTTCTACGAATAGGTGTGATCCTTTGAAGAATAAGAGAAATTCTCCTGAGGATTTCTCAAAGGACCTGCAAGAGCTTGTCCTCAGTGAAACCCTGAGGGAAACCCTCGTGGGGAATAAAACCCTTGAAGAGCTGCTGGGGTACGTTGTTTCCCTGTGAAGACCAGGCGAGGAAAGTTGATCTGGGTATTCTTCTGGCTGATTTCCTGCTGATTTAGGCGAGTTGTTTTAGTTACTGGGCTACATGTAGTAAGTAAAAGAAACACAGTTAATCCTGATAGTCTGGTGAAAAAAGGAATACCTATAGAAAGGTTTTAGAAGCTTACCATGCGTCTAACAGGAAGAGTGCGGAGAGGTAAAGGATCTCCGTTGGAAAGTAAAAGGTAAGTGATTCTATAATGGTAGAAAGAGAGAACCCATAAGATTAGGATAAATGAATATAGTCCTGAAATAGCGGGATGGATAAGGAGGTAACCCTACCCTTTCTCTTTCAAGTCTTTTTTGAGCCAGCCTGAGTAGAAAAGAAGCGTCCAAAGAATTCCAACAGGATATCGCTAGAAAGGAAGGATGAAGAATGAAGATCCGAAGTCTGATCACCGAAAACAAGATGGACCACAGATTGTACCTAGGAACTCACTAGAAGGAGGTATGAAGAGGATTCCGGTTCTAAGCGTGCTTAGATGAAAATCCGATCCCGGAAATGAAAAAGAAGGGTTCCGTAATACCTTCTGAAATCAAAGGGAGGAGAGGAAAACAAGAACGTGAGTATGGAGTAGAGGAATTGTTTGGAAGAGAGAGCTTTTCGTAATTCTAGCAAGCGGACTTACGAAGCGTGTGCCGGCTCCTGTGAGAGTAGCAACGCCTCTTCCTTCTGAAGTTGCTGGGTTATAAGGAGGTAAACAGGAAGTTAAGGTGGAAGATTGAGAGGCTTCCTGGGAGAGAACAACTAGCCTGTGCTGTGCGTTTGCGATGGTTACCGCTGCGGCGGCCATCTTGGAATTGGTTTCCTCAGGATCACGGAGTGGGCGATTTCTGGCTACAGAATCGGCGGCCATGTTGGATGTCGGGTGGAGGATGAGAAACACATTTGGAATCATCACACACACTAAAGAAGTGGAAACAAACATCCTATAAACACTTGCATAGAAAGGATTTCTTCAAATCCTTATCCACGCTTTTTATGAGGAGCACACATTATTGGGCAAAGACACCCTACCTTTTGGTTTGGAGTTTGCCACTCCCAATGTCCCTAAAGCCCTTATTTCAGACGAATCTAGGCTCAGAGACTTGTATGAAAAGCTTCAGTGTGCAAGTGGTATTGATACCTCTCCAGAATTTTAGTTTGGCAGACCATGCAGATGCGTCTTACAGGCAACTTTTGACCAGAGTCATTGATTTTTTGGGCTGGGGCAGACCAGCTCCTCCATTCGAGCAAGATGACTTGACGAATATTCTCGACAAAGGTCCACAGAAGGATTCTGGACTTCCTTTTCATGCCACCATCCTTAAAAGGGTTAAGGCGAATTGGGAGGCTCCTGAGTCAAGTCCTGCAGTGAATAAGAATCTCACCAAAAAGTACTGGCCTTAGTTTAGCGACCCTGACTACTTGTTGAAGCACCCTAAACCAGAAAGCCTGGTAGATCAGGCAGCGATGTCTACATCCAAACAGGCTGCATACCCAACCATACCACCTGAAAGGGACGATAATCATTTTGCCGCTTGGGCAAGGAAGGTGTTTTCTGCTGGGAGCATGGCTCTTAAATCTGCAAATACCACTTGCGCCCTAGCAAATTGTACATTCACCCTGTGGGACTGCATAGCTATGGCGGCTGATCATATTCCCGAAAGGGAAGAAAGAGACCGCTTCCTGAATATTGTAAGGAGGCAATGTGGGAGTCTCTGCAATCAGGACTGGACACTACTGATAGCATCAGTAGAGCCAAAGCACCAAGCACTGCGATGTGTAGGTTTGCGTGATTGAGGAAGTCTGGATTTGCACCGGAAGCGCAGTCTAGACTCCTCAACATGCCCTTTGACTGCACTCATCTGTTTGGCAGCAGAGGCTGACAAAAGCCTGGAGAAGCTGCAGACCTCAAACGCGGCAGCCAAATCCCTTGGTTCTACTATCAGCCACAACCATCTCACCCCAGGGGATCACCAAGGCGGGGTAGGTCAGTTTCGAGTTCTGCCATTTGGGCTGACCTCCGCCTGAGGTTTTTCACCAAGTTGATGGCGGTGGGGGCAGCGAGTCTCAGGAGAGGGGGAATTTAAGTCTACCCCTACCTGGCTGATCACGGTTCGCTCTCCCGAACAGGCCCTGGAACATCTCGACATAACCTGCCACTCTCGCCACAGACTGGACTTCTACCTCAATTACATTGTTCATCGGAGCAGTGCTGAATGCATCCTTGGGAAAAGCATCACCACCCGAGGTGAGGGCTCAACCAATTCTGCAGATGGTCTCCAAATTCCATAGTTCCACAGTGCCTAGCGTCTTCCGGCCCTTGACTTTTTGAGGTTGCTTGGCCTCATGGCATTCTGCATTTCTCTGGTGTCAGAGACTTGCCTGAGAATGAAATCCCTCCAATGGGCTCTCAGGACTAGGTGGTCTCAATTCTCAAGTAAGATGTCAGGCCTTCTTCAGGTTCCAAGCAGAGTCGCACAGGATCTCCTGTGGTGGGCCTGCGAGGACAACATTGTGAATGTAGCACCTTTTTTGGCAACCATGGCCGGAGATAACAGTAGTGACGGACGGCTCACTCACGGGGTGGGGAGCCCACGCCAACGATCTGACAATCTGCGGTTATTGATCTCCATCTAAGTCCAAACTACACATCAACCTTTTGGAGCTGAGGGCAATCAGACTAGCGCTGAAGGCCTTTCTACCCTTTGTAGTGGGAAAGAATGTCCTGATAATGACAGACTACACAGTGGCCATGTACTACCTCAACAAAAGAGGAGACGTAGGTTCACTACCAGTGTGCAGAGAGGCGATTGAGCTCTGGTTTAGGGCAATTCAAGAAGGGATCTCTTTCTGCGGTTCACCTAGCCGGAGAGAACACGGCAGTGGACGCTCAGAGCAGGCGGAGCACAGTCTCTCATGAGTGGGAACTAGCTCAGGAAGTCCTTCAAGAGATCTTCACCCATTGGCGAACCCCTCGAGTGGATCTGTTCGCAACCAGTGTCAATTGAAAGTGCGAACTGTTCTGCACCAGGGAATTTAATTTTCCCCAAGAGGAGCTCTGGGAGACGCGTTCATAGTGGACCGGGAGTTTCCACTCCTGTACGTGTTTACTCCAGTCCCCTTCATTCCTCACGTGATCAGGAGATTGAGGAAATCCATGATCCTAATTCCCCAGGATTGGGCCAGGAGGACGTGGTACCCAGACTTTCTGGACATGTCCATCTGCCCTCCAATGCGTCTTTTGCAAAGAGAGGACCTTCTCTCACAAGAGGAGGGTCGGGTTTTCCATTTAGAGGTCAAGCCACTCAACCTTGATTTCTGAGATGTAATATAAGGATTGGGACCTCCTGGATGACGTTATGAGATTTCGCTTTCGGCCAGAAGACCAGCAACAAAATTATTTTACCGCTGTTGGAATACATTCTGCAGCTGGTGCAAGGAAAATAATGTGGATCCTTTTCTGTGCAGTAGATCTATGATGTCCTTTTTGCTATATTTGGCAAATCTGAGGCTGCAAATTGGAACAATAAAAGGTTATTTGGCAGCTCTTTCAATCTTCATACTCGGATCTGAAGAGGTATATTTCAAGATGCCTTTGATCATGCAATTTCTTAAAGAGCTCACTAACGTGTTCCCTCCTACACCTTTTCAAGTGCCTATTTGGGGCCTGAATCTTGTCTTAAAATGTCTGTGTGCTACTTTTGAGCCTCTACGTTCATGTACATTGAGACTACTAACGCTTAAAACCATTCTGTTACTAACCTTGACGTCAGCCTGCAGAGTGAGTGACTTGCAGGCTTTATCTAGTAAACCTCCATTTACTATTTTCTACAAAGACAAGGTTGTCCTTAAGCTTAAACCTTCTTTTTTGCCAAAAATTGTATCGGATTTTCACTTATCCCAGAAGATTGTACTACCAAAATTTTATCTGCCGGCTCACGGTGGCGAGGAAGAGGAAAAGCTACATATGCTTGATCCCAGAAGGGCGTTTAGCTTTTAAGTTTCACGAATGGCAAAAATATGTTAACATGACCAGCTTTTCATTGGGTATACTGGACACAAAGTGGGTCTTCCAGTTCCAAAACTTTGTCCAGATGGATCATTCTTGCTATTGCAGAATGCTACAGATTGGCCAGGAAAGATCCCCCAGAAGACCCGAGAGCTCATTCCACAAGAGGCATGGCAACATCTTCTGCTCTGCAAAGAGGGGTGCCTATAAAGGACATTAGTGCGGCAGCCACTTGGTCCACCATTCACACATTCACAAAGCATTACTGTCTGGACTTATCCTCTGGCCAGGAAGCATGATCTGGGAAAGCTGTCCTGCATTCAGTCCATGACAAATCTTAAATCTGAAAATTCGTACTCCCTCCTCCAAGACCTAACACTGCTCTGGTAGTCTATCTAAAGATGAGTAATACGTGGGAGCACATAGTCCATTCGAAGAACAAGTTACTTAACCCTGGTAATGTTCTTTCGACTGGATGTCCACCCAACCCCCATGTATTCCTCATCGCCCCTCCCAGCAGACTCCACTGTAGAATTTCCAGTTATTAGACTTTACTCTTTCACTGATGCTGGTATTTCTGAAAAGGAAGGTGGGAAAACAGAACTGAAGCCAGCGTGCGCTACACGTGCTATATATACTTTTGATGGTGTTGGCCCCGAGATAGAAGCCCTCGAGAGACATTGAGTCGGTCGACCGCATTGATGCACAACTCCCTCTGCTGAATTTTTTTCCGAAGCAGCTAAAGCTGGAACTGAAGCTATCTAAAGATGAGGAATACGTGGGAGGAACATCCAGTTGAAAGAACGTTACCATGGGTAAGTAACTTGTTCACCTGCAACCCCCAAAGAAATGTGAACGTTTTTAAAACCATCAAACCTATTAGTTTTCGATAGTGTGATTTGGGTATGTAGTCAGGGGTTTTATTCGTCTGATTTAGTCGGACCTGGAGAATCCATGCTGTAACAGGTAAATATTTTTCTCATAAATCTGGTAATGTTTTTTCAGTAATACTGTATAACGGCCTCCTCTGAACATACAGAAGGCACCCAACTAACAGACTGCAGTAAGGCATCAAAGGAGACCAATTTCAGAGGTAGACTCTTTTATGCTACCTCTGTGTTACAATGTTAAGTTAAATTGTTAAAATAGCAATGTTGTAAATCTTTAATGGAAATACTCCACCTAAAACATTCTTGTACCTATCCCTCTCTAACAGGGTGGAAAGCTGAAAGATGGGGCTCGTTCTGTGACCAGAACCATTCAAAGTAACTTTTTTGATAGTTCCAAGCAGGAAGCTATTGATGTTTTACTATTGGGGAACACCCTAAATAGCGATTTAGCAGATAAAGCACGGGCTCTGTTAAGGACCGGCAGTTTACATGGTATGTGTTTTGTTTGTTTTCTGTTATTTATGAAAAGATTGTGGTGCTGGGGTATCAGGAAACTTAATTCTTCATAACCTGCACAGACCTAAAGTGACTCCAGTGTAATACAATAAAATAAATCTGGGCACAACTTGCTCAGTCTGCTTATTGAAAGTTTAAGATGGATGGAACTGCAAAGACCAAACATGGTCTTGATTTACATGAATATAAGTAGTTAGTGTAATACAAAGTAACAAAGCTGTTCCCTCTTCTTGAATTAAATCATTCAATTTTAACCAGTGTTGCAGTAACCATGTGCATATTTCATCAAAATTACTACATTTCTTCAACTTCTATATATTCTTTTTGTGATGATATAATTAGAGAATTTGAACAAGATGAATGTTACTGTATAGAAAAAGACCATCATAACCGTTCTCGTCCTCCTGAAGATGGTTAATTGGTTTGAACTGAAAACCGTTGAAGGACGAAGGCTGTCTTCTTCAGCCTACTATCAAATCATAAAAAATATGGAAGTTGAAGAAAGTAAATAGGACATTTTGATAAAAAAGGAATTATTTAATTCAAGAAGATTGCACATCTTTATTAATTTGGTCTAAACTCACTACTTCAATCCAAAGGAACTCAAATGTACAAAGCTCTGTACGTAGTAGCCCTGTTGTCCAGGGTAAAGAAACTTCCTTTTTTTCATTTTTTTCACTGTTAAATGTTTTGTAAATCACAATTAGACCTTTGAGAAATTTCTAGTTTACATGCAGTTGGCTTTCAACTTTGCCTATGCCCATCCATAAATAATGTTTCATGCCTTGAACGACTCATGTTTCCTATGTTAATATTACCAGACATGGTCTGTTTTTAAATTATCCCAACACGGTTAGACAGTTTGCCACACGATTCGGGCACTTAGCTATTATAGGCTGGCTGTGTATAAGAAATGAACAAGCAGGTCAAATAATGTGCGATGGAAGCAAGACCTACATGATTCTGACAACATTGCATTGCACCTTAAATAGTAAAACACAAACCTAAGCTATTCAATGAGAAATAAAATGCCTCTATGGCTGACATTTCAGAAACTGCTAACTCTTTCCTGACCCCTAGCAAAACATGTTATTGTCTGAGCTGACCTAGGTATGAATGCCGGCAGAACAATGCATGTGACACTCGAAGCCTATCATTCCGCCAGCCTGTTTCATGATGCTGCCACCCAGTCCTCCTCTGAACACTGGCCGGTCTATTTGGCACTGGTGCACACAGGGCTGCTCTTCTTCCTTATAGGGGCTAACAACAAACCACTTGGCTTTCTCCCCAATGCCTTGAACACACACCACCTTCTCAGGTCCCTGTGAAAGTTACCCTCACCTTGCGCCCACCCCCAATTTACCTGTTTGGAGGGCGAGGCTCCCTCTATTGCTGCTACTTATTTCCCATTGTTTGTGCATCTCTGCACAGCATTTCTTTGCCAGCGTGTGCTATGCACCTAGTTCCTCCTGCTGGTATTCAGACTGAAAACAGTGATTTGCTCATTCTGCTCAATTCCAATCCATTCCATTCTTGAAACTACTTACCTGAAATAGCCTGGTACAGTCAGGTCAGCAAGCTTTATTGGCTCACCCCTTTGACTGACTGATATTTACAGGAATAGTGGCAATTCTTTTCAAGCTGGAGAAGAAACTAGGAATGTGATTTGGCTTATATTGAGGTATCACCCTTTTTAACAGGTTCAGCTTTTAAACGAAGTTAATTGAGCATCTTACCCATCTAATCAGGCATACAAAAACATTAGATACAATTAGTACACTGAACTAGCCCAGGTAGTATACCATACCTTCTCTTTTGAAGAACGTAGAATTGGAAAGTGCAAATTGAATTGCTGGCCAGATCGGCTATATTGACAAGACTGCACAATCTGCCATTGAGAGGAATAAAAGTGAATTCATAGGTTTTGTGGTGCCTTTTATGATAACAATGTATACAAAAATGTAAAGTGATTGCAAACCTCATTTTTTTTCTAACAAAACTACTTTTAACAAAGCATGGATTTTATTCTGTAGACATGCATGCAATATTATGATGAAACTGTTTGTATCGCTTGTATGATCCCAAGTGCTGTTGTTGAGTTATTTATTACTGTTATTATGACATAGATTTGTTAAACTCTGCCCATCCTCATCAGACTTTGGATATTACTGTTTCTGTGGTCATGTTCCAGGTTTCATACAATTAGACCGGTTTAATCTCATAAAACAGCATGCCTAAGTTAACTCTATGCTTGGCCCAAACTGTTAAGTGCAATTTTCATGTCCGTCTTGGGTGTTCATATTGTATAGTAATGGTTATACACTGTCCGAAAACCAAACAAAACAGAAGTGTATCCCTCCTACCACTGATAGCAAACCCCTGGATGGCACTGGAAGAAGAACTCTGGAACAGACTAATTTAAGGAGAAACTACTAGATGGACCGTCGCAATGGTCAAACTAATGGAACTAGCATTTCAGAAGATTAGACAGATAACGAGTGCAGACACTGTTTAGCGGAACCTAGCCCCCTGAACTGACCATGGACAAGGTTTATTTCCCGGAACTGTATAGAAAATTACAGACTAAATGATAAAGAAAAAAAAGTAAATTAAAAAAAAAATAGTAATATACTTGATGTGTATGAAGCGCTATTCCAATATCAAATATAGGCTGCCAGCATCACAATGCACCTTTTTGAAAGTGCACTAATTTTACTGTGTGCACGCATGTTATTTTTTCACCAGAATTAAAACTCCATGCAGCACATAACTTGAAATGTGACCCAACCACATTGCACAATATTACAGCGGGTACCAAGGAAGATGGAGCTAGGGGTTACTCACAGGAGAAGTGGATCATTGTAGTTTATGTGACTCAATTAATTGACCATGTTCCTCTTTCAAATGATCATTGTGCAAACTTTAGGCAATCATTCATGCTGATAACTGCTGCGGTGACGAGGAATGAAGAGACTGACCAAGTGGTGCCATGGTGATTGTTATAGACTTGTATTTAAAAAAAATGTATAAACCTATCTGTCCTGAACTGTAATTGGGTTGTCCTAACTAAAATAAAGAAACTTGGGGGTTCGTCAGGAAGTCTGTGAAATTCCAAATCAAAAGGCACAGTACCAGTCCAAAAGCTCCTACGCTATCCTTGTCACTACAATAAACAATAATAAAGTTTGATTCTGATCGTAACCCAGGAGAATGACTCCCTTCTCCTGGATGCAAATTGTCTGAAAGACGGCAAGTCTTCTCAAATTAAAAGTTCCATTAAGGTTCCAAGCTTTTCGTAACAAACCGTTCTACAAGATCCTCGTGGGCCTAGGCGAATTACTCCCTTTTCCTAGCTGGTTCCGCAATGTTCCTTCATGGTTTTCAACACATTTAGCTTTCTTTATACTCTTTATCCCGCCTCCACTGGGATGAATATGCTCCCTGAGTCCCTCTCAACTATCCAGCACCACACACTTGTGGAACTGCCCTGGGAATTATGCTACAAAGTGATTCACTACTTCATCTGTTTCTTCATGATTCAAGTCTTCCCTGCTCCCTCCTGGACTTGTACTTGTTTCCGCTACCTTCCCCAGGGAACTCTTCACCGGCTTCGCCAAGGGTCACGGGTCTACTCTCTCTCTGCTTCAACTTCTTCTTTCACACTTTCTCTGTGGCCAATTACTGTTGGTGGTCTCAGCACTGTTGGTAGACCAATCAGTCAACCCACGACATGTCACGCCACTACCACAGTCCTTTGTACTCTCCGCACATTCGCCTATGCAGCTCTGCTGTAGGCTATGGTAAGCGGTCTCGGCTCCGTTGTCGGACCGGATGGTCCACCCACTGCAGGTCGCACCGCCACCTTTCCGTCTCTCTAGGTCTACTGCGCCGGTTATCAACCAACTCGCAAGATGCTTCTCAGGTGCCCCGCTGTTCGTCTCTTTAATTTTGCAGATGTGCCTTGCTGCAGTCTCTCAAAGCCCAAGTTTGACCTCACAGGCTCCGATGCGCCCACCGCGCTCACTGGGTTCGTCATCTGGACGCTCAATAGCTGTCGGCATACCAGAACCGCACGGCCATTGCTGGACAGGTCATAAGACGACAAAGAACCTAGTCCTCCTTTGCTGTTCAGTTTGAATAGCAGGGTTGGCCCCAGCGTAACGTCAATCCAATCGACAGCAGCTGGTCGAGCATTTCTCCTGCTCGATTGTAGCGTTCTCAGGCTCTTCTATGTCCCTGTACCTATTACATCAGGGTGGTTTGACATATTACATCAACAAATATTTTCCGACTTGATCTTATGTGTAGAAGAATTGTGCATTAACATCAGCCTTCAGGGTTGCGAGTTAAAGGGGCTATGTCTCCCACTTGAGTCCTTATCCCCTGGAGGGGAGTTCCTCTCCATGAGGACCTGCCGCATCATACCACCCTTAGGGGGACAATTGGTTAGCAGCCTCACCTCCCTAAAATCATGGAAAGGTGCTCCCCTTTGGGGAGAAGTGACGCTATCTGAAGGATCGTCACACTCCCCAATGGGCATCGTATAGGAAGGAGCAAGGTCTTCTGTGCAGTGCCAGGCTGCTTATTTCCATAGAAAATTATTAGATATAACCATTAAATCTAAAACGTGTTCACTGTTGTGACATCAAAGTAGTGCACAACCAAAATAGTTCTACATTGTTAAATCACAGCATCAGGTTTTCATTCCTGCTGTAGTTACTTAGTGTGCAGCTGAATGTATACTATGTAGTGGAACCTGACACTGCACTCCCTTCAGCTTGGCCTTGACACACCAAGAACCTAAGTGTCCTAAATGTTGCCGTTCGAAAGTGGCTTTCATAAAAACAGCTGTAGTATAAAAATGAAAATGTGCTTAGTAAGAAGTACTCATTAATGTGTTAGTCACATGTTTCTGTGTTGCTGGTTACTCCTTTGCAGGAGGTAAGTAACTCAATATTATTTTTTTCAGTGAAATATGTTCCTGATGCGGGACACTACGAGTAGTGCTGCAGACCTTCACACCTCCTGTTTATCTTGTAAATCCCCCTCTTTAATTGTTTTTTTCTTCTGTTGAAGGACACATTTTCTACACACTGTGCTCACAGATTTTGTCCACTCACATGATCCTTGTTGTGAGCTACTGGTCAATGATCTAGCTTCTTTTTCAGAAGACCAGAGACTCATTGCTAGCCACTTTTTATCATCTGGAGTTGTCCCAAAGTACTGTAGGTAGCGCGAGGGGTCATAAATATGAGGCGGACAACTTTTATATGTTTTCTCAAACATTGCCATTATATCAAAGTACTAGCTGGGGTACCTGGCGTTGCCTGTGTCCTTATCGAGTGGTGTCTCATGTGCCCTGGAGGATGTGTCTTTTGTCCTCTTGTCAGCAACTTTTGTTTAAGTTTGCTCTGGCATCTCGTTTGCCTTGGAGAAAGTTGCTCTTGTCCTTTGGTCGGCAAGTCATGCTGCTGTTTGTTGTTGTGTTTCAGAAGCTCTTGATATTGATTTTCGCTTCGACTCAGATGGAGCTTTTCCAAGTGATGTTTGTTTTTTGTGTGGCATGTTTCAGTCACTCAATGGCTTCAGCACATTTGTCCAAGAAAGATTGATTGATTGTGCTGTCTTCTTGTGAATGTACTTTAGTAAACTATAACCTTGCCATTTCCCATATGTGGAGTCCCCTTGAAAAATGCTTCAATAAACACTTTCGAACTGTATACAGTAGTAATACATTTCAAAGGAATAACTAACACATCGACCATTTTGCTTCAGACACTTTTCCAAATGTTGCCTCCTTCTAGCACCTACTGTAGTGAGTATCAGTAAATGAGGGTGTCTACTGAGTGCATTCTTTGCATCCAACCCTAGACTACAATCTTGCCCAAGACAAATGAGGAATCCATGCAAAATTTGGTAGCAGTGGGTTCAACAGTGTGGATTTGTATAGCCGGACGCATGCACACCCGCATTTTATTTTTACATACAAGATTTTTGCATCCAAACATAGACTACCATCTTCGCCCAGACAAAAGAGGAATCCATGCACAATTTGGTAGACGTGGGTTCAACAGTGATTTGTACAGCCGAATAAACATACATGCAGGTTTATATATTAAATAAGTCTCATCAAATGCCTCACTATCCCTACTCTGACGAGGATTTCCCTGCCTATCAAAACTAAAGGAAGACACTTTAACACAGGATATCTGACCCTCGCACTTAAACATCAAATACATAAAGAAATATATGGCAATTCACAATAACATCAACATGATATTCACAGTCCTTCTTGGTAGCCTGGGTGAACTCCCCTTTCCCAGGTTTCAAGGTAAATTCAGTTCCATTGTTCAACAAAAAGAAACGAGGAAATCCGGGTTTTCAATAAAGTTTCAAATCAGTTCTTGGTTCCTTCAAGGGGTCAAAGGGTAGTTTTCTTAAACAAAGTTCAAACTACAGAAAAACTTCTCAACTTGCTGGAATAAAGACTGTTCACGTCATCAAATAGCATCAGTGTTATTCCCAGCTAAGGTGCTTTGCCACAACTTCTAATTGTCCCAGAAGAGATACCACAGTTCCTTGTTAGATGAAAAAAATACAACTGCTGGTAATATTAATGACACATAGCTTTTGTTTCAACACTTGGTAAGTCTTTCTTTATAATATTAGAAATACAGTTGCATCTTTATCAGGATGACTTCACAGCACGTCTACTTTCATCTAAGCAACTTTCAGGCTTCAAGTAACTTCTGACAAGATTCACTTTATGGTACTTCAACACCTTCAAGTAAGCAAGGCACTCTTGTCTATCTGCAACAATGACAACCCACATGCCCTTAGGATACACTTCTTTCTTCTTCCTATTGGCTTTGGCAATATATGTTGTGTCCACTTCCAAAGAATAATTACAAGCAGCAAGCTTCTCTTTCCCCAACCTTGCCTTTACCTCTTTTTATTCTGCCAGTCAGGATAATTTACCCAGAAGCTTTATTGCCAGTCTATCTTGGCTTCAGGTAATGCTTACACACTCTTGGCCTGAGCAATACTGGTGTTCTGTTATGCTTATGACAATGCTTGCACCATTTTCTGGCTTTGGGAAAGCCTGGTTTCACTCCTAATTCAAGAAACACTTTGTTCACTCATGGCGTGGGAAATCCTTGCTCTCATAACTTGTAATGATAATGTTCAGACACTTAGCTTTTATTGTCAGATGAGTTTAACTGCTTTAATATAGATTCAGAGGTCACCCTTCCTCTTAGCATCTTTATCAAGCACACATGGCCATTCTTTTTAGATGTTTTCAACAAGCTTCCTGCTGCGCAATCTCTGCAATTAGGTTCACATAGGGGAAAACAGCTTTCCTTCACACCTTCCGATGGGCAACCTCTGCACTTCATAGTTTGGCAGAACAGAACCCGTGCAGGACAGGCAGTTGAAATCTGCTGGTTCAAAGTCCTGGCATCCCTTTGGTTATCCCACTTCTGCCTGGATTGCCAAAACCATGCTCTTTCTGCTTGAGCTACTGCTGCAAGCACTCCAGCCACAGTTCCATCTCCAACTAATGACCTGCACCTGAGGTGGCCTTTTAAGCCTCTCAGCTTCCTTCAGGTGTGGGATATCAGGTTTAATTGCCTGACTACTGCTGACATATTTTCTTGTTAATTTATTAATTTTAAGGGTAGACTTATTTCCCTTAAATGTATTTAAGGATGACAAGTCATCACTGTTAAAGAGGAAGGCAGTTTATTTAAGTCAACCTTTTATAGATTCCCTTTCACTACACATTTGGGAGCAAGGGAGCTTTTTATCCGTAGGGGTATCAAATGGTCTTTCTTTCCATTGGGTTTTTAAAGACATTATATTAGCTGTGCCTATATGTGTTTCAGATACACCACAGCGACAATATGCATTACATGTTTTGGCTGCTTTTAAAGTTTCTCCCCTTTTAAGGATAAATACTGTGTCTCATTCCACAGGATCTCCTCACCACACTGGGCCTTGTCTCCTCCATGGTGATCCTCCCTCAGTACACCACACCCCAAGTTAGGATCAGGCAGCGTCTGTTACAATACTGTTATGACAAGGTGATGTAAAGACAGTCAATATCTTATATGACAGAAAACATGCACAAGAAAATGATTTCACATTAAGGATGTAACAAAACAGCACAATGTTTATTAGGGACTAGTCAACATGTGCCATTAGAAACATATTCCTACATCATGTTGAACCATCTACGAGAGTTTGTGATGCACCACAAAGGCAGCCCTCTTGTTTAACTGTTTCTATCTGTACCCACGATACCAATTCCTCTGCCACGGGCTTAACCACAGAGTTAATCTTTGAATGTTTTCATACATTCATGATGGCTTTGGAATGGCATTGAGAGATTACTTCAAAGGCATTATGAAGTAAGTAATTCCTCCAACACCTGTGCCTTCCCCTTTGTATTCACAGCCACAGCTAATTCAATCAGTACCTGTGATTTACATCTCAGACTCAAACGTCAATGGTGCTGGTCCTGTATACTGCTATAAATGTGCCTTACTTTGCAGCCTTATTGCCTTTTGTGCCAATATTTACGTCCTGCCTATGAGAAAATAATTGAGATCTAGAATCGGTCTACTTCCCCCTCCAATCTTCTCAATGTTCACCACCTCTATCTCAACCTCTTTCCTCCAGTCTGAAGTAGGAGATCCAAAAATGAATATCATGACCCGGGCCTTTACTCAATACTGCTTCACAATCCATATAATTGTGGACACTGTCATAAATCGTATTGTAATTTTGGTGCTGGACTGCCCATATGGGCGGGACAAAGACTGATATGCAAATGGCTATTTCCCATCTGTGATAGGTACAGTGAGCTTAAGTGTGGCTGCAGACTCTCAAGCGGGTACCTTCCCAAAGAATAGGTCAATGGGCCATGTTCGTTTTCGCATAGGGGCGCCTATGGACTATTTTTCATATAATAGCTTTGCACAGTCCATCCATAAGATACACAGCTTCAAATATCAAAGTGGGGCCCACGCCTCAAATGTATCAGTTATTCAGTGGGCAGCCTATACTTAGGTTACAAGGAGTTCACTTGCAGTTTCAGTACAGATCTGAGGGTATTCGCAAAGGTGTTGACGTAGAAGCTCACATTTGTCAGGAAGGAATACAAATCTACACTTACCAGAATGAAAGATATAACAGGGCTTTGTTTTTACAAAGGGCATCAGAGCTCCCCAGATGTTTTTGAACTTGACTTTCTTGTTGAGTTGTTCCGTCAAACATTAAAGAAATCAACCGATTCCAACTGTGAGAAACAAAAGGGTGTCTCACTTGCTAGTCCCTGGGGGATCTCACTCTCAGGTGGCCAGGGCACAGTCATCGCCTTTGGATCCAGACACTGGGGGTGTCTGGAGGATCACCTGGGTGAGGGATCTTTGAGGAGTGGGGGTGATGGTGAGGTGCGGTATCCCCCCTTTCCATACCCATACCCCATCCTATTTTATAGGTTTCTCTGACATCCCAACTTCCCATCCCCCCCCTGCACCTTTTCTGCACGAACACTGGGCCAAGGAAGAGGAGGAATGAGTGAAAAGAGGCTAACCCTTACATATCCCATTGGACATGTCCCGTTAATAAGGTCAGGCAAAGTTAGGCACTTGACCTTAATCACATACATCTGATGCCCATTAGCTCCCCCCACATGGATAAAAGGCAGAACATGGAGACACACAGAGCAAGGTGGAACACGAAAAGGAGCAGATCTTCTGGGGCGAAGGCGAACCCAGTGGAACAGGATGGCCGATCTAGGGACCAGAGTGAGGGGCTGGGAAACCCTGAACATTCCTGCAAGATGATGTTGCAAGATGATGTTGCCTCCGGGGAACTGTGAGAGATAAACAGAGAAGGCCAGAACCCAGACAAGAAGCCTGCATTGTGTTTTAAGGAAGCCAGCGACCCTCCGGGTGAACGGCAGTGCTGGGGAGGCGAGAACAAGTCTATGGTATTAACCTTGACTCATAAATCAAAGCCGCAGAGAGCAGAAAAGAATGCACACAACTGGTGATTTAGCGAAAGACATGAAAGGCCGGTTTGTGTCAAGGAAAGATTTAAGCCGCAACATGTATCTCACAATTGAAGGTTGCGCGCATGCTAATGAGATGCAAATGAAAGCAAACTTGTAGTCAATGGTAACTGTAAGGACAGTAATACAGAGTAGCGGAGTGGTCCGGCGAAAAGGAAACAGCCCATTCAAAGGTCTCCGTGAAATGTTTGATGTTTCTTATAAAGAAACAAAGTGAATGAACTTTGAAATACACGATGGTCAAGATTAACCCAGACGAAAGGAAAGGCGAAGTTAAAAGGTGATTGCTTTAAGAGAAAGACTTCTTTGAACTTTATGAACTACCCAGACCAAGAGACACTGGGGCAAATATCATAAGGAAATTCTAAAGTGGAAGATGAAGTGGTCCTGTGGAGGTTTGTGGAAAAGCCTCACACATTAGAAAGTCTTCAACATCAGTGAAAGGTCTGAGCCTGACTGAGGGAGACCTTTCAAGGTGCTTTTGTTGAATATGAATAAAGCTTGGGGAAGGGAGGCCCTGCAAGTGCTGTGTTTGCAAGGTCCAAACCCGACCGAGGGAGATCTATGTTGAATCAGGTACTTTCCTTGAGAGGTCTGAGCCCAACATAGGGAGACCTACATGAACTATTGATGCCTTGAGAGGTCCGAGCCCGACAGAGGGAGACCTACGTGAATTTTGTTGAATCGTGAAAGAACATTTTTGTGAACTTAATTGACTTTAACGTGGAAGGCCAAGCGGGCCTCGACTGACGTTTTGAACTGCCTTTTTTGGATAACCTGAGCCAGAGTGTCATCCTGTCTACAGGGGCCGCCTTACTCCGTGCTGTCCAACGTGGGGAGGAGAGTTGACTCAGTCATCTTTTTCCTTTTTGCCTCTGCATACACATTACCCTTCCCTTTTCACACTTTTTGAATGAGAGATAGGCATTACTTTTTTGAGTATATTCCTTTTTGATTTGACATAGACTGACTAGGACTGTTTCTTTTATTATTTGATGGTAGAGACTACTCCCATCATAGATATAGGGCAAAGTAGCAGTTTTTCCAAAGCCCACAAATTTAATAAAGGTTTTGAAACTTGTACCTCTTGTGTCTGCGTCATGCTTGTGTGTGTTCTGTGCATGCAGCCATCGTGTTGAATGTTATGTTGCACAGTAGTGTTCTAATGTCCTATCATTTCTTGTGGGCACCATGCCCAATGTATAAAGACAGTGGAACTGCGGATTGGGTGTACAGTGTTAACTACAGTGAGTAATGTTTACTTTACAAAATTATCTCACTGTATTTAGTACTTGGATGCTAACCAGTTAGCATGTAAATGGGTATAGACTTTGTTAGGCACACAGTCACCTCATGGTACCTTGGCGATGAAAACTTCGGAAATCTGGACAAGGAGCAATCACTAAACTCCTAGGGAGTATAATAACTAGTACTTATGGCTCTAGGACATGTTAGCTGATTATGAATAAGATACAAGAAAGGGAGAATAGAGTTCCAGAGAATTCTGGTAAAACCGAGGTTCACCTTCCTCTTATGCACTTGTTTGGTTGGGTAACTTTAATATTGATGGTAAGATAACTCTTATACCATGACCTAATGTCCTTTCTAGTAGCTGTTTTTTTTTTATTGTAGGCAGTTAAAGTGAATTTACAATTTCTTCTCCTTCTCTATACCAAGTAATTTCAGTCAGGATCTCCCCTTGCATTCATTCCTGTAACCGGATGCAATTGAGCTTCTTCTGTTTCACTGTCAAAGGCTTTAGAGGGGTTAGTCAAATCCTTGTATGTGCAGGATGCAGGGGATTGACTCTTTCAGCAACTGTTGTGGCAAAGTGCTCCTGAGGGAATTGGAGTGTGAAGCTGTCCTGGAGAAAGAAAGACAACCACCTGGAGAAAAAAAAATCCTTTTTTTTTGCCAAGAAACCTGCAGCACTGCATATAAGTAGGTATACAGAAGGACCACGTGGAAGTTGGTGGAGTTGGAAGTATGATCCCACAGTGAATCCCGTGTGTGACAGCTGAATGGTGGCCAGTGGTCGAAAAGCCAGAGGCTGAAGCAATATGTGCAAAAGAACTGCCAGCGGAACCGCTGGTAGATATCTGACACTGAGTCATTAATTGAGAACGTAAATTAGTGGATTAGTGTAAATTCCAGACGCAGAGGGGAGACTGCAGCATGTGTAAGGGGGGTCACAGGCTCCAGAGATCCAACAGAGATGAGCCCGATACAGATATTGTTGAGGCTGAGAGAACAGAGCTCATGATTCCAGTGACCTGGAGACGCAAGACAGAGATGTCAGAGACTGAGAGAAGACCCATGAATCCAAGATGATTGAAAGAGGCTATTGAACTGAAAGTAAAAAGCAAATGAACCGGGGGTCGTGCGTGGAAGACAATGGAGCCAGATAGGATGCCTACAAGCCTAACACGGTATCCGCAGAAATATCTGCCAGAAATATTTCGAGTGGAAAAATGACTTAATCTTTTAGCCATTATTTTTCCAATTGTGGGGACATTAAAGAATAAATATAGGGGTGGGGTGGGGTGGGGAAATAGTCACGCTAAGCAGTAGATAGGGGGGCAGGGGTCTCCCCACATTTATTAAAACATTTTTTTTTAAAATGCTGTCATTTGTCCATTCTGAATTTTCATGAACATCAGCCTAGCACGTGTAAATGAGACTTCAGAAGGAGTGCTCAACGATAATGTGAGCCCAACTACTTCAATGCAGATGAGTGGCAAAAAGGAAGAAAAGTAATTGACACAATGCATTATGGAAGACTGAGCAAAATTACAAATGGTTCTGGAAATAAGAGAAGGACTCTTGAGATTGTGGCCTCTTAGGAGGATGTGAGAGAGTCCCATAGAGTACTAAAAATAACTGACACAGCTTGGAAAGACTGAACTCTGCTGCAGATAGACTCTAGTATAAGAAGCAAAGTGATTAAGATTCTGAATTTTAGGAACTAAAGACTAATTTCAAAGCGTCACAGATGAGATAACGAACATTGAAACCCTGTACTCTAGTAGAGTGCATGCAGTACAAGGAGAGCAATCAAACTCTGCACTCTGGGGGGGAAAGACTTCAATTCAAAGCCTACTGAAAACAAAACGGGATACATTGAAAGGCTGCATTGTGAAAGGGGGAAATATTCCAGTGCCAGAAAGAAATACTTTGTATTGTTGCATCCTGGTAAACTGAGTTCAAACCCATACAATTACCAGGTGCAAGGAAAGAGAAAGAATTAATTGAAACTTTTGCAATTAGGGAAACAATTAGATCTCAGAAATTGACCCGAACCTGAGGTTCTCTTGTGGAATAATATAATCTGAGAAACAGAGTAAAAACAAAGACAAAGTAACAAAAGAGAAAAAGGAGAACCCAAAATAACTTTTCTATTATTTAAAGGAAGAAAACACTGACCCAGATCTGACAACTTTATTTTACTTAAATACATCTTTGAACTTGGTGCCATTGTATTCTCTGTGACACCCAGTCGCATTGCATACATGCTGCCTTGGCTCCCCTAGGCAAGGTGTCTTTTTAGAAGTTATGTTATGTTACTTGGCTTTTTGTATAGTGCCTTATATGTCATTGGTATGACCTCAAATCACTGGTAGGTTGACCGCCCTCCGGAACCGTTGTTCAAGTCAGTAGAGAAGAAAGTGTTGTATGGTGCATGGGTGCACTGGATATGTGTGCAGCTGGTGTAGTTGTTGAATGGAAGCTGCCTTCTAGCGATGGGTGTGGTGATGAGGATATCGGTGGATGTGTGCAGTCTAGCTGCGTTTTATTAGGGTGATGAGGGGTTCATGGGGTCGTATTCGTAAGTGAACAGCCAGGCCGAATTATCAGGGGTATAGCTGTGTTCTAGTTGAGTGTTGGTGTATAGTAGAGAGTAAGCGTAGCAGTGTGATATGGTGGTTATCTGTAGAAGCGCACGAGACAAGGCACATGGACAGGATGGTGGGGACATACATAGCGACATATGGATAGATAGTGACATGGGTCGATACAGGTATATACGGTGATACAGATATATAGCGTATATAGTGGGATACAGATATATGGGAGCAGTTCCCTCCGCTCTGTCCATATCCATCCAAGTGGCAAAAGTAAACACAAACCATATACAACATCAAGAAAAGGTGTATTGTTAAGTTGCGCATAAATCCAAGAATTATAAGCAATACATTTCTAATATATCGAATCCAAGATTTCCATATCAATTATTGCTGGTTGTGAAGTTTATTACAAAGTCCAAAATTACTACAGCCAACACGTATTTCGACCAGACGGTCTTTCTCAAGGCTGTGATATATCAACATTAAATAAATAACAATAGAGTTAAATAAAACATGCAAATGTATTAAAAAAACAGAAAAATACAGAGTTGATATAGACATTATTACATAAACCAAAAATTATTATTACATACCCAGTCGTTATTCTTTTATGTAGAAGAAGGGGGAGTAAAGAGGAGAAGGGATACATTAATTAGTCATTGGTACAAGTTCAAATTAAATTCATTATTACGAATAGTCTCCTATAATAAGGCTCATGCATAGACCCACAAGGTTATTCTGCTCAATAGTCTTTAGCCAAAAGTGGAAGTCCTAAGACAGATGGGTGATAGGTGTGTGCCACAGAACCTGTTCCTACACCCTGGTCGTCCATGAAATGATATGAAATGAGTTTGTGATATGCAAGTAAGAAATCTGTGTAAACATTTTTATAACGAATAACTAGTAGTGCTTATAGCAAAGGCAGTTGATGTCCACCCTCCCCAGGTGGACTACAATTGATCTAGAAAGATGGTGCTCAATTCAAAGCCAGACCCCATAAGTGGGCTCAAAAGGTGGAAAGTAGATCACCAAAAAAATATTTTTTTAGTTCCCAAGCGGAACAATAAAGATCTGGTGTCTGGTAAATCCAGTCTGCAAACTCAAATGGCATGGATGCCGTTAACTCTTGAGTTGTTCTGAAAGTGAGGACAATTATGACATAAAGTGTGTAAAAATCCTTAAATATTTCAAATTCCGTAATAGAATAGTTAGAATTCGTCTTATCTAGCTTTCTCATGAATAGTCACCAAAATGAATAGTTCCAAATATTAACGAAACTGGCCCATATAAAAGGTTTGAATACCTGTTAAATATAATGATTCAAATCAGTGAAATGTACACAATAGCCCAGTCACTCGATATTAGCCTATTTAAGTATGTGATCTCACCTGATTAAAAACAAATATATAAACCGGTTAGATACCACGTTCAAGCTCCTCGTTTAGACGCGGCGCCATTTTCTGAGTATTTAAATGATGTAAACAAAGCATGTGACGTCACATGTAACGTGTGATGTCACGCGCATGCGCTCCTCATTCCTTGTGTGAGGGAAGCAACGAAGTGCGATTAAATGGTATTAATTAATTGCAGATATTTCCACCCATACTGATTAGCACATAAAGGGGAATAAATAATAATAATTTGGCACTTATATAGCGCTACGAACCCTCACGTATCTGAGCGCTGCTTATTATTACCCACGGTGTCTGGTGCTCATTTATCGACCTCGGAAGGATGAGAGGCTGAGTTTGGCCCCGCCGGGATTCGAACCTACGTTAGCAAGCTCTGCACGGATGTCAAAGCGAGCGCTCTACTCGCTGTGCCACTTGACCGGCTATACTGCTAAACTACCACATTAGGAACAAGATGTAAACTCTTCTAACCAGATGAAATGCAACAATTCAATATTGTAAACAATACGAATAAGAATACTTATATCATGCAGTGTCACCCATGCACAATAGACACGGGGCAATAATAATTAAGAAAATACAATTATGTGTACTAAATGCATTTCGGTCTTGCACATAAAAGTCATATGTTATCGCTAAGGATGCCAAATATTTGGAGCTCAAGTAAAATAAATTTAAAAAGTAGAGGAGGGGCATATTGTTTAGTTCTCCCACCTGTAAATTTGCAAGGTAGCCTAATAATCAATAAACAGTGAACTAATAATTCTGATGTGAACAGACCTAATGTCTATTAGTTCAAAGCTGAGTAACTTGACTGGATTAAAACAACCAATAGTGACGGGAGTCAACTGACCCATAAATATTGATACAAATAGCAATTTAAAAGAGATGGTTAAATTGTTCCTTAGGTATACACCACATCACCCATGTGTAAGGACATTGTACAGTCTGTAGTTCAGCCATATAATAGGTCTCATTCTTCAAAGAAATACGTGCATCTCATGATCGGAATTTAATCCAGAATGAATACACTGTAAATTGCAAATATATTTTGCTTCAGTTTGTCTGAGTTTAAGTTCTAGGTCACCTCCCGTGGCACCCAACTGGACCTTTTTTAGACCAATGAATCTTAAGTCTTGTACATTATTCATTTGATGGTACTTCTGCCAATGTGTCCTTAAGGGAAGTAACCGGTCTTGTTTATTCAAATTGGTAATGTGTTCTCTAATAGGGCTACCAACATATATCTTTTTGCACACACATTGTATTGCGTATACCACATATTTAGTGCAACAATTGATAAATTCATCAATAACCATTTTGATGCCCTGTTGGCTTACGAATTCCTGACTATCAGCATGTGCAAATTTGCACATACTACAGGTTCCACATTTAAAGAAGCCTTTAATGGAGTTCAACAAATCTGTACCCCTAGAAAGCTTGTTAGGTATCAGGGAGGGACATAGCTTATTCTTGATAGTAGGCGCTCTAGTGAAAACAAAAGACGGTCTTTCACTAAGAAAAGGTGAAATATCTCGATCTAGACGTAATATTCCCCAATGTTTGGACAAATCTTATATAGCACATTTGCATCTCGGGTATATCTAGTTACAATATCAATATTCCTCCTGAAATGTGGCTTGGAGTTATTATTACTAATGCTCTTAAGCATATCTTCCCTTGGTGTATTGTTCACACGTTTTTGTGCTTTAGAAATAGATGGAATATCATAACCTCTCATACTGAATCGTTTCCCCAATAATTTGCATTCCACAATATAGGATTGTTCATTACTGCAGTTACGGCGTGCTCGATAAAATTCCCCAGTTGGTATATTCGCAATGGTGGATTTTCTATGACAACATTGCGCGTGCAGCATGGAATTCACCTCAGTTGCCTTGCGGAATGTTTTCGTATCTGTGTCCTTGGTCTATGTAGATGGTGAGATCAAGAAAATTCATACAATGTGTACTGTGGTGTTCAGTCAGTGTAATCCCAAAATTATTGTTATTGAGATATTTTACAAATTCACAAAGATCAATGGCGGAACCTTTCCAAATCATGAAAACATCATCTATAAAGCGCTTCCACATCACCACATTATTCTTAAATTGGTCATTATCCATCGCGTAAGTTTGTTCATAAAATGACATGAATAAATTGGCTAGCGACGGAGCAAATTTAGCTCCCATCGCCACACCCTTAACATGGGAAAAATACTTTCCATGAAATAGAAACACATTATTTTTCAAAGTGAAATTAAGAAATTCTTTCAGCATTTCAACATGTTGTAAAAATGAAGCTGAACAGTCTTGAAAGACATAGTCAATAGTTTTAAGTGCCCAGTCATGACTTATTGATGTATAGAGACTAGTAATGTCCATGGTTACCAAAACATAATCATCTTTCCAATCAGTACTGGACAGCATTTGCAGCACATGAGTGCTATCTCTAATGTATGTGGGAATTTCAATCACAAACTCTTTCAATATGTTGTCAATATAGGTCGATAAACCTTCTGTCACCCACCCATTTCCACTAAATATAGGTCGGACATCCGGTAATATTTCAAAATGTTTATGAATTTTGGCCAGAAAATACATTACCGGCATGACTGGGTGCTTAATTGTCAGAAAAGATCTTTCATTATCTGTTAAAAATCCTCTACTATACCATCTCTCTATCAATATTAGTAATTCCTGTGTGATTGATTTGGTTGGATTGGTGGGTAACACGTCATAGCAGCCTGGTATTCCCAAATGCTTATGTCCCATACTTAGATAACCTTTAGTATTCAGTAAGACAATATTTCCACCCTTGTCAGCCTCACGAATAACCAGATCCATAGCTTGTTCTAGATCATCAAGTGCCCGAAATTCATTTTTGTCAGGTTATCCTTGAATCTGGGTTTATAACCCTTAGCTAATTTATCCACATGGTTAAACAAATCACTCATAACTGCTTGATGAAATGTTTCTATGATGTTTTCATTGCAGGTTGTGGTGTAAATTTAGATTTCTGTTTGAGTTCCTCTATGTCTAATTGTTGTTGCTGGACACCTAAATCTTGGTAAGTTTCACTTCATGTTTTTTCTGGGTCAGTAGCCAAAGTAGTAAGTAAATGTGTATTTGCAATATCTCTAATGGAATACATACTCGGTGTATCCATTACAATTTTAGGGTGAAATTGTTCAGTCTGTGTCGCAGTATTTCTTTAGCTTCAGTTTACGAGTAAATTTAAATAAACTGTCTGAAATTCTGGATAATTAGTACCTTTAGTAGGTGCAAAGGATAAACCTTTGTTGAGTACCTGTTCCTCTTATACCGTTAGGTTCCTGTCTGAAAGGTTCACAACCTAACTTTCTTCAGTTAAATTCCCATTCGTTTCCTTGAACGTGTCAGAATTCCTGTTCGTTGTCTGTTTGCGTCTTGATTTCCTCCTGTTTCCCCTCCCCCTTACTCCCCTATATCTGTATTCCATGTTGCTGTATTTGGGGTACGTAAAACTTGAAACGGGACCCACTTGTCCCCTTGTTTTCAGGACCCTTTTCTGTAACGTTTGATTTGTTTTAAAGAACTTGTTCCCTGTTCTTTAGATATAGGGTTGTCTGTACTTGGTGTTGCAGCAGTGATATCCTCTTCATCTGAATCGACATCAGAACTACCTGCTGAAGTGTTGGGTGTATTATCCTTCGATTTAATGTATGAGTCATCAAATTTGGCCTGAAAAGTGTAAACCCTATCTGTAGAAGCGCGCGAGACAAGGCACGTGGACAGGACAGTGGGGACATACATAGCGACATACGGATTGATAGTGACAGGGGTCGATACAGGTATATACGGTGATAAATATATATATACAGGGATACAGATATATAACGTATATATAGTGGGATACAGATACAGATATATGGGAGCAGTTCCATCTGCTCTGTGCAGTTCCATCCAAGTGGCAGAAGTAAACACAAAACCGTATACAACATCATGTAAAACTGTACAATGGTCTGGATCAACAAGACATTGAATTCCACTTCTGGGCATTGAGGAAATAAATCATGTAAAAGCAATATTCATCTATAATCTTATTCTTGACCGTTCGGTGTGAAATATCTGCTCCTATGATACTTACCAATCTGCGACCTCTGATATTTTTCTCAGGATTCTGCTATAAGTCATCTACACGGAACTGTAAGAGTGTTTGGCCCTTTTACAAACACCCTTTCATAAACAGGCCTGTGATAGTCAGATTCACTGTACTAAATCATACTGTGTCAGTGTACAAAAGGCTGAAGGGCTGAGAGGTTCATCACATGTCTTTGTGCTGGTGGGTTGCAAGAAATGGTGGGTGTGGAGGCATGCAGATTGACTGCCCCCTAAGTGTATCTGCTGTGTACAGACTGGAGAGCCTGGTGCTGGGCATGCATGAGGTACAGCTGGGTCCGAGACAATGCATGTGTGGTTAGTAGACACTGCAAGAGAAAAATGCAGTCTAGCAGTTCCAGGCGCAAACTGATTTTGTGTGGAAGAACCCCATATAGATGCCTACTACTGTGGAGGATGAGTTACCTTCTTATCTTAGTCTGTGGGAATAAAGCCAGAAGTAGGTTTACTATTGCACATGCTGTGGGAGGGCCACTTTATGTTGAATGGTAAAAAGAGCATCTGTGTGACGGCGGGGCAGAGGAGTGGTATTGGTGAAGCCATGGCAATGTGGCAAAAGCAACTGAGGCTCACAGTTGATAACATAGAAGTAAAACCAAGCTAGCCAGTATTTAATACAGTGGAAAGGTATAGTAGCTACTTCTGGACTCAGCCAAGGATCTCTTCACATAAGCTGTACGGAGAGCAACTGGGTGGCCCTTGAAGTAACAGACTCCTCTAGTACCAAACACTCTGATTTCATATTTGCCTTTTTCAAAAAGTGGTTCTCCTTTGAAAATAGAAGTCTGTGAAAAGCAGGTGCAGACTTAATTGTGGGGATGGGAGGCGTGTGTTCACTGAACCCATTGCTTAACTATTGACTAGAAAGTTGGGGTATATTCCTGCCAACCTTAAAAGGCAACACAATAAGCAGGAGCAGGACATTTGTCCCTTAAGAAGACTTGTCCAATGTTCTGCTACATTAATTTAAAAAAATCGAGCATGCTTAAAGCAGTAGTGGGCAAAAAATGAATGAGTATTCACACCGAACTGTTAGTGATTTAGTTATCCGTGAGTTGCCTCAAACCAGGAGTATGAACATATGTATAAAATACTTTGTGATTTGCTGGATGAGCATCTGCTCTCTTTGTTGAGGAGAGAGAGAGAGAGAGAGAGAGAGAGAGAGAGAGAGAGGGCACACGAATCGCATAACCCAGACCACTCCTGATCCGATCTCCAGATGTGGCTTCTAAATTGAGATCATGATGCAACACACCACTTGGCAAGCGAGAAAAGGGGAGGCATTTTATTAAGGGACTGCAGTGTTAATCCTTTCTTACTTTACATTGTCTGTGTAGACATTGTGGCAATCCTTCATTGATTTCTCCACATGAATAAACGGTGTGGGGTTACTGTGAGGATAAAACAAGTTTTTGAATTTATTTAAATGTTTTAAAAAATGTTTTATTGTATTTGGTTTAAATTAAACCTTAACAATTCTCATACATACGAATGCATTACTTAAGTAAAAAATGTTTCTATAGTGATAAAATCATAAACAAGAATTCATTATTTACAAGTTGCATCTATAAAAGAAATTTCATTTGATGACGTGCATTTAAAAAAAGGTAAAAGGAAAAAAAGGAAAACCATCTTCTTTCCCAAGACCTACGGTCAACCCCTTTTCTTAACCAGTAAATCAAGCTAGCAATTCGGCATACATTATAGTCACCAGACCTTACAGCAAATTCAGACTTGTTATGAAGCCAGCAAGGGCTAGACCTTCATGTACATTCTGGATATTGAGGCAGCGTTTCCAGATTGAATCCTCCCAGCAGCCTGCTTGATATTTTAGTATAAACCTCATAAATGAAGACCTACGAGCTGTTAATGCTTCACAATCGAGCAGTAAGTGCTTTATGGTTTGCAGCTTAGATTTACAGAATCTGTAGTCACTCTCTACCTCCATAATAAGCCCTCTCCTCAGCAAAATTTCTTTGTTCGGTAGCAAGTTCCAACGCAACCTAAATAATAGCCCCCTATTGTAGTGGTTAGGAAATTGAGAGAGGATGTTAGAGAGAGATCCTCAGCGTTTATGCTCCTGGGTCAAATTCTGCATAGATGCACAGGAGTGGAGTACATCAGTAGTCTATGCCCAGTCAGTATCAAAAAGGTCCTTTTTTGTTTTCATAGGGGTGTTAATAAGAGTCTCCAGATCAGAACCAATTCTTACCAATATTGTTTCACATCTCTACCCTAGTAGAGCCGGGTAGTTGGCATGACATTGAAGCTCACTTCTTTTATTTAGGGTTGCACCAAGAGTCTGATACAACGAATCCACAATCAGAGCCACTCATTTTGAGAAGAGCATCAGCAACCGCCACTCTACCCGGGCCCTTAGTGAGACGGTCCCAAGTTCAAACCTGTTGGCCACCACAGGAACCGTGTTCGGTACGCCAAGGATCTTCCCCCATATCCTGCCCTCTATACTGTCTAATGATTTGAAGATTGCATCATTTTGCAAATCAAGACCATAGATTAATCTTGGTACAATTTTCCCTTCAAAGAACTTAAGGGCCGGTTTTATAGAGAATCTGCCAAACCTCCGGTCAATTTTCACTATCTGATACTGCAATTGGGCTGCATTTTGCATCAGGATGTCCAAACCACCTTTTACACCTTTGTGGGCTCCAAAAAGGAACCCCAGATATATTAAACTGGAGCTATTCTTAATAGTTATGCCTTCAATGTTCCAGGTGGTGAATGTGTGTTTTCTTCCTTTCCTTGTAAGTGCCAGAAATTGTGTTTTCCTGGTATTAATAATGAGGCCGTTGTCTATGGCAAAGCTTGCAAAGGCATTTTAAAAAAAAAATGATTTTGAAAATTAAACAATACAAACCAAACTTGCAGCATTATTTACAATAAACTCGTGAATATCAATTAACGCTCATTACTGCTCCCCAAATCCCCCCCCCCTCAAGAGCTGTATCCGCTGCGTGTGGCTGGGTATCGCTTCCTTCCGAAGCTGCAGGATCCACTACTGTGCCAAACAGTCCTGTTATTAACATTCTCCAAGCCATCAGGTTACCTACATCTTCTTCCCCGCAATTGCTACATGCCTCCTGCCACACCACCATTTCAGCCTCCGCCCATTTTTGCAAGTCCCGCCACCATACCTCTACCCGTGGCTTGTGGCATTGCTTCCAGCCCATAGCTATCCTTCTTTTAGCAAGTACATATGCCAGGTCCCTCAGTTTCCCAAGGTGTTTAGTGTACCGTGGTCTGGGAAACCCTCCCAACAGGCAGGCCCAGGCCGTATCTATGTTGAGCGGGACCCCTTTATCCGCTAGTTTCCGTGCCACTTCCCCCCAAAAAGCTTCAATCACTGGGCAAGACCAGAACATGTGTGTCATATCAGCGTCTTCCTCATCGCATTTTGGGCATGCTTGTCTTCCTGCGTTTGCAAACTTAGATATTCTCTTCGGGGTCACATAGGCTCTATGCGTTATGTATAACTGTATCTGCTGCAATCTAGCATTTCTGGACACTTTCTTGTGGTATCCTATAGCACGTTCCCACATTCCATCGGTCATCTGTGCCCCCACCTCCGCTTCCCAGTCCAGCCTCAGATGAGTCAAATCCTTCCCCACCCGGGTCATCACCATATCATATAGTCTAGAGATCTCGTGCCCTCCCTCCGATATGTCATATATTGTTCCCATTAGAACGTCTGGCTCTTCCGCCAGTACAGTCTCTGGCCAGGTTTTGCGAATAGTCTGCACTAGCCTAAGATACGTGACATATTGGCCTCCATGCAAGCCTGTCTCTTCTCCCAGGTCTTCGAAATCTTTAATAGCCCCTTCTTGCCATATGTCTCCCAATGTGGCCAGCCCAACCGACTCCCAATAGGTCCTGATTATCATCCTGAGCTAGTTGTCTCCCCTAACCAGGGCAACCAGCAGCACCTGTGGGGAACACGGGCACGGGCTCTCCATCAGTTGGCATACTCTGTGCCACATCTTCCACCCAAGCAACAGCATACCCGGGCGTTCTTTCATTTCAAGTCTAGGAACCCCAGATAATCTCTTTTAGGTAAAACGGGGTGCAGTCCTGCCCAAACAGCCTACATTCAGGAGTTTCTTCATCAGAGAGCCATTTGGTTACATATTGCAACTGACTAGCTACATAATAGGCCTCAAAGTTCGGCAGCTTAATGCCCCCTCTATCATGGAAGTTCTTTAGCTTCCATAGCGCCACCCTATTGCGAGTGCCGTGCCATAGGAAGTCCCTACACATGCTGTTCAGTTTGACAAAAAACTTTTTGGGTATCAAGTATGGTATATTACTGAAGAAATGTAACAGCCTAGGCAGGCCCACCATTTTGAGCATCGCCCCCCGTCCCATCATCGCCAGCGGCAGCTTCTCCCAAAACTTCATATTTTTTTTTTATTTTTTTTTATTTTTTTTAAAAAGTTTTATTTGTTTTGAGTCGAGATGTAAAATAAAAAAAAAAAAGAAACATCAAGACCTTTACAAATCATGACTAATTACATTTCTGAGTATAAAAAGAACTTACATATAAATTCATATATTATATAAGGTAAAAAGAACAGCTACAAGTGCGTGTTACATTTATAGCTCCATGACAGTCAGCATAAAGATATAATTACAAAAATCGTCAGAGACAAGATCCACGGTCTTGCCGTTTGTCGCCCCCTAAGTAGCTTGGGCCGTTATATCGAAGCTAAAACATCCTGATCCAGGCGTATAAACACTTCAGCAACAGTAATTGTCCATCAAGTATGAAACTAATTACCCATCAGCAGCTCTAACTCAATGGTCTTTACTAAGCGTGTAGTTCGAATTATCGAGGCATTTGTCGCCCCCCACATACTACTAGTCCAGATCCATTCCCTCGATTCAATAGTATTTGCCTCCACAAATGATTTTATCATTCTACAGCATGCCTTTTCGAAGTAAGTGCAATACAGAAACAGATGTTTAAGGGATTCGGGCGTCTGCTTACAAAAGCGACAGATTATACATATATCAGCTACATCTTTCTTGAACCAATGCTTCTGTCTAACCCGTGTGTGTAGCAAGTCGAACCTAAACAACATAAAAGTTTGACACACCTTGGGACAAGGGCATAGATTTAGATACGTCATGCGAGGTGTTTGTTTATGCACGAATTTGTTGTATTCTAAATAAGAGGAGTAATTAGCTATTTTTGTGCAAATATCCGCCCAATCAGTTTGATACAGTTTTTTTTTACTCTTTTCCTGAAAGAGCTCCAAATCATCACCTGTTAAATTAATCCTTTCCATAATTCCTATCATACGTTTTTTTGTATTGAACTATGGAGAGAGGATTCTTGTTCAACATCATAGTATGAAGATCTAAATATAGTGAATTTTTTGGCGGGTATAACATTTTCGCAAAGTTCACTAGTAATCTCCAATTGTATTTAGCGGATAGAGAATTCAGGCCTAATTCATGTATAACAATCGCGTTAGGCATGGATGGGGGCAGATCAAGAGTGTATTTCCACATCTGCCCCTGTAGTTGGTCAAAAAGTGGGCCCAAGTCACTAAGATATAATTCCACTCCGTAGAGTAATATTGCCTCTACTTTTTTTAGATAAAATTCTAAGAGAGGAATTAATGAGAATTTGCAGATCTTATTTCGGAGCACTTTCATTTGATATTTTAGAGTAGTCGCCTTTATAGTAAGTATTTCCTTGATTTTTCGAAACAACATATTCTTTGTCAAAATGAGGCCAAGATAAGGAAGTTCCATAACTGTCTTAATCAAGTCATCATCAAATCTCCATGAAAAAGGACAGATTTTTTTCCTATTCGCAAGTACTATTATATTGGATTTTGGGGATTTACCCTCAAATTATTAGCTCTGCAATAGCTCAAAAAGTTTTCTAATTTATGTTGCAATCCAGCCTGTGTGCGGTCAAAAAGCAAAATATCGTCTGCATATGCCAACCATGATATGGTCAGTGCTCCTATGCGAATCAGAAAAGATTTCTCCTTGTCCCAAATTTCGTCGATTCCGGCCAGATAAAGATTGAATAACATTGCTGCAAGGTTACAGCCTTGTTTAACCCCTATTCGTGAAGGTATTTTCTCTGTAAGGGAACCCAACCGATCTAATCTTACTTTAAAATTTGTTTGATAATGCAGCATTTCTATCAATATAATGAGATATTGTGGTATCTTAGCTCTATGAAGTTTTTCCCATAACTTTCCTCGTATTACACAGTCAAACGCTGCTTTTAAGTCTATCGATGCCACAAATACAGGCGTGTTGTTAGGACTAGTAGCATGGGCAATAATATGCGCCAAAATACACGCATTAAGCGGTGTTCCCATCCCTTTACGGAAGCCAACTTGCGAGGGACTCAGAATACTATTTATAGCAACAAAACTTTCAAGCTCTACAAGAATTAAAGCAGCAAAGATTTTAGCCGCTACATCAATGATTGCTACTGGTCTGAAGTTATTGGGATCTGAAATACTACCCTTTTTGTGTATCGGAATAATGATAGACGTAAGCCATGAGCTTGGAATTGCCTTGGTTCGAAATATCTCCTGATAGGTGCCATAAAAGATATTAGCCCAGAACAGTGGGTCGTCTTTAATTAGGCAAGGTGGAAGGCCATCCGGCCCAGGACATTTGGAGCTTTTTAACCTATAAATTGCGGCACAAATGTCGTTCTTGTTCCAAGGACAACTATCAGGAATTAATTGCGACGCAGGTGCATCATCATACTCCATAAATTCAACAGGTAAAGCAAATTTTTTAAGAAAAAACGAGTACCATGCTGTGCTGTCTATGCAAGATTCGAAACCTCGAGGAGTCTCTTTTTCAAAAGATCTTATCGTTTTCCAAATATCTTTGTTTTTCCTGTTACATAATAGGTTAACCATTCGTTGATTTTGTTGAATTTTTTTTAACATACGTAGCTCTTTAAGGTTCTTTTTGTAATGCCACAATATTTTTTTTTTCTCGAAGCGATATTCACTGAGTCATAGTGAGCCTGGAATTCGTTATTTTACGTAGCTCACGAGTTTTCTTTATTTTTAGTTCAGCAGTGGCATGACAATACAAAACACTCCCTTCTCTCCTTTCCTTCGAGGAATCGTCCGTAGACAACTTTGCAAGGTGCGCCGCTATTGTCTTACCGTTCCAATTTGAAATTATTGCATTATCAATATTGTTAACAGTATGAGTTTTCCAAAGGTCTCTGTTTATCAGAGCCGTAAACCTCCAACATGTGGAACGAGACCAGTTAATAGACAACGTAGGTCTATCACATTGAATAAGACCTAAGTGAGTCAAGGGTACGCAGCGTGCAAAGTAGTTTACTATAGCAGAAGAAATCACAGCATGATCCCCAAACACTATTTTCAAAGATTTAACTGGCGCTAATCTGCCTGAAAGCTCTTTGGATGCAAACATGTGATCGATCCATGATTGACTATTTCCTCGTTTCCATGTAAATTGACAATGCAGTGCAGAATTTAAAACAAGAAATATGTTCCAATCTTTAAGAAGCCTAATCCACTTGTCTCCTTTATTAAGTGAGGCTTGCAGATAGGGGGAACTGACGTTCCTATTATAGTTATCATCAGTGCATAGTGCATTGAAGTCACCTCCGATAAATATTTCCGCATTAGGTGCTTTGGCTAGCGCAGTGGTGAGAGTCTCACCGAAAAGCTCAGAGGCTTGTTCTATGGAAAGTTGTGATGGATTCCAGTAAAGAGAAATCAAGAGTAGATGACCATGTAAGTCCACATCAAAGCAAATGTCGCACATAATAAGCAAATCATTGTGATATATGTTATTAATAGTGAATTTTAACGTGGTATCAATCAAAATCATTAGCCCCCCTGAGGGTCTTCCTTCACCACCTTTCTTTGCGTGGTGAAAACATACCGCAAATCCCTCAATTTCAATGGTTGTAAGCGCCATCGTTTCCTGAACAAGCAGAATATTTGGAGCATGTTCTAATTGAAGCTTATCTTTCCATTTTAGAAGATTACCAATGCCACAACAATTCCATGACATGATAACTAAGTCATTATTTTATAATGTATTTGTAGGTGGAGTTACATTAACAACTGTTTTCACCAAAGGTTCCAACCATTTTAGATTGTTAAGGGCGTTCGTAAGAGCTGACAGATGTTCTATCATGTTGTTGTGTGATTTCTTATCACCCAAGTTCAAGGTATTAAGCTGAGAGCCCACCATCAGTGGGGGCTGTATGAACTCCATAAACTCCATGGCTGTCTTTATGTGGTCGAACCCCATCATTTCAAGTCCCAGAGACCGGAGATCACTTCGATGTTCCCATATCAGTTTTGCAATAATGGGTGAAATCATATTCGATAACATTCTGTTGTTGTTTGACGCGGGTAAGCGAATCCACTCTATATCGTTAGACCCTAAATTTCTTAAAGATGGAATTTTATAAAGTGCGTTCATGAGAAATGAACGATTAATTTGTGCCGTACCGTTAATCTGCGGGTCACTTTTCCACCCCACGATAGTTTGCATTTCTGGGGGTATCTTATGAAATTGCAGCATGATCTGGGAATCTTTATCTTCACTAAGTGTATCCTGTACTTTATTTTCAGTCTCGGCGTTTCCTTTTTTTTAGTGGCTTCAGCTTCCTCCCAATGATGGCTAGACGGCCCAGTCCGTACTTCCGTTTGGATATTTGTAGTACTTGGTTTTTGCGATGCATGTATCGATTCTTCTAGCGTTGTGGTGCCTATGATAGCTATCGGCTGCTCATGCGTGATCTTCTGAGAATATGGCATTTGAGTCTCTGATTTGTTGGGTTCAGTTTTAGTAACTACCTCCGTTATTGCATTAATTTTATCTGTCACCAGAGAGTCGCACGTATTTATTGTCTCTGTACCATCGCATGTTTCGGTTGGTTTCACACAAGGTACGCAGCCGTTGCTACATTTATTTTGCGTATTCCGCACCAAGCTGTCAGATTTTTTCGAAGACAGGTCTTTAAAGAAAGCTGTTACCTGTGATTGAATCATGTTTTCAATGCTAGGATGTAGCCCGTCTTCCTTCATGTTTACTTTTTCTTCCACTTTATATTTTTGAATGGGAGATTGCAACAGAGACTTTTTTTTCGTTATTAACGTATCACTTCTCTGGCATTTTGTAGATTTAATTTGTAATGCAAACTTGCTTTCATCATCTAATTCATTCAAGTTCAGATTTTGATCAGTCAGCTCTGAAGATGTTTTAGTAGGTGATAAATTTATTCCATTCTCAATTTCAAGTTCAGAGGCTAAATCATTTATCTTTTTTGCAGTGTTAGCACAATGGCCTTTGTTTTTATGTCTTCTTTTTAATGCTTTTAAATGATTTCTTTTAGCACGTCGCGATATAAAATAAATCTTATCTTGAGCATTGAGGGTGTCATGCCCACCTTCTTTAAGGTTTCCATTAGTAATCAGCTCCACCAATTCCGAAGGACTGTCAGGTGACTTGACAGGTAGGCTTGCATTTAGTGCAGTATCTTCATGTTCCGCAAGCGTTTTCTCAGGCTCTTCGTTTGTTTTAGGCTGCATCACAATTGATTCGATTTGACAGAGTCTGTCATGCTGGAGCTTAGCAATTTCCAAGTAATTCATGTTATTAATAGATGAGAAATTGGCTTTTTGATTTTCATTGGTCTCTTTGTGTTGAAGGATTTGAGCAAAGGTTATCGGGATTCCGTTGGCATAAAATTGTTCGTCTGAAGTCTGTGAAGCAGCATTTTTTTTCTCAAGAAAGTGAGTGGAATTAGACATCTCATTTTTTACCAAAGCGGCTGCTCGGATGTGACACTCGGAGTGGTATACATGACAAGAATCTTGTGCTAGCATATAGCCTTCAATTTTTGAAAGTTGGGCCTTATTACTTGCAAGCTCGTTTTTCATCTCTTGTAATAAGAGATGTGAATGTTCATGTCCACGATCGAGTAGATTTAGGATTCTCGTGAAAATAGGTAGGTCATTAAGTTTTTGCTCTAAGCCTTCTTCTTCGTTTATATCATTGAGTAAGGTCGCTTCAGGGACGTTTGAGAAGTTAAATATGGGGATAGACGTAGTGACCGGTTTTTGTTCTCCTAAACCTTCCTGCATGTTACTAGTGTCTGCAAGGTTCTTGAGGGGTGAGCTTGTTATAGGCGTTTGACTGGCTAGATTTATTGTGTGTTTCTTGTCGGAATTATTTAATCCCGCCAGCAGCTCATTGGGTTTATGAAAATGTACGTGTTCTCGCCAAGGGCCATTAATGGAGACCGGTGTTGAGGGGCCTAAGGAAAGTCTGGCTCTTTTGTCAAGATCGGACATGATCACCGGTGCCAGCATTGATATATCCGAAGTAGGCTGGTATTTATTTGCATGTATATCCACAATTATTTTTTGCACTTCACTAGTTTTCTCCGCAGCCGCAAAAGGATCATTCGTAATGTTTTCATTTGCTGTTTTTATGGAACAGACTTCTATATTGGCTAAATTCTCCAAATATAATTCTGATGGCCGATTCGTATCCAGAGTATCCCTCAAATCATCCAAATGCATAGATATCGACAAAAGTGATGTCTTCCCATGCAACAAGGAAATGGGGCTAGACACCTCATTTTTTTTTTGGTTTTGTTTTTTTTTTAGATTTTTTGAAGATTCTAACATGGGGATCGTTTTTGAAGGGCATTCCGTCTGCTTTTTCCCATTTCTCAAAATAGAATCCATAATTTCCCCTGGAATACCACCTAGAGTTCAAATAACGGTAATTTATGGGCGGCCCTAAAGACAGGATTCGATCTCCCTATGAGGGTGAAATAGACAACTTAATAGGTCTCAACACAAATTTCATAAATTGTATTAAAGCCGGATCCCTAAGGGTAATTACCCTCACCGCAACCCTCTCCCCCAAGAAGAGAGGCTTCAAACGCCCGTGCGCTCGACTTCCCGGTGCGCGCGCAGGTGCGCTGGCGCCACAGATTTTAAAGACGTGCCAGCCACGTCACGAAGCTGGAGGGGAGGGGCTAAGTGCACTCGTAACACCCTACAAAAAATGAGATAATAAGGGTTGGTGAGGGAGTAATAGCTGCAGTATTATCCAATACGAGGCCCCCACCACATAGAGAGTCAAGGCAGTCAATCAATACATAGGACTACTGAACTACATTTACGTGTACACGTGTACCTTTACGCGTGCATTTACGTGTGCATGTCCAAACACGAATTAGCCCTTCACGCCCGTAGACTGCCTACCACTATGCCTACAACACAGCGTGCATGCTATAGATCAGCCCAAAGTCACCTCGGTTTCCTACTTCCGAGTCAGGCAGGGAGTGTCCCGCAGAAAGACGTCCTCCAGGCGTATCGTCGAGCAGAATTCCCACGGCAGTCTCGGCGAAGTCGAGGCACAATTCCAGCAGGGCAGAGCGTCCTCACAGCAAACAGCACTTCGCTGTACTTCCCGGTGCGCGCGCAGGTGCGCTGGCGCCACAGATTTTAAAGACGTGCCAGCCACGTCACGAAGCTGGAGGGGAGGGGCTAAGTGCACTCGTAACACCCTACAAAAAATGAGATAATAAGGGTTGGTGAGGGACTAATAGCTGCAGTATTATCCAATACGAGGCCCCCACCACATAGAGAGTCAAGGCAGTCAATCAATACATAGGACTACTGAACTACATTTACGTGTACACGTGTACCTTTACGCGTGCATTTACGTGTGCATGTCCAAACACGAATTAGCCCTTCACGCCCGTAGACTGCCTACCACTATGCCTACAACACAGCGTGCATGCTATAGATCAGCCCAAAGTCACCTCGGTTTCCTACTTCCGAGTCAGGCAGGGAGTGTCCCGCAGAAAGACGTCCTCCAGGCGTATCGTCGAGCAGAATTCCCACGGCAGTCTCGGCGAAGTCGAGGCACAATTCCAGCAGGGCAGAGCGTCCTCACAGCAAACAGCACTTCGATGTACTTCCCGGTGCGCGCGCCGGTTGCCTGGCGCCACAGATTTTAAAGACGTGCCAGCCACGTCACGAAGCTGGAGGGGAGGGGCTAAGTGCACTCGTAACACCCTCGGTTTCCTACTTCCGAGTCAGGCAGGGAGTGTCCCGCAGAAAGACGTCCTCCAGGCGTATCGGCGAGCAGAATTCCCACGGCAGTCTCGGCGAAGTCGAGGCACAATTCCAGCAGGGCAGAGCGTCCTCACAGCAAACAGCTGTGTGGATTTTTTTCACAGCCACCTCGGTGTTATGCAAGTGTTCCCCCTCCACAGTATGATACACATCTATTCTGAGGTAGCGGAAGGAATCAGCCGCCCAAGGTACGGACAACACTGGCAACCGTTCCAGAGGGGCTCCTATGTAGCTCCCCAATGGGAACATGCTCGACTTTTGGGGGTTCACCGCTATGCCGGACAGTTCTGCATACTTTTCCATGACCTCTAGAATATACTGAAGATTTTCTTCTGGATATTTCAAATACAGTAGCAAATCGTCAGCATAGAAGGATATTAGGTGTTTCTCTCCCCCTGCTTCAATACCGACCATGTCATATTGTTGTCTGAGGTACACTGCCAGGGGCTCTAGGGCCAGAATGTATAACATCGGGGACCAGGGGCACCCTTGTCTGGTGCCTCTACTGAGTTGCCACCTCTCAGATATCACCGATCCTGTGCGTACTCTGGCCAGTGGTTCACTGTACAACAATTTTGCCCACCTAACATAACCCGGCCCCATCCCGTATTTTTCCAGGGCCGCCAGCAACCATGGCCACCTCACTGAATCAAAAGCCTTGACTGCATCTAGGGACACCACCGCCATTTCCCCATCGCTCCTGTTTCCCTCTTCAATCACCCGGTGGAGTCGCCTGTGGTTGTGGGTTATATTTCTGTTGGGGACATAACCTGTCTGATCCGGGTGTATCAGTTTACTGATGACCCTTCGTAGCCTATTAGCCAGGACCGCCGTCAAGATCTTGCTGTCCTGGTTCAACAATGACAACGGCCTATAGGAGCCGCAGCAATGCCCTGGCTTGTTGGGCTTGGGGAGCGGCACGATTAGTGCTTCTCTGAGCGTGTCCGGTAGCCGACCCTTCTCAAAAGACTCATTGAGCATCTCTAGCATAGGGGGGAGTACTTCTACTTTATATATTTTGTAAAACTCGCCCGGGAATCTGTCCGTACCCGGGGTCTTGCAGGTGGGCAGCTGTTTTACCACCTCCTCTAATTCCTCCAGGGTAATCGGTGCGTCTAATTCCTCCCTTTATTCATCACTAATCTTAGGTAATTCCATGTCTTGTAGTGTTTCTCTAATCTCTTCCTGATTGTCCCCTCCTCTGTCCTCATATAATGTTCTATAATAGTCTTAGAATGCCTTGTTGACTCCTTCCTGGATGTCAACCACCTCCCCGTCTTCTCTGGTTATTATCCTAATCGGGGGCCTGGGGTTTCGCTCTTATATAACCACGCCAACAAGCGGCCAGTTTTATCCCCACCTGCATGTTGCCTCTCGACATACTTTTTATAGTTAAGGTTGCAGAGCCTTTTCCAACGCTCCGCACACCTCTGCTGCAACTCGAGTACAAGTTCCGCGTCCCCTCCTGCTTTCGCACTCCAGTTTCTCTTCCGCTTCCTCTAGTTCTGTTAGGACCCCACCCTGTAGGCCTTTTGACTTAGCAATAGCAGCACCCCGCAACACCACCTTAAAGGCCTCCCAGAGTGTGCACGCTGAATCTACGCTGCCTGTGTTCATCTCAAAGTACTGTGAGATCGCATCCCTGATATCTTCCCTGAAGACTGGGTCTCTGAGCGCCTCCGCCCGGAGGCGCCATGTCGGTATCCGCGCCCTGGGGCGGCAGTGCTGCCAGGTCAGCACCAGAGGCGAGTGGTCCGACAGGACCCTCGCTCTATATTCTATTTGGGTGGTCTCTATCATCACATCTGGCGTGGCAAAAAAATAATCCAGCCTCGTGTGCAGGTGCTGCGGAGCCGAGTAGTGCGAGTACTGTGTTTCATTAGGGTGTTTCAGTCTCCAAACATCCGCCAGCCCAAAGTCATCTAGTAATGTCTGTAATACCCTGGCCGCCGGGGTGGGCCGATCAATCTTCCCATCAGATCTGTCTGCCTTTGGGTCGAGCACACAGTTAAAGTCCCCTCCCCAGATAACCGCTCCCCCCACACACGCGCCCAGATGAGTACATAGGGTTCTAAAATACGTAGCTGTGTTTTGGTTGGGGGCATATGTATTTATAATGCACACCTCTTTATTCTCTACCAAGGCCTTCAATATGACCAACCTACCCTCCGTGTCCACCACCTCCTGTGTGAGTTGGAGCGGAACGTGCGGTGCCACCCAGACCAGCACTCCCCTAGCGTAGGCAGAGTACGGAGAGCCCACTACAGTACCTCTCCACTTCTTCCCCACCAGTTCCAATTTTTGCTGGGTCAGATGTGTTTCCTGCAACAGCGCAATATCAATCCTCTGTCTTTTAAGGTACATCATGACTTTGTTCCTTTTTAAGTAGCTGTTAAGTCCCCTGACATTCCATGTTACGATCTAAAGGTCTCCCATGGCTCATGAGTGTCTTCCTGCCTCCCATGTAGCGACTCCCCTTTGCCCACGTGATACAGATACAGCCCTCCATTTTTGCTTGTAGCTTCTCGTGCCAGCTCAAACTCCCCATAACTATGTACACAATAAATCCCCAACTTCCCTCCCCTCCTCCCACCGGTCCCTTCCCCAACATCACACACCCCAACTGCTGCCCAGCTCCATCCTCGGAGCTCAGGCACCCCCACATCTAGCCCTGCAAGCACCGAACGATGCACAGAGCTCAGTAGGGCGAAGTCGCCCTAATGGCCACTTAACTAAAACTGTTATGGGGTAGAGAGAATCGCTCCGTAAGGCTCCCGTTAAGTCAACATTAAGCACAGTGCTTATGACAAATAGTGCAATAGTCTGACCTTCTCTACTGAAGGCTGCGCAAGCGACTATATTCAAGTCCCACGTGCCGCGCCATCTTGCGGCACCTTCTTCATGCATCACTTATCTCTTCCGAGCTCTTTCTCCGTCTGAACCTCTGACTCCTGGGGACATCCTTGCCCATCGAGCCATCCCATGGCATCCTCCGGGGTCTCAATAAACAAAGATTTATGTTTATGAATGACTTTCAATTTTGCCGGATACATTAACATATATTTGTGGCCCGCCTCTCTCAATCTCCGCTTTACCGTCCCAAAGTTCATGCGGCTACGCTGCACAGACAGGATGTAGTCCGGGTAAGCCGTGATGTTTGCCTCTCCTCGTGTGATCGTTCCTCCCTTACGAAAGTGTTCCAATATCCTCTCCCGGTCACGGTAATTAAGAATTTTGGCTATCACAGGCCTAGGCGGGTTCCCCGGTGGTGGCCTCCTTGTTAGGGCTCTGTGTGCCCTTTCCACTGCAAATCCTTAGGATAGGGCTCCTCCGGGTATCTCTTGCAGTAGCATGGATTCAATGAATTCCGTGGGATCGTGGCCCTCCAATCCCTCCGGCAGGCCCACGATGCGGATGTTGTTTAGTCGGGCTCGTCCTTCCGCCTCCTCCGCTCTGCTCTCCAAGTTGCCCACTCTTTGTATCAGGGCGTGCAGTTCGGCTTTATGGGAGGCGCAATCCGCAGTATTCGGGCTAACTTCCTTCTCAAGGGACTCTGTGCGCTCTGCCAAGGCCCTGACATCCTGTCGGAGTAGGTTAACGTCCTCCTGCACCTCTCCGACCTTGAGGTCCAGTGCCGTTTTTAGTTCAGTGACGGCTAGTTCGAGCTTAGATTCCCAGGCCGCCCTTAGGTCCGCAATCACAGCCAGGATTGCTTGGTTGGCGCCTGAAGTCGTCATGCTGCTTGCAGGCAGCTTGTCTCTGCTCTTGGTAATGTCTTGACCCGGGGACGTCTTAGCGAAGTCGTCTAATGTGGGCTGTTTCGCCTTCGGCCTCACCTTTCTATTCGACATGACCCAGGGGACCTGTATTTTGCACAAGTGACAAATGTGCACTCAGTACGCCCCTTTCGCTAGGTCACTGTGCGGCCTGCTTCTTCTTTTGTTCCGGACATTGGTCGGCCATTTTGTGTCGTCTTTCGTCTCCGGTGCTCCTTATCTCTTCCGCACCGATCTCTGCCGCCATCCCTCCTGCACCATCCAGAAGTTCACCACGCGTAGCCCAATCATTCACACACCGGCATGTGTATTTTCAGCGGTCGACGGCCCGTCTTCACGCACTTTTTTGCCCGGATCGTTGCAGGATCTCGGGAGCTCCTCCAGATCGCGTCCTCCTACATGGCCCTCGTAGCCACGCCCCTCGCCTTTTCTAATATTTACCTACCCTCACCTCCCTTAACCTTTATGGGCTATTTGCAAATCTCATCCCATCCTCCCCTGTAGTTTTCCTTTAAGCACTATGAAGAAGAAGAAACAACTAGGAGAAAGGCAGAGTTCCTATTATAAACACCACTCTGGTAATAGGACGAAAAAAGTGGTCTGGAGGCATGTAGTAATAAAGATCAGGCATGTCACACTAATAGCCTTAAACAGGGTCAGGCAAATGAGTATACCTCATTTCACCTACAGCCTGTTATTAGTAGAGAACAATATAAAAGGTGGATATCGGAAGCACATCAGTTGCAGTCGAAGAAGGAACATAGAACTGAGGAGTCACCGTGGTGAGAAGCGGTAAGCCGAAACACTGAGGCACTGAGAGTCTTGCTGAGGTGACTGTGCAGGACTGGGAACACTTGTGATGGAAGGCATACAGCAGGCGCTGCCAGGGAGAAGAGGTGGAGCCAAGCATGAAGGCTGGCGTATGCAGAGTGGAGCACCTGGCGAACTGGTGAGTTGTTTTCCCGCTTGGGGAGAAGCCGCCAAACAGAGTTGCAGAGAACCCGGTAAGTGTCTGGAGATGCTGGAAACTCCGGAGCGCTCCTCTGGACCCTGAAAATGGTAACGGTCCACGGAATAAATGCAAAATAGCACTTATTGAATACCGAACTAAATGAAAGGTGTTATTTAACACACACATAACTTAAAACTGCATTTGCTGAATGCCGAACTGTATAAAAGGTGCTATTCAAGTCTGCACAAATTTAAACAGCATTTATTAAGAACTGAATTAAATGAAAGGTGTTATCCTGACATATTTATTTGTATTTATTTATTGTACATTTGTAAGGCACTTATACAACAAGTAAATTGTAATAGAACGGAACAATACATTTACTGAATATTGGGTGACAGGAAAGTCGTGGTTGAAGTGAAACCAAGTGAATGCTTAAATTATGAAGAATTGACTGAAAAGAAAGCTGTTACATGATCAGACTATGAAATGCTAAAGACTGCATAAACATTCTGGGACAATCCAGTGTATCAAGTAACTCACTGCCAGAAAAACACCTTAAGAATAAATGTGCCAGCCATATAAGGACATTATAGAGTTGTCTTGAATATTATTGAACGGTCTTTGGGGAAACTTATGTTTGCGTGACCTGTGATGGGTGGACCGTGTGGTCTGACAACTGCGCATAGACGAGGACGTTTCCTAAACATTGACATTGCCAATATCAAAAGTCAAATTACAAACAAGGCATGTGGTTGCTGGTTGTGTGGCCTGGAGTGGGTGGTCGTGTGGTCGGACAACACCGCCTAGACCAGAAACGACTCAATTTTGGAAAAGCAGCAAATAAGTGTGTTCCCTTGGTGAAGTTAAACAAAGGATGGGAAAAGTGGACTGGGTATTCTCTTGTAAACCTGTGAACAGAGGAAACAAGTAAACTGCTCAGTATAAGCCTTTGGGAAGGGAAGCCTGAGAACCAAAGAACTGGAGAGTGTTATCTTGGGGATGGGAGCCCAAGATCACAGTGTTGTATGAACTTGGTTACATTTTGAACTTGGGAAAGGGAAACCCAAGACCCTCTTATGATGCAAACTGTGAGAGGGTGCTAGAGAGCCACCCAAGATGGCCGCATTCATGTGAGCTCCCGCGCGGCCCTGCATTAATCCTGTTCAATCCTGGATGTTTCGGAACATTGTTGCCTAACCCTGCATCTAACTTCAGTATCTAGGAGCCTCCCTGCCCGACGGTGCAATTGGAGGCGAATTTGGTGGTCCCGCGGCCACAAACCTCACCCCACGTTCCTGGGACGCAGAGCAACCAGTGAGGCCCTGCCGGCCGCCGGGCACCTGGAGATTGTCACCAGGCCGTACGAGGGAACAAATTTGGGGGAAGCAGCCCGGCACCCCCTTTATCCTGAGATATCGAGCCGCGGTCGCGAGGGGTACGGCTCCCACCACTCTGGGGAAATTACACCTGCGTACAAGAGACCGGGGCCCATCTGCGTGATGCGGACGCTCTACTGCGCAGACTTGTGGCGGACGCCCGATGACGGTGCCGCGCATTGGAAGACCGCAGGAGCATCCAAATCGGACTCCGTGGCCATGGAGAGTGGGGGCGACGGACCAGCGGTGGAGGTCCCCCATGCTCCGGCCCCCGTCACCCCCTGGTGACAACAGAGAGCGGCGCTGCATTGCCTGGCACGGGGGACTGTGCCCCTCCTCCTCCTCCGGCCCCGGCGCAGAGAGCGAGACCCGACAGGGAGTCCCAAAGAACATAAGCAGCAGCTCCAGTCCAACACACCGGCAGAGAGGGCTCCGGGGCGGCCGGAGGAACCCTGTGGCCAGACCAAACATCCTGCAATGCGGATCAGGTACGGCACACGCAGCGGTTGCTTTGCGCCACAGCCGCGGCAGGGGTTAGGACAACATGCCCGGAGTAGCCCCACGCCCGTTCAGACAGCTTCATGGGCACTGCACCTGGACCCATATGGCCGGCTACTGCTCTGATACAGCACTCTAGCTCCAAAATGAATTGGCAGCCCTAACCCCTGAGCCGCAATTGAGCGAAAGGTTGGTGAGGAGGGTAAACAACTTCAAAGGTCAAACACACTGCACGAGGAGGTGGACATCTTGCCTCACCACCTCGCGGGCTCTGATCGTCCCCCCGTCCTCCAGTGAGCTTACAGGTCACAACTGACAGTTCATCAGCAACTGGAACCAGCACTGGACGCTACGTCCATTATCATCTCTCCAGAGGGTCTTATTCTGCCCAAGAACTGCCGCTACACAACACCTAGACAGCCCGCTTCCTAAATTACAACAGGGGACAAAATAACTGCCTATAAACGCCAAGCACCGCACGGGATACCTCCCCCAGCACAAACAGTATGGGTAAGACTGACAGATCACAAAGGAAGCTAAACTTCGAGACAGGTTCAGCCCCCAAGACACCCAGATTGCTGGAGGAACCTGAGCCCCCGATGGACGGCGTACACCGAATTGACGAGGGAGCATGCTCTTCAAGCATCAAGGAACTACTCTTGGACCTGAATGCAGGCATAGGGAGTCTAAATAACAAAATTGATGGACTCTCCTCTAAAGCTGATCTCCTACAACATCGCCTAGACACCCACACTTAATGCCTCAATGAGGTAGAACAACGCGTGTCCAACCTAGACGACGGCGCAGTGGCCCTAGTGGCCAGAGTGTCACAACTGGAGACTCTAATGAAAGCGGCTAATGCTTGAAGTGAAGATTTGGAGGGTCGTTCCAGGAGAAATAATATCAGAATTGTCAGAGTGAGGGAACACCAGCCACAGATGAAAATGGAAGACTACGTGGAAGCGTTGTATACCTCGCTTTTCGGACACAAGGCCCTCTCACATTTTTGTTGTCGAGAGAGCCCACAGAATCCCTGCAACCAAACCCAACCTGGGAGCTCCTCCACAGCCAATCATTGCAAAATTGATTAAATATAAAGATTGTGATGCAATTCTCCGACTCGCCAGGGAAAAAGGAGAGCTGCACCACGATGGAGACAGAGTTCACTTTTACCCAAACTTCTCTCCGGCGGTGCAAGCACAGAGGAGATCCTTCACAGCCATCAGACTGGAGGTCTGTGCGCATGGCAGCAGACAAGCAGACCAAAAAGAGCTGGTAGAAGCAGAAGAAAAGCCCAACGAGACTTGCAGCGACACAGCGAGTCGGAAGGAGACGCCAAGGCATACCGGTGAGTTGGCCTGAAGCAGGTGACCCTGTGGTGCTCCGAAGGAGACCGCTAGGAGAGAATGCAAATTTTGAATACCAAACAATTGAATTAAAATAAACTAGGTGCAACTCTCCTAATGAGAGATTCTAAATAGGGGACCATCGTAACCCAACCCGCATTGCCAAAGCCAGAGAAAAGTGAGAATCAGGCAAACTGGGCACAACACTCCTAACCAGGGACACCAATTCGGGGACAATTGTAAACTGCATTACTAAAGCCGGAGAAGATTGAAATACAGACAAATTGGGCGCAACTCTCCTAATCAGGGATGCCAATTAGGAGACTATTGTAACCAGCGTTATCAAGTCAGTAGAAGAGTGATACAAAGACAGTCTGGGTACAACGCTCCCAGAAAGAGATGTCAATTGGGAGATAAATGTAACCCGCATTGCCAACAGCCAAGAGATTGCACCATCAGAAAACAACGGCTGCAGATGCAAAGCCCTCCTTGTATGAAAAACCAAGGGGGAGAGAACTGTAACCTGCATTGCCTAAAGCCAAAAGACAAGCAAGAAAACAATTATTCTTTTGTGAAATATCAATTGGGAAAGTGATATAACCCATTTTGTTAAAGACTATCAAGAGAAACAGTTGTTGGTTCAAATCTCCTCATTCATGATTATAGTGTGGAGAGTTTGGGACAAGCCTTACCACAGAGTGCAAATTGTAGTAGTAGGAGTTTTATCCTGGCAGGCGAGTAAACCAGGAAAGGGACCAATTGTAATTAGTTCTGGCAGGTGAGAATACCAGGAAGAAGATGATGATTTAAACTACTGTGATTGTGGTAAATGGTTCTGATGGAAAATAACTGTTAATTCCATCACCTTTGAACTGTGGCATTTCAGAAAGTCATTGTTGAACCATGCTGACTAAACTGTTTCTTTTGAAGAAGTATGATGTGCTAACAGGTGCATGGCCTTTTGAGAAAAGAACACTTGCATTTGATTTCTGGGTTTATGTTTGGAGGAAAAGACAATTGTTGTGTCAAGCAGGAGGTTGTGGAAAGTTTAACAATTGCTTTGATTTGTAAACAAGCGTTTGGAAGAGAGATATTCACTTTGCCAAGTGAAAGGATATATTGACTGGAAAAGACGTGGTATGCTACATTGACTGGAACTTTATTACCGAGAACTTTCTTGAAACTGAACTTTATTCCTGATACTACTGAATTGATACTCCTGAAGGTAATCCAACCTTGTGCTGTGCAGAAGAGATGGGTATCGCCTTCATCACGGACATAACATAGGGGAAGCTAATAGAACTTAAGTACAAAGGAAATTATGTCACACAGAACCATACAAATGTTTTTAATTCATTGTATGTAATCGACTTCTAATGGTTGATTGGAAGGTATGATAGGTCAGAAAAACAAAAAAAGCAAACATATATTTAATTTTTATTGACATAATAGACATAAAAAACTGTATACCCAGATGTTCATAATATAATTCATGCAAAACATCAGGTATTAGTTAAAAAGCACAAGGCATCATGGAAACGTAGCCCCTAAGGCGTAACAGTGCAAATAAGCTATACAATCTATGCCAATGTATAATGAGAGAGGGACAGTACTCCCTCCACGTGATCCAAGGTTCACGAAGAGTAAGGCTGTGACTCTGAGGCATACAATAAAGTGCAAAACAAATGCAAAAGAGATCAATCAAGATTAAAGTGCATTACGTCAACTACAGGTTATGGGAACAAGAAAGAGATATCAAACATGTCACCCAAATATTCTCAAAAAAGTAGTTTCGACAATTAGCTGGCTCTAGTTGTGAAAGACTGATGGTAGTCTTCCTCAGGACAAAGCACAAGAAATCATTAATAAACAAATATCACATTCAAGTTGATGATGGGTGCTGCTTGGATATCACAACGTGTTCTTATATAGCAATATTCTTCTGGCAGCAAAGACACGCATTCTACAACTGAAATATAAAACATAAACACATTTTTTAAGACTCGAAAAACCCTGGCCGGGCCAACCTCCCAACTCAACCAGTCTGAAATTTAATAGAATGAATAACAAGGGGGAATCCAACCTTGGTTCCAAGGATTACTGTTTATCATTTTGAGTTCGATTTGATATGGTATTTTGTGGAATTTAAGATAGCCAAACAAACCTTGTATAATTTTGGTGTGTATATTAATGTTAGTGTCAGATATTTTCTGGACATTAGGTCATTTTTCTTTAGCCTTAGTTTGTCATTTAGGGACATCCTTGTTAGGTTAGGGAAAGATGGGCATTTGTCTCACCCTTTTTTACTTAATAAAATGTCCAATTGTGAGAAAACTACCTTTGTGTCCGTCTCACATTTCTGACTCCTCACATTCTCCTCCCTCTTCTTCCTCTCGCACTTGCCATTCCTTTCAAATGATTATATGTGGTATGATATCTTGTTCTATTGATTGGGGGTGTGGGTTATATCCTTTATATTCTGTTCTGGCGATCTGTATTTCTAGCCATACTCTACCCCTTTTCCTCTCATCTTCTGGTGCTAGAGTCTGAGTATTTGTTTCTTGCAGTCTGTTGATTATCTCTGCATTACCTTTATTTAACATTCTCTGACAGTCCAGAATACCTCTCTCATAATCCGATGTTTGTTCTGATGATGGTTGGGCCATATTTTGCCTATCGTTTTTTTCAGTGATGATCCCCTCAATGAATATCGTTTTTGAATGCAACATTGCTAGTAGCATTGCATGATCCTTGAAGTTATCATAGATGGTTTAATATAGTTTGAGGAAGGCTGCCAGCGTGATTGTGAGGGCTGGCATTATATTAATGTTCTCCTGTTCATGGAGATCATATCTGCTTCTCACAAATCTAGGTATTCTCCTACAAGGCCCTACACATGGACTTGATATTCTCTCTCCCCAACATTCATTGAATTTTGAAGAGTCATCTGATTCGTCTGCCTCCTTCTCACTGAACACTTCCACAACCCCTTCTTCCAACTCCAGTCTGGAGTACAAATCGCTTCTCTCAGGTTGGATTTGGTTGATTTGCGTTACCTTTACTTGTTCCTCCTCACTTTCTGATATGACTCTCACAGCTGCTGAGACTGCTAAAGCTACAGGTGTACGCTTCGCATCTGGTGCTTCTATAATGTGATTTATGCAAGCATTATAAGAAGTTAGTATTTGGTTGGGTTAAGGTCTCTTCAACATTTCCCCGGCTTACGCACCCTGACTGGCAGGGAGGGGTCATTGGCCCTGCTGTCTCAGACAGGTCATTTCTTTTGTTGTTTCCCCAAGTCCTGCCGCTCCAGGTCCCCACCCAACTTACAGAATCTCAGAGTCTGTAACCTCTCCAGCCCCTCCCGACCCTAGCATCATGTCATGCCTCATGAGTTTTGGGGAAAAATAAGAGGTACGTCTGGGACCTTCTGCCCTTGATGACTCTGTGACTACTGTCTCTCACACCAATCTCAGCCCACCATATCCAACTGTAATGTCCGGCTTTGTATTGTCTGCAGTGGGCTCTCTAAGTTCACATCTCTCAAGCCGGTTTATTTAACCGGTCTGTAGTTCTTTATTCAGTTAGTTACACAGTCTCAGGATGGTGTCCTCTCTCACCTCCAAGTTCTCTGCACTCACTCACTGTTGATCGCTACTCACCAGGGCTTCACGGACTTCCCGGGCTGGTTCCTCCTGGTGTGGCGATGTCCGTCTGCTTCTTAGGCTGTAGCTCAACTCTCTGGGAGTTTTATGCGTTTTATGTTGAAAGAAACTCTTCCTACCAACACCCCCGACAGCAGCAAGCTGTACTTTGTCACCATACTTTGTGCCAGCGCTTTCCACCCGGTGCTCTAGAATCCGCCTTTCACTTAAAGGGCCCGTGCAACCAGCTCCAAGAAAGCACCAGGAAACACGTCTGCTCCATTATATCTAATGTGACGCATGGCTAATCTTCACAGTTTATCTAAGTGTGACGCATGACCTCATGACGCATGACCTCTGAGGTGCTTCAGGGCCTTCATTGGCTCCCTGTGGAAGCTAGTCAAATTTAAATCACTTTGCCTTGTTCACAGGCTTACTATGGCTCGGAGCTGTGTATCTCCAGGACATGTCAGTCACTATGCCCATTCTCGTAATGTTCGCTCATCTGACGGCCTTCTCCTCTAAATTCCTCGGGTGTCTAGGAGCACAATTGGTGGTCAGGCTTTTTCAGTGGCAGCCGCAGTTCTTTGGAATGCCCTTCCTTTTTCCTTGCAGTCTATTCCAGACCTTTTGTCCTTCAGAAAAAGACTTAAGATGTTTTTATTTGTTTAGTTAGTAGGAGTGGTTTTGCTCCTGCTCCGCTCGTTGGTTGACTTTGTATTATCAGCGCCAAGATACCATCTTGTCTTTGCTGCGCTTTAGAACATTTACTTAGCATAACATAATATGACGGACGGCTAATCTTGACAATTCTACCTAAATGTGACGTAAGGCTAATCTTCACAGTTATATCTAATGTGGCGCATGGATATTCTTCCCAAAATGTCTATTGTAATGCATTGCCTGCCCCCACTTTAAATCTAAGTGCAACACCTTTCCTGCCCCCAATGTACACCTGGGTGCAACACAATTCCTTTCCCGCAAAATACATCTAAATCTAACACGTCTGCCCCCTTACATGCAACTAGATGCAACACATTTCCTTCGTAGGTGTAGCACAATTCAACACAATGGCTAACTATGGAGCACAGCTCATAATAGTAGTAGTGTAAGAGTGGCTAGGTTTTCTGGAGTACGGTAATGGCTGTGTTCCCCTCTCATCACATTACGATGTCTTATTATAGGGCACAGCAGCGTTCAACACAGTGGCCTAACCACAAGGCGCAGCACAGTACAGTTCAACACAGTGACGCAGTGCAGTTTAACACAGTGGCTAGATATAGAGTACAGCACAGTTCAACTCCAGTTAATTATGGGGCAGGACTCAGTTTAGCACAGGCTAGCTATGGGGCAAAACACAATGGCTAACTATAGGGCACAGCACAGTTCAACACAAGCTAACTATGGGTCGAAACACAGTGGCTAAATATATGGCGCTGCACAGTTCTACACATTGGCAAAATAGAGCACAGCCGAGTTCAACATAGTCGCTAGCTACAAGGCGCAGCACAGTTCAACTCAAGTGAACAATGGGGTGGAATACAATGGCTAACTATAGGGCACAGCACCATTCAACACAGTGGCTATCTATAGGGTGTAGCAAAGTTCGACACTGTGACTATCTAAAGGACGCTGCACTGTTCAGCACAATGGCTAACAAAAGGGCGAAGCAAAGTTTAACACAGAGGCCAAATTATGAGGCGCTGCACTGTCTGATACAATGGCTAGCTATAGGGTGCAGCACAGTTTAATCCATGCTAACCATGGGGTTAAACACAGTGGCTAACTATAGGGTGTGGAAGGATCAATGGAGAGCCATCTGGAATAAACTTTAGCAGTGCAATGGAAACACCTAGATTTAACTTTGTCGCAGCAATAGAAAACCACCTAGAATCAACTTTGCCAGACCAATGGGAAAACACTCTGATTCAACTTTGGCAGATCAATGGAAGAAACACGTAGAATCAACTTTGGTGTGACCATGGAAAAACACTATTTGGCATAATATAGTAGGCGACTCCACCCTTTTTAGCGTTGGTGGGAGAGGGGGAGGCATGGCTAATGGGATTATTGAAAATGGAGTCAAAGGCCCTCACAAGTCTGCCGGGTAACCCGCCGGATCACCGGGCGGGTTACTGGCAGACTCACCTTACTGTTTCCACCGCCCGATATCCCGGTATTACCAGGATATTACGGGCAGCAGCGGAACGGTAAGTTCCCATTCACGTGGAGTCACATTGGACTCCACGGGAATGGGTGCAGTGAAGCACCGGCATTGTTAGTGATTTTGCTGCTGGTAGGGGCCTCAACTACCAGCAGGTCAGGCCTGCTGGTAGTTCACAGCCCCTACCGGCAGACTCAGAGTGTGCTGGTCTGGAAAAGGTGCTGGTACACGTTGTTACTAGCACGTTTTTCCTGACCGGCATACTCGGAATGAGCCCCAAAGTCTGAGTTAGTCCCACAAACCCTCTTCTTTGTGACTTTTGATCAATTCATAGTTGTTATTTTTCCTGTTCAGTGTATGGCACTTAATTTGAGTTGCATTATTACTTAGTTGGTGAAATTGATAAACACTTTTAAAAAAAAAAAAACAGTAAGCCAGAACACCAAAGAAATGCAAAAGTCAACTGATGGAACCCTATTGCAGAGTTTTGGTGCAATCATATCTAGTGTTAAGTGACAAACATATTTTTACATGGCAACTTCAATGAAAAAGACAAGTGGAAATAATCTCGGGAATTGATGTTCAGCTTTAATCCAGACTGGCAATATGTCTACTCATTTATTAAGTTAACGATTTTTTAACTTGATTATTTCACTACCACGGTTGGACTGGATGGCTGTCCTTTTCTATTTTACAATGAGAAGAAACACTAACGCAGTATATTTTCACTGATCTCCCTGTTCCACATGTCTGTACCAGGTTATTGCGTTTGGAACATCTCACTTCAGAAGTCTGGGCATGCAAATGTTCATATATTCCTTTACCAAAATGACTAGTGGACAAAAACATCTCGGCTGGATATCTATTTTATGTCCTTCTTAAACTCTCTATTTCATGTCTTCTCTCCCTGCCACCCATTTTGCCCCACATGTTTCTACCATTATGCAGTGCCACTTTCCCTATCAATGGGCAGGGCTGTCTGTGTGCAATGGTTCCTTTGTCCGTCTGCATTAATTTGGTTACTTGTGTGAAACGCAATGAAGGAACTGTACATGGACCTTTCCCCATTATGGCTCAACAAAGAGAAGCACAGCCCATGTCTTAAATATGAAGTGAATGTTAAAATAATATACTTTTGCCCTAGCTATAGTTATCTTGTAACATTTTGCCACAGGTGCTGCGCCTCTATTGGTCCAGATCAATCTGCCCTCTCATATAGTTGCAGCACTTCATCTTCTTTGACTTGCATCGTGAACTGCTCCACCGCGCCACTGGGCACCTATCAAATCCAGGTATATAGGCTGCTGCATCTAAACTTAACTATAGCTAATGATCTGACTGATCCAGCTGGAAACGGGGGGGAAATCACTGGTCACGAGGTACCAGAGCTTTGGACAAACCTTATGAAGAAGCAAAAGGAGTCCTGGATACAAGAATGCTTCACAGTTCTCTCGAAGAAAAAGAAGGGTTCTGATGACTTGTCCGATTTCTTCCATGCTAACACCTCAACATCAGCACCAATCTAACTCAACCAGTCAAAATTGTGTCCATCGCTCCTTTAATTCTTAGTGCTACCAGTGTATGCTTTTGTTGAACAATGAATACCAAGCAGGGCCCTGTGATTAAGGAGATAATAAATGCTTTCATCTATGACCTTTGGACTATTTGTTTGACTGTTTTCTTTGCAGAAAATGTATGTTTACTCAAGCGTTAATGATCTGAAGTATAAACAATATACATCTGTATGGAAATTTTAGTATTTCAACCTTTAACTGTGTTGCCCAGTATTCTTATATACCTTGCTGCCCAGCTTGGCCATAATTGCTCAACCACCACTACCGATAGATGTGAAAAAGGAAAACCCTGTCCTGCATCTAATAATTTTCCACCAGCTGCGTTTTGGGAACATTACACTATTCAGGTGTTCGTTCTCACATCCTCTCAGACAAAGGTCCTTGCCTGGCATCAAGGATATGACGACCGAGATTACCTATATAAAATGTATGAAACGTTTCTGACGTTTGAACACAGCAACTGTGGAGTTTTCTACAGAATTTCACTTAACCCAATTCTCTGGATTTAATTGGCTTTGCCACGTTGCCTTTTTCTGCTTTTTTTCTAAAGTTATGATACTATTTGGTACTCTGTCAGTATTTGTGAATCCCCCACTCAAGAAAGTAGAAGCCTCTTATCTATTATTATCTATTATGATGAATATGGAAAATAAGGTTGCATATCCTAACCATGACGTTACATGGATTTTTTAATAACTTGAAGGCACAGTTTTCACTGGCAATAAAAAAAGGTCCAGTTTGCTTTAAAATGTAAGCATCAGTTATAGAATGTACAGTATTCTGACATTGCTAAATGATGTTTGTGCCAGAGTTTGAGGAGTTCTGTAGTTCAAAAGCGGGCTTGGGGGTTTCGTCTGCTTCATGAAGCAAATCTGCCAAACAACTTATTTTAGGTAAGTATGGCATTTTGTGAAATGTGTTGTTAGCTTATGCATTGTAAAGCAAATCATATGTATGTCACCATTTGTGAATTCAGAGGTAACCTGTTACACATGTTTCTTCTTTCTCTAACAAACTCTTCTTTCCTTTTTGCTGCATGGCTAGTGTCTGAACTGACTTTACAATCAGGTATGGCATAATAAACCACAAGTTATTGGATATCTGTTTATACTCATTCTAATTGGGGTTTCTCTAGTAAAATATGTAATATTTAACATTAGAACCTTAATTAAAATATTTTTTATTGCAAATGCATATAAAATGGCATTCATCCCATTTTGCAGAAACAGGTGATAAATGAAAAAGTGTAGATCTAGTGCCTGTAAGTGTTTTTCGCTCTAAGTAGATTGTTCAGAACAAATGGCTAAAACCCCCATTCTAAACTGTCTCTATTACAGGTTGATTGTTTAAATCAGCACAATCATGGTTGATTCCTTAAATACTCTATCACACACAGAAGGCACCCACACATGTGCATACCATAGCAGTTTAAACCAACTACTTTACTGAATCTATAGAAATCCTGCCTGAGCATGAAATGAGGAAGAGTGAATACTTTCAGCAATTTCGATGCAACAGTGTGTCTCGGGCTGAGGCTCTGTCTCCTCAAACAGCCCGCCAGTGTGCTGAGGGAGATGAAACAGGCCGCCAGTAGCACCGTTTTTTTGGTTTTAGAAAGTGAAATGTAGCCACATGACTGCAAGAAATCACTACTGTAGACCCAAAGCATCAATGTTACGTTTGCTCTTTAATTAAAGGCACAGAACATGAACAGTGTGATATGCAAAGCTGGCAATGATGTTGGGAATATAGGAAAGGTAGATAAATGAAATACAGGGCCTTCACGTGTTCCTTAGCAGTGCCTTGCCTGTGCAACCTCTAGCTGGATCTCGGCTCTGCGCTCTCCTTTGGATAGGCTGACTCAATCTCGCATCTCTTTGGTACCAGGGACACCCTCCATGATCTCTCCGATTGAGCTCAATTCACTCTCTCTTCGCACAGGCATGGACTGCTAAAAATGGGGCCTTCCCGATGCACAATTCCTTCCGGGTTGGGCATCCAGCGAATTTTTGATTTTCCTTTCTTATATATCATTGTATCTCTTTCATCTGTGGTTCTGCAATGCCCTAGAAACTCCACTTAGAAACAGAACATGCAACCCTTATCAGTTTATACAGTCAAAGCTGTTCTCAACTGAAGCTAGCAACAAATTAATTTGTTGCTTACAGCTTGAACATACCCTTTTAGGAGGCTGCCAGCATTGGTCTTGACATTTTATGCAGTAGCGCAGTACTGTTGTTGGAGGGAGGGATGGATTTTTATTTGTCTGCAGGTATTGTTGAATGTGACCAGTTGTTAGTGTTTTGTGAAACTGTAGGATGGAGGTGGCATTTTGGCCCTCTGTCGGGATTGAGTTCCAGATGGTCAGGGATGGCAGGTGGAAGACTGCTGGTGAGTCTTCTCTTTACGGGCTAGAAAACCCTTTGATAGTTTTGCTACATGAGGTGCAAGAGCCTCCCAAGGTGTGGAGTTTGGCTGCCAAGAAATCTTTTGGGAATCCAAAGAAAGCCCCACGAGAACTGGAACCCACACTTGCAACTTTCACAAGGCATCACCAGGACCATAGAAACCAATTTGTCTGCATACAAGCTAGAGTACTGGCCAGGAGAATGAACAGCAGAAAGGCATACTGGGAAGTCGGACCCCATTCATGTAGTCTGGTGTCCAACTCAAGAATTGTCAACTGTGCATTCAGACGTGAGGCAAAACGGTCTACCTGAAATGGACTTCAAATGTCCTCTAATTATAGAAACACCTCCTTGTCCTGTCTCCATTTGCTGATATCTTTCAAACGCCAAAGGTTCTAGTCACTATGCCGTTCCACAGGCTGGAAAGATACTCACCTGTCATAGAAATATTGATGGAAAGACAATAACAAAAATCCTTTGCTAGTTCTGCAAATACCTGGTACCTCCAAATGGTTAATGCAGTGAATGGTGGCAACATCATCCATCGGAAGAAGGTTCAACATTTCTCTCCCTCCAGCCAGAGAACTGATGGCGATAGATCCTGTCGGTAACTCCCTCCAGCCAAGATCTGATGGAAAACGATCCAGTCAGTAACTCCAAACAGCTGAAATGAGGTTTCAGCTCATCTAGAGACCCATTGCTGCATCTGACTCACCAGCTAGTGACATTTGACTACAGAACCAGATCCAGGGTGGATCCAAAGATCACACATCCCTTCCCTTCATCTGTTTTCTGCAGCCACCAGTTGGTTCTGTTACTTTCTACCCTGTCAAAGGAACTGAGTATTTGTGAGCCACCACTGCTGTTCATTTTCTGCAGTGCTTTAATATACAATGGGCCTGTGAACATGAGTTAAATCGGTGAAGCCAGATTAACCCTGACCTGGTCACTTCAGAGATATATTCTCTCCTTCACTGTTGCCCCAACACATTTCCTTCATAGAATTCCCTTTTGGGAGCTGGATGCTCACAGGACGCTGACACTTTCTACCATGAACCCTACAACCCTAGCTGTTGGGAAGGGGCCAGTTTGAACTTGTTAGGGTTCACCAGGAACCCTAGAGTTTACACAAAATCTGACAGCCTAGCGAGTGACGCACTATAATCATCATGCCGGAATCCATCCGTATTTCTCTCTGACCAATGTTCGCAGCCACTGGTCTCATAGATTTAGTGCAACACTGAGCGGGTGGGGATGTTTGAGAGACTGAAAGTAAGACTTGTGAATGCCCATGACCTATCCCCATAGACATTGAAGAAACCTCCTGTGAGGGGTGTACACATGGATTGTTAAATAAGCATCTTTTACATTATTCGCCATGCAATTACCCTTATATCCTTAATTATTCTTTCCATCTTGAAATGCTACTACACTAGCCAGCCTTTCAACGCCTGGTGGTTAATTATTGGGCAAACCTTCTCTTTTCAACATACTAGAAAAAGGTTGCTCACCCCCTACAGTGCAGTCTTCAGGCACTGCAATAGTTTTGCTTGTGAAATTGGACACCACTGTGTGAGTATGCACTTTCTTTTCAGAAGAAATGATGATTGGAAGAGGCAGTCTTGCATGGAAAGGGTCCTTTACAAACTCTTGATGAAACTGTTGCAGAAATCCCCTGATACCTTTTTCATATAATACAAATCTGAAATATTGGATGCCATACCTGGAGTAATGGAAAGCCGACATTTGGTATTTCTCCCATGAAACCTCTGCCTCTGGCAGGAAAGGCAGTATTCTGTTGTCTGTTGCAGTATTGTGGTGTGCCCCTTCCTCCCTAAAACCATTGATATCGACTCTGAGACCAGCCAGATAATTGGCCCCTACCTCGCCTGGACCTGCCCAAAATTCTAAACAGAAAAATCCTCCTTATTGAAGACTGTTCCATAATGAGAGCTGTGTAAATTTCCTACATTGTACTCATCTGCTTTATGAATGGGTCCCTGAAAAGGAATCCATGTGCTAACAGTCATGTCTCAAAAGATAGATTTGAAATGTATCTTAAGTAGGGAACTCTGTCACCTCTCGGAGGAGAGGGCATGATTGGCGTTGCCTAGGAGGCAAAATGCTCACTTTTTTAAAATTTATTTTTTATTACTTGGTTTAATTGAAAATCAATTTTTACAAGAAAACATTATTTGAATGCATAAGATCCTTGTCCAAAAGAAAGAATTTCTTAACTTCAGAGAGGATTCCCATAGTTAATTCTCAGCAGGCTTGTCTAGTCTGAGCTTTGAGAAGAATCCAACCACTGCTATCTCCCAGGCAGACTTCTCTCCACTCATTAGCTTAGCCCACCATTCATCCTCGCTGTAAACATTAAGGCCCTTGAATAAATGGCCAAGGTGAGTCATCCTGATCTCTTCTGTCCCCTTGCAAGCTAGTAAAAGGAGTTTTATTGTCTGTTTGATTTGCGTGGTTGCAGAACCGACAAGTGTTTGTACAGGCTTTGTTTCTTATTGCTAGGATCTCATTTGTATATAACAGGTTTAAACTAATCCTCAGAAATGTTTGTCACTCTTTTCTGTCTGGGAATTCTGTCAAATAGCGTTTGATTTGATTTACTTTCCCTATATTATATGGTAGGTCTCTGGTAAGTTTATAAACGACTGCTTCTTCCTGTGTTTTGATCCAGTCGTATTCCAGCAACCTCGTTTTTACCTTGGATGGGTTTGACTTCAACTCCTCTTCGGAGCTGCCCAATGTTTCCAGGAGTAGTATGTTCTTTGTTGCCCATTTAGTGAGCATTCTACAGGTCTCCATCTATTTCATTTTTTATGAATTCCAAAATGAACGGTGGTGAAGGTAGAATGACCTTTCTGTATAGCATTAGGCCATTGAGTGCAACCATCACACTCATGGACATTAAGTTCAATTCTCTCTGTATTAGTACCATAGGTACTAATTGCGGCAGCTTTAGTACGCTCTGCCAAACATTGCCCTCTAGTTTGTGCTATAGACCTTCCAGGATGTTGGGCATGGCTTCAACCCTGTATATTAAGCCCGGAACAACCTTTGCCTTGTGGACATCCAGGATTGGTGTCCGCGAAAAGCGGCCGTACTTCCTGTCAATTGCTTTTGTTTGAGCTATCAATGATCTTTATTTTGCCTGAAGATGCTCTTGCATTGGAATTTCTGATGGGCTGTTGCTCAGAATAATACCCAGGTATCAAAAGCTCTTTACCTTTTCCAGAGACGCTCCTTCAAGACTCCATTTTAGTTCTCGTTTTTTCGTTGTTTTTTCAAAGGACATTATTCCCTTTGTTTAGTTCCAGTTGGTTTTCTTTTATGCAAACAAGCAAGTTGTTATTGCCCCTGTAAACCAATGGCCGTTTGGTCCATTAAAATAATCCGTATGCCAAGTATAATGGAGACAGACAGGCACTGGAAGCCCCCTTCACTGAGAAGGAAGTTAGCCGGGCAATTCGTTCATTGGCAAGGAACAAGGCCCCCTGCCCCAACGGGTTCTGGAACTAATATTATAAAACCTTCCAAATCCTCGTGACAGGCCCCCTAACTAGACTTTTCAACCATATACGAGAGACAGGGAAGGTTTCTGGGCACATGGGTCCATCCATGAACATACTATTACTAAAACCAGGGAAAGTCCCCACCTCATGCTCCAGCTATCGACCCATTTCCCTACTCAATGGGGATGCTAAATTATATGCACAAGTCCTATCCCTTCGACTGATGACAATCCTACCAAAAATTATCCATCCGGACCAGGCGGGATTCATAATGGGAAGAGACACACATGACAATGTCCGCAGGGCCATAACTGTGACCGAGTGGGGTAGAAGGCCTGCACAGAAATTCTCCATGTTGGCCTTGAATGCCACAAGAGCGTTCGACAGCATGGACTGGAACTACCTTAAACGTACGCTGGAGGGGCTCAGGTGCGGAGAGGTGCGGAGAGACCTTTACACAAATGATCTTGACTAATTTCAGGTCCCCAACCATAAAACGACAGGTTAATGGGAGAATCTTGGACCCTACACCCATTCAGAGGGGCACCAGACAAAACGGGCAATCAGGGCAGAACCGGCAATAAAGGGATTAAAGGAAAAAGGGGGAGAACATGAAATAGCTGATGATGTTCTGTTGTTCCTGAGAGATACCGAGAGTTCACTTGTGAGGGTGATTTCCCTCCTGGACGAGTTTGCAGGGACCTCAGGCTTTCGCATTAACTATGCGAAGTCCAAGGCACTAAATATCACAGAGGGGAGGTAGGAAACCTTAGGTGGCTAGGAGAATCTTGTTTAGGGGTCCGTGATTGGGTGGACTGCGGTTCCCAGAAATATGCAGCTATCTCACAGCAGCGCAACTGGCGCCAATGCTACACTTGACCTCACAGGGCACGGAGCGTGGGTGATGCTAGCTGGAGCAGCATGCTATTGACATTCCACTGGGGTGTGTGGGGTTCCTGAAAACAAGATTGAGAGAAGCGGGGGAACCCTTGTTGGAATCCACACAAAACACACTCTGCTACTGGGACAAAGCACTGCAGGTGAAAAAACTCAAGCCAGGCATGGGCCCCTTCACACCAATGGGATATAACATGGCATTTTCACCAGGGATGGCCCTGATCTTCTTGGCGAACTGGGATGGACAGGCCACATTAACCCTATGTGATTTTTTTCAAAGATGGGTTGCCCCTACAATTTGAGGAATGCAAAACAAAATTCTCTCTACCCGAACGAGAAAAGTTCCGCTATGCGCAAGTCAGACACTGGGTTGCAACCAATGAGTGTAGGGAAGCGGCTAACATAACTCTAGTGGGCTTGGAACTCACTATGAAGGAAGGAGTTCCCGAGAAGGGCATCTCAAGACTGTACAGCTTACTGGATGGGGCAGAATTGGGGGGTGTACTACCATACATGGGTCAATGGGAGCAGGACCTGGGGGTGAATATCATAAAATATATATGCGATGGTACATTTCACCATGCAGGCTGGATGCAATGAACCCGGACACCTCGATGGAATGCTGGAGGGGTTAGGTTAGCGGGGTGACATGGGACACACATAGTGGACTTGCCCAAAGGCAAAGACATTTTGGAAAGAAATCTTGAGCCACATTCGGGAGATTTTGGGGATACAGCTACCCATGTGCCCAAAGGTGATTTTATTAGGAGTGGTGGCTGAGGGAGTGAATGCGCAAGTGGCCCAAGAGCCACACTCATCACCCGTAAGGGTCACCATGGCACATAACTGTAAATCGGAACAAGGTTCGGTACTGGCAATGTGGTGGGTCAGAATGTGGGGAATCATGGTCATGGAAAAGGTATATGCATTGGCAATGGGTAAATACCAAAGATTCTTAAACATATGGCTCCCATTTCACAAATTTGTATCTGAAAGAGACCAATTTTACCACAAACCAGCCCCGCTCCGGAACTTCCCTGTGTTGTGAGTAAATGTAGGCCGGCAAAGATGAAAGAAGAAGGGGAAATCTCACAAAGGCATGCGAAGGACCAAGCCTAAACCTAGAGTGCAAAATTGAAACTAATTGTATGCAGACCCACCACCAAAGTTTAGTTATTGTTGGGGAGTTGGATAAGGAAGGGGGGGGGAAGTAGGAGAGGGGTATGGGGGAAAAGAAAGAAAGATTGTGAACCTGAAAGCTGTTTTTTTTTCACTCGAGAATGTAATAATGTTTGAATATGTTATCTGGAGGAGTTCACCTGAAGAATAAAGCTTTTAAAAAAATAAATAAAGGCATTGAACCTGATCTTCAGTGTCTGCATTTCTGTGCATCCACTTGGCCCGTGACAGCCACCAAATCGTAAAATGTTGCCACCAAGTGTGGTGCATTTTCTTCTACCATATTAACATAACAACAACATGAATATCCCCTTATCCCTCCTCCCCCAAAACCCACAAGAACAGGTGTGAATACAGTTGTGTAAAGTGTTCAATCGTGAGTAGAATTCCTGAGAAGAAAAAGATTGGACATGTAGGGATGGTTTGATAGGGCGTCGTCCATCATGAATGGGGCGGAGCCGGGTCCCATCCGGGGAGCAGTTTTGCAATGAGCATAGGTGGAGGGGCCACCCATGCCTCCTGATTAGCTGACCCTGTCAGATCATTCACGTTGTATCACAGTGTGGAGAGATAATCGGCCCTGTGGGTGTATGACCAGAATGGGGCCCAATAGTCATCTGGTTGGGAGGCAGAGAGGAGAGCTATGATGTTTCACAGCTTTCACAGATTTACAGCCTATGCATCCACTACTTCACCGAAGGTGATTTTGTCCTTTTCCATGTTTTAGCTGTTAATGCTCTGGCTGTCTGAGAGGCCATGGCCAAAAGTTTCCTTTCTTTCTTAACGGGGAGCTTGAAGAGTGCAAGCAGCCACTCCGCAGGTGAGTTTCGTGGACAGTGTGGGATTATTTTAACAATGGTTTTGTACACCCCACTCCAAAAGGTCTTTATGTGACTTCAGTGCCCTACCATATGCATATAATCATCCGGGTCAAAATTACACCGTGGTCATATGGCCTCTCTCTCTGGGTAATATTCATGAAGTTGTGCGGGAGATCGGTAGGACTGATGTAGGTACTTAAACTGTGTGAGTCAGAACCGAGAGTTCAGGGATCTCTTTGGGGTCATATACAGATCAACTGCCATTGGGAATTCAACAGGAGTGTGTCAAGCAGCCTATCCCACTTGGCTCCATACAACACTGGTGGGGCAAGACAAAGAGATTTGATAAGTTTGTACAGTGCCAAGACCAGGCCGGTAAGCTTGCGGGTGTGGGGTTGGGGGTTGGTCACAAATTGGTCCAAGAGAGAAGAGGTCGGCACCACTGGAAATTCCTCCCACAGACCTCAGAGTTTCTCTCAATCTAAAATAAAGCAACATTGAAACAGCATTCCCAGGGCCACGACCCTTCAGGGTGTCCCACAGGATGAACCTACTGTCTTGCACCAGGTCCCCCAAGCAATGGATATCCAGTTTCTCTAATTGTGTCTCAAAGATACCCTCAAGAGTACGAGGGACCCCGTGCCCGGATTATAAAACAAAGTTGGCATGGTAATTTCCCATCACGCCAGATCCGCTGTCTGCCTGATCCCACCGCCAGCGTGTCACATCAATATGCTGTATCTCCCCCTTCGGAATAGATTTGGGTGTTCCCCATAACATACCTTTCAGGTCATCAGGCCAAGCAACTGTTCTTTCCAGTTTAATATGTGGCAGATCCATGGAGGGATGTCGCCATCAGATGGCATACTGAATCTGTGCCGCGAGAAAATATGCAAATAGGTCAGGATAGTCAAGACCACAGGCAGCATAGGGTAGTGCCAATGTGTCAAGTGCGATTTGCGCTTGTCCCCCGCCCAAACCAACCTGGAGAACAGCTACTGAGCCTGTTTCCAGAACCAGGAGGGTGAGATCAAAGGAACATTGTTGAAGATGTAAAGCATCTTAACAAGTGTGGTGCATCTGACTTTGGGTGCAATGAGAAGTTCTGTCTCTGCATCTGTCAGAACTCTCAAATAAGGAATCTGTTAGGATTTTGTCAAACAGTTAATATGGGGCCTAACCCCAAAGATATTTATGTATTAGATACAGGACTTTAAAGAGAATCCTGTGTCTAACTGCTAACCACTGGCTAGCTGACCCATTATCCTACCGGCAGAGACCATGAATCATTCTGACAACAGCATTTTTGGCCATCTAAAGTTGGACAGGGCAATGGCAGGTTGTCCAGCCTATAAAGAATTACACAAGTCAAAAAGAGAGTTTGAGAATCCCAGGTTATGCCAGAATGAAGGGAAGGACGAGTCTGTTTATTTTACCTCTTCAGAAATCTGGCAAGAGAGCGTCAAGGGTGCTCTATTAACAATCCCACATTACAAACCGAGACAGTTACAGGTGATTCTTCTCTGACCTAGAACAAGAGTTTCTCTTTTGCTCTGGTTTAGCCACCTTTTGGCCATCTACTTTTGGATTCCATATACACAGAGGCCCGGCTGAGAATAATGTCCAGAAGAATTATAAAAGTAAATATATGATGTCTCATCTACATAATAATGAGAAGGGGTGTTAAATTGCTGGCTCGCTCTCAAGAGGTGAAGAATATAAACAGAGTGCAAAATGTACCATTGGCTAATTATGGCTGCCTAGTATCATGAATCGTTTCCTCCGGATATAAGGATTGAATGTGAAAGGCCATAGGTGGAAAGCATGGTGTTTGGGGAGGCAATAGGAGATGCAGCAAAGTGATAAGGGGCCAGAGCTACCCTTTTAAGATGTGAGGGCATGATAGGAACATATTGATGAACTATTACATCATAAATTGTTTAAAACCACTACCAAAGTCCCAGGATTTTGAAATAAAAAGTGAGTTGTAATGTTAGCCTCTAATCTTGCCATTGGAGGAGTGCATTAGATGTTTCAATAAAACACAGCATTAATACTTTATACCAGTTTTGACTAGAGAATTTAATACAGAAAAAAAGCAGTTATGCAAAAGTTCCTTGCACACTAATTGGAGCATACACAGTCATCTCTCCTGCATGCAAAAGCACATGAACTCTGTTCAAGTAGTCAGGTGCAGTGTACAATTGCCACTGCTGTGATCTACATGTTACTTTTGACTTGTATACACAATGGTTTATTTTCTTGCTGAGTGAAGGTTTTCTGTGTCTCACCCCTCAAGTGTGTGCCGCCCACATTTCCCACTGGATTTCTTATTCTTTTTCTTGTCTTTCATGTTTTCTCTTAGACTAGTGGCTCTAAGAAAGTAAAATATAGCTTGTCTTGTTGAGACAAGCAGGACAGCAATAGTGACTGCAGCTCTTAAAATCAAACTACAATTTTATAGTCAATGTCTGTGTCATTACACTACTTGAAATAACCAAAGGCCCATGCTATCCTAAATACACTAACTTAGAATATTTCACATATTATGTGCCCCATTAAGCTATGTGTGTGAATTGCAGTTGTACATGGTTGCTTCCTTTATCACCTAAGATCCTTCCTGTCTTTTTACTGAGATGATATGCTCCGAGGTGGCGGTCCGTCCCTGTAGGTAACGGCCCGCCATCCAAGTTAAGGGCTGGAGCACAGCGAGGGACCCTTAATGAGAGTGGTGGAATGTTACCTACATGCTCATGTCGCCACCAAGGGTTATATTGCCATTAGAACCCGTGTAGATCCCTACACGGGTTCTAATGGTGTAATGGTGTCTTTTAAACAAAACCAAATATATACTTAAAGTGCTTGCATGTCCTGGCAGTGCTGCTGTTCCTGAAGTCCATTTTTGCTTCTTGCAATGGTCTTCTTCCTGGTTATTCTTAATAGGCGATTTTTAAATCGTCTTTTGTGACTTCCTTAATCAGTGCATGTAACTCTTTCAAGACTTAATGAGACTATTGTTCCGCCTTGGACGAATACTTTGATCCGTATTAATGAGTTTTGCATAACTCGGTTCCCTGGTTGGGATTGTCCCTCCGGGTGATTAGAATTAACTTAGTTCCTGGATAGTCCTTCTTGTCTTGTACTAACTCTAGGGATTTCTTTATATTTAAACGTATTGCATGCTCTTTCATTTAGGTCCCCCTCTTTCCTTTTCCAATAAAGGAGCACTTTCTCCTCTTCGAAGGGTAATTATATCCAGACTCTAGAATTCTCCCTCTTGGAGTTTCTTCTCTTCTTAGTTTATAGTGTTCTTTGTCTTCATTGAATTTTCCTGCTAGTGTATAGCCTTTGTCTTTTGCCATATATAGCACGGTGCCTTTCTCCCCATGTGTTGCAGGTTTCTCTTATTATCATTCCACTTTCTTTTTTATTTTTTTTTATTTCTTTATTGTTTTTTTTAAACAACAACAAACACATAACATACAAATAACTTTAACATAGATGGCTTATTGGCACTTCGTGTGGATCTTGTCTTTCCATTGTGGTTTCATAGTTTCCCCAGCGACCTTATCAGTTCGGTCTGGACCTCCCGTGGAGTCGAGCACCAGGTCTGGTACGCACAATGTTCTATTCTTGGGCTTCGTGCTGGCCTTACTGTTTCACCTACGGATCCTCTATTTTCGAGGGATCTTCAAAGTTTCCTTCCTCCGGGTGGCCGAAGAGGTCTTGTATTAGTGTGTTCCATGCAGACAACTTGTGCGCAGTTTCACCTTCCCCTCTTGTCACTGCTCTTGTCCACACCACTGTCTCTGCCTGCACCCACTTCTGAAGGTCTAACCACCATGCCTCCGCACGTGGGCCCTCCTTTGACTTCCATGTCATTGCTATCCGTCTCTTGGCCAGTATACTTATTAAGTCTTTCATCTTTGCCAGATGTGAATCATGCTTACCCCCTCTCGAGAAGAGGCCCAGTAGGTACTTTTCGGGATGTTCCGCCTGGATTTGAAGTCCACTTCCCGCTATCTTAAGTCTGATCCCGTCCCAGAACTCTCCTGTATCACTGGGCAGGACCAGAACATGTGTACCATGTCCGCTTCTTCCGATGAGCAGCGGGGGCACCCGCTCTGAGCTCCTGTATGGACTTTATTCATCTTCTTGGGTGTGAGGTACGCTCTATGCGTTACATATAGCTGCGCCTGCCTAAACCTTGCATTTCTGGATACCTTTTTTGGGTATCGTAAGGCCCTGGTCCATTCTTGATCGCTGAGGGGCCTATCGAACTCCTCCTCCCAACGCTGCCTCGTGTGTTGTTCCTGTGGGTCCTTGGCCTTCAGTAGCTGTTCGTACAACCTAGAGGTTGTGTGCGTTCCCTCTGCAATGTCATACCATACATCTAATGCTGTTTCCTCGTCCTGGTCTTCCGAATCTGGCCATCTTCCCGTGATGTTTCTCAGCATGCCGGTATATAGTATGAATTGACCCATATGTATTTCGTATTCATCTAGCATTTCGTGGAAGTCTGCCCACCTTCCCTCCCTTCTCAGGTCTCCAATATGTGCTACCCCTTTAGCTTCCCAGTGTACTCGGTATGTTGCTAATGTATTTGTGTTCCCTCCCAGGAGACCCACTAGGGGCATTTGCGTTGACTGCGGATCCTTTACCCCTTGGAGCTTCCACACTCTTTTCCAGAAGTCCACTGCGATGTTAAGCATGTTCGGCAGGGTTCTGAGCCGGGGTCTATCGAGCCATAGTATTTCCCTTAGGTAATACTGTTTCAATGCAGGTTGGAAAATGCGAGTGTCTATTGTTTCGTCTTCCCCCAGCCATTTTACTGCAAATTGCAACTGCCCCGCTAAATAGTACTTCTCAAAGTCCGATAGTCTGATACCCCCTTCTTCATAGTCCTTCTGCAGGGTCCTTATTGCGATCCTATTTCCCCCCCTCCCCATAGGAATGAACGCATTACTGTATTTAGTTTGGTGAAAAAGGCCCTGGGTATGTTGTATGGGATGTTCGTGAGGAAGTATAGTAGGCGGGGGAACACCACCATTTTCAGGAGGGCTGCCCTTTCCATCATTCCCAGTGGTAGTGTCCCCCAGAAAGTCATTGACCGCTGCGTTTTATCTAGAGCGACGAGCGTGTTGGATGCATGGGTATCAGGGGTATTATGATGTATCCCTATACCCAAATATTTAAAGGTGTGGGGTGCCCACGTCAGAATCAGGTCCGGCAAACCATGGGGGGGGGGGCGTATTTCAGTCCTGCCAAGGGGAAGAGGAGGGACTTCTCTTTATTAATCGCTATGCCCGAAAGCCTAGTGTACTCCCCGATCGCCTCTAGGAGGCAGGGTAGGTTAGTGGTTGGCTCACGTACGAATAGGAGCATATCGTCCGCGTATAGCGAGATTTGGTGGAGCACCCCATCTATGTCCAGTCCGGTATCTCTATATTCTGCTCTAAGGAATACCGCAAATGGCTCTAGAGCCAGGATATATAACATTGGCGATAGCGGGCACCCCTGCTTGGTTCCCCTATGTATCTTCCACTCCTCGGAAATGAATCGCCCCGTTATCACCCTTGCTCTGGGTTCCCTGTATAGTAACCTGATCCACAGGAGGTAGCCCTCCCCGATACCAAAGTGGGCGAGTACACCCATCAGCCATTCCCAACGCACAGAATCAAAAGCTTTTACAGCGTCCAAAGACACTATTACACTCTCGTCTTGCAGTCGATTTGTCTCATCTATCACATGGTGAAGTCTGCGGAGGTTCCAGAACGTGTTCCTTCCCGGAACGTAGCCCGTTTGGTCCGGGTGGATCAGCGTGGATATTACCTGTTTTAAGCGGTTGGCTAGGACTGCCGTTAATATTTTGCCATCCTGATTAATAAGGGATATTGGCCTATAGGAGGCGCATTTCCTGGGGGGCTTCCCTAGTTTTAGAATCGGGACAATTATCGCTTTCGACAGGCTTGCCGGAAGACGCATGGTCTCATATGCGTCTTGGAATGTATCAAGCAATTTCAGGGCAATGGCGCTCTTGTACGTCTTGTAGAATTCCCCCAGAAGCCCACCCGGGCCCGGGGTTTTGCCGGTGGGAAGCTCTGCAATCACCATCTCTATTTCTTCCACTGTGAGGGGTGCATCCAGCAGCTGGGCCTGTTCCTCCTCCAGCCTCGGCAACCCTATTTCTACCAGTGCATCTGTTATGTCCTCCGGGTCTATTTCCGGATTCGGGGCATACAGTTGCTCATAAAAACGTGCAAACATTGCGTTAATGTGCCCTTGGTCCCTGATCTCTGCCCCGGTGTGATCTTCTAACACCGTTATGGGATGTTTTTTATTCTCTTGTCTGGTAAGCCAGGCCAGGAGCGCGCTAGGTTTATCCCCTTCCGCGTGTAACTGCTGTAGGTACCTCCCATAGTTTAGCCTCCCTAGTCTTTCCCAGAGCAACATACATTTAGTCCGCAGCTCTATCAGCTCTCCAGGTTCCTCCCCCTCTAATCCCACTCGTTGTTCTCTCAATTCGATCACCCTCATGAGTTCATTCAATTCCCTCATGGCCGCCCCCGTCTATCCTCCTGTTTTGCCTCTGGGCCTCTGCTCGTAGTCGCCACGTTGGGATAGGGGCTTTCCTATTGGTGTGTGCCCATGTCGCCACTACTGGGGCATGATCAGAGAGTGTGCGTGCTTTAATGGTGATTCCCGTGATATCTTGTAGTGATTCCCCGCCCGCGAATATGTAATCTATACGTGTAAATGTTCCATGTGGTGCGCTGTAGTGTGTATAACCCTTCCCCTCCCCATGTACCTGTCTCCATACGTCTTCTAGTTGTAGCTGGTCCTGGATCCTACACAGTTCTTTGGCTGGAGGCGCCGGCCTCTTGTATTTATTATCAGATCTGTCGAGGAGGGGATTCAAGGTGCAGTTGAAGTCGCCGGCCCAGATGAACGTCGCCTCCCTATATTGCGCTAACTTGGGCGCTAGCTTTCTGAAGAAGTCCGTTGCATCAGTATTCGGTGCGTAGGTGTTGCCCAGGCATACCTCCTTGTTTTCTAGCATGCCATGCACCAGTACTAGCCGTCCCTCTGTGTCAGTCTCCTGCTTGAGTAGCTGGAATGGGACCCCCGGGGCAATCCATATTAGTACACCTTGTGCGTAACTTGAATATGTGGCGCTGTAAATCTGTCCTCCCCATTTCTTGTCCACCTTGGCCTGCCTGTCTCTTGTGAGGTGTGTCTCCTGTAACATCGCTATCTTGATTTTCATCCGGTTTAGCCAGGCATAAACCCTAAGTCTCTTGACATACGCATTAAGTCCCCTCACATTCCAGGTAGCTATCGTCAGTTCATCCGGTTCCATGATCTCCTTTGTTTGCTTGGCTTCATTGTCCCACTGCCATGTCCTTGCACCCTGCGCTTTATTCCTCTCGCGCTCATCTCCCTCGGTGTCCTGGTCCCGGATATATGCCTCTTGATGCAGCGGCTGCTGCTGTCACATGGGTCCTGTCCCATGTTGCTCTGGTCGCTTATTGTCTGTATTACTTCAGTGTTCTTTGCAATAGTCCTTCCATAGTTTGTGCCTTGTACTGCCCATTCATTCCATTTAACATCCATAACTTCAACAAAAACTGAAAAACTAACGCCCAGCCACCCTCCCCCTGCTCGGGCTCTGCCGCTTCTCTCGCCATGCTGCTCTAATGGGCGCAGACTCGCCGCAGCGTGATGCCTTAAAACTGACATTCCACTTTCTTACTTTTCATGTTATGCTCTCGTTGATTCGAATGGGACGAGTATGAGCAGTCCCATAACAATTCCCCAGAATTGGCTCTCCCGTTCTCCCTGTTACCTTGGATTCTCTTTGGCAACGTCTCCGGGGCCTCCGTTCGATCAGGGTTCATTGTGTTCTTCGCTTCCTCTGCTTTTCCGGTTACTCCGGTGTCCCGTGCTCTGTGCTCTTCTGGATGGATTGGCAGTCCTGTGGGTATTCGAATGGTATCCGGTTTTGACCGCCTTGTGGTTTTGGTGCTGTTTTGTGGACCGTCAGTCCACCACAAAGTATCTGTAATCACGCCACCACCATCAGCTTCTTGTTTTCTCCTTCTCAAAGTATGTAATGCGTCCAATGTTGTGCTTTCAGCTTTAGAGCAGTTTCCAAACTCCCGGGCTCTGCGGGTTGCAGAGTCTCCTCCCTTCACAGGTGTTAGGTTACCCTGGAGCTTCCCTGCCTGACGTTTGCGTCACTCTCCCTCTGCCTTTTGCACGTCTTTCTCTGCCCCCGTCTCCTCGTCCCAGCTAAATGGACATTTCCATTTAATGTGATATGCTCTCTTTCTTATTTCTTGTTAACAATAACATATATTGGTTCTCTCTTCATACACGTTACGGTATTGTATACTCTTGTAGGTCTGATATTCTGAAGTAGGCCACTTCGGGGTATCCTTTAGGGAGTTCCTCACAGCAACGGGAGTCCTTGTCCCCATAGGGGGCAGTCTCTCCTGCTGAGGACCCACTGCAGAAGGGGTCTCACCTTCCTAGCCTCACAGGAGGGGCAGGAGCTCCCCTTTTGGGAGAACGGACAAAGTCCCTCAATTCGTCAGAGTACATTTAGGTTGCATGCTTCTGACCCGCAATCTTGTAAGATATTTGGACCCAGCACTAACCCCTTGTTGCATCTCAACGCTCTGTATTTTCTGGAGCGGTCGTTGTTAGGGAGAATTCTCTGTTTAGGCTGAATTTCCCTACCTAGTGAGTCCCCCAGCAGCTTTGCTGGACTTCTGGGGTTTCTTTTTTTCTCCTGCCAAGAGTGAGACTCTTTTACCCTCACTCTTGGACATGTTGAAGTGTGTTTTCTTGGTTAAACCTTGTGTTGAATGGGCTATGGGGTCTTTTACTCCATAGGGCCTCATGTATTTTTGTGATGTGGGTTACACAGCACCCTCTGTGCCGTGACCCAGGGGTGTCCTAGGGACTCCGCAACATAGACTCCATACCCTGGGACTGACTACTGTCTCCCAGGGCATGTAAAGTCACCAAAGACTTTGCTAGTCTTGAATCCTGAACAGAACCAGTACAAACCATCATATTGTGGACGTACTGGCTGGGGCAATTCGATTGCCCCAGGGTCTGTTAGTCGAGGGGGCACGTCTCCGTCCCCCCTGATCGAGTTTTGGCTGGTGGCAGTGGAAACTACTTTTTATATTCGACCGCGAATATTTCCCTATGGGATTTCCCATTGTTTTAGGCTAACACATTTATTTATTTATTTACGGTAGCCTTAAACATACCGCCGGGTTATATATTTATTAGTATAACTCCGGTTGGGACTTTTTGCCAAAACTTGATTCTAAAATGGCGTTGGCGTTCGCCTCTGTAACTCTGACCCAAAGTGGAGCCCTTTGTCCCACTTTTGGCGGGCTTCTCCACAGAAGCCCTCCAAAGTGGTGCCCCTCTGTCTGGGGTACTTAGGAGGGGTGGAGGGGGATTTAGGCACCCTGGACTGAGTTACCCTGGTAACTCAAGTCGCACTCCGTCCTGATTGGCCCAAGTGGTGAGCCGGCCGGCTCACCACTTAGCATGTTTGAGTGACAGCTAGGCTGGGTGAATGGGGGTTTGCTGCATAAAAGCAGGGCTTTGGGGACTGGGACTTCAGAAGTCGCCACAGGACCAAGAATCCGACGAGGGAAGAGCTGAGCCGACCTGCCTCGACGACACCACCCGGTGGAGCCCTGCTGAACCGTCTCACCACTTTTCCCGACGACCGAGGAGAACTCTTAACGGAGTGGCTCCTTCCCTTGACTGGTGGGGACAACCAGTTTTCGCCTTCTTTTCGCTTCTCGAGGTATCTCGTGGCCGCCTTGCCAGTGCCAAGCACCCCGGCAACCGGAACCCCACCACTTTTACCCCAACCACGAAAGTCGGTACAACCCTTTAACCGGAGGACTCTGCGGCTGGTTTCTTCCCGGGCAGTGCAACGACCTTCTTCTTCTGCTCTTCAGCGAGAACTTCTTCTCCCCTGACCGACGTCGAGCCTTGCTGCCACTGCCTGGAACAACTGCCACCGCTGGAGGACCCTTTCCGCTTAAGGTACCGTGTTCCGCCTGGCTTCCCTTGCCACCGACTGTACGGGGTAGATTTAGCCCCCGGCTTTCGAACCTGGGAGTGCCTGGAACACCTTGGCTAAACTTTCTAAACCACTCTAAACTCTTTCTAACTCTTTGCAAGACTTTGAATCCCTAATAACAGTGTGATCTTGGGCACATTTTCGCTCCGGCTACTCTAAGAGTGGGCCCTGCCTAGTGACTTTTGCTCACCTGTGACTTTGTGCTTCTTTGAGCCTATTGCAAGTGTTCTGGACCTTAGAGTGGTGTGTTTAACCCATTTCTGTTTCTCTTTTATCCCTTCCTTGAACCTTCTAGAGTGTCATCTAACGTTAAGCATTCACCTCTGTTTTAATTATGTGATGTTAACTTAGAGTTGACTAGATAGGAGTAAGGGTTGAAACTGCTTTCATTATAACTGTGTTTGAAGTGTTTTTACTATACTTTGCTAGAGTGTTTTCAACTTATGTGTTCTTAAAAATAAATAACTATATACTTTTGAAACCAAGCTCTGGTCAGTGTTTGCTTGTGCTATTGTGTCTGAGTACATATTGTGTATACTTTGCATACTGCCTAACTCTTCTTGAGGGAAGTCTGACTGCTCAGCCACAGCTACCAGGTAAATCTGGGTGGTGCAGACTGCTACCAAGTGGGTTTACTGCTATACCTGTAGTCTTAAATCTTTTGCAGTGTTCCCCAAGGGAACTGCACAGGTTTCTGCCTAACAGTCGTCGTTTCCTGTTGCTTTGTGAGTAACCTTTCTTCTCTGTGCCTTTCCTCCTGGCTCCCTGTTCCTCTTTCTGTCATGCCTTCTTTCTCTTTTTCACTCCTGTATTTCTGGAGCGCCCAGCCTAGATCGTCCACCTGCCTGGTTCAGGCCACTGTTTTGCTGCCAATTGTCTGATGGTCCGCCCTTCTTCCTAATCACTCGGTTATTATAGTTTCAGCTCCCTCTCCTCCTGGAATACATCCTTCTCTGCAATGTGTCTACCAGATTATTGATTTGAGGACCAATGCTTGGCTGGGATCCCTTGCTTCTTAGAGCCTTAAGGCCAACCAGTTCATCCTATATGGGACCAACTAGTACCCCCTGTGAATCCCGATTGGCTGGTAGGCTTCTTGGAGCCTTACCAGCCAACCAATTCATCTTATTTCGGACCAATTAGTACCATCTGGGTATCCTAAGCATTTGTATCCAGTGCTGCTGTTTTCCTCCTACTACCTTCCTACATGAGGGTTAATTTAACTGGAGTGTTCCACCTCACTCTAGGCAGAGTGGCTTCTATGAGTGACAGTCCTTACCTCAATCAACCCAAAAGCGAACAAATAGATAAGGTAAGACATGTGGCTGACAAAAAGAGTTTCTTGCCAGTTTTCAAAATGGAGACCCCTCCATTTGACCCATTGCACCCATGCTCTCCGGGAAGGCTCACATTGAGAGAGAATCTTCTTTGCTAGCATCACAACCACCCCGGAGAGTGAGGGAGCTTCAAACCTTATTGTGCAAACCTCCATATCTGATTTTCGCAAAACAGAAAGTGACTCTGAGAGGAAATGGTTTCTGAGTTTTACCTTGCTCTGAAAATTCATCTACTCGTTTTCGACCAGTATCCCCACCTTTACAAGGTGGAGGAGAGGTTCCACAGCTTTGACCCAAAAAGCGCTTTCAGCTTCTACGTTTCCAGAATGAGAGAGTTCATGAAGGATGGGCAACTGTTTTTGTTCATCAGGGCTGAAAGCAGGCTCCAATCAAACCATGTCTAGACAGATTGTGCTTTGAATGCTACAGTTTACAGTCTAACAAGTACCCGAAGTACATAGCGCTCATTCCATGAGTGGGCTGGCAGCCACGTCTGCATTATGAAGGGATGTTCCTGCTTTAGACATTGGTCAGGCCACTACCTTGGCATCATTGCACACATTTGCCAAGCATTATTGCATAGACACCTTGTGAGGCCAAGGTGCTAGATTTAGTTGAGCTATACTGCAAAGTTTCCTGGTTTATGCAATGTTCTTTGCTCTCTTCCCTCCTCCAGATCTTTTACTGCTTTGGGAATATATCTATGATGTGGCATCTCCGGGAGGATGCAATCCATTAGAAGAACAAATTACTTTCTTGGGATAATGTTTTTTTCTGACAGATTCCCCTTCCATCTGGCCCTGCACACAGAGAACTCATCATATAGTTCTGTGTCCATCGGTTACAGTTTAAGAGGTGCCATATGTGCCATGTATACTGAGTGTGACATCATTTCTGGAGCAGATGAAGTCTATGGACACTGGTGCAGAGCCAGTTTCCTCCCCCTTGCTGGCTGAAAATAAATAAAAAAATCAGTTGTCTCTGGGAAGATAGCCAAAATGTCAATCAGACAGAACATTATCAATGGTGATTTGTTTTTTAATCTACAAACGCTCTCTGAAACATGTATACGTGCATTTATAAATGTTTACTGTGCCAACCTCATGGTTAAGAGAACAGTAAAATTAATGCTATCCTTTACAAAAATAATGTCTTGACAGCATCTCCAAGAGTATTGAAATGTATGTGTGAGAATTACTACAAGTATTGCAAACCCAAGAAACTTCGAGTCTGCGCTGGCACATGGAATGTAAATGGTGGAAAGCAATTCAGAAGTATTGCGTTCAGAAACCAGACACTTACAGACTGGCTGTTAGATGCCCCCAAGATAGCAGGCGTTCAAGAATTCCAAGGTGAGTTTTCCAAGGCAATTTGATTAGAAATATGTTCTTCAGCATCGAAAATTACAAATAAAAATTCTAAATATTGATAATGTTTTGTATTTCTCCACCTTCTTGTCAACTTTTTGGGAACTTTTCTTCTCTGCAAGCCCGATGGGAAAATTGTAATTTAAAAAGGTTTTACAGTTAAAAATAAATGTGATGTGGCAATACGCCCACCATAGTTACTCTTTGGCAACAGCACTGTTGTCAGATTTCCCTCCATTTAGAGTTTTAAGGCTTTTCTGGTGATCACTCATTTGGTAGCTTAAGTTTCTTCGGCATATTTGCACATCTCTGGTTGGAGCACCTCTGAGTTGCATAACAATGCTTTCCTTTTTTTTTTTTACCAACTTTAAGTTTTCAAGAGCATTAATTACAAACATACATGTATGCATTGGAGAATAGCAAGTGTTCGTCTTTCCCCATTGTTTGCTCCATTCTTTTGGGTTTCGTTAGCTCAGAAATTAACTGTCAAATTTTGTATGCTGCCTCTTTGATTGAAGTGCATTTGGAGCTTTTGGCGGCTCTTTGCCATAAATGACTCCAGGTCTCCCCAGAGATAGGCCACCCCACATCAGCCTCCGATCTTTGCATGTACGTAAGAGTTTCTTCTGGATCTACCGTCCCCATCAAACAATACAATCTCAACACCCCTTTTTCTGGCTGGCCTTCTTTTATCGTGAATTCCAGCCCCACTGGGTCCCTAGTTGCCCCTTCCTGGACCTTCCTATTGGAGATCCAGTGTCTGAGTTGGATATAATGGAATCTTTCACTTTCCAGTACATCAAATTTGGCTTTGCAGCTCTCGAATGTTAGGGGTGTACCCTCCTCACAAAGGTCCTTCAGTGTCAGGGTTTGCCCCCCCCCACCCCCCAATGTGCCCAGACGTCGGTCTGTATCCCTGGGGTGAAATCTGGGTTGTCAGCGCCCGGTGTGAGAGGACCCCCCCGCCCCCTGCTTTCACCTTTCTGCCCCTCAGTGCTTTGTCCCAATACCATAGGGTGGCCTTGCTTGACTCTAATAATGTGCCCTCTTCACCTCTGTCGTTCTGCAAGGTAGGCGAGACTTCCTAAGCGAGCCTTAGTTGCTTCTCCTCCGAGGGTTGCCCAACGGTTCTGATATCCTCTAGGTGACCATTGTACCATGGGGGCTACCTGTGCTGCCCATAAGTATCTGCGGAGTTCTGGAACCCCCAGCCCCCTAAAGATTGCGGCCTAAACAATACCTTTTCGGTTTTTCCCCTTCCAAATAAAGGACATCACCTCCCTCTGCAGTTTTTGGATTACTGGGCCTGGGATGCATATTGGGAGAGTGCCTATCACATATAAGAACCTAGGGAGCAGGGTCATTTTAACAGCGGTTATCCTTGCCAACCATGACAGTTCTTGCATATCCCTACGTTTCAGTTCTCCTGCCAGTGCTTTCAGTATGTCTGGAAAATTGGACCCATATAGTCTTTCGTACTTGGGGGGGGGGGGGGGGGGGGGGGGGGGTCAGCTCTATTCCCAGATATTTTATCGCTTTCTGTTCCCATTTCAACAGATACCTATCCTCCCACTCTGATACCTGATCTGCCATCTCAGTAACATTAAGTGCCTTAGATTTAGGATAATTGATATGGAACCCTGAGACCCTCGCAAACCCATCCAGCAGATCTATGGCCCTTGGAAGTGAGTGTGCTGTGTCCTTCAGGAACATGAGGAGGTCCTCTGCGTAGAGAGCCACCTTTGAGATCCCCCCTGCACCTACCTCCACCCCTTGGATTCCTGGGTCATCGCGGGCCCTCTGTGCTTGCGGCTCCATGGCCATAGCAAAGATCAGCAGTGATAGCGGACACCCCTGCCTCGTGCCCTTCCGGATGGGGATGTATCTGTGAGCCGCCCATTAACCATTAGTCATGTAGATGGAAGTACAAAGTTGACCATAACCATGCGTGTAAAGATCGGACGACACCCGAACCTCTCAAGGGTCAGCTGTAAAAAATAAAAACAGTGCAGGCTGTCAAAGGCTCTAGAGGCGTCCAGCGGCAATACCGAGAACCGCTGTCCTGTTCTCCGGCCCCAATCAATTGTGTCTATGCTCTACGAATGTTGTCGTATGTGTGTTGCTCTTTGTATAAAGCCAGCTTGATCTGGATGAATTATCCCGGGTAGGACATCTGCTAGTCTATGGGCCAGTACCGTGGAATAGATTTTCGCATCTCCGTTTAGTAGCGATATGGGGCGGTAACTCGCGCAGTCCGCGGGGTCCCTATCCGGCTTTAATAGTAATACTGTGGTCGCCGGGCTCATATCTCCAGAGATCCTCCCAGAGTCCCAAATAGAATTAAACAGCTTTGTTAGGGGGGCCACTAGTGTAGCTCTAAACGTTTTGTAATATGCATTGCTTAGCCCATCTGGGCCTGGGGATTTATTCCCTTTCAGTGCCCCTATAACCTCTCCCACTTCTTCCTCTGTTATTGGTGCTTCTAGCATTTGTCTGTCCAAATCACTAATTTGCTGCAGGGTTATCCGGTTAAGAAATGCCATCTGCGCCTCCTTCTCCAGGTCCTCCCCTTTTAGATTTTTGGGCTAGTATAAATATATCACCTCCTCTATTTCCTCCTCCCCCTGCATCAGTTTCCACTCCCGGTTTTTAAGTTGGGCTATGCGATTCCGGGTTTTCTGCTGTCTTAATTTGGCTGTGAGGAGTCGGTTGGTTTTATCCCCATTTATATAGTAAAATTGTTTAGTTAGCACGAGGAGGTGCGCAGCTTTGTCCACCAGATGGGCTTGCAGGGCCGACCTAACTTTTTAAAATTCCTGCCATGCTCTTTGTGAGCCCCTATTTTTATACTCCATCTCAGCCTCTGCCACTCTGGCTTCCATGTCCCGCTTCACCCTTTCCCGTCTCTTGATATAGTTTGCTGTGTGTGCAATGAATTCTCCCCTTACAACCGCTTTACTAGCGTCCCAAGTAGTGGCCCAGTTTACTCTGTGTGTAACATTTTCTTGAAAATAATTCTTCAAGGCCTGTTCTATGTCTGCTCTGAGGGCTACATCTTTCAGGATCACCTCATTTAGATGCCATGGATTATGGGGCTGTTGCCGTGGGCTCAGAGGTTCCAAAGTTAAGAGGACCAGGGCGTGGGCGATAGGCACCTCACTCCAATCTCTAGTCCCGTGACCTGTGGGAGAGATCAGCACCATATCGATCCGAGAGTGGCCCCTGTGCACTGCAGAATAGTGGGTGTATGCTTTTTCTTGTGGGCGAAAGAAGCCCCGCGTCTCTATTAGGTGTAGATCTCTAATGCATTTCGATAGGGCCTGTCTGAATGTATGGTCATTGGAGGTAGCTGGAAGGGTTTTATCCATCACCCCATCGAATTCACCCCCCATCAGGATCTGCCCCACTCCCAATTGTGCGATGTTGGGTAGCAATTCCATCAAGAAGCTATCTTGCCCTTCGTTGGGGGCATAGATTGATATCAACGTGACCTGTTGCCCCATCAGTTTCCCTCCCACTATCAGATAGCGGCCTTCTGGATCTTTCTTTACAAATTGTTTTTCGAAATTGATACGCTTGGCTAGCAGGATGCCCACTCCCCGTTATTTCGTCCCACTAGAAGCGAAGTATTGCCTTAGCCTATGTTCATCCTCTGGGAGCAGATGTTTCTTGCATCCATACCACCGAGGCCCGCATATCCCCGAGCCTATTCATCATGGATTTTCGTTTGATTGGGGAGTTAAGCCCTTGGACATTTAATGTGACAAATGTTAATTCAGCCTTTCTTATTCTTTGATATTGTGCTTATCTTGGGTTTCCTGAGCCCTTCCATCCTTTCAAATTCCTCAAGTATGCCATGTGTAACCACCACCCTAGTGCCCCAACTCTCCCCCCTGCCCCTTTAACCCCAAAACTTAAACTTTCCCATCCCTCCAAAACTTCAACATTAACTTTCACCATGATTGCCACGGTAGATCCCTGGGTTTCTGAGTACCCCCGGGAAATGTGGGGTCCGACCCCGTCCCTCTCCCGACCCCCCAAAACCTCTCCTCCTCCTCTCCCAGAGCTGTTACCTTCCCTCCCCCAAACCCCCACCCATTGTGGTTTCCCTAAAGTATTCAATGTTTATAACTCTGAGATATCGTGCCTCTCCAGGCTTGGTGTCCCCTCCCCCTCACCCCCTTAGCTTCCCAGTTAGTTTCTGCTAGCTTCGGGGGAGAACCTTTGGCCATTCCTCCGCCGAGTGACTTTCATCCTGTGTCAGCAGATTTAGGATCTTTGTTTCGGCCCCTCGGCCCAGGGCGTGCTGGTCGCCATCGCTCTCTTTCTGGTCTATCCTGCTTTTCTTTGCTTGCAAGCGGGGAATTGCCTCTGACGCCGCTCTCGGTTCCATCGCTCTCCCTTATGAGGTCATCCATTGCTTCCTCTTTTGTGATTGTGTATCGCTGCTCCTTCCACTCAAAGCGGAGACCCGCCGGGAAAGCCCACCTGTACCGCACGTTCCTGGTCCTGAGCCAGTCTGTGACCACCCTCAGCCGCTTTCTCTTTGCTAGGGTGGCCTGGGCCAGGTCTTGATAAAGCTGGATGGATGTGGATCGGAAATGTATCGGTTCTTTTTCCCGGGCTGCTCGCATAATGATCTCCTTTAGTTGGAAGAGGTGTATCCGGATCAGCATATCTGGAGTCAGGTTCTTGCTGAGCTGGAATGTGGAATGTGGAATACACCCTGTGCGTGCGGTCTAGTACAATTTCTTTGTCATCCACCGTGCCCAGGAGCTGCCGGAACAGGTCTATTACATACTGTTGCAAGCCGGAGTCCGGACTTGCAACAGGAGTCTTCGGGATCCCTCGGATTCGTATATTATTGCATCTGGGCCTGTTTTCGGCATCTTGCTGTTTATTTTGGACCCGGTCCATCTGCTGTTCTAGTTCCAGTTTCCATTTCATCAACTCTTTTTTCCACTGCCATTACCCCCCTGCTGAGGTCCGCGATGGATATGGCTAGGCCTGAGGCAGTTTCTTTAATGTCTTTTTTTAAGCTCTTGCAGCATTACAAGCAAATCAGATTTCCTTATCGGAGGGTCTTCCGGTTCAATAGAGTTCTCTGGAGGTGGGTAGTGTATCTGTGCTGTTGCCTGCTGCTGGCTACGCTTCTTTGCCTCTGCAGTCTGCATCAGGGCTTTGGTGTCGCCTGACCCAGCTCCTTTCGTTTTCATTGCTTGCTTAGACATGATGGTCTGTATACCGGGTGGCGATGTCTTTGCTTCACTTCAGATCCCCCCTTGTAGGGTCTGCCTAGCCTTGGTGTCCCAGTCGATTTAACTGTCGCTATCCTCAGCTTTGCATAGGTGCAGGAGCGCCCCTTCTCATTTTCACAGAGGAACGCCACTTGCTGCCCTGCAGATGCCTTTGCTGTTCACTATCTGCAGCTGTAGGGGGTTACGGCTATCAGGCGGCAAAGTCTATGAGCCACAGTTGTGGGGGGGGGGGGGGTACCACCTCCTGCTCGTACCTGCTGCTTGCCTCCAGTCCTCACCCACTTTGCACACATCAGAGCACCTGCTCTATTGAAGAAGGGTGCTGTCCCCATGATCCTGTCAGGATCTTGAAGCCTCCATTACTCTATTTCTATGGGGTTCCTCTGTATTGGGCCATAGATCTGGAGCCTCCCTCTGTGCCTGAGCGTATGTTGTGGGCATAGTTCTTTGAAGGCAGCCTACCTTTGCTGGCCGTGGATAATGCTGCTGCTTTGAGGCATGGGTGCGTAGCCTTTATTGGCTAATTAGCCTGCATATTGATCTGCTCTTTGCGGGGCCACAAGTGTGTCTGCTCCTAGCTGGGGGGCCGCTGCAGCGCATGGGTAATGGTCTGGGCCGGCTCCATTCCAGGAGTGAGCTGGCCCTCTGCCCGATCCCACCTCCTCACAAGCGCTCAGCGGCTCAGCGCCCCCTGCCTCTCCTTACTTATGTGGGCATCGCGCTGCCCAGCCCCTCCGCTGTTGTTGCTGCAGCCTCCTTCTTCCCGCTGTTGCTCCTTCCCCGAGTCGTGTCGGAGGGGGGAGGGGCATCCACACACACCGCAGTCCCGGCTGATTCTGGGGGGGGGGGGTGGGCGCCCTATTCCGTTCTCCTCCTGCAGCACCCCCGCGGTCTGTGTAGTGCGACTGTTAGGGTCTTCCAGAGTAGGCAAGCTTGTCTATTGCCTCCAACGCTCTGCCCCCATATTACTCGCTGCTCCGGCCGCCAACTTTACCAAATTACGGCCGTGCCATAGAGTCCGCTCCAGCTCCGTCAATTCTGCACCCCAGGTTTTAGGATTCCCAGATCTGATGCCCTAGATTATCCTGAGCCCCTGAAGTCTGCTGCTGGGGTGAATTTATACATTAAAAGGGTTTTTTTGTGGCCCGGGCCGAAGGGGTCACAGAGCTCACGGAGAAGGCATCCGTCGGCGTCCTCATTTGGCCACACCCCCCATGCTTTCCTTTTTTTAATGGTTGCTGCTTCTGAAGATGTCCATTATAGAAATATCCATAGGCACCAGACTCGATCCAGAAAGGTTTTAGCAGTATGCCAGCTGACCCTTATATGACCCAGAAGCAGATCCACCTGAGCACCTAATCAGGACATGGAACATTTACTTTATAAAGATGTCAGCTATACCCCCGATGTCCATTCCTTTTAAAACTTTGCACTTTAAGCCCTGCAGCCAATTGGACCACTATCTGCATCTGCCCAAACCATTCAGAGAGATTACATGTGGCTTCTGCCTTTCTACCATGACTGTTGCCTTTGCTAGTCATGCCTCAGCAAGCACAGGACATCCATTAGAGCAAAGGATGCTCAGAAGGCAAAAGTCCAGTCCCACTCCATGGGTCTTAGACAGGAGAGTCATCCCCTATTAATAATTTACCTCGGGGGACAGAAATGGCACCAATATGAGTTCATGCAATGCCAAAAAAAGAAAGGAAACCCCTGTAATGAATCTGGGGAATTTGTCCCTTCTCTCTAAATGGGAGCTACCCTGCCCCCCCACCCCTTGGGACTTGAGAGGTGATCCTGCTATGCTTAACACCCCTAGGGGACAAGTCAAGCGGGACCCCACTGGTGATGACTCCCCATTGGTTAACAAGTTTTTCCAAGCAGGGCGTTTACTCCTCCATCAAGTACCGAATCCAATTTGTTTGTTGGCTATATGGGGATTGAGCAGGGCAATCATGTGCAAGGCCCCTGTGAAATGGCTGTTGTTTTCTGGCCCTTTAGCAATCCCAGCCCTCCGTAAATTGGAGAATCCACAGGCTATCCAATGTCGGTTCAGCCTGAATCATGATGCAGCCGGACAAGCAACAACGATGAGAGAGAAACAAACACAGAGCCAACTGCAGAGGGACTAAGTCCTGCGCAGTCAATCACAGGTGAAGGAATTCCTGCGAAGCGAGCCGAACAGATGTCCTCCTGGGAGACGCAGACCTGAGGCAGCCTACCTCCGGAGCAGGGATGGACTGGTTCATAAAATTGTCTGAGCACCAATTAAAAAGTGGCCAACGGTTGCAAATGGCAATTAATTCCTTTTGTGAGAGACTGTTTGAATAGTACCCAAGGGGGAGTTTTTCCGATAAAATGTGATGCAAATTGTGCAATTGAAATAATATTTGGTCAGCAACAATGGCCAAAACTACTGGCCGCATAGTGAAGTAACTCATCAAACGGGCTTACATTGGCCAGAAAAGTGGCCCACTTCGACCAAATAAACTGGCCCATACCTGCATTTTGCGTTTTGTTTCGGGCATTGCCCTATTGTCCTGTAGCCCAGCCCGAACCTGCTCAGGAGGCGTAGTACGCTGCCAGTTCACAAAGCCTGCGGAACGCTGCTCTCCGCGGCACAGAGCAGCAGACACTCGGCCATAGGCAGGACGCCCTGACCACACCAGACATGGGAAACCAGCACTGCTGTTTCCGGCACAAACTAACTGTTGAAGACAGGCAGAGAAACACCAAACCAATGCAGATAACCGAGTGAGAGTTGATACTATGGTGTTGCGCCAGCCAAGGAGACAAAGGAATATCACTTCACCAAACCAGTCCACGGTTGTCACAGGGAACAGGGAGGATGACGAAGAGACACGACCAAAGCCCAACAGGGACTGAAAGAGAGAAACTAGAGACCCCAAGATGGGTTGGCAGACGCGATAACCCAAGCCCGGGTGGCAGAAGTGAAAACCCAAGGCAGAGTGAGAAATCAGAAACCCCAGGGCTGGGTGAGAGTAGCAGGACCACAAGGTGGGGTAGAAGAACCCCAACACGGGGTAAGGTCCGAAAACAGGACGTGAGAAGCGATTCCCAAAGAGGGGGAACAAGAAACAATATCCCCAGTCACGGTGAGAGAATCAGTAGCCCAAGACGGAGAGAGAAACACGCAAAACCTAGGTTGGCTGAGAGAAACTGTGTTCCAAGACTGAGTAACTCAACTGTACGTTTCAGAGACTGTTCTTACAGGAGGAAAGGAAGAATAAAGAGACACTTTGAATTGTATAATCGGGCACATGGCTGCAAAAAGCTATTCAGAAACTTGGGTGGGGGCCAGAAACCAATTGCCACCAGGAAAAGAGGAAGACTAAAGACATATTTTTAAACTATACACAGGCGCCTGGCCTAGGAAAAGCCAGAGAGGCATGTGATGAATCTGATGTCATCACTCCTTGCTCGGAGGTAGCCTCTCCTCATGTGGTCAGGGGATGGCAGCCACTATTTGATCCTGACCCTGGGGGGTGCTATATGAGGGAGGATCACATGAGGGGAGGCGATCCTGAGGGGGAGAACCCAACATCATCAGATGAGACATATCCCCTTTTAGGGATATCCCTTGCATGGCATACTCTGGTCAAGCCCTTCAACAACCCGTAAAGCCTGCTGACAGTATCCCTCAATATTCTGTGACAAACAGAAAGACAAATACTGAGATGTGGAAGAGGAGCCTAGTAATGCTGACTACTCAGCAGAACCAGAAGGAGCAGTCTAGTGCCTGGAGGAAGCTGATTGGCTCCAAGCAACTCCCTTTCTTGAAGGTGGTGTTTTAAATATGGAACAGCTGAAATTAGCAGGGGGATTCGGCTGGGTTGGGAATCCAGGAGACTGTGTCCGAGGAGGTTTTGTTGTCTGTGTCGGCCGAGAAGCCACATAGCAGCAGAGATGTCTGTGGAGCAAGGAGGCTTGGAGAGACTGTGAGTGAGGAAAAACTGCAAGAGCCGGTTTGCTGCACTGGGATCGCAGCAGGAAGAGAAGAGGACCCTTCCTAGCGACCGCGGGAACCAAGAAGCAGGGCCGGCACCACCCAAACACGGGGAAGGTCTCAGGAGGGAATCAGGAGTCGCAAAGGATGTGGAAGCCGCCAGACAAAGCCGTTAAGCCCGTAAAGTGGGGGAGGGACGGGAGATTCTCTGTGTTTCCCGTGAGAGGTCCAGAGAATGCCAAAGAAAGCCAGTGAGCTCTGACAATGGAAGCTGGGTCACTGGGGCGCTTCGGCAGCTCCATCAAGTACCAATAAGGGCCAATTACATGAGTCGGATGACCCTAAGCAAGGAGGTTGGGCCACTGGGACAATTGCGAAAGAAAGTGAATGAAAGTGGGTTTGAAACCCGGCACTTTGATAAAAGCAATACAGAATGTTGGCGCTGTCTGAACACAAGAAATGGGGGCATAAATAGAGAGCCTGGCAGGGAAGTATACCGGGTGTCAGGACATTTTATAAAGAAGTAAATGAGAGGGTTTCAGACCCGGTGTTTTGATTAGAGCAACGCAGCATATTGGAACTGTGTGAATACAAGAAATACAGGAATAAAGAGAGAACCTGGCTGAAAAGTATACCAGGTGTCTTGCAAGTCTGGGACCTGCACCCAAATTGTGTCAATGGACTATATGAACCTGGCAGGAGAATATACCAGGTGTTTTGTGAGTCAGTGAATCCTAAGGAAGAGTCATGCCCTTGGGACTTTGCATTGCATTGAATGTGGGAAAGACTTGGGAAAGGGAGTCATTTCCCCTGGAGTGAGTTGCAACGCCAAAGGGAGAGGGTCATCTTCTTGGGTTACAAAGAACTTGTTTATTCATTACAACTTTTGTTTTGTGGAGAGAACCCTGGGGAAGGAAGACATTACTGGGAATTGTAAACATTATCCATTTGGAACTTTGGTTGGATTTGTACCTTTTGGTTGAACTTGAACATTTGTGCACCTTTTCAAGCCAAATACGTTACCCGTAAAACCTTAGAGCTATTGTTAGAATAAGGACTTGGATAGGATTTCGGACACAGGACAGGCCCTCAGTTTTTGGTTGAGGTAGGGAAATACTGCCTAGATTAGGGACAGCAAGGCATTTTCCCAACCCTCTTTTCTTTAAATAAAGGTTTACACCAATCACCACAAGTCTTCTGTGTCTCATTCCTGGTTTCTCACAGACATTTGGGGTGGGGGGTCAGAAACCAGACACCATTAAGAGTCAGAGAAAATCCCCTTTGGACCTTTCTGGTTACATTTTTGTTAGTCTTTTACATTAGTCGTAAGGGGCAGAACTTGGGGTGTACTAGGTTTGGACGGAGGACTGAGATCTGTTGTAAGACATCCTAAAGAGCACCCGTTTGTTTGAACTCCTTCTGACACATGGTCTTAGAGGAGGCAGAGAAGAAGCTGTAATCTTCAACCTGGGAGGAGCAGAGCCTGGGGCTTGAAAACATAATGGTATCCTTTCTCACTTCCTCTAACCCTTTTGTTCAGTTTAGAAGTATCAAGGCACAACTGCTGAAGGCATCCAGCACCCTTTCTGTGTAATGGTGGAAAGATGTAGGGGCCAGAAAGAATCTGATAAGGAATCGGCTTGGGTGTCACTCATGGTGGCATTATTCCACAAATGGCTCACTCGAAGCAACACAGTCGGTGCTACTTGCTAGAGCCCTCTCATGGCATGTCATGGTATCGGGCCATTTTATACACTGACACATAGCACCCTTCTCTTCTGAACTATTTGCTGAGCCCTTACACTGATTCTTCAGATGATTGGCTGGTATTTTAAGGGTGATGAAAAGAGCAGTCGGGCCCTAATCCCATGTGCTCAAATAAAAAACAGTCACAGAAATATTAGAACCTGAGTCTAGGTTCATGGAACATCTTTTGCTATTTTATGAGACCCTCACAGGACCCATATTGCTTATGTAGGAGAAGCCATAATTGACTACTGCAATTAGTAGGAGAGAGAGGCTGGAGCAGAGGAAGGGGATAGAGCTGAGCAGAAGAGGAGAAAGAAGCCATAGAGGATGAGGAAGGAGATGAGGAAGTGATGAACCTTGGAGAGAAAGGAAGAGTGGAGAAGTATGAGGAGACAACTGGGGGAAAGGAAAACGAGGAATGAGTGTAGAGAGGGTAACAGAGACAGGTGGATCATTGAAGGATTGTCAAAGGAAATGAGGTAGGGGTGAGTTAACTAAAGAGGGGGTAAATGTAGACCATCTTTTAATAGTGAAAAAAAGACAATTGAGAACTGGCAGGATGAGAGGCCTTAGTTCAGAGCAGAAACCCTGAAACATCAGTGAGGTTAGGAAAAGGAGTCTTGAGAGTGAGACAGAGAAGAGGAGGAGGCAGTCAACAAAAGTAGAGTGCAGTAGACCGTTAAAAGGAGAGTAAGTCCAGGGAAGGAGGAAAAGGAACGAGAATGCTTTAGGATTTGTGCTAGGCGAGTGCTCCTAAGGTGGTGTAGAGGGACCGTTTCAAGAGCCAATGTTTTGTATGTTTTATAGAATTCACTCGGGAGTCCGTCTGTCCCTGGGGCCTTGCTAGTGGGCAGTAGCTTGATCACCTGTTCAAGCTCTTCTAGTGTTATTTGGACCTCTAAATTCTCCCTTTCTGCTGCCCCAAGTTTAGGGAGTGTGATCCCTGTTAATGCTTCCAGGACATCTATCTCGTCTCCCTCAGAGGGGTCTGCATATAGCCTCCTGTAGAATTCGAAAAAGCATGTGTTTACTCCTTCCTGGGTTTCTCGTAGCTGACCATCCGTCCCTTGCATTGCTCTAATGGGTTGATTCTGGGTCTCACTTTTATATAGCCAGGCCAGCAATTTGCCTGGTTTATCCCCTTCGGCATGCTATCTCTCCATATATTTCCTATAACTCGGATTACTCAGCCTACTGCAGTGATCCCTGCACTTTTGCTGTAGCTTTTTTAATGGACTTGGCCTCCTCTGGGGATCCTGTGCCCTCCTTCATCTTCAGTTCTAACTCCCGTTCTGCGTCCTGTAATTCTCGCATTATGTCACCTTGCAGCCCCTTTGATTTGGACATTGCACCCCCCCTTACCACGACCTTCAATGCCTCCTACAACATCCCAGCCAAGTCCACGCTACCCGTGTTGTGTACAAAATACTCCTTTATCCTTTAATGCTTTTGCCCTGAGTATCCATGTCAGGATTTTGGCTCTGGGTGGTAGAATTTGCCACTTCATCAACAGAGGGGCATGGCCTGGTGTGTAGGTTCTGCAGGGCTGAGTAATGAGAGTACCCCCTATCGTGTGGGGGGTAGCAATCTCCAAACATCCACTAGCTGAAAAGCTTTCAGCAGGGTGCATAAGGCCAGGCTACAGTTAAAGTCCCCACCCCACACTACTTTTTCGTCCATATACAGACTTATCTTGGCATAGAGGGTTCTGACGTATGCTGTAATATCCTGGTTCGGGGCATACACGTTAATAATGCACACTTCCTTATTTTCCACCAGCCCCCTCAGTAACACCATCCTTCTGTCTTTGTCTATGTCGGACTGTAACAGCTTGAACGGGACATGTGGCACTATCCATGTTATGACCCCTCTGGCGTACGCAGAATATGTCGCACCCAAGGTTGTTCCTTTCCATTTCCTTGTTATCACCTGCTGCTTTTCCTTGGTCAAATGAGTCTCCTGTAACAAAGCTATATCTATTCTCCGTCTCCTTAAATACATCATAATCTTGTTGCGTTTAATATAATTATTAAGCCCCCTTACATTCCAGGTTGCTATTTTCAACTCTCCCATTTTATCCATTTTCATATCTGCCCTTTTCTGCCCCCACTCTCCTCATCTCGCATTTTGACTTGTACCTGTAGGCTCTTCCCATCTGAACTTTCCCGCCTTCCCCCTTCTTTTAGTTACCCCGAATCACCTCCCTCCCTCTACCCCTACAAACCCCAACTGTTGCCCAGTTCCATCCCTGGATCTCAGGCTAGCCCGCATCTCGTTCTTTTCCCAGCCTACAGCCGGTACTAGGAGCGCAGCAGGAGGATACTGCACTATTAGTATCCTAACTACGCAATCTTCTAGGGGTTGATAGTGTGCTTCCAGGTGCAGTTTGTTCCAAAGCTGCCCCTGCGTCTCCTGCACTACCCGATTAATTTTAGTGTTTACATTATTTGAATTATGTGATTATCCCAACATCACTGTCTTCCTCTCAACAAGTTACCCCGCAATATCTCCCCTAACTGGAGTAAGTCAGTGAATAAACACAAAGTCACTTATCATGTCCTTTCTCCGTCTGGTCATCTGCTCGCTCCGGGCAATTCGTTGAGTCCCTCCATTTTGTCGCATCCTCAGGCGTCTCGAAAAAGAGTGCTCTACCCAAATGCAGGTCCTTCAGTTTCGCAGGGTACAGCAACATGTAATTGAGGCCAGTTTCATGCACCCTCCTCTTAACCGCCACGTAGCTCAGGTGCTGTTTCTGTACCTGGAAGGTGTAATCCGGGTACTCTGTGATCGTCGCTGATGCTCTGCTTATTTCGTTTGCGAAAATGCTCCAGGATCTTCTCCCTGTCTTTGTAATTGCGTTTCTTAGCTCTGATTTCCAAGTTGCGCACTTGTTGTAGTGTGGAGACTGTTAGAATTGTCGATGCCAGTGCTTGTATTAGACTTAACCTCTTTTTACAGCCCTCCCGTGTGCTCCGCCTGTCTCAGGAGGTTGACATCCACGCTGACCGCGTCGATCTTGAACTCCAGTGATGTCTTCAATTCCGCGATGGTGGCATCAATTTTGGACTCCCACAATGCCTTCAACTCTGCAATGGCCTCCATGATCTGCTGGTCGTTGCTTATTGCTGTTGCATCTCCTTGTGTACCCGGTCTCGGAGTTTTCACTCCTTCCGTTGATTGGTTTGGTATGGTGAAGGTGTCTATTGAAGGTTGTTTCACCTTGGGCTTGCTTGCTTTGGATACCATTCCTGCTTCTGCGTGTTACCCACTACTGTTCTTCTTCGCATGCCTTGTGATTTCTCAAACCGCCCGGAGCTGCTGTCGCACCCCTGTTATTGACCTGCGTGGATCCCTGCCCCCTACTTCCAGTGGGCTAGTTTGGGTACCATCTTCATATGTCAAGGCAGCCTCGTGTCCTTGGTAGATATCCACTCCACTTGTCGCCCTCCTGTAGTCCCAGGCTGTTCAACGTCTGTATGTTCCTGGGGGTGAGTTGCCTTTGTTTATGGCTGGCATCCCCTTTTCTTGCTGCCACAGCGTGTGTGGTGTTGCCTACAGTTAAGTGACCCCTTTACAATTGGTGTGTGAAGCTGTATTTTCACCCTCGCTTCCTGTTGCGGGTGTCTAGCCCGGCAAACCACTGTTCTCTCCCAGTCCTGGGTGCTCTGGTGTTGGCCTAGTCTATCTGGCTCTCTTGCAGTTCGTGCTTCAGACTTACCCACTTCAGTAACCTGCTTCACCGTCCCCATTTTAACTCCCAAACGGCTGCACACCTGGGAGTCCCGCCGGGGCTGTATTTCGTTCCTTGATTTCCATTCTATGGGGTAACCCTGTTATTTTATGTATGCACAGCCCCTATTTCCATCTGACTCTTGGTCTCAGGGATCTTCGTCTCCTAAACTGCTGTCCACACGTTAACTGTTGCTTGCACGGTTCGCCTCTGACACCTACGATTTCCGGGCGTCTGTCCTCATCAGGACCCCACGTTGTGAGGCTTCCCTAGTACTTTGTCCTTCCTCGAATTCCGCCATTATATCCGCCTATCTTCTGCTGCTGTGTATCGTTTGTTCTCTGTGGTGCCAGCTGAATTATCGGTTTAATTTGGTACGAAGCAGCCCTTGTATGCATCAGTTGTTGTGATCCTGCGGGCAGTACTGTAACTTTGTCCTGGGGTACCAGAGTATTGGGTACGGGTCACTGACACTGTGATCACCCCCCGCGGTGTGCAGCACCGCACCTGAGTTCACAGGCAATGTCTCCCAGTCCTGCGTGTGTGCTTTCTGTTTGGTGGCCTGTCATGTACCATCCGATCATGTCGGAGCTTTGTTCATGCGTTGAATAATTTGTTCCGATGCCCTCGCATCCGCATCGGATCGCCACGCGTCTGGCCCTTTCTATTTCCTAGGTTGTCAAGCTCCATTCCATTCCTGCTTATGGTCCGGTGCCCCATTTACGTCCATCTCGCTACTGTTGCCGCTCGGCTTCTTTAATGTTTTTCACACAGTACGCAATGACTGGTGGCCCGTCAGTTTCATTTCGCGTGTCACGTTAGCAGTCTTTTGTGTGTGGATTACTGTAGCGATTAGGACAGTCCAATAACATTGTCCAGGGTATACCAGGAGGGTCAATTGCGCCATATTACTCACACCCGGTGTGCAGCGTCGTGCCTGAGTTTTTGTATAATGTCTCTCAGTTCGGCAGGTACTGCTTTCTGATTGATGAATCATGGCAGAGTGTGACCCACTCCGTCTTGTGGGGGTCCGCGCCTCCCATTCTTCAATGACCTCTGTTTTCTCTGCTGGGATGGTCACAGCGGGCCCCCGCTGGTCCAGCCGCACCAGTATATACTAACGAGATGTACCCTCCTAGGCGATCTGTGTATTCAGTAGCTTGTGTGCCCTACGTTCATCTTCTCACACCAGCAAGGCGGATTTCACTGCCGTCGGATCCTTGTAGACTCGTGTATCTGCTGCTTACCTGGTTGTGGCCACGTTTATAGTTGTGCCTCGTACCCGACCAGCAATGCTGTGTTCCCGTTTCACTCCGTCTACCGCTCAGTCAGCCGTCTGTTCCTTTGTTCTGGTGCAGGTGCCAGTTTCTTTCCTTTCACCTCGGGATTCGCTCGGTCCGCTCGACTTTTTCGTTACTTGTCCCACTATGGGTCTGCGTGAGAGGACGATCCCATCATTCACTGCATGTTCCTATAGCCATGGCTTCAGTTGTAGCTTGATTTCGTTGGTTTTAGCATATGTTACCCACAGGATCATGCAGGATCGGCAGGAGCCTCTGGAAGTCACCTCCTATCTCATGGCTGCTTAGCCACCCCCCAAGGGCCAAAGTTAACCTTTAAGCAAGAACTTGGTGGAAGTGACCACTAGTTTAGGGGTTCCCTTTGAGATTAAGCCAGGAGGGGAACGATTGACGTAATCTAGAGTCAAACTTGTATGCTGTGGGAAACTTAAGCTTAATGGATAATGGTGCTTTGTAGCGCTGCCCGGGAGTGGGGGCAGGGGGCTGACCAATGTGAGAGTCCAATTACCCCTGAAGCAGCCAAGAATGACCATCAAGAAAGAAGTGATTGGGACACTATAAAGTCCCAGACCCTGTGAGGGACTGTTCGAACCACCTGGGAGCATCAAAATCCACATGAAAGATAATGGTCTGGATGGGGCCTGCGATGACCGAAAGATCTACAGATAAGTGGAGACCAAGTTTGAGTTCTCTAATACTTTTATTTTGATCTCAAAACCATGTGATGTGGGTTGGCTCAAGTATTCCAGATAGAGATGGGCAAGTAGCTTGGTAGTTGACAACTTTCTCTAGGACAATGGCCATCAGTCCTTTCTTCCTCAGTCTGCCACTCAGATGGTTTACATTTAGAGTGGCCCATCCACTTCTTCCATGGATGTTGGGTCCTGAACTCTGCTACTAGGCACCTTCACTCATCATTATGTTTGTTCACAGTAGGTCTGACTAGAAAACGAGCATCCACAGTTGGATCCCAATATACTCGGCTTTTCCCGTCCTACACCGTTTCATGTGTGCCGGCCTCTGATAACAAGAAGCAAGGATGGTTGCATCCAGGCCTGCAGCTCCCCTGTTGGAGGCAGACTTGCTCTGCATCTGAAGTGTTGGTTTCACCTCTTTTCTGACCACTGGCTTCTTGTTGTGATTCAAATAATTTTTACCACCCTCATCCTTCCAATCCCAACCTCCGCCTGTCCTCTTCTGCAGATCGGTTCCCCAGTGCTGCTTCTGGAAGTAGATCAAGTTTCTACGTGTCTGGGGCAGTGGAAGTGGTTCCTTGCAGTTGCAAAAAAGAACCAGGCAAGCCTATCAGTGGGGCAGGAGGTTTCTTTGCTCAACCTCTTCTTACACCTAAAATTAAATTCAAATTCAAGATGGTGACACCCAGCCTAGATTAGTGTCCCTCAGTTTGGGCACTGGTTGTATGCCCTAACCTTGAAGGTCTTGTATGTATATGTCCATTTATGGAATGCTCTGCACCAATATCTATGCTTCTCATTGATGGAAAGACAATATCAGTAGAGTCCAACCATTAGTCTTCCTTTCAGCTCTGGGGGCCTTTACCAATATCATGAATGAATTTTTGGGATTGCTGAGGGCCAGACACCTGCATGCGCATCCATACCTGGACGACTGGCTTGTCAGTGCCAAGTCACCAGTGGAAGCTACACAGACTTTGTAGACCATGATATATACCCGCTTGAACTTAGTTTCTCCATCAGCCTAAACTAATCCGATCTAGTGCCCACTCAGTCTCTCACCTTGGTTAGGTTCACGTGAAACACTTTTCAGTCTTCTGTATTCCCCACCCATGAGGAGTGAGTGGCATCTTGCATGCAGTCAACAATTTTTTGAGCAGGCACGGCTGCTTGGTAGTTTCAGCATATGTTGGGCCTCCTTTCATCATGCATTCTAACAGTTCCACTTGCCAGGCTCAAGATGTGCCAACTTTCGCTTCATCGGCCTTCGGTTTGGGACCAAGAGACAGGTGTCCAGTCGGAGAGGGTGTCGATTCCCCCAAATCTGATAGGGATTTGCTGTGTTGGTAGGAACTGACTTAATTGCTGTAATGCCTTTCGGCACAGCTCACCATTCTTTTGAGGTGACTACAGACTTGAGTCCAGAGGGCAGCACTCAGCACATGACCTGTGCTCAGGGACGGACTTGAAAAGGTACATATATTTTCCATTGATGTTTGTTTTATATCAACCAAAAGCAGAAGACCAGGCCCTTTGCCCTCTGAATACTTGTTTCAATCGAAATCTTGGAGTGAGATATCGCTCAGGGAAAAGTACTCCAGGCAGTGCACATCCAAGGAGATGCAGTATAGAGGAAAGGGGACTATGGACCAGGAGTAAAGTAAGTCGCTATAGTGTGTAACTTTTCCTTTTTTATATTTCTCATTTGGCTTCTTGATTGGTAAAGTAGCTCCTTCAGTTTCCTTTAGACATCTGCTGGTTTTGCTGCTTTCATGTTCAGCCTCCTTTCCAGAGTCTGCAGCATTTCCTACCCTATCGTATGCTGGTTTTTGAGTGACTACTTAAAAACCCTTCTGACCATTTTGAATTGTTTCGTTGTGAGCTTCCCTTTTTGGTCACTGCGATTCACCTCACTTGACAACAGTGATTCTCTGGATGCCTCACTTCCTAGTCATACAGCCAAAAGAAGGTGCCAGCAGTGCTCCAGATAAGATTTTGAGGTGGGAGTATTTTACTCCCTATTTTTAAACTTTGAGAGTAAAAGTGATTTTAAGAGAGGAAAAATGACCTTTCTCCTTTGCAAGAGAGTAAAATGTATGTGACATCCAGCCGACATGTGCAAAAACTATATGGATATCATTTCTATGCTGCAGCTTTCTGCATTGTGACAGAATACACCTTTCATTATTTCTCTGAGGTCTGGCCATTTGATCTCTCCTGTATATATTTAAATGTTGAAATCAAAAAACCTAGCCAATTACATATTAAAGCAAACATGAATTGTATTGTGTGTATTGGGTTCGATATCCGAATTGTCTTTTGAGGTTTCATGAAAGTCCTCATTTCCTGGCGTTATTACTACCTAATGGTATGCCAATGTTATGATACAACAGTGCAGAGAGGCACGGACTCCATGCCACATTCTATGTCTAATCTAATGGGAAAATGGTTATTTATATAGCACTTTTGGCAAAAGCGCTGTACATAGAACATATTTATCACAATTATCACCAAACCAAAGTCAGTACTCCTTTATCGACCTTGAAAGGATGAAAGGCTATGTTGGCCTTGCTGGGATTCGAGCCTGCAACCTACAGATCATGCACAGATTGCAGCAACAAGTACTCAACCCGCTGAGCTATCTTACTGGCTAACATCCTTCAGAGGTCGGTTAACTCTGTATCGATTGAGGTATAATAATCACAGTGCCTAGATGTTGGACGAACCACATATGAAGCGCTATATAAAGTTAAATACCTATCTGGATTATCACAGGGACAGGTTTTGCTGAGTTTCTATTTCAATTACCAATGTAACTTTCCTTTGTTTGTTTTTTTAACAGCGCTTGCACTTCCTGGAGAGTCAGGTTTTGGATGTTTTAATTGTAGTCTTGAAGATGTGAGAGTCTAGAACACCTGTGATTGGTGTAATGACAATCACTCACCCTTGAGCAAAGACTCTACTGCCACTGACCATTTATAGTAATGTACCTCATTGACTGCAAGGTTGAATGGATGTAAACTATACTGTGCATACTCATCATTTTACACACCGTTTTTATTAATAGAGTGTAAATTAAATTATAAGTGTAAAAATTATCTGCCTTCGCATGATTATGCACATAGCACCAGAACTCTGAAAAATACAATTGTGCAATACTGGTTTGCTTTCAGCGTAAAAAAAGCATAATTTGCTTCAAAATATTAATTCTCAATTGCAACTTAGTTTTGCAACTTATTAATTATACGATCCTAAAATTATAGGAAAATGTGTGCTTCTGATGCTGATTGGAAGGAACCCATTCCTTTTATCACAGTTTGCAGTTTCTTTTTTTGAAAGGCTTCAGAGACATACATTCTGTTTCAGAGGTTGCTTGCAATTACATTCATGTAGATACAAATTAAAAGAAGCCTTGTGGTTTCTGTCAAGTAACCTGACCTTTGCACTGCCCTCTGCTCTAAACCTGTGGGTAAATGTACACAGGAAAATAATAAAGCTGTTGTATTTTCAAGATGTTAATGCGTAAAAAGGCCTAGTACGCACCTTATCTGGAGGCCTGGGTGCCAGTGTTAAAAAGGGGCATGCCGTGTTGTACCTCTGCTCGCTTCATGCACCAGGCTCCCACGTACCGTCCTATGGGATAACGTTGACTCTTAGCACGCAAGGCACCATCTAGAGTATGTTTGATGGGTTATGCTTTTCTCCAGCATGGGGTCTGGCATGGATTCACATGCTCATGAATATTCCCCGTCGTCAGGCTGGGAATCCTCGGTAAAGAAAAAACCAGTATCAGTTTTGTTTCTGATCTGTCTTTCGTAGTAATAACCAATCACTGGTCTCTGCGTCATACTGACCACAGCCAATGACTGCCCTCTACCTAAGCACCGCCTCTGGCAGCCATCTTCAGATTTTTACCGCACGTTCATGTGTTGGGATCCTCGTGCTATTGCTCTCGAGCGTTAGTGCTTTTTTCGCGCTTTTTCACAAAAAACTTCGATTCTTTCGGTCAAAAGAGCCTCAAGCTCCACCGATCCTACATCCGATCAACGGGGACCCGTGTCGGATTCATCTGTGCCCCTCAAGGGTGAAGATTTCGTCGAGCTAAGCTTCGGAGGACTCCAGAAGCTTCTCAGGCCCGGTCTCGGAGATGGCCCAGGAGAAGGGAAGCTCGACGCCCGGAAAGCTGTTCAGGGTCTGCCCTGGATGCCAGCTGCAGAACGTCTTCAAGGAGGACGAACACTCTTTCTGCCTTTACTGCCTTCATGAGGACAAGACGCATGTGGAGAAGGACTGTGCGTTTTGCGGCAACATGTCGGAACGGACCATGAAGGACCGCCATCAACGTCTCGCCAACTGGCTGGAGGGTAAGAGCCCGTCTGGCGAGAAGAAGAAGAAATCCGAGCGGTCTTCTAAGACCTTTGAGGGCGCCCCGGCGACGGGGGCCCAACATAAGGCCAAGCACCGCGAGTCCGCTGGCACCGGGAGCGCCGAACGGTCGGGCTCTACGGGCGCCAGGCAGGGCGCACCCTCCCCGGCACCATCAACCACGAGCCAATGCTCTGGGTCGGGTAAGAGGAAGGCCGAGCACCCGGCGAAGCTCCTGGAGAGGCCCCGGTCGAGCTCTAAGGCAGAGGAGGAGCGTGGCAGTGCCCCCTCCCTCAAGGATAAGGCGGTGAGCGCACCTAAGGTGGTGAAGGCCTTGATCCATCCGACCAAGCCCTCTATCGAAACCGTCGCGGCGGCCCTGGCTCAGCCTGTGGTGGCTGCACCAGTGGTGGCGACCTCAGGGCCCAGAATCTCCCTGCCTCCTCGGAGGGAGTCTTCCTTTGTGCCCATCGATAGGACCCCCGTGAAACCCTCCGTGGGGAAGAAGAAGGGGGGGCAGGGCGTCGTCGTAGATTCGGCCTCAACCTCAGAAGAGGAGCTGATCGAGGTCTTAAGCCACGGCCTAGGCGTGGAAGAAGGCCAGCCCGTCGGAATGGACCCCGACGCAGGTGACGACGACGACATCGTCGAGGATACCGACGGGGCCCCTGCTCGCCCGTCGGATTCCCCTCTGCCAGCGCCGCAAGACAACTCGGCGGCCATTTTCTTGGCCATACAGTCCTTATGCTCCGAGATAAGGACGAGGCTACCGTTACCGACGGAGGAACCTCTCCCGTCGGGGGATCCAGAACCGGGACCTTCTGGCGTTCCCCCTACCAAGAAAAGAAGGATCCATCCACCACCTCCTTTTCAACCGTCGCGCCCCGTCCAGCCCTCCTCCCCGTCCACCCGAGGGGATGATACGGGGACTGACACGGCAGCGACGGGTACGGACGACGAGGCATACGACGAGGATTTTCCGTCGTCGCCTCCCACCAGGGCTTCTCCGCCCGACGAGATCGGATCTTTCCACTCCATGATCTCCAGGGCTTCCGAGCTTTTCCAACTCTGCCCTGAGGAGAAGAAAAAGGAAGGCTTCCTTTATCAGCGGCGCGAGGCCAAGAGGAAGACGGTCCTCGCAGTGCCTCTGTTGGACGACATTTGGGATGAGGGCCTTTCCCTCCTCAAGAACCCTTCCACGACGCCAGCTAGAAGAGACCGGTACGAGAAAAAGTACCGGGTCCCGGACACGGCCCCCCTATGCCTCCGGGCGCAGCCTACCCCGGACTCCGTCGTCTCCGCGGCAGCCAGGAAGAAAGCGGGGGGGGGTGCGGCCTCCACATCGACTTCCCCGCCGGACGGCGAGGGAAAGAAAATGGATGCTATGGGACGTAGAGTCATCTCGTCGGCAGCGACGACGATTAAAGCGGCCAACGCCTTGGCTATCGTGGCCCGCTACGACAGGGAGCTCTGGTACAAGATAGCTCCCCTGCTGGATTTTCTGCCGGACGACAAGAGGGCGGAGGCCCTTGAGATCCTGCAGGAAGGTGAGGTGGCGTCGGACCACGCCATCACCGTGGCGACGGACATCGCCGACACTGGGTTCCGCCAGCTGGGCAACGGCGTTTGCCTTCGACGTCGTGGATGGCTCAAAGCTACGGACTTTCGGCAGGACGTCCAGACCAGAGTCCTGGACATGCCCTTCGACGGGAACAACCTGTTTGGGAAGACAGTGGACGATTCCCTTCAGGCCATCAAGGCGGATACTGAGACGGCCAGGGCCCTTGGAGTCCTGCAGCAACGACGAACGCCCTTTCGGAGCGGCGGAGGCAAGGGCGCCTCCAAAGGTTCCGGCGGCGGTTTCGCTTCCTACCGTCAAGCGGCCCGCTCGTCGTCGCAAGAGGCCTACAGAGGACGAGGCAAGTCTAGCGGACCCCGCCGTCGTCGCCAAGGAGGTCAAGGCGGCAAGGCCGCTTCCAAGCAGGATTGAACCGGCCGTGGGGTCGGGCCCCCACCGGAGCACCCCGGTGGGAGGCCGGCTGGCGGGCTTCGTCAGCGTGTGGGAGTCCATCTCCACCGACCGTTGGGTGCTAGACGCCCTGGCCCGGGGCCACGCGCTCGAGTTTCAAAGAAGGTGCCCGCGCGTCCCCCCCGTGGCCAGGAAAGAACTTCACGTCCCTCAACTTCTCCTGGAGGTAAAGGCGATGCTCAGAAAGGGCGCCATCGAACTCGTCCCAAAGAGGCTTCGGGGCTCCGGAGTCTACTCGCGATACTTCCTCGTGAAGAAGAAGACGGGAGGATGGCGCCCCATCCTAGACCTGCGACGTCTGAACAAGTTCATCAAGGCGCAGAAGTTCCGGATGGTCACCCTCCAGCACGTCCTGGGTCAGCTGGAGGAAGGAGACTTCCTATCGTCGTTGGATTTGGAGGATGCCTACTTCCACATTCCCATCCTAAAGGGGCACCGAAAATTCCTCAGATTCGTGGTCCAAGGGCGTCATTACCAGTTCAAAGCCCTTCCCTTCGGACTACGGTCGGCACCCAGGGTATTCACCAAGTGCCTCGCACCGGTGGCGGCGCAGCTGCGCCGCGAGGGGATTCACGTCTACCCCTACCTGGACGACTGGCTCATCCGCGCCAAGACGAGGGAGCTCGCCGTGGTCCACACGGCAAGGACCGTCCAACTCCTCACGGACCTGGGATTCTCCGTGAACTACGCCAAATCCCACCTGGTGCCCGCGCAAGTCGCACTGTTTCTGGGAGCGAGGCTCGACACAGTGTCCCTTCTGGCCTCCCCGTCGGAGGAGAGGACCAGGACCATCTTGGGCAAGGTGCAACGGATGTTGGTGGCCGACGCGGCCAAGGTGAGGTCCATCAAGTCCCTCCTCGGGATGATGTCTTCCTGCATCTACCTCATTCCCATGTGCAGGCTCCGGATGCGCCCGTTGCAAGAATTCCTGGATGCGCGCTGGATCCAGACGACGGGCAGCTTCGAGGAAAGGATCAAGCTCGACGAGAGTTTCCGACGAGCGATACGGTGGTGGGGCACCCGCGCGCATCTGAAGGCGGGCATGGACTTCCAGACCCCAGCCCACCAGGAGACTGTGACCACGGATGCCTCCCTGGAAGGGTGGGGAGCGCACACCGAAAATCTGCACGCAAGAGGACTCTGGCTCCCGACGGAGAAGTCCCTGCATATCAACGTCCTGGAGCTCCGTGCAGTGTTTTGGGCCCTCAGGTCCTTCCTTCCGTCCCTCAAGGGCAAGGTGGTGAGGATCTTCACCGACAACACCACCACCATGTTTTACATCAGGAAACAGGGCGGAACCAGGTCCCCAGCGCTGTCCAAGGAGGCGCAGGACCTGTGGCATTGGGCCGTCGCCCAAGGGATTTTTCTGGTGCCGTTTCATCTGGCAGGGATAAAAAACACCATCGCCGACTCACTCAGCAGGGAGCTGCGCTCGTGCCACGAGTGGGAACTACGGCAGGATCTGGTGGATCGCCTCTTCCGACGGTGGGGCACACCCCAGATCGACCTGTTCGCGACGGCGACGAACACCAAGTGCCGGAGGTTCGCCAGCAGGTTTCCCCAGACGAGGAGCATGGGCGATGCTTTCTCGTTCCCCTGGGAGGGCCTGTTCCTCTACGCGTTCCCTCCCTTGCCTCTGCTAATCCGGCTCGTCAACCAGCTCAAGAGGTCACGGTGCAGGATGATCCTCGTCGCACCTGCGTGGCCGAGGCAGATATGGTTCCCGGACCTTCTGGACTTGTCAGCGTCCCCGCCGATCAAGCTGCCGGCGGACGCGGATCTACTCTCCAGGGAAGGAGGCGCCATCCTCCACCACGACCCGAAGTCGCTGAACTTGCAGGCCTGGCTCCTGCAGCGCTAGAGTTTGGAGGATACGACATACCGGCCGATTGCAGAGAGGTTCTTGTAAAGGCCAGGGCGTCCTCGACTCTTAAATGCTACGGACACAAATGGAAGAGGTTCTCTGTCTGGTGCCACGCACAGAAGATTAACCCTCTACGGATTACGGCTCCCCAAGTACTGCCGTACCTGCTGACGCTGGCCAAAGCTGGTCTGGCACACGCGTCCATCAAGATCCATCTTGCTGCGATCTCCCGGTACACCAGAACCACGGGGCGGACGTCCTTGTGGTCTCATCGTCTGGTGAAGGAGTTCATGAAGGGACTGTTCAGATTGTTCCCGCCGGTGAAGGCTCCGGCCCCGGCGTGGGAGCTCAACGTGGTGCTGACCAAGCTCATGGGACCTCCGTTCGAGCCTCTGCACTCGGCCCCGTTGAAGTTTCTATCGTGGAAAACAGCTTTTCTTGTGGCCATCACCTCCGCACGACGAGTGGGAGAGATCCAGGCCCTTTCCTGCAAGGCCCCGTACTTGACTTTCCACGACACGAGGGTAGTGCTCAGGACGCACCCCTCCTTCATGCCCAAGGTGCCGTCGGACTTCCATCTCAACGAACCCTTGGTGTTGCCTGTGTTCTTCCCGTCGCCTTCGTCGCCGGCTGAGAGGACTTTGCACTCGCTGGATGTGGCTAGAGCGCTGAAGTTCTACGTAGACCGCACGAAGTGTTTTCGGAAGACGTCACAACTCTTTGTGAACTTTGGACCTGTCAATCAGGGGAAGGCTCTCTGGAAGGCTTCCATTTCCAGATGGCTCTCCGGCTGTATCATGTACTGTCACCGGTTGGCAAACCGACCGCTGCCTGGCCGTCCGAGAGCCCATTCCACCAGAGCGATCGCAGCTACCACGGCGTTCCTATCTGGTGTGCCCCTGCTGGACCTATGCAGGGCTGCTACGTGGAGGTCGACGCACACCTTCACGAAATTCTACTGCGTCGACCGGGATTCCAGGGAGGAGTCCAGGGTCGGCCAAGCAGTGCTGCGCAACCTGTTCGCCTGAGGTGAGCCTGGTGAGGAGGTAAGATGCTTAATGTTGAGTTGATGTGATGCTTAATGTTGAGCCTTTGCCACCTCCCGTGGTTGTGCATGTGTGTACTGCTATGTATTCTTTATTCATGAGCATGTGAATCCATGCCAGACCCCATGCTGGAGAAGGAACAAGTTACTTACCTGTAACTGTTGTTCTCCAGCATGGGTCTGGCATGGATTCACATGCGAACCCTCCCGCCTACCCCTCTGCGGCTCTTCACTTGGTCATACTGCCACTTCACGTGCTTCCAAATCTGAAGATGGCTGCCAGAGGCGGTGCTTAGGTAGAGGGCAGTCATTGGCTGTGGTCAGTATGACGCAGAGACCAGTGATTGGTTATTACTACGAAAGACAGATCAGAAACGAAACTGATACTGGTTTTTTCTTTACCGAGGATTCCCAGCCTGACGACGGGGAATATTCATGAGCATGTGAATCCATGCCAGACCCATGCTGGAGAACAACAGTTACAGGTAAGTAACTTGTTCCTTCTTTATCTTGGTGATTAACAGCAATTCGTCACAACTGACACTCCATTAGTATGCTCATTCTTTGCTTTTGTATGGGGATTCCTTCCTTTTTTACTACACACGTGATTGGCTTTGGGGAATTCACCACAGCCCTCTTTTCAGCATGCCTTGGGAATGTTCCTATATACATGGAGAGGGCAATAAAGGTCATATAAGGTCTAGTCACCGTTTTGGAGTTTTTATATTGAAGAACATTGGAGCATCATGCAGTGACCACACTGGAAACATTCCAAACTGCAGATAAGGGGTATCACTTTACGTTCTTTTTCTTTTACCCATAAGAGTCCCTTACTGTATTAAAAAGTTGCTAGAGATGGCAGAGCGTCTATGATAAAGATAGCCTATTTAGCCACAGATAAAAATATAGAAGTACATTTTTTGTCTTTCTGTAATCCACTGTGAGCCATTTATACTTAATATTCATATTGGGCATAGTGTCATCTGTCCCGGTCCTACTGCAGGTGGGGACACACTGTAAAAAGACCTGCTATCATATTGAAGCCCTGTTGAATGCCTCAGTGATACACCTTTCATCTGGAAAGCCACTTTAACCAGCAAACAATCCAGGGGATAAATGGCAAGAATGTAGTAGTTAAATGAAGATTGATAGATTCCCTCCCAATATCTTTTCAACTGTCCGTATACTTTCCAGAGATCAAGCCTCCTAAATAGTTTGTTATGCAAGAGCACTGCTTAGAAGACATCCACCCTCTCCCATAATCATTGTGTTGTCTCAGGAATCCATACCATCTCGGCTTCTATTGATACGTTATCCATTATTATGACTATTATCAGGTTACTTATTGAACACAGACCTAGCTGCAGGAAGCAACGGATCGCTTTACAGGTCATGGATATACACTTTCAAGAAGCAGTCACAAGGGATCGATGCACGGGGGCCAGGAGCTAACAATGTGGTTGAGGGGGTTAGAGGCAATTTGGTTGCAAGGTATTTACAAGCAAGCAGGGGAAGAAATGGAGGGGGGCAAATTGCCCAGACTCAGATTAGGCTCATTCCCGTTGGTTGATCTACTATAAGCCTGTGCAGTTTCACAGTTCCTTACGATTGTCTGCACAGAGGATGTACATGGTGTTGCTTACTGACTTGCAGCAATTTATAAATGGATTTCTCACAACTTCCTCTTTACTACTCAAAGAAATTATTGTCTTATATAACTGATTCCTGGGTCCAAGATACCCAGTGGTCGAGTGTATTCCTTGACTGTCAAGAAAGACAAGGTACCTACGATCAACACTTGGTACATTTTTGCTCTGTTTTGCAAAGATTAAGAGAAAATCACCTCTATGCCAAAGCAGAAAAATGTGTGTTCAATACGACAGAAGTCAGAATCTTGGGCTATGATCTAACTGAGAAGGATTTAGATTGAATCAATCTAAGGTGAGAGCAGTCCTGAACTGTCCTGTCCCGACTTCCATAAAAACCTTGCAATCATTCCTTGGATTTGCTAATTTCTATAGAGGATTTGTACATTCTTTCTCTTCTATTGTCTCACCATTGACTGGTCTTACTAGTACGAAACTACAGTTCAAATGGAACCCAAATGCTCTGAAGGCATTTGAGACACTTAAGCTTGCATTCACTACTGCTCCAGTCATGCAACATCCAGGCCCCCTACAGCTGTTTCTAGTAGGAGCGGACTACCAGTTTCTAGTAGGGCGGTGTCGGTGCAGAGTCTTGTTGAGTCTCTGGTGGAAGTGAAGTACGAGGCGCTCTGTGTTTTCCTGCTTTCCTGGTTGGAATCGTGCTGCAGGAATCTGTCTGCCAGCTCTACTGGCGGAGGTGGAGCCAATACATCATAAACCCTGCTATACTGCGGAGTGGCACAGAGTCGGGGCAGAGTCTTGAGTCTCAGGTGGAAGTGGAGTGCGAAGCGCTCCCTGTGTTTTCCTGCTTTCTTGGTTGGAATTGTGCTGCAGGAGTCTGTCTGCCAGCTCTACTGGCAGAGGTGGAAACAATACATAAAAAACCCTGCTATACTGCACAGCCTCAAAGAGTCGGCGGATAGTCTTGTCTGCGAGGCTCGGCGTAGAACTACCATTGAGTTCTATCATTCTGTCCGGCTGAGGCTACAGACCATCGGCTCCAAGTAAGGACTGCAGCGCTATACACGCTGAGCTTTTTTTCTTATATCTTCTCCTTCCTTTGTACAAACTTTGTGTGGCTTTAATATTGCTGGCCACTTGGAGATAGATTAATACATTAATAAACCCCACGCAGGTACACTCTACCACTGCTAAGTAGCTTCACCCAAAAGTGAAGTGTTCTGTGAGCGATATCTGGGTGTCGGAGAAGAAAGGATAAGCTGCGCCTCTTATCCAAATCTGGCAAGGCCCACCAGATATAATCTAAGGAGCATCATACTCCTGGACGATTTAAGAGCCCCAGAATGGTAGGGCTTTTATGTATATAAACCCCACACATCTGAAGGCAGGCTGATCTCGCAATTACATCAAAGCATTCCGGCCAGTCAAGAAGTATTTGCACAAGCTCAAGTACATAACGTGGACATTACTCAAAGGCCAAGGTGGGGGCAATGGAAATGGAATGCTAACTTTGGACTCCACACTAAAAGGTGGGAAAGACTTCACCCTTTCAGCTTTGAACATCAAAGGAACAATTAACGAGTACTTTGGTAGGCGGAGACACAGGAGTAGGGTGGACTTGCATACGGGCCCTCTGTAGCCTCCAGAGTAATAGATACTATACTACAAACCCTGGCCTCCACTTTATACAGGTTCTCAATCTCTCCCCTATTCCACAGAACAGTGCAGTAAATCCCTTGACCACGTTCAATCTGACGGAAGACACCAGGCGGGAGTCAATTGTACCAAATCACAGGGCAAATGATGGCACATTTCATACTCCACCCAACAGCTCCAATCAAGAGCTTGGTACAAACATCATTAATCCCACAGCCTTGAACTTTGTTTTAAACTCACTGGTTAGGGTCTTTTCAAATAATGAAAAGGGAAGTACAAATCCACTCAGGAGTCCTTTTGGAGATGTCAAAAAATATTGAGCAATGTGATTTCTCATTGGTGGGACTACGAAACGCCATCAATACTTTGGTTGCACCACCTTTAACAACTTTGTCAGAAGAAATTGATAAACAAAATATTGAAATATCTGGAATTAAAGATACTCTTAAAGTCTTGTGCCTGAATGGAAAAGAAACTCAAGCCCTATTAATTGATCATGCATGACCAAAAGAGATGGGGAAAGACTCAGGAGCTGGAGGTCAAAACACTGGTTGAAGAAGTAGAGGATATTCCCATCTTTGATGATACCCCGCTTTCAGAGTCGGTGCTGGAGGAATTTTGCCGTTTAGCACACGTGGTGGAAACAGATCCTGTAGATAAAATAGCTTCCACAGAAGATGTAACACCCACCCCCCCACAAAGATCAGGAAGGGGATGGGTCATGGAAAGAAAGCTCTCAACAAAACTATCGTGGGAGAAGGGCCAAGAGAAAGAAGCAGAGAAAGACCGCCTCAGTAGCCACATTACCCGCTTTGCGGGAGAAGAAAACCAAAAATATGAAGGTGAAAAAGCTGAAAAACAAGGTGCAAACAGCCTTATTAACGGCATCAGCGACCTCCTTAAAAATCCAAATATAAAAATCGGGGCGGAACAGACCGAACCATCTCACAGAGACCAAAAGGAGTGCTCAAATAACCTAACAAAGCCAAAAAAGAGGCAACGACAACTAATGGAACCATTGGTGTCTGAGGAGATAAGTGACAAATGTTACCATAGGCATTCAAACTGATGATACCCAAGGGCCCATGCAGGGAATTCCTACCCAGGTCTCCCAAACAGCTCCGGGAAATGGGCCCCAATTTTTATGCCAACGTCAAAAGTCAGTTAAAAAGACCCAAGCCTCATCTTGGTAAGTTTGAAACTGACACCAATTTTCCTAAGGGGGAACAAGAAAGAAAAGACTAAAACTGTGGGTGTCATGATCATTGAAGACCTATCCATCAGGCCCCAGTTACCCCAATTGGAGCCAGAGAAAGTGGAGAAAGTGATCTCTGCACCAAAGGACCAAGAGCAACAGAGTGAGGAGGTTATGAGAACTGAAGAAATAGAACGCCATTGAGTAGATGATTCGGGCCTCAATAGTATAGACTCTAGTCTTGGCCAAAAGGATTTGGCTCCCTTTGCAGTTCGGAGACTCTGGCTCTCATGTTTAAAACATAAACTTAGTAATAAATATTTAAATAGAGGTGCTATCCTATCATTCTTCAAAAAAGTACCAGATTTATATCTTTTTCAAATAAAGATATTGAATACGTACAGTTCTCCGACCTCCAAGCCGCTCAAATGGTAGAGGTGGGGTTTACCTCTAAACTTGGGGCGAAAGCCATTCTTGCAGCCACAGGTCCCCTACAACAACAAGGCTTAGTTGTTCACGAAACCCTGCCCCTTTTAGATGAGCGGGGTGGTACTGAAGATTGCGTGGAGGATGGTGGCCACAAGGGGAAGTTAGCCAAAACCAAGGAGACAGCTAATGTTTGTCAGGTACACAAAGGCAGGAGCCCCCTCCCACGGAGCATTGGCTGCTCCTTACATATTTCTATGGGCAGTCGCACACACAGAGCACCTACCAAGGTACTACCACAGTAGTAGGGGCGATATCCTGAGATATGTGTGTCGACCCATTTGCAGCCGCATCTTCGTGATCTCCACATTTGAAAATCGCGCCAATTTCAAGATGGCCGCCAGGCGCGACCATCAATCGAGCTGCGCTTCATGCCCTGGTGCACCCGACCTGTGATTGGGTATTCCCGGCTTTTCAACCTATCCGGACGACCGGAAGGCGGCCGACATCCCCAAGGGCTGCATCCTAAGGGCCTGTCTGCGTCTGTCCGCGGCGGGACACGGCGCCGGACTCCATGCCGAAAGAGTTACTATCATCATTGCTGAGTACTCACACCCTTGATGTGGCTAAGTAGGAGCTTCCCTCCCATCAAGGTAAGCCCCAGTCACAGCTCCCTACCAACCGCGTTGCATCCCAGTGGTAGTTGCTCACCTTATCCCCAGGTACGGTCCTCGCGCTGCTTGCGGCCGTATCACTGTACTACTATATTGGACCACATACGGCTACCAATCCAAGATGAACGTTGCCCTTTAAGACTTGCTGCCATCAGATGGCATTAGCATAGGCTCTGTGACTAAATTCCATCACAAAGTCTTAGTTGTAGCATATACTACCTACATGACTGCGAACTTGACACCCACCAACATCTACCCTACCATCATTTGTTATACTGCGCTCTATTATGCCCTTAACTTGCCTCCTCTGCACACTGGATCTTAGGTCTTCATAGTGCACACCGGACCTGACTATTGTGACTCACTGTGTGCTAGTGTGAATTCGTATCTGCATATTGTGATTTATTGCGTGCTAGAGCAAACCAGTATCTGCATATTGTGATTCATTACGCGCTCCTCAGCACCTGGCTTCCCATGTATACCATGTTTCAGGCCCTCCCAGGAAAATTCAAATCTGCATATTGTGATTTATTAACCTTGCCTATATTGATTGACCATATCTTCTGACATGAATTACTTGCCATACTGTCTCCAAGACAACCTACTATCTCACATTCGGACATATTGATAAACATGCCAGGCCAATGTACCATTTACCCTATCCTGCCACTAGTTGCCTTGCAGGTCATTGACAGCATCCTCACAGTCTTTCTTAACGGAAGCACACCAAAAGAGAATAGCTTATACCTCCTCTACCCACTAACTATGACTCCTAATCTTAGCAGTCTTCCCCATTCCAACCACACCCCATGTTAAATTATAGAGGGGTACACCAAACTCCCATGCACTATGGTCAACAGAAACCTCAAACTGCGTGCTAGACTGCCTAAACTATAGGAGCTTCTGACCAGATCCTTACCTCTTACCAACAAGAAAACCATCTTTCACCGCACTATGACGTCTAACACGGCTAAATGCCTCATCTCGCCACCCACTCCCGACACCATTGCTATTCATACCATTACACTCCCCTCTGAGGGTATAGCTCCTACCAATCCCTCTCCACGCCCAAGCCCAGTCAAAATAGATAATCAGCCTCTCAAAGGAGCCCTCCTTAACGCTAGGTCCCTGGTGGCGCATGCAATTGACATAGAAAATTTAATCTCAGAAGACAACCTGGACTTCTTAGCCATAACAGAATCCTGGGTACACAATGCCACAGGCCCTGCTCTCGTGTTAGCCATCCCGGAGGGATACACCATCTCCAGACAAGACAGAGACGGATCCCGTGACGGTGGTATAGCCATCATCTCTAGAGTAAGTTTATACCTGAGAATAGCCTCTCCTCAAAACCTGCAATCGTGTGAATGCATCTCATCAAACTTCCTCTAAATAACTCCCAATCACTCACCATGCATGTACTGTACAGACCTCCAGGGCCCATCGGAACATTCGAGGAGGACCTGCATAATATACTTGCCAGTAATCTTAAGCCTACTTCCCAAGTATTACTCCTGAGCAATTTTAACCTAGGCTTCAACGATCCTTTGGATAAACAGGCCCTACAAATTGCCAACTCCCTTAATGCATTAGGAATAAAGCAAAAAGTAAATTAACCTACTCATGTCAAAGGAAGAACTCTCGACTGGGTAGCTGAGTATAATTGCACAGCTACCATAACATCCATTTCTCCTCTATCCTGGACCGACCACTATCTAGTATCCATGATCCTATCCACTATTAGACCAACTATCCTAGCTCCACAAATAGCACCATCATGTCCAACTAGAATGAAAAAGAACATCACAGTCGACGGTGTGATTCCCAATATCCTACCCACACTAAACTCTCTACCAGATAACCTCGACCCTAGTACCTTGGTGCAGGAATACAACAAGATCATGCTCTCCGCATTGGACCAAGTTGCCCCTCTAAAACTGAGACCAAGTAAGCCAAAAGCACCCCTCAACAAGTGGTTCACCCCTCCACTAAAGGACTTGCGGCTACTAAACAGGAAATGTGAAACGGCTTGACGGCTCTGCCCCTCCAGCGAGAATAAAACGAAACTAACGTCCACGGCATCACTCTACAAAAAGGAAATTTGCTTGGCAAAACATAACTCGTATAACGAACGTATTGCCAATTCCAACTCTAATATGAAAGAACTATTCACAATACTAAGAGAACTAGAGTCCCCTATCTCCATATCTGAAATCTGTATCAAAAATAAGACTTGGTGCTCGGAGATCCAACAAGCCCTTACCAACAAAATAAACACCCTACAAACTAAAATAAAGAATAAGAAAGATACCTTGAACCTATCACAGCCAATTAATTCTCTCCCACCCAACACTGAAACCTCCAGTCATAATACTAGATTCCACTTCACCAAAACTTCTGTCCTAGAAGTTGAAAAAAAACATCCTATCACTAAAACCATCTAACTGTAAAGGAGATGTCTGCCCGGCACACATTATAAAAGATGCCGCAAGAGACCTTTCTCCATTCATCTCGAAATTGATCAACGCCTCATTTGCTTCCGGCACTGTCCCAGTCAATCTCAAACAATCCTGGGTCCACCCACTTCTGAAGAAGCAAACACTAGACCCCCTCATTGCCACAAACTATCGCTCTATCACGACGGTACTATTTCTTCTTAAAATCTTGGATAAAGTTGCCTACTCGCAGATCCAAAAACACCTTGAGCTATACAAACTCCTAGGGGTCAGACAATCGGGCTTCCGCCCATTACATGGGACAGAAACTGCGCTGATAGATCTGAAAACACAGATCGATGAGCTGAGAGACAAAGGGAAGACAGCACTTCTGCTGTTACTTGATCTCTCAGGTGCATTCGATCTGGTGGACCACAAGGTCCTCTGCAGACACCTTGACTCAGCAGCACATTTCTCCCCAGATGCGGTCAAATGGATAAAATCATTCCTGAGCGACAACCATCAGAGTATTCTCCCCATCAGCAGCGGCTGATCCCACCTCAATCACATGCGGGGTCCCGCAGCGCTATCGCGTGTCCCCAACTCTGTACAATATATTCACCAAGCCTTTGTTCGATGATCTGGACCTTCTGGGTATCACCTACACTAACTATGCTGATGATACCCAGATTCTCCTCCCACTTTCTGGGGATCATGGCAAGGACTTGGCTCTGGTGAATAGGATCTACCTCATCATTCAGGCATGGATGGCCACACATGGACTATGCATGAATGATGACAAGACTGAGTTGATTATCCTTGGCACCCCCTCTAACATTTCCAAATTAGTTCATGAATACTCCTCTTTTTATCATTGACGGCAACAATATTACAGTCTCTAAGGAGGTTAAAAACCCTAGTATTTTACCTGGACGCCACCATGTCCTTCGACAAGCAACTGAAATCCCTGGCCTCCACCACAGCCTACACCTGTAAGCTTATTAGAGCTGGCAAGCCTTTCCTCTCAAATGATAGCTGCATTATACTGGCGAGAGCACTATTCCTCTCAAGGTTAGACTACTGCAATGCCCTTTACAGCAGCGCTAACAAAGCCAGCATCCAAAAACTCCAAATCTTGCAAAACAACGCTCTCAGAGCCGCACTAGGCACCAACAAAAGAACGCATATGACTGCAATCAGACGCCAGATTAATTGGCTATCGACCCACAACAAAATTCAACTAAAAATAGCCTCCTTGACACACAAAGCATTACACAACGCTGCCCCTAGCTACCCAATCAACAAACTGTCCAGAAACACTTCCAACAGGCCCACTAGAGCTATCAATTCAAACTGCCTAGTGGTACCAAGATTCAAGTCCTCCAAGATCGGCGGCAATAGTTTCCCCGTGAAGGCAGCTAAACTTTGGAACTCACTGCCAAATGAGCTGAGAGCCGATCAACCGTATCCACTCTTCAGAGAGAACCTCATCACCCACCTCAATTTGACCGTAGACTAATCCCAACTTTACTACACGACACTTTACCTCTAGACTATAAACTGCTGTATATTACTATGCATATAACCTTCTGTGTAAATTTCTATATATGCATACTATTGCATACTTGTGTATATTAACCATGTTGAAACTTATTTCCGGCACATTCTGAGCCCTACCTACTTGTATCGTACGTGTTCAATGTATACTGTGTACCATTATGTAACCTTGTAAACTGTGCATATCCTTTGCTGTGCCCTGCTACCTCCGGTCCGGTGCGCATTACAAATTCAATAAACAAACAAACAAGTGGTGCACAGACCGAGATATGGTCCATGATACCTAAGATAATCACACAGGTCTGCCAGAAACTAGGGGTGGAACAATCTTCTCTTTAGTTGGCAGGAAATTAGGTTCGTGAATTGGAACACACAGGGCTCCAGTTTGTTTAAAAATCTAACAATGAGGAAGGATGTTTTTGGTAACAACGACCTGATCTTCCTCCAGTAGACATGGCTAGTTAATTCCCCGCAATTAGAGGGGTTCACAATGTTAACCCTGCCAGCTACCACTAAGGGGAGAGGTAGACCAAAAGGCGACCTGCTGATAGCATATAAGACCTTGTTTTTTAAGGAGGCGGTACCCATCACCTGTAAGCAAGAGGGGATTCTAGCAGTAAACCTGGCCGTTCCATCTGAGGAGGGTATGAAGAAATTTATAGCCATACATTTGTACTGGAACCCTGCATGTGCAAAACTCTGGAATCCCTGGCAGGTATCCTGACCCAGATAAAACGGACTCATCCAGAGGCCCTCATCTTAATTGCAAGAGATCTAAATTCACAATGTGTGACGAGTAGTGCAGGAGGTCCACGATCTAAAACTCTATCTGCTAATGGAAGAAGGTGGTTGTCTTTCTTCACGGAATGGGACATGAGAATCACAAACTGCTCTGTAGAGGGGGATGTTCATCCAGCAGTAACATGGAACCGAGGGCAAATATCATCTACTCTAGACTACATTTGCTTTTCGTCCTGCCTATTTGGGAATTATATGCAATTCTCGCTAAGAGACATTGGAATGAGCGATCATAAACGTCTGGAAGCTACCATCTCCTGGAACTTCAAGGAAAAAATAGAATTCTGGCCAGAAAGAGTAGTGGTCAATAACCAAAAAATAATAATTGGTTAAGTATAAGAGTGATGGAGCTTACCTGAACAACACTCTTCATCCAGTCCGCAGTGATTTACAGGCCGACAATCTTAAATACAAATGCAGCCCATACGAATTTCATGTTTTTTTTGTGGGCAGTTGAACATCCCCAGACTATGCCGTCACGTAGACCTCTGTCTCATATACATACTTTTGATGAGACGACTTGGATCAAAAAGCGCAAAATGTGCAATGCCATAAAAGTCATGAGGAGGGAAATCTCGGATAAGGTCCAACTTTCCGAAAGGTTAAAGATTATTAAAAATGATTATAAAACTGGTAAAAACAGCGCCAAATGACCCGTCTACAGAAAGATGGAAAGACGATGCTCAGAGCTTTAGGCGACAACACATCTCGCAGCTTCTGGGCAATAATCAACACAGTTGATAATGATCAAAAACATAACCGATCCAATGATGTGTCAGAATATGACTGGGTGAACCATCTTACCGTGCAATATCATCAACCAAAGGTGGGGGGGCTTTCACATTCAAGATCTTGGATGTACCCTTGGTCCTGGACTTCACCGAAGGAGGATGTACTTGAGCTGATAAACATGTCCTCATCCTCCAGAGCAGCAGGTCCTAGTGGTTTAACATACCAAGTTCTGAAGGGCATGGGAAAATGTGGGCTTGAATTCTGACTGTACTTTTTAGGGAAATAGTAGAAAAGAGAGCGATTCCCCCTTCTTGGAAGTCTACCATTATCATTCCTATCTTCAAGAAGGGGGAGTGCAGAATCCAGCAAATTATAGACCTATTACATTGCCTGACGTGGAGAGTAAGCTGTTTGCCAGCCTTTTGCTTGGAGAACTAGAAAAATGGGCTAAACACAATAAAGTTATATCCAAGCAACAGACTGGGTTTCATAAGAGACGGTCAACATCCCTCAGTAGTATAATTATGGCCTTTCTTTGTGTTGGAAAGGATGGTAATAAAAACTCAAGGCTGTATGTACATCGATTTGACTTTGTCAATAGAGATGCTGATGGTCAAAGTTGGACAATAGGGGAGCCCCAAAATCACTTACTAATATGCTGGCTTCTCTCCACAAGGGTAATACAGTCAGAATAAGATTAAATATCAAAGGCTAACTTTCCCAACATGTCAAAGTGGAAAGAGGAGTCCGGCAAGGTTGCATGGTCGCTCCCTTTCTATTTAACTCTTACCTGTCTGATTTTGGATGGGAAATAGATTCTGCTGCATTAGCAAGCCCTAAAATTGGATCTAATCCTATCAAATGGCTAATGTACGCTGACGATATTGTCCTCTTCGATAAAGCAGCTGTGGGCCTTCAAAGGCTTTTGAACGCTCTGGATATATATATGAAGGAAAATGAATTGATCATTAATCCAGAGAAGTCAAAAGTAATCATCTTTGGAGGTAGGGGGACGCAGGGTCACAAGTTTTCCTGTTCAGTGGGAGGCTAAGTGATTCCAGTTGTAGAGGAGATTGTTTACATGGGGTATATGCTCTGTATGCTTCCCTAAGAATAGGCCAAACTCTATCTGACCTCTTATCCAAGGGATCTCAGCTAACATCTCAGATGCAGAAGATCTTTAGGCAATGCTGCACATTTCCTTATTGCTAGTGGTCAGGGTTTGTGTGTCAAACATTGTCCCAGTACTTTTGTACAGGTTAGAGGTTAAACCCGTGGCTTGGTCCATGAACTGGCAGAAGCTTGAGGGCAAGATCTGGAAGAAAGTCTTGGGCGTGCCCAACAGCTTACCAACTGCAAGTCTGCAATATGAGTTAGGCCTAAGATTTCTTAATTTACAGGTAGAATGGAAGATTCTTGCTCTTTATAGATCAATAATAGATCCCCAAGGCAACACACTGTATGAGGACCTCCTAGTACATCTTAATCTCGACCAGTCTAAGGTTTCGCGAGATCTGAAGATGATGGCGTTGGATATCCTCACTAATTGTGACAGTGACGTGTACACATTAATCTCCAATCCCATGAAGACCAAGAAGGCTTTGATAACCTCAAACTGGATCAAGGCAAAAGACCAAATGCGGGGATCGTGCGTAGCGGCTTCTTTTTCTCCATGCGATAAGAAGCTGGGCTTTCTCCCAAAATATCTGCTAATGTTTCCACACGCTAAAATGAGGCAGAACTTTCTGAGAGTCTGACTTAATCTGGTCCAAACGGGAGTGATCATCGATCGTTGGGGGTAAGGGGATAAAATAAAAATACCATGCACGCATCCTAAAAAACAGACCAATGAGCATCTGGTAAGACATTGTCAGGGGACTTGGGAGGTTAGAGAGAAATACTTCAGTCGTTTTACCGATTCAGTTGACCGTCTACCCTCAACGATGTTCTGGGAAAGCTTGATAGCTGGTCATGAAACATTATAAACGATAAATGTCCTCCGGGTTCTGCAGCAGACAGGGTTTCTTTCGCCAGATTTCTGCTGACAACTCTGTAATTGGTGATCTGACTTGGTGTGATTGTGCTGTAAGGAAAATGTTCTATCCTTTTCGTCTTTTAGTTCTGTTCTGTATTGATCTTCTTTTACCTTCTTTTTTTTATATCCTTTAATGTTGTAATTGCATGTAACTGTTTTTATTTAGTTGCGGTCCTATCCCAAGAATGCCCTGGTACCGGCAAAATGCATCACATTACCTTCTATTCCCTCAAACTCACTCCCTCTGAGAACCCTGATGCATTAGTCGACTTGAACGTCAACATCATCTACGGTTTGCCCTACGTCCAAAGGAAGATCTGTATACCGACGGAGGAAACCCGGTTGAGTGACCTCCAATGGTGTCACGACTCACTCATTGCGGTCCATCCTGGAAGAAAAAAGACTTTGGAACTCTTACGAAGGTGGTGTTAGTGGCTTCCTATGTCCCGTGACGTTGCAGAATATATCTCTACATACTCTATTTGTGCTCAATGCAAGAGCCAAACATGCAAACCTATAGGCTTACTGCACCCTCTTCCGGTCCCTCACAAACCTTGGCTCATGTTATGGATGGACATCATCATAGAATTGCCCCCAGTGCAAAACCATAACACTATATGGGTTGTCGTAAATTATTTCACCAAGATGGCTATATTCGTCCCTTGAATGGGATTCCGTCTGCCCCTGTACTGGCAGATTTGTTTCTTAAACCTGTGTTCCGGTTCTTTGGGTTGCTCTCAATCATAATTTCCGACTGGGGTTCCCAGTTTACGTCCTGTTTCTGGAAGGCTATGACCTCTTCCTTAGACATCAAAGATCAGTATTCTAGCACCTACCATCCTCAAACGGATGGTCAAACTGAAAGGTTGAAGGCTACTTTAGAACTGAACCACTGTTGCCAGTGTCTACAACGACAGGGCAGCTGGTTGTCGGTACTGTTTACCGCCACGTCTGCTTATAATAGTGCATTCCTCGACTGGTTCTTCCCCATTCTATACCCTGTATGGACATCATCCCAGGTCTATTCCCTTGGAACCACTCCTTCCAACTGTGAACCTGGCGGCCCGCGACAGTGTGCAGAATCTGACTTTACTGCACAAAGAAGCGATGGAGCAACTGGACCAGGCACAGTGCCAGGCTAAGCAGTATGCAGGTGTTTATCGCACTCCTGCACCTGTGTACTAGGTTGGCATGAAGGTGTGGTTATCAACCAGGAACCTCAAAATCACTGGGAAAGGGAAACTGCTGCCTTGATTCATAGGTCCCTACATTGTATTCTGTGTCCTGAATCCTGTCACTGTACGCCTGGCACTTCCCTCACACTGGCATATTCATCTGGTGATTCATGTTTCCCTGTTAAAGCTGTGCTCCCATACAACCCGTGTGCGGGCATATCCAGCACCTGTCATGGTCGCGGGTTCTGAGGAATATGCTATTCTGGATATGAAAATGCTCAAGGGCGAACAGTATTATTACATCGATTGGAAAGGTTACGGCCTGAGGAGTGAACTTGGGAGCCAGCCAGTAACATACATACCCCGTCCCTGTTGGACCGGTTCCATGCCTCTGATGGGGAGTCTTGTCCTTTAGGGGAGGATACTGTCATGAATCGGAGAGTCAGCGTACATTTGCCACGCAAACAGTGTAGCCCTGTCTTTCCCCTCATACAGCGTTGGCGGTTGCCATGGCCCCTACACCACCGCCATGTTCGCCTTCAACGCTCCTCAGCTGCCACGCACTTGCGTTGGATATAACCTTGTGTAGCCATGGTTACCCGATGTCAACCGTGACATCACGTTGCAGGAACTCCCACAATGCTTTAAAGAACAGCATTTTCATGGCGCTGGCACCTTTGATTGAGGTAAGTGCTCCAGCGTCTTTGTTGTGTTTGGATTTAATTGCGACCCTGTTTCTGCTCTACTGACCTATTTTGGATTCCGTTCTGGTACTTGTGCTTGGTGATTTAAGGTAACAACCTCTGCACGCTATATGGATTGAACATGGATATTAATTTCATTGATGCCTTGTTTCTTGGTAATACCTTTTGTGGAGTCTTGAAGGTAGGACCCTGCTATTCTCTGGAATTGTTTAGTGCACCAAACTTTGGACGCTATACATCTTTTGCCCAACATGCACTGAATTTGTGTCGTTAATGCATCCTTGTGCCGCCCGGGGTTAGGTACCTACTAATCTTAGTAATCTCCCTTCCCTTTTCGCTCCTTATATTTCCATTTGGAATTATTCTGGTCTTCTTTACTTCCTCTGATTAATCTGCTGTTTCTGTTTCTGGGCCTTCACTCCTTCCCTATTAGGTAAGATATCCAGTAGACTAGGTCTTCTCCCAGGAACTGTTGGTTCCTTCCCTGTGGCTTAATTTGCTTTCATTGTCATTTCTATTAGAGTGAGGCCACAGAGTTTGACACTAGACGACCCTGAAATATCAGCCAAACACCATGCTATCCAGGTCTGTGTCATCCTCACCTCCTCTATATATATATATATATATTGAGGTTGGATTACTGGTACTGAGATCTATCTTTGTTTTCTTCCCAGTTTACCTGGTTGTATTTTTGCTCTTAGTTTGAATGGCACCTCTGTATTCTATTTACGAACAGAGGGGTGCTTCAAGAGGAAGGTCTCCCTCGTTGAGGAGACACTGTCTTTATAGACTGGGGTTCCTTGGATGCACAGAAGGGCAGCATCACATCCAACTGCTTCCTTCGTGAGTATTAACACGAATTTAGTAAACGTTTCAAATAGAATGAATATAGATTGAAAGCAAAATAAAGCAGAATTAACTGAAACCCTGAAGTTGAACTCTATACAGCCAAGATGCCCACATGAAAACAGATTATGGAAAAGGGGCGCACGTGTGACAGAGAGTCATAAGAAGACAAGGACACTTGGGATGGTGAAATTAAAGTCTTGGGGAAGGGAACCCTGAGATTTGAGGAACTTCGTGTTGACTTGAGGACGGAGCCTCAAGATTCTTTTGTATTTGAACTTTGTTACTTGAAACTTGGGGAAGGAAACTCCGAGGATTGTTTAAAACTGTATCACCGTGAAATTAAGAAATTTAGTTTTGAGACTTTCTGTAGAACTGTTTTACACTTGGGGAAGGGAGCTGAAAGAAAGCTGCGTGCTGGAAGAAAATCAGAACTTTGTTGAACACTGTTTCTTTTTAGTTGCTGACATCCCAACAAATTGTATAGATTTAGTTGTGAGGACAAGTATAAGTTTTGGACACCGACAGACTTTTATGATGAACCGTTTGACTCACACTTTCCTTACTTTCGTTTAGGTACGGAAATCCCACCTTAGCATAGGGCCAGTTAGGCCTTTTTCCATACTGACATTTAAGTTAATAAAGTGTTTTATTTTGAATTTGCAATCTGCTGTCTGTGTCTTGCTTCATGATGCCCTCGCAAATGGTGTTAGAGTTGGGATGGGGGTCAACCAATAGAAGTTGGGGGACCCATAGGTTTGAAAAGCTAAGTGCCAGAGAATCAGACCCCCCCCCCCCCCAGTAGCAACCAAGAGCTCTATCAGGTTTGATATCTGTAGCAGTAGGGATTAGACAGTTAATCCAAGCAAAAGAAGATTGATACCCACTGATCTGATGCTAATTCACCTCCTAATACATACATTAGATTGGCACCGAAGTCCGGGCTGGCATGGCGGTTTGGGATTGATGTTCTAGTGGGAGTAATAGACCCACACTTTAGAGGGGATGTTAAGGTATTATTCAGAATCATGGAAAATACTCATTTCAAATTAATCAAGGGGATAATGTTGCTCAAGGGGTGCTTGAGAAGGTAGTGTTCCCTAGACTTAAGGAGGAACCTGGGGAGAAAACTACGGATAGGGGAACTCAAGCCTTTGGGGAGGCCGATGAGACTTCTGATGGCCCTCCCAAACCAGAACCCAGAAAAACTAAAGAGGAGGAGCCTGAGAAACGTCCCGACTTAGCCTTTGCCCAAAGAAACAACCCCTTGCTAGCTGAAGCCTTTTTGCAAGTAGTAGCGGAACCAGAGGGTTGTGAGAAGAGGGTGGGGGGCTTTTATCTTTTTAAACATGGACTTCAAATGGATTATGTCCTCCCAAATGGATTGTGTCCTCCCCAGTTCCATTTTTCCGAGCTTCATGAGCTTTGGGAACGCACCGCTCGGTTCTGTGAGAAAATCGAAATTTCTTTCAGTGAAAATCTTCTAATCTTCAATTCGAGATGTCCTCTTCACGGCTAAGTTCCGCTTTACCACTCGTGAGGACTTCGCTCTGCACTTGGATGTGTTTTTGGACCTTTTGCCTAGCCAGTGTTTCAGTTCGCACTCAAGCGGACCGCTTTCCTGGTTACACCAGCAACAGTGACTGACACAGCCCTGCCCAGGAAAGGGCGTGTTCTTTACTCCTCTGTTCCCTACTAAAGACGTTCCTACGTGCACAGCGCGCGCGTACGAGCAAGTTCACGGCTAAGTTCCGCTTTACCGCTCGTGAGGACTCGTGAGGACTTCGCTCTGCACTTGGATGTGTTTTTGGACCTTTTGCCTAGCCAGGTGATTGCTTTGGCTGGAGGACTTGGACTCGTAAGCCTACTAGTGGGAGTTGCCAGCATTCAGCAACTTTTTGATATATGATTGTTTGTTTGTTTTGTTTTTACAGTGTTTCAGTTCGCACTCAAGCGGACCGCTTTCCTGGTTACACCAGCAACAGTGACTGACACAGCCCTGCTCAGGAAAGGGCGTGTTCTTTACTCCTCTGTTCCCTACTAAAGACGTTCCTACGCGCACAGCGCGCGCGCACGAGCAAGTTCACGGCTAAGTTCCGCTTTACCGCTTCACCGCGTTTCTGCGGTTGCGGTCTGGCTTCTTAGTGCAGGTGTCTTTTCCAAATTGTGCATACTGCGCTTTCCCTGGTTTTTCGGGCTAGTTTGAGAGTTGCCCTATCCCCAATGACCTTCGTGCCGTACTCATTGAAATCAAACATGCCAGACTTGGCTTCCTATCCCAAGCCTGGCTGTCCCAGCACTGGGCTCTTCCAAACGAACTTTCCAGCGTTTACTCTATCTCCCAGAAATCCAGTTGACCCCACTTCTCTCAACCCCACCGTGGGCCCGTTGGCGGACCCACTCCTGACTGTCCCTTCCTTGATACAAGGTTTTGCGGGATCTCACCTGTCAGCTGTGGATCAGCAAACGGTACCGTGTATGGTGCTTCCCAGTCCTTCCAAAGTGCTATCAACTCCCTCTTGCACACGTGGTATTTCGGATAAAACGGTTCTTGCATCATTAAAAGCACTGAATGTGAGGAATGTGAGGAGGAAATTTAGCTCGCACTCAAACCATACTCTGTCGCCCTTACACCTTGATAGTACGAGCATCTCCTTGTATGCTAGCCATCATGATCCTTTGCAGTCTAAGAAATCCTCTTGCGATGTGGCTCCATCTTGTCTCTCTCCTCCAGGTACTTACTCCACCCCAATAGATTCAGCAATCGCCTCCTTTGCTCTTCCCACACCTCGTCCAGTTGTGCCTGCTCGCAATACATTTGCTTCAGCTATCAGTATTGGTGTTGAACCAGCCTTGCAGGCAATCAATACCTCCATTTTGGGCATGCACAAAATGTTTGATATCCTGCACACAAAAATAGCTACCCAAGGTGCACAACTGGAGGAGTTATTACACTGGAGTCGTCGCCATGATCAGCAGTGCCTCTCACCTACCTCACCATCAGAAAGGCCAGTGGTGAGCCTTGAAGCCTCAATTATCACCTGTGGTAGCTATACTAATCTAGACAGGCACCTAAGTACAGCTTTGCCCCCTGCGATTTGTGTTCCACATGTGAAAAGTGCGAATGTTCCCTCTGTTTTGCCTCATTTTCATCATGTTATTTGTGCAGCTGACGCTCCTCCTAATACTATAACCTCGGTTTCTGTGCCCCAAATTCAGATAGCCCCAAACAACATTGATCTGGTGCCTGCTCTTGAGGTGCCTCTCCCGGTTGTAACTACTACTTCTAGTGCCATACTCCCCCTTCCTGTGGATGTCCTTCCGGCAACCCTCGCCGTTGCAGTTCCTCTGGTCTCATCCAGTGGCAAGTCTAGGACCACAATGATTCCAAAAAAATCGCTTATCACAATGAAAAAAACGAAAAAACAGCTCCCTCGTCGAGGCAACAAAAATACTCTGAATGCCTTTTTCAAAGCTATTGGTGGGTCTTTGCCAGCAGGGCAGAAAGATCCCTCCCAGAGTCAGTCCCCCAAAATACCCTCGGCAACTCCTAACCCGGCGCTGCTGCCAGTGAGTCGTCAGCCGTCTGATCAAACAAAGGAAGCAGCACTTCCCGCGCCTATCGACACTCCGGCACAGATACCACCCCACCCTCCTCTGGACGCTCTGGTTGAGTCCCTTGAGACGCTGGAGCAGCGCAACGAACGAGTTGTGATTGACATACCACCCATTAAAACTGTCTCTTTTGCCTCAGGTACCAGACGGCCCTCCTCAACATCTGTACCGAATCAGGGCCCGTTGAATGACCTGAGACAGGCTGTTGACAAGTTTCTAGAGGAAAGGCTATCTGCAGCGCCCATACCCCAACTCATGTCTACTATGACAGCCCCCGTCCAATTCATTTCTAAACCTTCTGCGTCCAACTTTTCTAGCCTTGAGCAGTACAATCTCGAGTCTCAAGTGACTGAGTTTAAAGATCTGCCCCCCCAACAAGCGTACCAATCTAGATTGCCTAATCCTCATAATTCTGAAATAAGGTGTCCTCCATCTCAACCTGCTCAAATCCCTTCCACCCTCTCGGCTTGCACATTTATCTTAAAATGTCGAGATGGTCCTTATCCGGTTTACAATTTGAATAGGAGGAGTGTCTTAAACATCTTTAGTGACATTGATGAATTAAGGGATATTTCTACTCTCGATATAGCACAAATTGAATTCATCTCTGCCTCTTCCAATTCTATCATTAGACTATGGATACCATCGACCATTGTTGCCAACACGATCTGGCGAGCGAGAATGGCCCTGTTTGACATGGGTTTCTTATTGGCTCATGAACCACATGATAACACAATTCAATCTAGGGTCACCATCCCACAGCCACGCATCTATGAAAGACAACAAATTGATAGATGTGATACTAATAAGGTGTATGATACTCGGACCCGCATCCAGAATTAACCATCATTGTGTCAAAATGGCAATCCCTTGTATCTTGCATGTTGGAATACCAGGGGGCATAATCATCTACAGGTTTCTATTAAATCTATGCCTGTGGCTTTTCACATCCTTGCCTTACAGGAGACCTGGCTTTTAGTCCCCCCGTTGTGGGACGGGTATGAAATTACTCTGCTGCCGGCTACTCGAACTAAAGGTAGACCCACATCGGGCTTGTTGGTTGCCGTACTACAAAGGGCTGGTCTCCATGTAAATGCATGGGCTTCCTTTGGAGTTCATTTGCAACTAGTTAAAATTGATCTGGGTACTGCCTCGCTCGCATTGTTGAATGTGTATAGAAATCCTGTGGCCTGTTCTGATGCACACTTTTATGGTGGCCTTATTTCCTTGTTGGATATGATAAATATGGCAAATAATACCAACTTCACCATCATATTAGGGGATCTTAACATGAATTGCATTGTTAACAATCCATATTCAACAGTTAGTTCTCGGTGGATGCAACTTATGAATGAACGGAACTTTATCATGATCAATGGGGCCCTCAAAGGTGATTCTCCATCCCAATCGACTTGGTATCGCAACAACAGTGCAAGTACACTTGATTACATTTGTGTGGATTCGCCACTGTTTAAACTCTGTCAGGATCTTTCAATCACTGCATATTCTGGCAGTGATCATAAGTTACTTCTTTTGACCCTTTCATGGCAAACTTTTGCGTTAAAATCTTCTTCAGTCAGCCGTGGCTTTGTTATCAACTCGGCCAGATCTAGACTGAAATGGACAGACTACCGACTTTATGAATTCGAAAAATCAATTCAAAAGAACTTGTATACAGTGGGTGTACAATACACTGATATACTTGCACCGTTTGCGCATACCATTTCGACCCCCAGACAACTTCAATCCAAACACACCCACTCCTTTGATCAGCTGGTTAAAGACCGTAAGACCGAGTTTAGGCGCCTAAAGCGCCAGATTCTATCCTCCACTTCGTGTAATCGTTGGCAAATGCTTACCAAGTTGAAAACACAACACAAAAACTGGTTAAAGGGCCATAAATCATTCATGTTCCAACATGACAGTGAAATAATGTTAAAATCACTTGCCAAAAAAAACTCGGCCCAAACGTGGCATCTGTTACACAATCATGTATACACTAGAGATGCCGATGCACAATTAAATGCAGTCAATGAAACACAATGGATATCGTATTTCACAAACTTATATGCTGATGCAAACTTTGTTCCGGACACCTTTCGCCCTACTAGAACTTCAACTTGTAAGCTGGCTTTTACAATTGACGACATTGTATCAGTCATCAAAAAAGCTAGCCCCTCCCGAGCCGTCGGCCCAGATGGCATTTCCAACGCCATGCTGAAACTAAACCCTGACACATGGGCTCGTATATTGTACGGCATTTTTCAGGACATATTGCACACATGCACCATCCCTTTATCTTGGAAATCCTCCATCATTATCCCGATTTTCAAAAAAGGTGAAAGGTGTCTACCCCAGAACTATCGGCCAATTGCACTATTAGACTCCCCGAGTAAAATTTTCACCAAACTTGTTTTGAGTGAATTTAATAAGTGGACGCTACAGAACTCATTTAGAGATCCGTTTCAGACTGGTTTCATTGCGGGTATGGGCACCCAGGTCAATCTCTTTGCATTGAACTCTATTAAAGCTCAGTGCCAAGAATCGAAACAACCTTTATTTCTTGCGTTTATTGATCTACACTCCGCTTTTGATTCTATTTCTCGCCCCCTGCTCTTTGCCAAATTAAAACGTGATCATTGTCCACAAACACTGTTTGACATCATCTTGGATCTCCACTCTGAGACGTGTATTTATGTACGATTAACCCTTGATGGAGCTTTGTCCACCTCCATACCCACGGCTCGTGGTCTTAAACAGGGCTGTCTCTTGGCATCATCTGTTTTTAATTATTTTATCCATGACATAGCTTTCATATTTCAAAATCTTGATTCAGATTCTCCTAAAATTAATAATCGTCAGGTACAAACCCTAATGTATGCTGACGACATGGTACTGTTATCAAAAACTCAAATTGGCTTGCAGAAACTGCTGACTGCTTTTGAATCTTATATGATTCGTAATGAATTAAAAATTAACTCCAATAAATCTCAGATAATGCTGTATCAACCAACCAAAAGAAATACATCATTTAACTGGTACATTAATCAGGCACAATTGTTGATTGTGCCGCAATACACCTACTTAGGTGTGATATTTGAATTGTGTGGGTCCTTCAATGCTCAAGTGGACGGGATTCTGAAAAAGGTGACAACGGCCACGTCACAAGCTAGTCTGATTATGTCTAGATATGGCAAATTTTCCATCATTCCGGCCCTTGCTTACTGGAATCAGAAAGCAGTGCCGTCAATATTGTATGGGCTTGAAACTTTTACATGTCAGTCTAAATTTGTCTTCCACAAATGGGAAAGCCAGTTTTGGAAAAAGATACTACAATTACCAACTTGTATCCCCATTTCGTGGATTAGATATGAACTAGGCCTAATCTCACTTGAAACCCAATACATTTGGCGTCTGTGTGCGCTTTTCAGAAAATGCCTTCTTGCATCCAGGGATCACACTCTACTTTCAGAACTTGCTCTGCATATGTTTCATACTACACAAACATTTTTTGCCTCTTGGGTGACTACTGCCTACTCTGCATTGGGCAGTGCTGATATCTCCCTTGATACATTAATTAACAATCCTGATAAAGCTAAACGTCAGCTATATGAATTTGACTGGATTAAGACAAATGAACTGTGTTTATCCTATTGTGATGGTAATGTTTCCCGTTTTCCTCCAAAAAAGATGAGAACACCCCATCCTTATCTAGTCAAAGCCCCAGCAGTCAATATCCGCTCTGCAATTATGCGTCTACGTTTTAACATTTGGCCAACCAAAGCCATTCTTCATAGACGCAAGCAAATAATAGATCGTGATAACTTTTGTCGCTTTCGTAAGAACAATTGTCAACCTGAGACTTTGGAGCATCTTATCATTGAGTGTCCTGCTCTCACCCTTCATAGACTCAAGTTCCTAGGTCGACATTGTCGGCATTTAGGTTTCCTAGACTATGAAGCATCATGGCTTACAATTCTGAACTCTACGTACCTGCCTATTCAAACTGCAGTTGTTAAATTTATTGAAAGCTTGTCCTTGACAAATTCAAATGGTTAAACTCTTTGATGATCTACCGTCTAGCCTTTTGCTATCGTGTCTTGCTATTTATGCTATGAACCAATGAGTGTATTTTCTTTTTATTATGTCTTAACTTGGTTTATGTGCGTGGTAAATTGTTAACTTATCTTTTGTAAATACCACTAGATGTTGTATCTTGTTGTTTTTATACCATGTCTTTGTCATAACAGTTTTTATCTCTATTGCAAATTTCTGTTTACCATTCTACTTTGTATAATATTTATTGTTGTGTTTCTCCTCTTTCTTTTGTAACATCTTGAAAGGTTGATTTGTTTCAACCAAATCAATAAAAAAATTTAAAAAAAAATAAAAAAGATGTCCTCTTTATCGGCTCAATTTACGCTCTGGTCAGGCTTAAAAAAATGCTGGGACTGTGAGGATAAGATGTCCATGACAGATCCACACAGGGTCTGTCTGTGGTGCCTTGGTGCAGTGCATCCTTGTTCAGAATGTGACGGGTGTATGTCCATGGCTGCGAAGACCTTGAGGGAGCGCAGAGGGAATCTGGAGAGAGGTAAGCCCCAAATGTCCATTACCCGTTCCAAACGCACTTCCAATGAGTCGAGACCGTTGACTCCTTGTCGCAAAAAACACTACCGGTCACGTTCTCGGAGCAGGTCACACCATTCATCCGCGTTCAAACATAGTAAGAAAAGGCGCCATAGATCGCCATCCACCTCATCCTCCAGTTCACCGGAGAGAGTAATATGTCCTACCAAATACAAATCCCCAGCACAGTAGGAAGAATGCAGCAAAAGTATGCTAAAGGTGTTCGAGACTGCTACCTTTCCCCCTCGAAGACACCTAGAGGCGATACCCCAGGAGAAAAGCCTGGCAAACATTAAAGCTGTGAGTCTTCAACCTCGGCGAGAGATACTCCTCGAGAGCGTGAAAAACCCTTGAGTCGAGAAAAAGCCTCTTTTGACGCACAAGACGTCGTCTCTATCGACTCATTTGACAAAGCCGCCGAAGCCAAAAACTGTGTCATTGACGCCTTCGGCAACTCCGTCAAAGGAAAGGTCATCGACGGGACGAGCGTCAACGCTGTTTGGGACATTTCCCTCGACAACTTCATCGAAGACATCGACATCTCCGTCACTTCATTGACTATCTGAAAGCCATTAATGGTTTCATTGAGGCCACTGACGTCTACATCGACGATTTTCACTATTTCCACACCAATAGTGGCATCAATAGCTCCTACTTCATTTGAAAAGTCATATGTTCCTCAATCTCATTTAGATTTTTTCAAAATTCTTTCTTCTATTTATGAGGAGGGTGAAATATCTGATGATGAAAGACCTTTTGGTCTGGAGCCTTCTAAGACCTTCTATCCCAGAAGAACTGGTCGCAGAAGAGTCCATAATAAAACATCTGCAGGACTTCCTACATGATGCAAGTGGGATTGATACTTCCCCAGAGGTTGACTTTGGTAAGCCTGATCCAGGGGATCATGCAGAAGGCAACTACAGATTGCTCATGAATAGTTATGGAATATATGGGGTGGTCTAGTCCCACACCTGTGTATGAGCAAGATGACCTAACTGATATACTTGCCAAGGGACCACAGGAGGACCCTATTGTCCCCTTTCACAAGCCTTTGAATAAAAAGGTGTCTACCAACTGGGAGACACCGGATGTGATCCCTGCATTCAGCAAAAGATTGACAGCTAAGTATAGGACATCAACTGCAGATCCTCTATATGGGTCAAAACACCCAACTCCAGAGAGTTTAGTTGTACATGCTGCACCTTCTTCTGGCAAGCAGAATGCATACCCCACAATTCTGCAGGATCGTGATGATAAAAAGTTTGATGCCATGGCCAAGAAAGTTTTCTCGACATGGAGCATGGCCTTAAAGTCTGCTAATTCCACATGCACGCTGGCCAGGTTTAGACACACCCTTTGGGATTGTGTTTCAATGGCGGCTGACCATATCCCCGAAGGGACGGTTTCTTGAACCTTATCAAGGATGGAAAGGATGCCATGTGCAAGTTACTCCAAACCGGTCTCAACTCTGTTGACCACATCAGCAGAGCCATGGCGGCTAGTACGACAATCGGTATATTTGCGTGGTTGTGGAAGTCGGGATTTGCCCCAGATGTACAGTCCAGGCTTCTGAATATGCCCTTTGACGGCACTCACCTATTTGGTAAGAAAGCTGATGACAGTTTGGAGAAATTGCAAACTTCCAAGGCGGCGGCCAAATCCCTTGGAGCGGCAATAAGACAAACTCTGAACCGCCCCACAGGTATGCCCTGGAGGGGCCGGTCCTTTTGCTATTATTCTGCATTCGGAAAAGGCAGAGAACAGCCAGCTCAAAGAGGCCAGAGACGATTTCCCAGTGGTGAACTGGGCAGAGGTACTAAAGCCGCAGCCGCAGGGGCTACCTTACCCTCAGCCTCTGCGTTAGCCGCCTCAAAACCTCTGTGAGGTCTTATTTCATAAAACAGCAGTAGGAGGCATGTTAACTCAACATCTGACTGAATGGCATGCTATTACTTCAGATGCTTGGGAATTGGAGACAATTGCCCAGGGTTACTTCCTGCCTTTTCTACACACACCTCAGAGTCATCCACCGGGGAACAGCTCTTTGAAGTTTCCAGACCCGCTCTTATGCAGGAAATTCTAGACCTGCTAGAGAAAGGTGCAATAGAACCGGTACCTGTAGCGGAGAGGAACAAGGGTTGGTACTCCCCTTATTTTCTAATTCCGAAAAAAGGACAGAGGAATGGGGCCCATCTTGGACTTACAAGAATTGAACAAATTCCTCAGGAAGGACAAGTTCAAGATGGTCACCCTTTCTCAAATCCTTCAGGCCGTCCAGCTTCAGGATTGGTTGGTATCTTTGGACCTTCAGGATGCTTACTTTCATGTGCCAATCCATCAAAAGCACGGAAAGTACCTGAAGTTCTCCATTGGCAGCTCTCAATATCAGTTAAGGGTTCTGCCATTTGGGCTAACCTCCGACCCAAGGGTTTTCACCAAGCTAATGGCGGTTGTGGCAGTGAGTCTCAGGAGAGGGGGATTCACGTCTACCCCTACCTGGACGATTTGTTGATCTAGGCCTTGGAACAACTAAACCATACCTGCCACTCCCTCCACAGGCTGGGCTTCTCCAGCAACAAGAAGTCCCACATGATACCATCACAAAGACTCCAATTTAAAGGAGCAGTCCTTGATGCATCCCTCGGAAAAGCCTCAGCACCAGAGGTGAGGGCTCAAGACATTCTACAGATGGTGACAACATTCCAAAATGTCCAAGATCTCCCTGCCTTTGACTTTCTGAGGTTGCTCGGCCTGATGGCATCCTGCATTTTTCTGGTGCCACAGGCTCGCCTGAGAATTAGATCTCTTCAATGGGCTCTCAGGACCCAGTGGTCGCAGTTCTCAGGAAGGATGTCCGATCTTTTACAAATCCCACAGAGTCTCACTGGACCTTTAGTGGTGGGCCTGTCGGGAAAACATCTTGAAAGGAGAACCTTTTTGGCAACCATGGCCGGAGATAACCGTAGTGACGGATGCCTCACTCACGGGGTGGGGAGCCCATACCAACGACTTGACCATCCGCGATCGTTGGTCTCCATCGAAGTCCAAACTACATATCCACCTTTTAGAGCTGAGGGCAATCAGACTAGCGCTGAAGGCCTTTCTGCCCTCTGTATGGGGAAAGAATGTCCTGATGATGACGCACAACACAGTGGCCATGTACTACCTCAACAAAAGAGGTGGTGTAGGGTCACTACCACTGTGCCGAGAGGCAATGCAGCTCTGGGCAATACAAGAAGGGATCTCTCTGTCAGCAGTTCACTTAGTCGGAGAGAAGAACACAGCGGCGGACGCTCTGAGCAGGCAGAGCACAGTCTCCCACGAGTGGGAACTAGCTCAGGAAGTCCTTCAAGAGATCTTCACCGTGTGGGGAAGCCCTCAAGTGGACCTGTTCGCGACCAGTGTTAACAGGAAGTGCGAACTATTCTGCTCAAGGGAATTTCCCCTGAGAGGAGCTCTAGGAGACATGTTTGTGGTGGACTGGGAATTTCCTCCACTCCCCGTCATTCCTCACGTAATAAGGAGGTTGAGGAGGTTCAGGATTTGGGCCAGGAGAACATGGTACCCGGATCTTCTACACCTGTGCATCTGTGCGCCGATCAACCTTCAACAAAGAGAGGATCTTCTCTTGCGAGAGGAAGGTCAGGTTCTCCATCCAGATATCAGGACTCTCAGCCTTGACTCATGGTTTCCGAGAGGCTGAGATACAAATATTGGGACCTCCTAGACAATGTAATGGAGGTTTTGATTTCAGCCAGAAGGTCAGCAACCAAATATGTATACTGCTGCCGTTGGAACAAGTTCTGCAGCTGATATAGAGATAAGAATGTTGACCCTTTCACATGTAATACACCAATAATGTAATCCTTCCTTTTGCACTTAGCAAATCTAGGACTCCAGATTGGCACAATAAAAGGTTACCTAGCAGCGCTGTCCATCTTCAAGCGCACTGCTGAGGAACCCTCTTATTTTAAAATACCCTTGGTAATTCAATTTTTGAAGGGATTAACTAATGTTTACCCCCCAATTCCTTTTCAAGTCCCCTTGTGGGACCTAAATTTGGTCTTTAAATTTCTAATGGGTACCCCTTTTGAACCCCTTCATTCGTGCCCATTAAGACCTCTTACCCTCAAAACTGTCTTTTTGGTGGCAATAACATCTGCCCGAAGGGTAAGTGAGCTGCAGTTTATCTTGCAAGCCTCCTCACACTGTCTTTCACAAGGACAAGGTGGTTTTACAAGTCAAGCCTAACTTCCTCCCCAAGGTTGTTTTGGATTTTCATATCACCCAAAAAATTCTCTTGCCTTCCTTTTACCCTCCTCCTCATCCGGGGAAAGAGGAAGAAAGGCTGCACAGACTTGATCCAAGGCGTGCCTTGAGTTTCTCTATTAGCAGACTGGCGGAATTAAGGCAAACTGACCAATTATTTATCGGGTACACAGGTTATAAGCTGGGCCTAGCCATTACCAAGCAAACCATTTCTAGATGTATTATTCTAACTATTGTAGAATGTTACAAGCTGGCTGGTAAAGACCCTCCAGAGCACTTAAGGGCTCATTCAACCAGGTGTATCGCAGCTTCGTCAGCTCTTCAAAGGGGAGTTCCATTAAAAGACATCTGTGCAGCTGCCACATGGGCGTCTGCACACGCCTTTAAAAAATGGTATAGTTTGGATTCTTCCACTAGCCAAGAGACTACATTTGGAAAGACAGTATTGCATTCTGTGCATAAAGAAATTACATGTTTACTCCCTCCTCCTGTATACATTACTGCTTTGGGAGTCTATCAAAGGTAAGGAATACGTGGGAGGACACAATCCATTTGAAGAACAAGTTACTTACCCATGGTAACGTTCTTTCGACTGGATGTTCCTCCCCCGTGTTCCTTATCGCCCCTCCCATCCTTCCCCGCAGCAAAACTTCCCTTGTGGTTACAGTCTGCACTCCCTTAAGAGTAGTAACCGTATCATCCTGGACAGTGCATAACACTTAAGAACGTAACTGAGCAACGGACGCTGTGCGCGCTACTTATAACTATGATGACGTTGATGCCGCTACAGAGGCCTCCAAGGGACATCAACTCGACAGACGTGGACACGCAGCGCCCTCTACTGGGAATTTCTTTTTCTGAAGCAGCAAGCTGGATATTGGAAATATCAAAGATAAGGAATACGTGGGAGGAACATCCAGTCGAAATAAGGTTACCGTGGGTAAGTAACTTGTTCTTCTTTATCAAAGAGGCACCTTTTCAGAGGGCCTGGTAAAAGCCCAGCTGGTAGTCCCTAAGAGTCACAAACATATAGCTCATTCACATCTGACGGGAGGTCGCCACCTGGGGCAGTCTAAATCTCGGACACATATAGTGTACAAGTTTTATTGGCCCGGAATTCACACTGACATAAAAAACTTCATGAAGTGTGCATAATCTGCCAGAAAACAAGCTGCAAATAATTGAGGTTCCATTCTCACGGATTGCAATAGATATTGTGGGACCGTTGGAAACGTCCAAACTGGGGAACAAATCTATTCTGGTTATTGTAGATTACGCTACACGTTATCCTGAGGCCATTCCCCTGTGAGCCAACACCACACAGCAAATCTTAAAACATCTACTCCCTTTCTTCTCGAGAGTAGGGTTCCCAAAGGAGCTTGACTGATCAGGGCTCCAATTTTATGAGCAAGCTTATGGAGGAAGTTTTTTGTGTTTAAATCTTTTTTTTCGGGATTTCAAATGAAGATCACAAGGAGTCAAATGGTAAACATGTCTTACCAGATCTTAATGTACTGCTCCACAGATGGGCTTTAATCATGGAACAAATCCTCCCCCCCTGCCCTCCCACCTTAAACCCCGCCTTTCGTTGGGTGCTCACCAGAGTTTTTCTAAAGATCTGTATATCGGAAGGCTCGTTATCTGCTTCAAGGTAACGACCACCTCATTCCTAATAAGGTCTCATCTTGGGACAGTTACACCGCAAGTGTATGTCTGTGCGCGCTACCTCAAACCCTTACCAGCAAAGTTCGAATCTCCAGATCTTATGTGAGAACGCCTCATCGGGCTGATATACCATCTAGCTAGCATTTTATAGTTCTGCTCCATATAGTGTGCACTGAATGCCATTTTCATGGATCTCAACCATATCTCATCCCACTGACCCTGGTCTGGCTTTTTGCCTAGTTCTCCAGCATGGGGTCTGGCATGGATTCACATGCTCATGAATATTCCCCGTCGCCAGGCTGGGAATCCTCGGTAAAGAAAAAATCAGTATCAGTTTTGTTTCTGATCTGTCTTTCGTAGTAGCAACCAATCACTGATCTCTGCGTCATACTGACCACAGCCAATGACTGCCATCTCCCTAAACCCCGCCTCTGGCAGCCATCTTCAGATTTTTACCGCACGTTCAAGTGTTGGGATCCTCGTGCTATTGCTCTCGAGCTTTAGTGCTTTTTTGCGCTTTTTCCATAGGAAAATGTTCTCTTTTTACGGTCAAAAGAGCCTCAAGCTCCACCGTTTCTTTATCCGATCAACGGGGACCCGTGTCGGGTTCTTCTACGCCCCTCAAGAGTGTTCAGGGTCTGCCCTGGATGCCAGCTTCAGAATGCCTTTAAGGAGGATGAACACTCCCTTTGCCTCTACTGCCTGCATGAGGACAAGACGCACGTGGAGAAGGACTGTGCGTTTTGCGGCAATATGTCGGAGCGGACCATGAAGGACCGCCATCTGCGTCTCGCCAACTGGCTGGAAGGGAAGAGCCCGTCAGGCGAGAAAAAGAAGAAGTCGTCCGAGTGGTCTTCTAAGACCTTTGAGGACGCCCCGGCGACGGGGGCCCAACAGAAGGCCAAGCACCGCGAGTCCGCTGGCACCGGGAGCGCCGAACGGTCGGGCTCTATGGGTGCCAGGCAGGGCGCATCCTCCCCGGCGCCATCACCCACGAGCCAACGCTCTGGCTCGGGTAAGAGGAAGGCCGAGCACCCGGCGAAGCTCCTGGAGAGACCCTGGTCGAGCTCGAAGGCCCCATCGGAGGGGGAGCGAGGCGGTGACCCTCACCCCAAGGAGAAGGCGGTGAGCGCACCAAAGGTGGTGAAAGCCTTGATCCAGCCGGCCAAGGCCTCTATCGAGACAGTCGCGGCGGCCCTGGCTCAGCCTGTGGAGGCTACACCAGTGGTGGCGACCTCGGGGCCCAGAGTCTCCCTGCCACCGCGGACCCCCGTGACCCCCGTGAAACCTCCGACGGAGAAGAAAAGGGGGGGGCAGGAGGTCATCGTGGATTCGGCCTCAACCTCTGAAGAGGAGCTGATCGAAGTCTTAAGCCACGGCGTTGGCGTGGAAGAAGAACAGCCTGTCGGGAGGGACCCCGACGTCGGAGACGACGATAACGTCGAGGGTGCCGACGGGGCTCCTGACCGCCCGTCGGAATCCCCTCAACCAGTGCCACAAGACAACTCGGCGGCCATTTTGTTGGCTATACAGTCCTTACGCTCAGAGATAAGGACGAGATTGCCGTTACCACCAACGGAGGAACCGCTCCCGACGGGGGACCCGGAGCCAGGCCCTTCTGGGAGCCCTCCTCCTAAGAGAAGAAGGATTCATCCTCCACCTCCTTTTCAACCATCGCGCCCTGCTCAGCCCTCCTCCAGGTCCACGACCCGTGGGGATGATACAGGGATGGACACGGCCGCGACGGGTACAGACAACGAGGTTTACGACGAGGATCTCCCGTCGTCACCTCTTCCCCGGGCTTCCCCGCCCGACAAGATTGGATCGTTTCATGCCATGATCGCCAGGGCATCTGAGCTTTTCCAGCTCTGCCCGGAAGAGAAGAAGGAAGGTTTCCTTTTATCAACGGCGCGAGACCAAGAGAAAGACGGTCCTCGCTGTACCTCTACTGGACGATATCTGGGATGAGGGTCTCGCCCTCCTCAAGAACCCATCCACAATGCCTGCGAGACGGGATCGGACAAGGCCCCCTTGTGCCTTTGGGCACAGCCGACCCCGGACTCGGTCGTCTCCGCGGCAGCCAGGAAAAAAGCGGGGGGTCCTCGGCCTCTACGTCAACCTCCCCGCCGGACGGCGAGGGAAAGAAATTGGACACGATGGGACGCAGTCATATCTCATCGGCAGCGACGACGATTAAGGCTGCCAACACCTTGGCTATCGTAGCCCCCTACAACAGGGAGTTGTGGTACAAAATCGCCCCCCTGCTGGACTTCCTACCAGACGACAAGAGGGCAGAGGCCCTAGAGATCTTGCAGGAAGGAGAAGTGGCGTCGGACCACGCCATAACAATAGCAAAGGGACATCGCTGACACTGGATTTCGCCAGTTGGGCAACGGCGTGTGCCTTAGACGGCGTGGATGGCTCAAGGCAATGGACTTCCGGCAGGACGTGCAGACCAGAGTCTTGGACATGCCGTTCGACGGGAGCAACCTGTTTGGGAAGACAGTGGACGATTCCCTACAAGCCATCAAGATGGACACGGAGACGGCCCGGGCTCTTGGTGTTCTCCAGCAACGACGGCTGCCCTTTCGGAGCGGCAGAGGCAAGCAGGGTGCCTCCAAAGGCTCCGGCGGCGGATTTTCTACCTATCGTCAAGCGGCCCGTTCGTCGTCACAGGAAGCCTACAGGGGACGAGGCAAGTCGGGCGGACCCCGCCGTCGTCGCCAGGGAGGACAAGGCCGCAAAGCCTTGTCGAAGCAGGACTGAACCGGCCGTGGGGTTGGGCCCCCACCGAAGCACCCCGGTGGGAGGCCGTCTGGCGAGCTTCGTCAGCGTGTGGGAGTCCATCTCCACCGACCGATGGGTGCTGGACGCCCTGGCCCAGGGTCATGCGCTCGAGTTTCTAAACAAGTGCCCGCGCGTCCCCCCCCGTGGCCAGGAAGGAACATCACGTCCCTCAACTTCTCTTGGAGGTAAAGGCGATGCTCAAGAAAGGTGCCATAGAGCTCGTCCCAAAGTGGCTTCGGGGCTCCAGAGTTTACTCAAGATACTTCCTCGTGAAGAAGAAGACGGGAGGATGGCGTCCCATCCTGGACCTACGACGACTGAACAAATTCATCAAGGCACAGAAGTTCCGGATGGTCACCATCCAGCACGTCCTGGGTCAGCTGGAGGAGGGCGATTTCCTGTCGTTGTTGGATTAGGAGGATGCTTACTTCCATATCCCCATCCTAAAGGGACACCGAAAGTTTCTCAGATTCGTGGTCCAAGGGTGTCACTACCAGTTCAGAGCCCTTCCCTTCGGATTGAGGTCGGCACCCAGGGTGTTCACCAAGTGCCTTGCACCGGTGGCGGCGCGACTGCGCCTGGAGGGGATCCACGTCTACCCCTACCTGGACGACTGGCTCATCTGAGCAAAGACAAGGGAACTCGCCGCGGAGCACACAGCGAGGACCGTCCAACTACTCACGGACCTGGGATTCTCCATAAACTAGGCCAAGTCCCACCTGGTGCCCGCGCAAGACGCGCTGTTTCTGGGAGCGAAACTCGACACAGTGGTGCTTCTGGCCTCTCCGTCGGAGGAAAGGACAAGGGCCATCTTGGGCAAGGTGCAGCGGATGCTGGTTGCGGACACGGCCAGGGTGAGGTCCATCAAATCCCTCCTCGGAATGATGTCTTCTTGCATTTATCTCATCTGCCTGTGCAGGCTTCGGATGCGCCCGTTACAGGAGTTCCTGGACGCTCACTGTATTCAGACGACTGGCAGCTTCGAGGACAGGATCACACTCGACGAGAGCTTCCGACGAGCGATCCGGTGGTGGGGCACCTGCGCGCATCTGACGGCGGGCATGGACTTCCAGACCCCGGGCCACCAGAAGACAGTGACCACGGATGCCTCCCTGGAAGGGTGGGGAGCGCACACCGAAAATCTGCACGCGCGAGGCCTTTGCCTCCCGACAGAGAAGTCCCTCCATATCAACGTCCTGGAGCTCCGGGCAGTGTTTTGGGCCCTCAGGTCCTTTCTTCCATCCCTCAAGGGCAAGGTGGTGAGGATCTTCACCGACAACACCACCACCATGTTCTACATTGGGAAACAGGGCGGTACCAGATCCCCAGCCCTGTCCAAGGAGGCGCAGGATCTGTGGCATTGGGCCGTCACCCAAGGGATGTTTCTGGTGCCGTTTCATCTGGCAGGAATAAAAAACACCATCGCCGACTCGCTCAGCAGAGAGCTGCGCTCGTGCCACGAGTGGGAGCTACGGCAGGATCTAGTGGACCACCTCTTCCGACGGTGGGGCACTTCCCAGATCGATCTGTTCGCGACGGCGACGAACTCCAAGTGCCGGAGGTTCGCCAGCAGGTTTCCCCAGCCGAGGAGCATGGGCGATGCTTTCTCGCTCTCCTGGGAGGGCCTGTTTCTTTATGCGTTCCCTCCATTGCCGTTGCTGATCCGGCTCATCAACCAGCTCAAGAGGTCATGGTGCAGGATGATCCTCGTCGCACCTGCGTGGCCGAGGCAGATATGGTTCCCGGACCTTCTGGACTTGTCAGCGTCCCCGTCAATCAAGGTGCCAGTGCACGCAGATCTTCTTTCCAGGGAAGGAGGGCCATCCTCCATCACGATCCGAAGTCGCTGAACTTGCAGGCCTGGCTCCTGCAGCGTTAGAGTTTGGAGATTACGACATACCGGCCGACTGCAGAGAGGTTCTAGGGCGTCCTAAACTCTTAAATGCTACGGACACAAATGGAAGAGGTTCTCTGTCTGGTGCCACGCACAGAAGATTAACCCTCTACGGATTACGGCTCCTCAAGTACTGCCGTACCTGCTGACGCTGGCCAAGGCTGGACTGGTGCACGCTTCCATCAAGATTCATCTTGCTGCGATCTCCCGATACACCAGAACCACGGGATGGACGTCTTTGTGGTCTCATCGTCTGGTGAAAGAATTCATGAACGGACTGTTCAGATTGTTCCCGCCAGTGAAGGCTCCGGCCCCGGTGTGGGAGCTCAACGTGGTTCTGACCAAGCTCATGGGACCTCCGTTCGAGCCTCTGCACTCAGCTCCGTTGAAGTTCTTGTCGTGGAAAACAGCGTTTCTTGTGGCCATCACATCCGCACGACGGGTGGGAGAGATCCAGGCCCTTTCCTGCAAGCCCCCGTACTTGACTTTTCACAACACAAGGGTAGTGCTCAGGACGCACCCCTCCTTCATGCCCAAGGTGCCGTCGGACTTCCACCTCAACGAACCCTTGGTGTTGCCTGTTTTCTTCCCATCGCCTTCGTCGCCGGCTGAAAGGACTTTGCACTCGCTGGATGTGGCTAGAGCGCTGAAGTTCTACGTGGACCGCACAAAGAGTTTTCGGAAGACGTCAACACTTTTTGTGAACTTTAGACCTGTCAATCAGGGGAAGGCTCTCTCAAAGGCTTCCGTTTCCAGATGGCTCTCCGGCTGTATCATGTACTGTCATCGGTTGGCAAACGGACCGCTGCCCGGCCGTCCGAGAGCCCATTCCACCAGAGCGATCGCAGCTACCACGGCGTTCCTATCTGGTGTGCTCCTGCTGGACATCTGCAGGGCTGCTATGTGGAGGTCGAGGCACACCTTCACGAAATTCTACTGCGTCGACCGGGATTCCAGGGAGGAGTCGAGGGTCGGCCAAGCAGTGCTGCGCAACCTGTTCGCCTAAGGTGAGCCTGGTGAGAAGGTAAGAGATGCTTAATATTGAGTTGTATTGCTTAATGTTGAGCCTGTTGCCACTTCCCGTGGTTGTGCATGTGTGTACTGCTATGTATTCTTTTATTCATGAGCATGTGAATCCATGCCAGACCCCATGCTGGAGAAGGAACAAGTTACTTACCTGTAACTGTTGTTCTCCAGCATGGGTCTGGCATGGATTCACATGCGAACCCTCCCGCCTACCCCTCTGCGGCTCTTCACTTGGTCATACTGCCACTTCATGTGCTACCAAATCTGAAGATGGCTGCCAGAGGCGGGGCTTAGGGAGATGGCAGTCATTGGCTGTGGTCAGTATGACGCAGAGATCAGTGATTGGTTACTACTACGAAAGACAGATCAGAAACGAAACTGATACTGATTTTTCTTTACCGAGGATTCCCAGCCTGACGACGGGGAATATTCATGAGCATGTGAATCCATGCCAGACCCATGCTGGAGAACAACAGTTACAGGTAAGTAACTTGTTCCATCCTTATGCCAGCCCTTCATGTAAGAGGGACAATTTGCCAACATGTGCTGATTGAGACCGCTATATAACTGTTATATCACGCCGCTAGAGCCACCTGGGTTGAAGATTAGCTTTTCAAATGCTAAGAGGTCTCGTAGCTCCCTTTTTGTTGCTTCCCTGTAGAACCCAGTGTCTCAGTTGAAAATATGTGAATTGCTCCCCTACAGTAAGGTGTCCTTGCATTCTGGGCAGGATCTGATGTTGCTCCCTCGAACACATGTGCTATATATTCACAGCCTCCTTCCCACCAGGTGCGGAAGAGGTTGTTTCTGTATGCCGACATAAAACTGCTGTTGTGGTGAATCGGGGTAGCCGGGCCCAGGAAAGAGGTGAGCTCCATCCTCCTCGCCACACCATCCCACACTTTAAATGTTGTTGCTGTGGATGGAAGCTCATACAGACCGATGTGGCAGTCCCGTTGTGGAAGCCACAACATGTACCGTAAGGGTCTGCCCGCCACCTGTTCCTCTATCTGATTCCACGGTTAGGACGAGGAGGGATCTACTCAATCCTGCAAGACTTGAAATTGTGCAGCTTGAAAATATTTTCGAAGGTTCGGTAGGGCGAGCACCCCTTGGTCTATATAGTGTGGCAGCTGCAATCCTTGCAGGCCGACTGCTCCATATTAATAACCTATATCTCTTTGGAGCTTTTTTAGTATCTTTCTAGGAACCACTACTGGAAGCGACTGCAATAAGTACAGGAGCTTTGGCAGGGTGCAGGATAGACATCTTTATGATGGGGATTCTGCCCATCAGCGATAGCTCTTGCAAACTCCACTTAGCTAGTTTTCCTCTGATTTCGCATAGGAGTTCCGGATAGTTTGCCACATACAAGTCCCTTGTGTGTGCTGTTAGGGAATACACCTAAATATCGAATGGCTTTCACCACCCACTTGAATGGAGAGATACCCAGGAGACCCTGTACGCTATCATGTCCCAGGGATAAGTTCAGCGCCTCGCATTTATCAAGGCTTATTTTAAACCCAGAGATCGCCCTGTACTTTTCTAAAAGCTCAAGTATCGGGCAGAGCAAAACTTCTGGTTTGGATAGTGCGAAGAGAATATCATCTGCATAAATGTTAGGCAAAAACCTGTGCAGTTCCCTTAGGGACCACTGCAAAAGATTTAAGACTACAGGTGTTGGCAGTAAACCCACTTGGTACCAGTCTGTACCACCAAGATTTACCTGGTAGCTGTGGCTGAGCAGTCAGACTTCCCTCAAGAAGAGTTAGGCAGTATGCAAAGTATACACAATAGACACTCAGATACAACAATACAAGCAAACACTGACTAGAGCTTTGGTATCAAAGTATATAATTATTTATTTAAAAACACACAGTTTGAAACACTCCAGCACTCTTATTGTAAAATATTCTAAACACAGTTACTATTGTAATATATACACCCCTTTTCCTTTATCGGATAAATCACAGTAAAACACCACTTATTTTCATACAGAGGTGAGCGCTTAACTAGATTGCACTCTGATAAGTTTGTGAGAAAGGGAGGGAAAAAGACAGAATATGGAAAGGTACACCCCTCTAAGATTCAGGAACACTCTTAGCAAGGCAGAAGAGCAACAGTCACTGGTGAGCCAAAGTCCAAAGGCTGGGCCCACTCTTAGAGAGAGCAGAGCACAAATGCGCCCAAGATCACACAGTTACACTATGCTTAGAAAGTCTTGCAGAGGGTTCAAAAGAGAGTTTAGAGAGGCTTTAAGAAAGTTTAGCCAGGGTGTCCCAGACTAACCCAGGTTCGAAAGCCGGGGGCTAAATCTACCCCATACAATCGGTAGCAAGGGAAGCCAGGCGGCACACGGTACCTTAAGTGGGAAGGATCCTCCAGCAGAGGCAGTTGTTCCTGGTAGTGGGTTCAAGTTGCGTCGTCATCCAGGGGAAGAGAAGATCTCGACTTGGAGGAAAGATGAAGGTCGTTGCACTACCAGGGAAGAAACCAGCCGTGGAGTTTTCCGGTTAAAGGTGGTACCTTTGTTTCGCGGTCGTGGTAAAACATGGTATCCCGGTTGCCGGGGTGCTTGGCACAGGCAAGGCGGCCACGAGGTACATCGGGAAGGCGAAAAGACGGTGAAACTGGTTATCCTCACCAGTCAAAGGAAGAAGACTCCCCGGCGGGAGATCTCCTCTGTCGTTGGGAAAAGTGGTGAGGCAGTCCAGCAGGGCTCCACCGGTGGTGGTGTCGTGGCAGGTTGGCTCAGCTTCTCCCTCGTCGGATTCTTAGGTCCTGTGGCGACTTCTGAAGTTCCAGTCCCCAAAGGCCTGCTTTTATGCAGCAAACCCCCATTCACTCAGCCTAGCTGTCACTCAAACATGCTAAGTGGTGAGCCGGTCGGCTCACCACTTGGGCCAATCAGGATGGAGTGCGACTTGAGTTGCCTAGGCAACTCAGTCCAGGGTGCCTAAATTTCCCTCCACCCCTCCTAAGTACCCCAGACAGAGTGGCACCACTTTGGAGGGCTTCTGTGGAGAAGCCCGCCAAAAAGTGGAACAAAGGGCTCGACTTGGGTTGGAGTCACAGAAGAGAACACAAACGCCATTTTAGAATCAAGTTTTGGCAAAAAATACCAACCGGAGAATTAATATTAATTAAACAAACCGGCGGTATGTTCGAGGCTACTGTAAATAATTAAATAAAGATAGTAGCCTAAAACAATGGGAAATCCCATAGGAAAATATTTGCGGTTGAATATAAAAAGTAGTATCCACTGCCACCAGCCAAAACTCGATCAGGGGGGGCGGAGGCGTGCCCCCTCGACTAACAGACCCCGGGGCAATTGAATTGCCCCAGCCAGTACGTCCACAATATGATGGTTTGTACTGGTCCTGTTCAGAATTTAAAACTAGTAAAGTCAATGGTGACTTTACATGCCCTGGGAGACAGTAGTCAGTCCCAGGGTATGTAGTCTATACTGGGGGGGTCACTATGACACCCCTGTGTCACTGCACTGAGGGTGCTGTGTAACACACATCACAAAAACACATGAAGCCCTATGGGGTAAAAGACCCCATACCCCATTAAACACATCTAGATTCAAAGAAACACACTCAAATCATGCCCAAGAGTGAGGGTAAAAGAGTATCACTCTTGGCAGGAGAAAAAAATAAACCCCAAAAATCCAGCAAAGCTGCTGGGGGACTCACTAGGTTAGGAAATTCAGCCTAAACAGATAATTCTCCCTAACAATAAAGTTCCATTTTGTGTGCATTTCTTTTTATAACTAAGCCCATGGATCCCTGTCTCACCTCTGATCATCTCCACCAGAGGCTCTACTGAGAGAGCAAACCCATCCCCTGCACTTGTACTCACTTCCCCTCTCCTGCACCTGTCTGCGCACTTGCACAATCTGAATACACCATGCTTTGATGATCGTCGGTTTTTCCCTCGTCTCCCCTCCTTGCATGGTTGCTCCTCAGTGCACTTGGAAAAACTGCAGAATCGTCATCAGACCTATATTTGCTGTTATCTACACCATTAATTATATTATATGCACTTGTTCCATGCACTCATTCTGCCCATGCAGACTTGTATCGTTCAGAAATTCAAGGGCTCTGAATGATTGTTGTTTTTCCCTTTGTTCCCTCCCTCCTTGAGCACTTTGATACACTTTCTTTGTGTATAGGCGCTTCACAAATAAACCATACCATACCAAAAATGAACGGGCAGCCCTGCCGTGTGCCTCGGCTTACTCAAAGGTCCTGAGATAGCTGACCATTGACCGCCACCTTCCCTGTTGGAGCGTTGTATAACGCGAGCACTCCTGTAACGAATTGCTCAAACATAACAAATGTATGTAGTATTACTCACAGATAGGCCAACTCCACCTATTCAGAAGCCTTTTCGGCATCGAAGGCAATTAACTTGGCTGTGATCTTTCTCTTGTGTACAATGTCAATGAGGTTTATGACCCTTCTAGTATTGTCTGCCGCTTGCCTTCCAACAACAAATCCAGATTGATCTGAGGTCACCAACGAGGGGAGGATCGGGTCAATCCTGGTTGCTAGGATCCTGGCCTATAGTTTCCTATCAGTATTTAGCACCGTTATGGGGCGGTATGATGAGCATTGACATGGGTCTTTACTTTCCTTTAAGATCACCAAAACCTTCACCTCTTCCATTGAACCAGGGACACGGCCATTCCTCCAAATTGTGTTGAGTAACACACGAAGCAGCCCCAGGAGCTCGCTGGAGTACACCTTGTTAAACCTAGGGGCGACCCCATCTGATCCTGGAGCTTTGCACATCTTGAGGCAGACAATGGCCTTTAGAATCTCCTCTTTAGTGAGCTCCCCATCTAGTCCCAATCTTTGCTCTGTCGTTAACTTTGGTAACTTACATCTACTTAAGAAGGTGTCAATCAGCTCGGGATTGGGAGAGTCAGAAGTGTATAGTTCTGTAAAAAATCTCATCAAAGACCCTGCGCTTCTCACATTCAGTGGTGACATAGCACCTGTCTGAGGTCAGCATATCTCCCACCATCCTCTTATTGGTTAGGGCTTTAAGCTTCCAGGCGAGCAGTTTGCTTGCCTTGTTTCTTTGCTCATAGTATCGCTGTTTGGTCTTCAAGGGGGTACATTCTACCTTGTTTCCCTCTAGCAAGTTGATTTGACTCCTGACAGCCTGCAGAGTCTATATACTTTTCGCTAACCTGAATCTCTGTGTAGACCTTCTAAGGTTTTTAGTTGCTGTAATAGTTTCTCTAATTCTAATGCATGTGTTCTACGGAGCCCAGCTCCTTTCGAGATTATCACGCCTCTAATGTAGGCATTGAGTGCCTCCCACTGAGACTCTTCTCTAGTATCTCCCTGGGGATTCTCTCGAAAGAAACAATTTCTTTGCCGATCTCCGACCTGCAAACCGGGTCATTAAGGAGGGAGGTATTAAGTCTCCAATAAGAGGATCTGTGTTCCTATGTGATTATGACAGGGGCGTGGTCTGAGAATGTGATAGAGCCTATCTCTGCCTCTTTAACTCCAGCTACGCAACGCAGACCTATCATGATATAATCCAACTTGGAGTAAACCTTGTGCACATGTGAATAGAATGAAAAATCACTCCCGTAGGGATTCAGGTGGCTCCAGCTATCTTCCAGGCAGAGATCTTCAAATCCCCTATTGAGTACCTTGGATGATTGTGTCATGCCCACATTTGTGCTTCTAGAGATGTCCGAGTTGGGGTCGAAGGTTAGGTTGAGATCCCCTGCCAGCACCATTTCAACAGACGCGAACCCAAATCAGATCCTTTAACACTGCGCAGTAAAAGTTGTTTTGGCCTGCGTTTGGTGCGTAAACTGACGAGGAGTGCACCATTGGACCAACCCTTAACAAAGAGATGCCTCCCTCCCCTGTCGGATTTGGTTTTAACACATATGAATTGTACCTGCTTGCTCACTGAAATACCCACCTCCTTGCGCTTGTTCTTTGTGCAAGAGAAGAATTGGTGCGGACAATCTTTTGTGTTGAGCCTGTGTATGTCTTTGCCCACTAGGTGTGTTTCTTGTAGACATGCTACGTCGATATATAGGTGGGAGAGCTCTAGGAAAAGTCTACCTCTCTTATGTGGGGAGTTTAGACCCCTCACATTTTATGTCAGGACTTTGAATGGCATTTACTTATAAAATCAGTCTTGACCCCATTATCTAGTCTCCCTCTTGTTCCTCTCTTATGTACTAGTGTAGTAGCTGTTGACAGTTCCCCCCAACACCCACCCCCCTGTCCCTAAATCTTATTCTCGGCCAGAAACAAAGGTGGAAACTTGAGGAGTCCCACCCGCCTCACTATTCGAAAATACTTTAACATTGGCTAGAACAATTGCCCTCAAACCGTGACCGTCGAGGGAGCAGCGCCAACCCATGCAACATAGCCCCTGTGGAATATTGCTCTCAGACGGCCTCCGGGGATTGTGAGAGTCACAACTGTGTGCCCCGCTCTGCTTCCAAGTCAGGTGGCCCACCTAGTCTTTCGGCGCAGAGGAAGTTTGGCTCAATGCCTGTCGCACGTCTCTTTCTGCTTGTTTCCAAGTTGCAGACCAAGAATATGGGCAGCCTCCTCTGAGGTCCTGCACCTGGTTTCCCGGTCATTCCAGAAGACCAGTCCGAATGGGAATGTCCATCTGTATCTGACCCCCTCCTTCTGCAGCTTAGTTGTGATCTGTCGAAAGGTCTGCCTCTTCTGCAAGGTGAGAGCTGCTATGTGTTGGAATATAAGTAGAGATAGACCTTGATAAGATATAGTGCCCATCTTCCTTGATGCATGTAGAATCTCCTCCTTGATTCCATACGTGTGAAATTTTATTAAAATGTCCCTCTGCTGGGCCTTTGGGTTCCTTCTCAGAGGACCCACTCGGTGCACACGGTCTAAGGTTATCGCTCTCTCAGCCAGATCCGGGACTATGGTTTGAAAGACTTGTTGCACCCAGCCGCAGAGGTTGGATCCTTCCACTCCTTCATGTGCACCTTGTATGCGAAGGTTCTCTCGTCGATGTCTATTTTCCAGGTCTTCTATCGTGGACACCAAAAGTGACATGTCTTGTTTGGTGCTCACCAGTGATGGGAGGACATCTTCCTGCAGCGATTGCACTGACATTTCTGTGTCGCCCACACGTGCATTGAGTTGTTTCGTCCCTTGTACCAGGTTCGCAATCAATTTTTTGAGTTCCTCAATGCTGGCCCTAACCGCTGCACATATGGATTGTGTGAAAACCTCCTTCAGTTCGGCTTTGAGGATCCGGTTTGGATAGCCCACCTGAGGAGGTTTGTGGAGAGCTCTCCATCGTACCTCAGCCCCTACCGGATCTGTCACTATTCTTGTTGGCTGCTTCACTGATGCAGATTGTGCTCGGGCGGCCCAGAGGTTGCTCAATGTACTCGTGTGCCTCGACGTTTCGTTCTGCATTGCGACATCCGCTATCTGGGTTCCTCTGATGGAGACAATTTCCCCCGTTGGTGACAGCCATCCAAGGACTGCAATCTTGTCGCTTTCCAGTAAAGTCTCATGCGCCTCTCAGCTTGCCAGGACCTGCCTTTCGGAGTGGCCGTTTTAGTGTATTCACCCCTGGATGCTAACAGTGTCCACTGAGCGGATTTCAAACTTTGCTGCAGAGCAGTGCAATCAGTTGGTCAAATAGCTACAAGTTTTGGGCCATGTCCACCTTCGTATATCTGCTGGACTCGACGCGTTAATGCGGTATGCTGCACACGTGTTGCAGGCGGGTGTTGAGCCCTCCCAATCCTTCCGGTGTCCAGCCCGGGGTGAGCACAGTGGACGTGTAGTGGAGCAGTCTCCTGAGGGGCTTTGCATACACTCCACTTAACCTTCTCTAAAGTAGAGGAGGAAGCTTCACCGACTTGTACTAATGAGGCATCCACACACCCTAGGGGTGTGACTGCTCACTCCGGTATTAGAGAAGATAGTGGTTGCTTGTGTTGGTGCCCTTCTTGAGATTCACAGTGACTACCACAAACATTCACAGAGTGGGCACACTGCAGAGGATGGCAGCTTACTCTATGGGGCAAGATGTGGAAGGTGTCAGAGCTCCGGAGCTTGCTTGTACAGCAGGGCTCATGGTTAGATGATACCAAGCAACAAGTGTTCACCTGTGGAAGTCACGTAGCTTATGTGCAGGCCCCCTCTGTCGACAATTCCACATGGAGTGACCACTTCAGGCCAACCATGGATTAACTCTCTCCTAATGCTGCTGTCTCAAGTCTGGCATCTCACAGCAGGTCCGGTGAAGCAGATTCGCACGCTGCTCCCAGCAGCACGTTGATATGTTGCTTAGGGCGAGAGGGACAGGGGACCAACTCGCGCCCCGTCCGGCGCTCCTCCACCAACTGCAACATTTTCGAAGCAGGCCCATGTGGCAGTCCGTCAGGGGTCGGGAATCCCACAAATGCAGGGATTGCAGGGCCACCACACCTTCGGCACAGCCGATCATGGCAGACACGCAGCCTCGCCCAGCCTGACTAATGGAGCCGTTAGTCTCATTCACCTGCAGGCTTTCTTTATGGGACTCGTTCCCCGGCTGTTGGGTGGAGACGACCACACCATTTCCCGTACAATCCTCTTATTTCAGGGTGCAGAAGTGGTCATATTCTGCGTCCCTTGCCCCAACGGTGCCGGAGCAGCTAATTCAGGCAACCATCTTCAGCGGCCCCATAGCCACATTCCCCCCTGGTGGAAAGATTTAATGAGACCCTCAAAACCATACTCCGAAAGCTAGTTGAGCAAGATGGTAAGAGCTGGGATCAAATGATACCCTGGGTGTTGTTTGCAGTCTGGAAAACCCCTCAAGCCTCAACAGGATTTTCCGCAGGTTTGAACTCCTTTATGGACGAGAACCACAGGAAGTCTTCGATATGTTGAGAGAAACATGGGAAGCGAGAGAGGGGAGGCCCCGATTCCACTCTCCCAAACTTCAAATAGATTGAAACAACACATATTGGCTGTAAGATCTTTGGTAAAAAAAACTCATGTGGTTAAAGCACAAGAACAGCAAAGGACCTCCTACGTTAAAAACATTTCTCTCAGATCCTTTTCGGTAGGTGGAAAGGTGATTCTTGTTTCCTACTTCCGAAAATAAACTTGTGTCCAGGTGGCATGGACTATACGAAGTATTAGAGTAAAAATGCCCAAAGTTACCTATAAGATTTCATACCCGGATTGTCGCCTTAAAACCCGAATCTACCACATAAATCTATTGAAGGAATGGAAGGAAATCCCCTCAGAATCCCTGGCCATAATATTATCCTGTCTTTTACCAGAAGACACAGAAAGCAAAACCTTAATTTCACCTGACCTCAACAACAATCAGAAACAAGACTTGTATTGGCCTATAAGGCAGTTCACTGATGTATTTTGAGAAGAACCCGGGAGAGTAAAGGATATTTATCATCCTATCTGCACTTCTGTGAATGAAGTGGTACACCTAAAACCATATTGGTTACCGGAGGTTAGAAAATAAACCATTATTCAAGAAGTTAAGACCGTGCTAGAGCCCAACATCATTGAACCTTCTAATAGTCTGTGGTCCTCCCCTATCGTGTTGGTGGCAAAACCCAATGGAAGTTATAGGTTTTGTATAGACTTTAGAAAGGTAAATAACACCTCTGCCTTTGACGCTTACCCTATGCCCTGTATCGACGATCTAATGGACCAGCTGGGTAATGCTGTTTACCTTTCAACATTACATCGAATGAAGGGGTATTGGCAGGTTCCTTTACATGGCCCAGATAAAGGAAAAACTGTATTTGCCACTCCTGTAGGATTGTTTCAATTTAAAGTTCTGCCCTTCAGGCTGCATGGTGCTCCTGCAATATTTCAGAGACTAATGGATAAAATCTTATAACCTTACTCAGAATTTTGCGCAGCCTATATAGATGACATTGCAATCCATAGCAGGACCAGGGAAAACCACCTACACTATCTTTACACAGTCATGAGTGTTAAAAAAGGCAGAGTTGACCGCTAATGCCAGAAAATTCAAGCTGGCCCAATCAGCAGTTAAGCATTTGGGGTTCTTTGTGGGGAATGACACTGTCCAACCACAAGAGAAAGTAAGAGCTGTTCTGGATACCGCTACTCCAAAAACAAAAAAAGATCTGACGGCCTTTCTGGAACTAATTGAGTACTACCGCAGGTTTATTCCAAAGTATTCCAGTAAAACATCTCGACTGACAGATAAATTGAAAAATGCAGAGCCCCAAAAGATCAGATGGGAAGAAGAGGATGAAATCTGTTGTACAACCTTGAAGCAACCCTATGCCAAAGCCCCATTTTGAGAGTCGCAGATTTCTCCAAAGAATTTATCCTCCAGACTGATGCTTCCTTAATGGTACTGGGAGCTGTTCTAATGCAAAACTATGATGGTTTTGAACATCCCATTCTATAGATCAGCAGAAAGGTCTTTTCCAGAGAGAAAAACGATCCAGTTATCGAGTTGGAGGCATTGGCTCTCAAGTGGGCTGTGATTCATCTGAAGTATTACCTCCTGGGTTGTAGGTTTCCCCTAATAACAGACCACTCTCCTTTAGTTTGGATCAGACGCAGAGAAAGGAATCCAACGCTCTGGTAATGTGGTAGTTCTTGGACCTTCATCCATATTGCTTCACAGTTGAACACCGGAAGGAACAAGAGCAAAGTAATGTGGACTTTCTCTCCCGGTTTCCCTGTGAAGCACCCGGGCTAATCCGCATTGGGGCAGGGTATGTGAGAAACCTGAGGGCATCCTCACTCCTAATTCCCCTGGATTCTCTTCTCAGTGGTCAGGGAAATTCCATCGCTCTTGGATCCCGACCCTGCAGATGAAGGAGCGACGGAGGATCACCTGGGTGGAAAGTTCTTGGGGATTGGGAGCAGAGTGCACCCAGGCGAGACATGGTATCCCCCTTTCCTATTGATGACCAACCTAACCTTTCCTTGACCTTTATGGGTTATTGTAAGTCAGCGCCCCTCATTTCACCTCATGTGACACCTGATAGTACTGATTCGAAGAAGAGGCAGCTGAGAGTAATGAACACTATGCTATTTCACCACTTTAGTACTGGGACAAAGAAGATTCCTGTTAAGTGTTGTGAAAGTCAGGCATGTCCCCTTAATCATGGTCAGGCAAACTAATTGGGAAAGCACACCTGCAACCTGTTAAAGGCTTGCAGGTGTATAAAATGAGGAGGAGAAAGCAAAACAGAGGGGAGGAGCAGGGAGACCTGTGGAATCATCAGGGAACCTTGTTTGAGGAGAGGTGAGCCGCTGAAGGAATCTGATGTGGGTCGGTCCGCCGTGAGCAGCACGCTGAGAGGCTGGGAGTGCAGAGAGAGGTGGTCTCAGGAAGCTGGGGGCTCCATGGAATGGTCTGAGGGCGGAGAAGGGAGCCGTGTGGAGAGTCTGTCCCTTTCCCTTGTGTCAGAAGTGCTCGTCCCCAGTGTCAAGGAATAAACACAGGAGTGTCTGCGGGGCAGGATTTGGTCCCCTGACAGCAGAAGCAGACGTCTTTGCGCTCTGCGCTGCTAGGAAAGCTAGTAAAGCGACCAGTGAGTTTCTGTCAGATGTGAAAACCAGTGTGCGAATGCCTGAACATTTCCATTGTTGAATACTTTATATCTGAGTGGTCGCATGTCTCAGGAAGAACGTTTTTGAAATTCTTCGAATTCTTGGCATTTCACTTGAAGTAAAAATAATGAATATTGGACATCGGGCTGAATGGAAATTGAATCTCAAGCCAAACCAATGCCCATTGAATACTGAACAGAATAAAAACTGTATAATTAAGCAAACTACTGCATGTTGTATTCTGAAGTGAACAGAACTTTACAATTAAGTAAAATCACAGCATGTTCAATTCCGAATTGAATGGAACTTTAAAAATTAGGCTAAACAAAGGCACACTGAAGTTTTAATTGAATAGAACTTTAAAATTGAGCCAAAGAAAGGCGTATTAAATACTGAATTGAGTAAAAGCTTCAAACAGCATGAGTATACATTGAAAGCAAAATATAGCAGAATTAACTGAAACCCTGAAGTTAAACTCTATACGGCTAAGATGCCCACATGAACACAGATTATGGAAAAGGGACTCAAGTGTGACGGAGAGTTATAAAAAGGCAAGGACACCTGGGATGATGAAATTAAAGGCTTGGGTAAGAGAACCCAGGGACTTGAGGGACTACATGTGTTGACTTGAGGACAGAGCCTCAAGATTCTTTTGTGTTTTAACTGTTTTACTTGGAACTTGGGGAAGGGAACCCTGGGGATTGTTTAAAACTGTATCGCCTTCAACCTAAGAAAGGTAATTGTGAGACTTTTTATGAAACTGTTTTACATCTGTGGAAGGGAGATGAAGGAAAGCTGTGAGCTGGTGGAAGAAGCTCAGAACTTTGTTGAACACTGTTTCTTTTTTGTTGCTGACATCCCTACACATTGTATAGATTTAGTTTTGAGGTCAAGTATAGATTTCGATCACAGACAGACTTTTAAGTTAACTCTTTGACCCAGACTTTCCTTAGTTTCGTTCAGGTAGCGAAATCCTACCTTACCATAGGGCAAGTTAGGCCTTCTACTATCCTGACATTTGACTTAATAAATCATTTCTGTTTGAACTTTGAATCTATTGTGTCTTGCTTCATGGTAACCTCTCAAATGGTGTCAGAGGTGGGATGCGGCTCAAACTATACAAGTTGGGGAACCCTTGAAAGTGACAAATTGAGTAGAGCCTCCGATAAAAATGAACCCAAGTAACAACTCGGAGGAGTTGACATCACCAGGAGAGTTGAACAAAGGAGTCTCTGATCCTGAGAATAACTTGAAAAGAGTTGAGACAACCAATCTGCATTTTTTCACCCACCAGTCTTTTTCCCAAATGTTAGAGGTTAAGTGGTCCACATTTGCTGAGTCCCGACCACCAGACTCAGGAAGGTCAGGAAGAGGTGACACCCAAACCCTTCTCAGTCCAGGGATGGGAATAACCTTTCTTTTTTAAAATATTTTGGTTTAGCTGATAAATCAACTTTACAATTTATGAATTTTTCAAAATATATTTTCCTCAATAAATATTTCTTATGACGTGCAGTTTAAAATCTGTACTTGCACAGGTTATAGACAGTAATAGAAGAAAATAAAGAAATGAAATAAAAGCATGTGTATGCGCATACAAATTCTCATCGTATTCTAGTAAAAACATCATTTTTAAAGCACTAATCAGTCAATTTCAATGCATAGAAAAAGTTAAGAATAGCAATTTGATGTGTGGTCCGAAGACCCATAGAAAGAATCTGCTATAGTTGCTCATAAGTGACAGTTTGATACTTCCATTTCATTTTCTGAAAATGCAGTGTGCGTAAATCATGTAACATCCTACAATCTATGACAAGGTGTTGCAACGTTTCTTTGGACTCTATGTGCAAACAGAATCGACAGACATTTATACAATTCTCAATTTGGCCACGCCTATTCAGAATGTCTCTCGCAGGCCATAAATGAAATCTTAGTCTAAGGAAATCAAGCCTTTGTAATACTGACGGTGATGGCATCATATATGGTTCGACCGTGCTATATTTCTTGTCACGAAATTGATTGTTTTTAAAGTCTTCTGGGATTGTTTCTGGTGCCGATCCAATCTTGTTGAAAAAGCTTAGTTTTCGCCTTATTTGGATTTTCCAAAAGAGTCTGTGTTGAAATTTCTTCTCGCACCAGAGTATGGACAACCAACTCCATCCATTTCTTCACAAAAATTAGTTGATGTAAACATGTACTTAGACAATATGCTTAACATTTTCCAGTTTGGTGTTATTAGACACTTCCTAAACAATGATATTTCAAGCCATAAATATCTTTAATACAGTGAAGTCAGTCCTAGTTCATACCGAATCCATACCAAAGGGACACAATTTGGAAGATTCAACAAGCGTCTACAATATTGACTTTCACATTTTTGTAATGTTCTTTCTGGTAATATAGGCTTTGTTTCTGCCCCATAAAGCAATATTGGTGTCACCTTTTTTATGTAAAACCTAATCACAGGGCTCAGTGAAAATGTCCCATACTTTTTTTTGTATAACGAGGGATTGTGATATTCCTGTAGTTAGTTTTGCTTCAAGACTCCTAAAATAAGGCTTATCATTTATATTATTACTAAGTTATACACCCAAATAAAGGTACTGTTGTACAATTTCAAAGACCATATTCTGTAACACCCAGTCTATATGTCTTCTAGTTCTCTTTTTGTTTTCACATACTAGAATTTTTGTTTTGCTCAGATGAATTGTTAGCAGATTTCTATCAACATGTGATGACAAGGCATCTAAGATACGTTGAAATCCCTACGGTGTTTTAGACATCAACACAAGATTGTCTGCATAAAATAATGCTGGAATTGGCAGTCCATTTAATTTGGGGGCATCAATATTATGGAATCCATTACCCATATCAGCAATGAAAAAATTGAATAGGGATGAGGCAAGTATACATCCCTGCCTCAGCCCATGAAAAGTTTCAATAAATAGGGTTAAATCACCCATCAAGGATGTTCTTACATGCACCTTCGTATTTGTATGTAAGGCTTGAATTAATGCACTCAAACTAAAGGGACATGCTGCTTTTATTTTTAGTTTATCAAACAGTATCTCCCTTGAAACCGAATCAAAGGTGGCTTGAAAGTCTACGAAGACCATATATAAAGGATGGCCACTACTGAGATGATGGTGTTGAATGGCTGTCATAGTTAACAAATTAATTGATGTACCTAAACCAGCCACAAATCCAGTTTTGAAAACTGTTTTGCTGAAACTTTGAAATAGTCCACTGATTAAAGTCCCTAAGTATAAACCTCGAGAATATTTGACCTGGAGCATCAAGAAGGGTGAGCGGTCGATAATTAGATGGACTCGACCGGTCGCCCTTCTTGAATATAGGAATGATTATTGAATGGCGCCAGGAATCCGGGATGTTTCTGGTGGCAAGAACATGCTGAAATACATTGCCAAGTATCATCGCCCACTGTTGTGGATGTTCCTTAAACATTCTCTTATTCAATCCATCAGGGCCTGGGGCTCTTGAGTTGCTAGACCTCATTATATAGCACAAGATGTCCTCATCCTCAATAATCATCTGATAAGAGGAACTAGAACTCAATACACAACTCCGAACTGTACCCTAAGGACAAGCGTATAACATTGTATAATATTGAAACCACTGGTCATTCGTTACTCCATTAATTTGTACCGAATATTGTGTAATATGATTTGCCACGTTCAATAATCCCCACATTTGAGCTGAATTTTTGTCTTTCAATGCTATTACCATTGCTTCCCCTTCTCTCTGATATAATTGTATCTTTCTACTTCGTTGCCAATTGTTATATTTGCATTTCAATGGTCTCAAAGGGGCAGATCTTTCATATACGGGTCTAGCCAGGACACGTCTCTTCTGGATCCTCAACTCCCTTTTTCGCGTTTGCAACTCTAAATCAAAAACATGTTTCTTCTTGTAACTAGGACCTGCATTTGAATAAGAGTGTATTTTAAATAGCTGTAAGGCATTCATGTACTTATCACCATGTATTTCAGAATGGTCATAGCCTTCAGCTTGTATTTTGATTATTTTTTCATTGAGACAGCCAAAAGAGCTATTAGTCCAGGAAAAACGAGTCCTGGCATTATTCACTTGCAAATGCCTAGAATATTGGGAGCGTGGTGCATGACCAAGTAGCATCTGCATTTGGCATTGCATTATACACCATCATGGTAACTATGATGCTGTTTGGGCACTTCAAACTTCTCAGTTTTGGCGTAGGTAACAGCATCGACATACATATAGTCTATGATAGAATGGCTATTCCCATTAGACCACGTAAAGACAGGCAGCGCATCTTCAACAGAGCCATTTAACATGTATAACTGCCACTTGTCCATGAGGGAAGCCCATCTATCACAGACAGCATTACTCCTATGCTTAGAGCTTGTTATACACTGCAAGTTCAGGTTCCCTGCAACAATGATATTTGTAATGTCACCGGTGGTATTTATTACATTAAACAAGTCTTCCAAATCATTAAAGAAACATTGATCAATCAAAGCAGCCGGGTTTCTATACACATTAATGATGGCGATTACGCCACCGGGATATAAAACTTTCACCAACTGCAAATGAGAATTTGGAGATGCCCGTGGTTGTAGTATTAAACCTGCATTCTTTTTTGTGGCATTCATGAGGCCAGGTGTTGGGCGGCCTTTGTCCTTTTTCATGGCCGGAATTAAATTAATTGTATGATTTTCCCACACCGGTTGCTCGACTGGCCATGTTTCTTGCAGGATTAAAATATCAAACATATCAATTATACTTGCACTCTCATTGAATAGGTGAACGTGACCTTGTGTATGCCAACTCGCTTGTGTTATTATTTTGTTTACCATTATATCATCCTGCTAACCCTTGTTACCTATGTACCGTTGTTCTGTCACGGACATATGTTTAGCTATATCATTAATGGGCATGGAGTGTGTCTCTTTATTGAACCTCTGGTTTTTTTCATTGATCAGATGCATGGGGCAAATCCTTAGCGATAGGATTAAATATTGTTGGGGCCAGAGCTAGCACAAACCCCAATCTAAACAAGTACATTTTTGCCTGCCATAGAATTTTTCGAACTACGCCCGATCGTATCCATAACCTTACAATTGCCAAATCATTTTTTTAAAAATTCGACCTGGTCGATATCAGATGATGTGATGTCCTCTAATTGTGGTATTTCACTAAATATAGACATTATACTTGAACGGCACAGATCATAGGACTCAAATGGCGCTGGGCGACGCTTTACTATTAATTGGTGAAAATGATTTACATCTTTAATTTTTGCCTGATTCACAAAATTGGGTTCACCATTACTCACATTTTCTGAGACATGTATGAGCTGGCTGGAAAGACCTTGTATAGCGTTGTTACAATCTCTACGTTGTACGTCTAAATCATAACCGTCATAATCATTCCTGCATCTTGGGGTTTCTATTACATCATCATTTAATTTAACAGTGGTTTGATGCAGTTTAAAAAAAAAAAATATTCCTGAATGGATTTTTTGATTTCCGCTCTGATCTATGGTAAAGAAAAGTTTCACTTAAGACCGTTTCTATGTCTGGGTTATCCTTACGGCCTTTGAGCGGGGAATTTTTAATGCATTTCCCCCCTCCTGCCAATGAGTTGCCATCACCAACTCTTTGCTCGTCTTCAACAATGGTCATCCTATCATTCAACGGTTGTTAATTACTTGGTGGGATACTTTTCAGTTTATGCGCCTCTTTTATACCTACAGACATCTTTTTATATTTAGTAAGAACTGCTACACTAGCTATGCCACTTTTTATTCCCTATAGTTGATTTCTGCAATGTCCTAATATTTTTTTTCATCTTTTGCAAATTGAATATAGAATGAGTCACCAACAGCACTGGAATAGGCTTGTTTTACTGGAATCGACTGGACCTCTAAATTCTCAGTTGGAATCTCTATGTTGTCAGTTTGTATCGTGTTATTGGACACGTCCACTCAAATTATATGAGGGATGGTAGGTAATAAAGCTCCCGATTTTTTTATAATTGGTTGATGCATGCTGACTTTGTTTGTTAGCATTGAAAGTGTCCAAATCAATCCTCTCCTTCAGTTGTACAGTTTTCATTCACTTTCCTATATTTTCAATTAATGCCGACTGCTTTGTGAGTTTGCAGTTGAGTGTCTCAAACAGCCTAAAAAGCGCTTGGATGGTTGTATGCCATGCCATTAACGTAATTTCTACCAAAGGTGACTGAGTGTTGGGTATGTCATGTGCGGTTTGTGTGATTGGAATTCCATTTGATGGCTGTCCACTTTTTCGCAGAGTCGGACGAATGTATGAGATATCAAAGGAGTCACGCTTTGAACCCTCAAATATATCCAGAGATTGAGACAAGGAGCGACCATTATAAAGGAGTTCCGTACCATCAGAACTCGGGGCTAGGTGTTGAACATCAATTGATTCTTGCATGTCAACCTGTGTTTGCACATTGAGCATATCCGCAACTACATTCTCGCCATTAACTTGTGCAGAACTGTTAGGTATATCAATGATGCCCACTTCTCTCTCTAAAAAGACATCTGTGGGCAAATGTCAGTCAATGGCAATGCTAAGTTTGTTTCTGGTTTTGATGTCATTATGACAGATTCCTTTACGCTACTCAACACGGAATCTGAAGTGGCATCGATACACACAATGGGAGTTTGTTCAGTATTCAGATGAGTTGAAAAAAAGGTAGGACTAATCGCTTCAGACGGTGTCATGAAACAGTCACTTTCGGATATAGTGATGCAAGTTCTACTCGCACTTTACAAAAATCGCGAATATCTACGCTGCTGAGTTTAGATTTTAAAATGTCTACTGATTTTTTAGCTTTCTTAGATGAAAGTGACGTAGTTACTGTCTTAAGAGTGTCAGTCCTTGTGGAGATCACCGCTCTCGTGACTACAGAACTTGGAGACATTTGTAACTGTAAACAATGTAAATGCGCCTGCATTAACAATAGCACAAAGAAAGATTCAACCAACAACCTAATCCACAAGAGAAAAATCACTTAACTGCAAGTACAAATTATCAAGTCCAATTCCTAATTCCATAAAAAGTTTGCTGCTAAAACTCACTACTCACAGCACAATAAAGCAACAAAACAGCCTACCTCAGACTTCTAATAGTGTTCACAATATGCACGTTTTAACTTTGCAGTTCTCAGTATTAAAGTGCCTATGCAAAGTGTAAACCATGAAAGTAGCAGCATCAACTTTGCATTTCTCAGTATTAAAGTACCTATTCAAAATGTAAACCATCAGAAGGAGCAACAGTTTAAATCGCTAGCATTGTCATTTTCAGTATAAAGGGTTAAAGAAAAATGAAAGGCAATGCATTTTAAAAACCCAGTATTTTCCTCCTTGGTAAAATGTTCCAGTTCAATGTCAGTTCCCCCCAAACCCCTGTTGTGTCAGTTCACTCCTTAGAAACACTCCCAATAAATTATTTCAAAGCAATGCGCCTTATTGCTAGGCAATGTTCACCAGAGTAATGGAAATAGCACACATTTTTCATGGTGCTATTAAAGCACTTCCAAAGCAACAGATATCTTAACAGCAGTGCAGCACCCTTTTCGCTGCTGTGGGCTTATCCTTTCTTTATTTAGTAGCCCACAACTACTATCTGTTTTGCCCCCAGGAAGGGATGAAGCCCATTAGCGAAAAGATCATTTCCTTTGATCTCTGGGTATACCTCCTTTATAACATGTTTATTTATATTATGCTTGGCAGAAGGAAACATTTGAAGATATTCTCTCTCCTCTCTATTGAATTTTTCTTCCAAACTTATTAAAATGTGTCTTGATGGGATGCTTGGTCTTTAAAGCTATAAGGGAAGACGTTCACCAGACAAACCCAGAAAGCATAGGGGATGAGGGATCCAGATAAGAATGACACTCTTGAGTAAACCAACAACCTTCCCAATTCCTTAACACTAAAGGGGAAATCCACTCCCCTTACAGTAGGAGATGAATATGTCAACCCCTTCCCTGCGGACCTTAAACTGGGTGAGTCAAAAGGGGAAGTTTGACCCACTTTGCATCACAGGGCTGTGAAACCTATGAGCGAGGAACTTCCAACCTTAGTAACGCCCGAGACTTGGATATCCCCCCTGAATCCATTAATTAAAATCCAAATGCAGGTAAATCCAGTAGGAGAGAAGGAAATACAGAAACACCCTCCTTTGAATCCTCCTCTGGATTGGAAATCAAAGAAGATCAAGCACTATCCACCTCAGATCAAAACCCATGTAGGGATATTGGTGATTCAATATGACAGTGTCCTTTAATTAGGATGTGTTAAGCAGAAACCTGTGCAGTTCCCTCTGGGACCACTGCAAAAGATTTAAGACTACAGGTGGTTGGCAGTAAACCCAATTGGTAGCAGTCTGTACCACCCAGATTTACCTGGTAGCTGTGGCTGAGCAGTCAGACTTCTCTCAAGAAGAGTTAGGCAGTATACAGAGTATTCACAATAGGTCAAAAGAACAGGGTAGAACAAGCAAACACTGACCAGAGCTTGGTGTAAAAGAGATATAATTATTTAAAAACACATCTAGTGAAACACACTTGCCCCAATATTAAGCAGTTCAAAAACACGGTCCCCAAAAGATATACACTCCCTTCAACGATTATTAGACAAGTCTTAAGTAAAGCGACACTTATTTACAGACAGCGGTGAGCGATTAACGAAGATGGCACTCTAATCAATTGGTTAAAAAGGGAGAGAAAGGCAGAGCAAAGATAGAAACAGATTCCAACACTTTTGGAAGAACACAGTAGGAGAAGAAGGCAGATTAAAACCGTAAAGTCAAAGTAAAAAAGGCCGGACCCACTTTAAGAGACTCCGGTCGAAATGTGTCCAAGGTCACACAGTTGAAAGTGCCCAAAAGTCTCGCACAAGGTTCAGAAAGAGTTGGACCAACAGAAAGGGACCAGTTAGATGGTCAAAGCGGCCAGCCCAGTCCAGAAGGTTAAGGGATTATTGTTACCTTGTAGAAATCTTTAGAAAGGGAGGCCTGGCGGACACAGTACCTTAAAATGGTGAGAACGCTCCAGCGGGGGCAGTTGTTCCTGGCAGCGGGTGCAAGTCGGTGCTTCGTCCGGGGGAAGAGAGAATCTCGTCGGGGAGGAAAACAGGAGTCCGTTGCACTGCCAGGGAAGAAACCAGCTGCGGAGTTCTCAATTAAAAGGAGTGGTCCTTTTATTTGTGGTCCAGTGGTAAGTGGCTATCCGGTTGCCGGGGTGCCTGGCACAGGCAATTCGACCACAAGACGTCCTGGGATACGAGAAAAGAAGGTAAACTGGTTGTGCCCACCAGTCAAGGGAAGAAGACTCTCCAGCAGGGAGATCTCCTCTGTCGTTGGGAAGTGGTGAGTTGTTTCAGCAGGGCTCCACCGGTGGTGTCGTCGTAGCAGGTCGGCTCAGCTTCTCCCTCGTCGGATTTTCAGGTCCTGTGGCGACTTCTGAAGTTCCAGTCCCAAAAGCCCTGCTTTTATGCAAGAAACCCCCATTCATTCAGCCTAGCTGTCAATCAAACATGCTAAGTGGTGAGCCGGCTGGCTCACCACTTGGGCCAATCACACAAGAGTGCGACTTGAGTTGCCAAGGCAACTCAGTCCAGGGTGCCTAAACCCCCTCCCCCCCACATCCCCTGCGGTACCCAGTGTGGCACCACTTTGGAGGGCTTCTGTGTAGAAGCCCGCCAAAAGTGGAACAAAGGGCTCGACATTTGGTTTGGAGTTACGGAGGCGAACACAAACGGCATTTTAAAACCGAGTTCTGGCAGAAAATACCAACCAGTGAATTAATATATAAATAAACCGGCGGTATGTTAGAGGCTATGTTAAAAAAGTATTAGCCTCGAACAATGGGAAAATCCCATAGAGATATATTCGCGGTTGAATATAAAAAGTAGTATCCACTGCCACCAGCCAAAACTCGACGAGGGGGGACGGGACAGTGCTCCCTCAAATAACAGACCCAGGGGCAATCGAATTGCCCCTACCAGTACGTCCACAATATGATGGTTTGTACTGGTTCTGTTAGTAATTTGGGAATAGTAAAGCCAATGGTGACTTTAAATGCCCTGGGAGACAGTAGTCAGTCCCAGGGTATGGAATCTATGGTGGGGGGTCACTATGACACCCTGGTGTTACTGCACAGAGGGTGTGGTGTAACACACATAGAAAAAAAACATATGAGACCTTATGGAGTAAAAGACCCCATAGCCCATGAAACACATTAACATTCAAAGGAACACCACAAATCATGTTCAACAGTGTGAGAAAGAGTCTCACTCTTGGCAGGAGAAAAAAACAAACTCCAGAAATCCAGCAAAGCTGCTGGGGGACTCACTAGGTTAGGAAATTCAGCCTAAACAGAGAATTCTCCCTAACAGGATGGATCCACTATCTTTAACATCTAGGAAGATACAGACTAGTGAAGAGAGAACCAAACCTTGTGTTGCCAATGTCCTCGAAGTCCAATCTAGAGATGTGTTCACAGAGGGAGAAGGCATGTGATATTTATTTTTTGACAAAGGGGAACAAATACCATCCTCCCAAGGGATACCCTTCAATTAACCACTAGAACTAAAATCATCCAATGGTTCTGAAGGTAGTGGACCCAAATTAAACCCTATGAGGAGAGGGAGTGAGAGTCTCCCTTCTCTTCCATTATCAATAGATGTTAGGAGCTCATGTTAATCATGCAGAGAAAATAACCACATAAATGAGCCAGGCGCTTTGGACCTCCAAATACCTCCTAGTTACTGAGAGTTTGAGACTTTAGGAAGATCGGGTTCAGACAATTGCGTGCTAAGAGTTGGGAATGGAGAACTCTCATCCTCTCTACCCCAAGCTCCTTCCCAAGATCAAAGATGTTTCTCTTGTAATGGGTCTGGGCACATCACAAGATATTGTCCATGAAATCTAGTTGATTTCCTTACATTCCTACATCGTTAAGGGAACCCGATCGCAAGAAGCAGAATAGGGAAGCAAATGTTAAACAATCTACTGGGAGTATTCTTTACGCTCAACCTGGTGCGAGACTAGCGGAGGGGGAAGAAAGCCCATTTAAAGGGAAAGAAAAATAGAATCGGCGAAAACCCCCAGTCTTTCTGTATACTGGAGATAAAACCACATATAGAATCCCTATTACCCTATAGAAAAAAACTGGTTGGGCGCAATTGGATACGAGAAGTAAGAAAAGCACCATAACAGCAGATTTACTTCCGCAGGGATGGAAAGAAGTAGGAAAAGACAGGGTAACCTGTGTATATGGTCACGCAGAAACTCGCCCATTAATGCAAAACCCCTTTACCATCTTGGGGAGAGAAATAAACCAAAATCTGACAGTGATTTGCAAGTTACCTGACCAATTAGTTCTGGGAAGTAATTTAACCCAATTCGATCAATGGATTTCACAGGTGGCCCAAATCCAATTACAGATTCCTAAGGCTAGACTTCCCCCCACACAAAGAAATCAAAACCATCCAATGCTGAAAAGAGAACCATTGTGGAGGAAAATACTATTTTCTCTGGGGTTTACCAGGTACATCAGAGAGAAAAATACAACCCAAGGGTTATGCAGGGTTTCTTGGACCTTCAATCTTATTGCTTCACAGTGGAATACCATAGGGTCGAGAGCAAGGTAACAGAGACTTCCTCTCCCGGTTTCCCTGTGAATCACCCAGGTCCAACCCGCATTGGGAAGGGTTTGTGGGAAACCTGAGAGTATCCTCATTCCTACTCTCCCTGGATCCTCTTCTCAGGTAGCCAGGGAAAGGCCAAAGCTTTTGGATCCTGACCTGGGGATGGAGAAGCGAGGGAGGATCACATGGGTGGATAGTCCTTGAGATTGGGGGTGGGTTGCCCACAGGCGAGACATGGTATACCCCTTTCCCTATCGAAGATTAACTTAAACCCCACCCCCTGCGTTTATAGGCTATTTTGAAACCTCTCCCCTCTTTTCCCCACATTTTACCCATGACCATACAGGGACAAGGAAGAGGCAACTAGGAGTGAAACGCTGAAACCTTATTTCACCTCTCTAGAACTGGAACAAAGAAGAAGATACCTGTAGAGTGCTTTAAAGGTCAGGCATGTCCCACAGGCAAGCCCAATTGAGAATCCACACCTGCAACCTGTCAAGTGGTTGCAGGTGTATAAAGGGAGAGACGAAGAACAGCAGAGGGAGCACAGGGAGGCCTGTGCGGTAGAGACCAGCAGGGGACCCTTCTTGTGAGGAGACAGCCGTGGTGGGACCTGAGAGGAAGCCAGGACGCTAACCCATGTCAGAGGAACTGTGAAGCCTAGGGTGAAACATGCCGTTACGCTTTCACAGATGTGGGAGCTGCCGGCATGTGCTGGAAAGCACCCGGAGTGCGAGCGGGGCTCACATAGGCTGGCCTGTCGACCTGAGAAGCAGAAAGGAAGCGGCAGGAGAGGAACGTTGAGGACCGGTGAGTGACAGGAAAAGTCACTTAACACTGTGGTGCTCCTAGAATGCTGCGCATAAGTAACAAAGTACTGCATGAATGAAAACTTGCTTATTGAATACCGAACTGAATGAAAACTTGAAACCAAGCAAAATTAACCATATGAAACACTCAACTGAATTAAACTTTATGGGCAAAGCTAATAGCTGATGAAAGCCAAAAAGGGAAAGTGCCCATTTGAAAGCAACCTATGGAAAAGAGCGCAAGTGTGAAAGAATGCAACAGAAAGGTGGGCATGAACAAGACCACCACAAAATGAACTTTATGAATGGATACAGTGCAGCAAGACCGAAGACTGGCAAGAGGTGCATGACACGTTATGGCAAAGCCAAGAGTCTGATCAGGAAAAGCCAGGAGAGTGTGAAACTGAACATAGAGCCAAGAGGCGAACAAAGAGAAGCTAAGTGAATGTGAATCTGTACACATGGGCAACTACAGATGAACTTGTCTGGGCTGAAGAGTCTAGGGTTCCTGGTTGCGCGAACCGTGATGGGTGGACTGTGTGGGTTGATAACTGTGCCTAGCCCAGTGAGCCCTAAATTGTGAAAGACAAAGCCATTGTGAAACAAACTGAGGAGAAGCACTGTAAGTGAACTGATGAAGCCATCCGGAAGGAGGTACAGGTGGACCTAGAATTTTGTTTAACTTTGAAACACTGAAACAAATATCAGTTGCTACATTGAAGTATTGGGGAAGGGAACCCTGAGACTTGATGAACAGCCTCAGAACCTTGAGGATTGTGTGGAACTGTATTGCCTTGAACCTGGGAAAGGTAACCTTGAGACTTTTGGGGTGCTACATGGATGCTACAGACAGTGGCCTACACGTATTGCCTTCCATTAATAAAAAGGCCCCCAGATTGCCCCCCCCCCCCCAAGAGACTGATCTTTGTTGGATCCAGATCCCCTTCTCCAACAGGAAATTCTCATCCTGTTGGAGGAAGGTGCAATAGAACTGGTACCTACAGCGGAGAGAAACTAAGGTTGGTACTCTCCTATTTCCGAATCCCCCAAGATGGACGGAGGAGTGCGACCCATCTTGGACTTAAGATGCTTGAAAAAATTCCTCTGGATGGACACGTTCAAGATGGTAACTCTTTTGCAGATCCTTCAGGCCCTTCGACTCCAGAATTGGTTGGTGTCAATGGACCTTTTGAGTCCTGCCATTCGGCTCATCTCTGCCCTGAGGGTCTTTGCCAAACTTATGGCAGTGGTGGCAGGAATTGTTAGGAGGGAGGGGATTCACATCTAGCCGCCCTACCTGGACGAATGGTTGAACAAGCCTCGTTATCTGGAGCAGGCTCAGAATCACCTCATTCATACTTGCCACTACCTCCACAAGCTGGGCTTCTCCCTGAACTTCAAGAAGTCCCACTTGACACCATCACAGAATCTTCAATTTATTGGAGCAGTCCTGGATTCAGCCTCTGGGAAAAGCCTTGCCAGCCGAGTTGAAGGCGCAACATCTCTTGAAGATGGTCTAAAAATTTCAGAGGGCCCAAAATCGCTGGCCTTCAACTTTCTAAGGTTGCTCGGCCTCATGACATCCTGCATTTTCCTGGTGCTAGAAGCCAGTCTGAGAATGAGATCCCTTCAGTGGGCTCTCAAATCCCAGTAGTCTAACTTCTCCTGCAGAATGAGGGACCTTTTCAGTTCCTGAAAAACGTCACCCAGGATCTTCTGTGGTCGGCTTGCCGAGAGAATATAATAAGCAGAACCCTTTAGGCAACTGTGGCCAGAGATGACAATTGTGACAGACGTCTTTCTTTGTGGATGGGGAGCATGCATGAAGGATCTTTCAGTCAGATGACACTGGTCTCCGTCGGAGAACATAATTCACATCAACCTTTTAGAGGTGAGGGCAATCAGACTAGCGCTGATGGCCTTCCTGCCCTCGATACGGGGAAGAAATGTCCTGATAATGATGGGCAACACAGTGGCCATGCACTATCTCAACAGGAGATGGGGTATGGGGTCTGCCCCTGTGCAGAGTGGCATTTCAGCTCTGGTTCCGGGCACTAACAGAAGGAATCTCTCTTCTGGCATTTCATCTAGCCGGGGAGGAAATCACAGCGGCGGACGCTCTGAGCAGGCAGAGCACAATCTCCCACGAGTGGGACCTAGCTCAGGAAGTCCTTCTGGAGATCTTTGCCCTATGGGGAACCCCTCAGGTGGATCTGTTCACAACTAGTGTCAATCAGAAGTGCGAAGTGTTCTGCTCCAGGGAATTTCCCCAAAATGTAGCTCTAGAGGATGCGTTCGTGGTGGACTGGGAATTTCCACTTCTGTATGCATTTCCACCATTCCCCGTCATTCCTTATGTCATCAGGAGGTTGAGGAAGTTCGGGAAATCCATGATCCTGATTACTCTAGATTGGACCAGGCGAGCATGGTACCCAGACCTTCTCGAAATCTCTGTCTGCCCTCCAATTCGTCTTCCCCAAAGAGAGGACTTGCTCTCACAAGAGGGGGGTCTCCTTCTTCATCCATAAATCAGTACACTGAACCTTCACGCCTGGTTTCTGAGATGGTGAAATAAAAAGATTGGGACCTTCCGGAAGACGTGATGGAGTTGTTGCTTTCGGCTACACGACCAGCAACCAAATCACTATCACTATATTGCTGCTGTTGGAACAAATTTCGCAGCTGGTACAGGGAGAAGATAGTTGATCCTTTTGCATATAAAGTTTCTATTCTTTCTTTTTTACTTTATTTAGCCCAATTGAGTCTAGGTCGAAGAGTGGTTGGTAAACATGTTGTAGAGGGTAGGGGATACACAAGAACGTTGAGGAACCCTGTAGGATGTAGAGGTCTGGGGGGCACTGGCATTATTTGCGAATGCTGTAATAGAGCTCTCTTAAAGAAAGAATGAGATCCAGGTGGTAGCTTCAGGCACAATGTTAGCTGCAGAACTGAGGTGTTAGCTGAGGATTTTGTGGTCTACTAGATCGAATGCTGCCGTGAGATCTAGGAGTAGAAGGAGGGCCAGCTTTCCCTCGTCCATGATGTCATCAAGCTAGTCCTTTAAGTCAAGCAAGACTGATTCTGTTCCATGACCAAGACAGAGCCCAGATTAGCGCATTTCCAAGATATGGTTGGATTCCAAGATATGGTTGGATTCCAAGTAATGTTGAATTTGGAGGTAAGGATTATCAAGTAGAGGGGGACTGTTGTAATGGGACGGTAGCTGTTCGGGGCTGTATGGTCAAGGAAGGTTTTTAAAGTAGTGGAAGTACCCAAGCTTTCTTGAGGCTAGAAGGGACTAGGCCAGTGGAGAAGGAGAAGTTGATAAAGATTGTGATGAGAGGGGCCAGGACGTCAGAGCAGTCATTGATGATGGTGGCTGGGCACGCGTCGCCTTTACATCTAGGGGGTTTCAAGCCCTTCAGGATGGCGTTGACCTCCTCTACCGTGACCAATTTTCCCTTTAAACTGTGGGCATATGTGTTTGCCTAGCTTCCCTCTGGGTGCCACTCAGATCAGTTTTAGAAGCGCACACAGACAATTCCCACTTCTCATGAGCTAAAAAGGCTCAAGCAACAGTAGTTGTTTGTTGGTTGTAGTATGAATAAAGTACAAGCACCAGAATTTCCCTAGCCAATGGTGCCTTAGCAAAGGTGTCACCCACACCATGTAACCCAACTGTCAGCTCAGATATCAATACTGATTGTAAGTAAGCTGGCTACGTGGTTGTGTAACCTCATACCATTGTTCCTATTATTTGTACATATGTCACAGAGGCCCTTTGAAGGGGTACCCCTGCAAGTAACTGCATTATGAAACTCCAATATTAATTTGCTCGCAAATGATTTTGAGGAGTCAAATATCATGCTTAGCCTCTTCCACGTTAGCATTGCTAATGTTATTCCATAAGTGAAGAGCAACATTGCAATATCATCTACTTGTCTATAAGGGATTATGGGTATGGAATATGCCTAGCGCTACTCATAAATAGCATTAGGGCAATGAATATTCAAAAAGCTACATTGCTCTTCACACAACCTGCATGATTTCCTATTTTTCAAAATTCCATTGGGCATAGACCTTAACAAATGTTAAACGGTAATTATCTGACATACAAACATAGTCTCACTGAGCACTTGTTTAATTCTACCCAACACTATTGGGGCCTATTGCAAACAATCTGGTTTGCACTGCAAAATAATTGTGCGTATGCATGTTCATGACATTTTCTTAACCTGCCCATAATATCATGGTGAGAATTTAAATATTTTTGCAAATAACCCAGAGATTGTTTTACTGCTACGTTTCCTCACTTTTTACAGAGCTCTGTCAACTGGTATTGAAGGCCAGCATGTGATCCATGGGTGAGGGCCGAAGAACACAGGAGAACACTCCACAGGGTGGCGAGGGACAAAACAACTTTTAAAAAAAGCAGGTCCAATGGTTGGGCAGTACAGTACTGCAAAGGAAATGTGTTGTTTATTTGAATTGAAAGATAGTACACTCTAAAAACCGTCTAGGAAACTGCATCTTCTGTTTCATTTCTATGCTCAGTTGCTGAGGGCTTTTCAATATAATCATGTTTTCTGTGTTTGGTGCCACCAGTATCCTCATACATCTTGTTTAACTGATAACCGTATATTGCAGAAGAGGGGCCCCTAGTTACGCAAAAAGACACTCTATCTGTTGTAACTCAGAGAATTGCTGCTGTTAACTTAAAATGAAAATGTATGTGATTTTCTTCAAAGGGGCTCCATAAAAAACATCAGCGAGGCTCTTACTGAATTGTGTCCGGGCGGGGGCAAGGAAGGGTGGAGAAAACAACTATAGGCTGTATTTTGTGCCCAGTCATTTTACTTCCTATGTAAGGATTACACATAGGGGTCTGATCAGGTTTCACTCCCTACTTGGAATCAAATGATCTTTTAAGGAGTAAAAGGGTCATTAGCTTTGCCAAAAGACTTATTAAAAGATGTTCTTTCCCCTTATAATTCCTCTCGAGATCGAGGAGTAATATTATCTGAGCTACATTTTATGGTACTGCTCTGCTGGTCACTGATTCATGAATATCAGTGGTACTTGGTGGGTAGAAGCAGGGGGTAGGCTCTGATTTGTTCATGGTATGCCAGTTTTCGGTCCTAATTTTTTGTTGGCCACATGTTCCTGTTTTTAGAGTGTAAAATTGGGTGTTCTGTATCCCTCTTATTTGTAGAGCTGGTTTTGAGCAAGTGTTGTCACTGCTCTGTTCACAGAACAATGTAATGTTGATGTTAAGCAGTGGCACATGAATTCTTAATATCATAATCTTTGGTGTAGCTATTCTGATGCAGTGATCATCCACCATATGAGAGGCATGTTCTCCTGGCCCATGAAGTACTTCATTAAAGTCGGGTATCTCAAATCTAGGTGTTTTTTTACCACTCGTGAGGTATCTCAAATCTAGGTCTTTTTCCCACTTGCCAGGTATCTCAGATCTGACTGTTTGCTACTTGCCATTGTTTCCCAAATGTAGGCTTCGAAGGGATTGTGTCCTCCGACGTATTCCTCATCTTAGATATCTCCTTCCAGCTCTGCTGGCCTCGGAAAATTTTTTCTCTAGAGGGTGCTGCGCGTCGACGTCCTCCGAGTCGATGTCCCTCGACAGCCGCCGTATCGATGTCGACGTCATCCTGCCTATAAAGGCTGCGCGCAGCGTCCGTTGTTCAGTTCCGTTTTTCCGCGCTTACTCAGTGCCTCGGAATACCGTTGCTCAGTTTTTGTCAGATTAAACCTATTTACCTCGAGTTATTCGATCCATACTTGATGGCTTCCTCGTCTGAACCGACAACTCCTCGATCCGGCTTCAAAAAATGCCGAGATTGTGAAAAAAGATGTCACTGACTGACCCTCACAGAGTTTGTCTGTGGTGTTTGGGAGCTGAACACCATTGTTCGGAGTGCGAGGACTGTATGTCCATGACAGCTAAGGCCCTGAAGGAGCGTAGGGGGAAGCTGGAGAAAGGTAAGACTTTTAAAGCTTCTTCTTCGTCGACGAAGTCGAGACATTCGTCTCCTCGTCACCATTCGCGCTCCAGGTCTCGGAGTGGGTCCCATCACTCCTCGAGATCGAAGCACTCGAAGAGGAGACGTCGAAGATCCCCTTCTCCGTCTTCCTCTTCCTCTGTTTCGCCAAAAAGAATCCCTTGCCCCACGAAACATAGTTCCCGGGCTGAATGGGAGGAATTCCGCAAAAATATGATGAGTGTCTTTGAGAAAGCGGCCACGACCCCCTCGAAGACTGCCGAGAGCGATGCTCTGGTTGAAAGACCCGAAGGTCAAAAACACTGCGAGTCGCAGTACCCGGCGAAGGAAACCTCTCGAGCGCGTCTCGAACCCTCGAGTAGGACTATGACCTCCAAACCTTCCTCGAAGGTTCCGTCGACGCCGAGGTCGGTGTCTTCGACGCCGTTGTCGAAGGGACCTTCGACACACGGGTCTGTCGACTCGACGCCAGCTTCGACACCGGCGTCGACGCCAAGAGAAGTCACGGTCACAACACACCCAGTGACTATACCCAGGTCCTCGATGACGATGGCTTCGAGATTGTCGAGTAGAATCCCAATTCTGTCGAGGTCATCGAGGCCTCCGCCTTTGTTTTCGACGCCACGCTCGAAGCCTTCGGCGTCGACGACATCGACGTTTACGAGGCCGATAATGACAAGCTCGGCACCCTCTGCCTTGGAAATGGGATTTACACCCTTTATGAGTTCAGAACAATTGAGAACTATGTCCTCAATTTTGGAAGAGTGTGAATTGTCTGAACAGGAAGACACATTTGAGTTGCAGGGACCTGTAACCCCAATTAGCGAGGAATTTTCCTCTGAAGAACGCAGGTTAAAGGATCTTCATGATTTCTTACATGAGGCAAGTGGGTTAGACACTTCCCCTGAGGTGGAGTTTGCTAGGCCAGACCCGGGGGAGCATGCTGAAACCCCCTATAGAGCCTTAATGGCCAGGATCACAGAGTTTATGGGGTGGTCTGCACCTTCACAATCTTTCCAACAAGATGACCTCACGGATATTCTTGACAAAGGCCCACAGGAGGATCCTGTGGTGCCTTTCCATAAAGCTCTTCAGAGGAAGATTATGACGAACTGGGAAACCCCAGATGTCGTCCCGGCAGTAAATAAAAAACTGTCTACAAAATACAGGGTATCCTCTACCGACCCGGAGTTTTTGTCAAAACACCCATCCCCAGAAAGTCTGGTGGTACAGGCAGCATCTTCTACCGATGTCAAGACGGCTTATCCTACCGTCCCACAGGACAGGGACGATAAAAAATATGATGCTATGGCAAAGAAAGTTTTTTCGGCATGTAGCATGGCGTTAAAATCTGTGAATGCTACTTGCACCCTTGCTCGATTCAGCCATACACTTTGGGAGTGTGCTTCTACAGCGGCTAACTGCATCCCGGAGATAGAAGAAAGGGAGGCGTTCCTGAATATCATACAGGACGGTAAAGACGCTATGTGCGAATCCCTCCAGACGGGCATTGATTCGGCTGACAGTATCAGCAGAGCAATGGCGGCAAGTACAACAACCAGGAGATTTGCTTGGTTGAGAAAGTCTGGTTTTGCCCCAGATGTGCAAGCCAGGCTCTTGAACATGCCATTCGATGGCTCTTCTTTGTTTGGGAAAAAGACGGATGACAGTTTAGAAAAACTGCAAACTTCAAAAGCAGCAGCAAAATCCCTAGGCGCTGCAATCCGTCAGACACCTTTTCGTCCCACAGGAACCTCTGCGAGAGGCAAGTCCTTTCGCTTCTACTCCGCATTCGGAAGAGGTAGAGGACGACCGGCTCAAAGGGGACAAAGAAGAACTACCCGAGGTGGACGGGGTAGATATTCAAAGGCCGCAGCAACAGCAGGTGCCTCTTTACCATCGGCATCTGTATCAGCCGCCCCAAAACCACTCTGAGGACTTCCCTCACAGGACACCTGTAGGAGGCAGGTTGACTCAACATCTGGCGGAATGGCAGGCTATCACGTCAGATGCTTGGGCATTGGAAACAGTTGCCCAAGGTTACTGCCTGCCTCTCCTACGCATACCTCAGAGTCATCCACCGGGGATCAGCTCTCAGAAAGCTCCAGATCTGCTCCTCTTGCAGGAAATTTTGGACCTGCTAGAGAAAGGTGCCATAGAACCGGTACCTGTAGCTGAGAGGAACAAGGGCTGGTACTCCCCTTACTTTCTCATTCCAAAGAAAGCCGGAGGACTGAGACCCATCTTGGACTTGCGAGAATTGAACAAATTCCTCAGAAAAGACAAATTCAAGATGGTCACTCTTTCTCAGATCCTCCAGGCCCTTCAGTTCCAGGACTGGTTGGTATCTCTGGACCTTCAGGACGCTTATTTCCATGTGCCTATCCATCTCAAACACAGGAAATACCTGAGGTTCGCAATTGGCAACTCTCACTATCAATTTCGAGTGCTGCCATTTGGGCTGACCTCCGCCCCGAGGGTCTTCACCAAGTTAATGTCGGTAGTGGCGGCAAGTCTAAGGAGGGAAGGGATTCATGTCTACCCCTACCTGGACGATTGGTTGATCAGGGCTGTCTCTTCGGAACATGCTCAGGACCAGCTAAATCGCGTGTGCCACTCCCTTCACAGACAGGGCTTCTCTCTCAATTTAAAGAAGTCACAAATGATACCATCGCAGAGACTCCAGTTCATAGGAGCGATCCTGGACACTTCCCTGGGAAAAGCCTCGCCACCAGAGGTGAGGCGTCAAGATATTCTACAGATGGTTACCAAGTTCCAAGATGCCCAACGTCTCCCAGCATTCGACTTTTTGAGGTTGCTAGGCCTCATGGCATCCTGCATTTTCCTAGTGCCAGAGGCTCGCCTGAGAATGAGATCCCTCCAGTGGGCACTGAGGACTCAGTGGTCACAATTTTCAGGGAGAATGACAGATCTTCTTCAGGTTCCCGACAGGGTGGCTCGAGACCTTCAGTGGGGGCCTGTCAGGAGAACATTCTGAAAGGAGAACATTTTTGGCAACCCTGGCCGGAGATAACAGTAGTCACGGATGCCTCACTCACAGGGTGGGGAGCCCACGCCAACGACTTGACCATCAGCGGTCGTTGGTCTCCATCGGAGTCCAGACTACATATCAACCTGTTAGAGCTGAGAGCCATCAGACTTGCGCTGAAGGCGTTCCTGCCAGCTGTACAAGGGAAAAACGTCCTGATAATGACGGACAACACAGTGGCCATGCATTACCTCAACAAAAGAGGAGGCGTAGGATCACTACCCCTGTGCAGAGAGGCGATGCAGCTCTGGTTTTGGGCAATCCAAGAAGGAATCTCTCTATCGGCAGTTCACCTAGCCGGAGAGAAGAACTCTCTGAAGAACTCTCTGAGCAGGCAGAGCACAGTCTCCCACAGTCTCCCACGAGTGGGAACTAGCTCAGGAAGTCCTTCAAGAGATCTTCGCCCTTTGGGGAACCCCTCAGGTGGATGTGTTCGCCACCAGCGTCAACGGGAAATGCAATCTGTTCTGCTCAAGGGAATTTCCCCCGAGAGGAGCTCTGGGAGACGCGTTCATAGTGGACTGGGAGTTTCCGCTTCTGTACGCGTTCCCACCGGTCCGTGTCATTCCTCAAATGATCAGGAGGTTGAGAAGATTCCGGAGAACCATGATCCTAATTGCCCCGGATTGGGCCAGGAGAACGTGGTACCCGGACCTTCTAGACTTGTCCATCTGCCCTCCAATTCGACTTCCACTCAGAGAGAACCTACTCTCACAGAAGGGAGGTAAGGTTCTCCATCCAGACATCAAAACCCTCAACCTTCACGCTTGGCTTCTGAAAGGTTGAGGTACAAGGATTGGGACCTCCCTGATGATGTTATGGAGGTGTTGCTTTCGGCAAGGAGGCCAGCAACAAAGTCTTTATACCGCTGCTGCTGGAACAGATTTTTCCCTCTAGAGAAAAAAAGTTTCCGAGGCCAGCAGAGCTGGAAGGAGATATCTAAGATGAGGAATACATCGGAGGAACATCCCGTCGAAAGAACGTTACAAGGTAAGAAGTAACTTGTTCTTTTATTCCCACTTGCCAGGTACCGTAGGAGCGGTAATTGCAGAACACCAGAATTTGCAACAGGGGAAGGGCTATGGGTCACAGTCATAACAGCAGGGCCGTAGAAAAGAGCACTACCACTAACCAACCTTACTAAACACTCACCCTTCTGCCTGCACTGCTCAAGCTCTGAACTAAACACAACCATTACTCTACAGCACAACAAACTGCATGCACTTCACTACACCACAACAATGAAAATAGACCACACATAGCCTCCCCCAACAGCACATGACAGCTACCAACCGAAAAACACACATACACTGAGCGGACGGTGTCAACTGAATTGAAGCTGCCAACAGCACATTACCGCTCTCTTGCTCTTTCTCCCGCTCAGTCCTACTAACTTACCCACCCTCCCCCTTGCTTTACTGATCTGCCAGAGCGCCAAGAAACCACGCAAGTGGCAACAGTGCACGGTGTAGGAGCCTTTAGCATAACATAACAAAGTGGCACATAAACTCTTATTGACATTTTTTCTGGCACACTCCTTTTAGCTCATCAGCATGTCTGTGCAAACACTGTCCAGAACCCTACCTGCACACTCACCAAAGGTGTGGACCAATGGTTCTACTTGTCTTTACCCATTTATAGAACAATGTTTACAACAACAGTATAATAATGCTAATGATACTGCTCCAGTTGTACGGTCTTTATATATTCATTATCACATGTTATATACAAAAATCATAACAAATAAAACACATTTGTAATCCAATAATTCAATGACTCAAAGGAAAAAACACACACCGGAATAATAATTCCTGTCAGTTCACTTTCAATTGTAGTGCCCCTCAGTACGTAGACAACAAATCCTGTAAGTTCTCCAAAATACCCTAACACAAAATTTCACAGTGCTACAAACGCATAGTTGCAATCCATACATGAGTTTATGTTGACATAGATCCTACTCGTTTATGGACTTCCAGTCCCATCCTCAGGGAAGAACCCTCATATATCTGTAACATTAATAGAGAAAAATGTTGCAATTACTGCATACATACATATGTTTTTGTAAAAAAGTCACAAAGCTAAAAGACAACTCAATAAACAAACCAGAATGAAAAATTAAATGGAACCTGTCCTCAACCTTTCATCAAAAAATAACTTTCAGCAATCCTTGTATCCAAACTAAGTAAGGTAATGTTTACCCCCAGCTATTTGCTGGGGGTAAACACGCCATACTCCGTTTTGGGCGGACCCTTAAATGCAGCGGTAATAGCGTTCCCGTCGCATTGAAGGGCTAACGCCCAACTCACAATGAGGCCCACTGTCTAGTGAACTTTAACCCATTGGTTCTTTTAAAATGAGCAAACTGACATCTAGGCAGCATGCCTGTAGCTACAATGCTGTGATTACACTTCAGAAGAGAACGCAGAGGAATAGTATTTTAAAAGTGTTAATAGAGTTGACAAGTCGGCTGAAGCAAGAAGTCTTGTCAAAAGCTGCAGTATAGCTTGCGGCATGTGGTTGATCAGACATCAATCAACCAAGGCGGTGGACTGGCATGTTCTTTTGCATGTGCTGGCAGCCAATAATAATAGGATGTCTTGGAAAATCTATGGGAATACCTGTAGTACTATTGAGAGTGCTCAAATTAACCCGATCAATAGTCTAACTTGGTCTCTACATATTCAGCAACTATTTTATAGGGATTATGAACTTCACACTATATTCCCAGGCAGGTTTGAGCCACTATTGTTGCATATGGATGAGATCTCCCTCTCTAGTTGACTGAGACGTCTTAAGAATTCCCATGTGCCTGGTCCAGATGGTCTCTCAAATGCCAATCTAAAGTCAAACAGTGAAGTCTGGTTGCTGATGCTACATAATATTTTCAAAAAAGTACTTCTTCAAAATGCAGTACCAGTTTCTTGGCAAAAATCTATCATTGTTCCAATTCACAAAAAGGGCACTAAAACGGAACCAGATAATTATATATTACTTGCCATGGCAGATGCACCCGGTAAGCTGTTTACATCATTTTTACATGAGGAGCTATATAAGTGGGCTACGGAAGGAAAAATATTGCGCATGTTTCTAGCCAGCTTTAGGAAGCTATGCTCCACTGTCCATAACATTATCTTGAAATGACGAGCAAGTGCGCCATTACATGGTCATTCGTGGACTATAGCACAGCTTTTGACAGCATCAACAGATGTAGGCTTTGGGCTAAATTAAGTAAATGTGGAGTACCTTAAGCTTTATTGAAATTTATCTGTTTGTTCTAAAAGAATACATCAGTTCAAATTCGCCTTGACTGTCAAGGTACGCTTTCAGAATCCATCCCTACTAACTCAGGTCTTAAACAGGGCTGTATATGAGCACCTTTGCTTTTTAACCTTTATATTTGTGGCCTGCAGGACTCAGTGGCTCAAGTGAATGCCTTTTCATCCTAAAATACCAGGTAGACCTGTTCAGTGGCTCAGATATGCCGATGACATTGTCATGCTAGACCACACAGCTGTAGGCATAAAATGCTTGCTTGTCACATTACTGACATACCAAGGCAAACTCTTTACAGACGAATGCCTCCAAAACAAAGACTATGCTGTTTCACAACGGTAGGGTTTATAAACTCATGAATTGACATATACAGGAGAAACAAATTGAAAGATGCAAGTTTTATTCTTACTTCGGTACTTTGATCGTGGCCCAGCAATTGACTACTAAAGACTTAGACAAACCATCTTTTTACAAAATCCAGTAAAATCTGTGAATTTGGATATAAGCATGGAGGCTTTACATATGAGAGCTTCCTTTTGGTTTACAGACAGAGTCTAATGCAGGGACTTTTATATGGGATTGAATCACAGCCATTAAGCACTACTACAAAGTTTAATGTACTAGAAGGCACATTTTAGAGAAAGACCTTGGGATTACCAAATAGTGTTAGCATTTGCGTGATCAGGTTTGAGCTGGTTATTACCTCTATTGATCCAACAGCTAATGAAAATGATAATTCAAATGGATCAACCATTAAGCAAGTTTGTTGCAGATATTATATGCACTGATGAATGCACTTTAATTAGATCACCTAAAACGGGTTAAAAAAAATGGATTACCTAAAACATATGGGCTTTACGTATCCAGTGCTATTTGAAGTATTGAAGAACAAAATTACTGAGAAGGTAAAGAGGTAGCACTATGCTACAGATCTGGCAGCATGCACAAGGCATAAAAACAAACTAGAAGATATCACTAACATTTATATGCAATGAACCGCAAGAATACTTGATGAAGTTACCTTCTCTGAAATCTGCTAGAACCTCTGTGTTACGCATGAACATCCTTCTCTTCTTAGAAGTCTTGGTCCTAGGTATAAGATATCTAAATAACTGCCACTGTCTTATTTGTATAGATAATAATTCCATTTAGTCTATAAGACATGTATTTACTTCAGGCGATGTTCTGGAAGATTTGTATGGTAGATATTTTGTTTCATTTGTACCACCACTAGCAATAATCAAATCTAATTAATTTTGGCTGCAGTGTTTAAGCAATTACCTAATATAATTGTTAATTATGCTGATAAAATTACAGCAAGAGATCTACCTCAGAGACCTCAACAATGAAATTATATCAATCATAAAATGACATTTTCTATTGGAAATGTACATGGTTTTATAACTAATGTAGTACAATTGAAAAATGGACATGGTTTTTATTACTAATGTAACACAGATTAAGGCTTTTACTGTTCACTTTTGCACGTGGTATTGCTATGTTATTGTTTTCTTTTATATGATGTGTGTAACGTTTGTTAAACCGTATTACACTATATAATATAACAGATATATACAAACTAGAAACACTCCAATAACATAACAGTAACAAAATGGCTTTAACAACAATCACCTAAGTAGAATCAAGAACGAGAGTGCAATTGTTCAAACTGTCAATGAAAAGTAGGTAGACAAATCATTTTGGTCATACAAGATTGAAAAGGAGAGTGGAAACAAGACTAAAATTGATAGTCAAGGATATTTTTTCTGTAATGTTTTGGAACATGTTCTTTCATTAACTTTCTGTATTTTAATAGCCAATATAAAACAACATATAATCACATGTGTTCACCTATTTTATTGCAGACAGAAGATGCAAGCCGATTGATATTTTTGCTATTGGATTTGAAGAAATGGTAGAATTAAATGCAGGAAACATTGTGAATGCAAGGCAAGTGAAATACCTTCAAAAACACTGTTTTAATTACAAAGTGTGATGTTTAAATGCTACTTGATGAACAGTAGCTTTTTTAATAAAATGAAAACTGGCGAGATGTTCTGCAGAGACCAGGGTGGATGGACGGCAAGGCAATTTGCTTCAATGTTGACTTGCGCACATACAAACGTGTCACACAATTGCTGCCACTCTTTCTCTCATGTACGTTTCATATTGCTTACATTGATGATCATATAAGCATCCTACTATTCTTTATCAAACCCTGTCTTTGCTGAAAGATGAGCACATTCATATTCTGTATGTTGATTGCTCCCAGTTTTTGTTAATCTGTTTTACTTCAGCTTGTCTTTGTTTCTGACTGCAGTTACTTTGGAGTAGAAAACGGGCGCTGCAACTACATTTGCAACATAGATAGTAATGCGTTGTCATGTGTGATCTCCCAAGAGGTATTCAGATTCTTTTCAAGAGGAATGAAATATTGCCCAAACATGGCCATAATCATTTTATTATTTTGGAGAAATGTGAGACTGAAAAGTGGCACTCATCACGCTGTTTAGGCGCAATCCTCCTCATGACAGTTTCTTCCAATAATGATATAAAGTTCATCAAAGGGTGCAACCCTTTCTTCAAGCTGAAGTTTAAGAAATTATGTTGTACATAAACAATTCTATTTCTTGTCCAAGTACTCTGGCCATTGGTAGAAAAGCATTGGCCAGAGTACTGTCACGGGAGGATAGCTCAACGGCAACGTGCTTGCCTTGGAAACAAGATGACACGGAGCAACATGGGTTCGATCCCCGGGTCCGCGCTTAGAAACCTCTGGGTATTAAGCGCGTTATAAGTAACCTATCAAATCATCAAATCATCAATTACAATACAGATTTTCTTTACATATTTTGCTGGAAAGTCATAATTGTTAGTTGTAAAGTTAGGTTTGCTAAGGCTCCTGAAGAAATGGACCATATTGCATAACTTGTTTGTTGCTTCCTTCAAAGTTGGTTTGTATTAAAAATGACTTTCTTCAGTTTGTCAAACAGTTGGTTAAACAAGAACATAATTATATTCCCAGATTGTATTGGAAATCATTTTTATATTAAAGACAGGAAGCAAAACAGTATCAAAACAGTATTTACCAACCGGTAGTTTGTAACCACTGCAGCAAGAGTATTAAAAAACATCTTTTCAAGAAAGCTAATTGACCAAAAAGCTATGACTAGAACTGCAAAATCATGTAATGCCACATTATCCCACCCACCAATAGTGTCCTCTCGTGCCCAGTACCTCCCTCTGCAGCTCTTAAAATTCCTTTTTTGGTCTAGCTGCGAAAACGAACTTGACACACTTTTGCCATCCCAACTTGAACCAACAACTTGAAATGCAACATACAGAAGGGTAAACATTTCCCCTGCTCCTAAAGCAACCGTCCACACTCTTGGTCACATCTGTGGCATTTCCCAACAGATAACTTGTTGTTCTGTCACGTGGTTGCTTTAACATCTAGAGCCGTCGTCTGTAACCTTTGGCTCGCCAGATGTTTTGGTTTACAACTGCATTCAGCCCAAGCCAGCAAAGTCAATGGTGTGGGTTATACAAGTCATGTAGTGAAAACATCTGGAGAGCCCCAGTTTTCAACAAAATGTAAAATACAACTTCAATAGGGTAATGTGAGGATCCTGAGGGCGTCCTCACCTTTTCCTCTCCTACATCCTCTTCCCCAGATTCTGGGCAAAGGTTATTTCTTTGGGGTTCTGACCGTGGGTTTAGTGTTTTGCAAGAGGGTTACCGTCTGGGAGTCAAAACACAGGAAAATGTCTTATTTATAGGATAAAATATCTGGCGGAGGTAGAGATTCCCTCTAACGTTGGTAACCTCAAAGGACAACTTAATTCTCAAAGGTTTAAATGTCCTGGTAATACTAGCTTTCAAATGGTAAAAAGGGAATTTAAAGTTAAAATAAAGAAATTGGTAAAAATAACTAATTTAGAAATGTGGGACTCCCAGTCCCTTAATCCTTCTAGTACTGCACTGAGGAAGAGGAACAATGTAGATGTCGAAGTCGGTGTCATGACCCTTGCCCCTGGCCCTCACTGGCAAGTCAGCTTTCCAGTTAGGACCAGGTCAAAGGCCTTACAATCTCATCCAAGACTCTCTTGGAGTCAGTCCTGGCACCTTTGGCGCCAGGCTCATAACCATCATGAAGACCAACATTAGAATGGGACCATTTAACCTGGGGGGGAGGATCAGCCAACATGGAGGCACACACATAGCTCAGTTACAAGGAACTGAGCTATGCTGTCTAATCTTTTGGGTGTGGCAGGCCTGGGACTACTTTACCTGGACTACTTTGGGTGTGGCAGGCCTGGGACTATTTTACCTGGACTACTTTACCTGAGACTATTTAAACCGCACCCAAACAGCAGAACATGCTTTGCGTTATTCTGCTGTGGGCAGCGTAACGCTCACCGTGTCCAAACCAAGGACCTGCAGAGAGAGAAAGAACACTATGAAACTTACCTGGAACAGTATCCTGTCTTCAATCCATCGCCGACTTCAGTTCCACTCACCTGAAGGTACAAACTCCATCATCCGGCACCGCATGCATCCTGGAATACCATAACCTGGAAAGAGGAGAAAGACAGCATTAGTTAGCGTTTACTCACGTTTCCTCCCGAATGAAGAAAGCCACACAATTCTTACCTGGGTAGTCATCTCCTGGTCAGTATCATTGCTGGAACATTATGGCACTCGGCGAGGAACATCGCAACCTGCAAGGAGAGAAAAGACACAGGTTAGCAATATAAAAGGCGAAACAGAGCCGCGCATCGCGCATTACTCACCGGACAGCATTGCACACACCACGCTTTTTGCCTATCGGCCCATGCTCATCTTCAAACTCCATGACAACACCAAAATACCTTTCCATACCTAAAAGGAAAGAAGCAAGACATTATTATTCGAACATAAGAACTGCATATAAAGACTGTAAAGCAGCAAACCTACGGAGTCGCAGCAGACCTGGATTCCCACAGGGGGGGCTTGCACCAGTGAAGTAACTTGGTCGCTGCTCGCTCCCCACATCTACGCGCCCCTGCCACGAGGAGCAGGACGGAGAATCTACCTTTTACAATATTAAGGTGAGGAGAGGGCCCAAGGGAGGTGGGAAAACATAAAGACAATCTGGTATTGAATACAGCTCTCCTATATTGCAGACCCATCTTTAACCAGAGGCCTTACCAAGGGACCGGGACTGGGAGAGGGTTCGAGAGTGCAAATCATCCAACCAGGGCTGGGTGGCATCCCTGTGGATACCAGGTGAGCGTAACAGTCAGCCAATTATGGCTAATAGCTCACATCTGGGTCAGGGAGAAGGGTATAAAAGACCCTCACATGTACAGGTTGGAGAAAGAGAGAGTAAAGGCAGAGACGAGAGAAAGTCGAGAAAAGTGACACCAACAGTGAAGGTTGTCTGGCAGGCAAGACGCAGGGCTTGTGGAGGCTGCTGAGGACCGTTGGTGGATCAAAGGCAGGCAGAGACGCTAAACCTGAAGGAGTTTTAAGGTGCCTCTCGTGAGTGGTGCAGGAGCTCCCATCCACAGAGTTATGCAGCAGAAGGCAGGGTTCTGTTAATCCCTTCTCAAAGCTCCCGTAAAGTGTGCTTGGTGTCTCTGGGTGTTAGCGAAGCACCAGAGGCTAAAACGGGTGGGTTGAGGACCCCTGGAACTGACAGAGGGTTACATGAAGTTTTGCAGGATTTACAGAGGCAAGTTTATGTACCAGTGAGTTCCTCTGATAAAATAGACATCAAATCGCTCTGTACGCAACGCTAGAAGTGGAGAAACTGTTGTAAGATTTATTGCTGAATGAATTCCTTTTTGAACATTCTACATGTGATTTACGACAAAGTAACGAGCAATTGTTGAACCAATTAACTGGCTTTATGGAAGGTAAATCACTGTGAATGCCATAGTCAAAGGCTAGTTACATTTATAATACACGCGAGCAACTCAGGAGAAGTTTAAAGGGATACGTAACATTCTCCTGCCTTCTATTTTAAAATCAACCTATCGTGCATGGGTAAAAGTGATTCCTAGTGACACTGACTTAAAGAATGGTGTTTGTGGTTCAGTAAATATTTGGGGAGCAGCACAAACTCATAGTAGAAAGCCTAATTGAAGGGTCTCTGCATTTTTACTATGCATATTCGCAAGAGGGTGATTGCTATTTGCCTTGAAGGAATGCTATTCGCCTTGAAGGAATGCTGAGTAGTTTGGAATGTTCCCTAACGTGTGAAGATGATATGAAGATGAAACATTGTTAAACTCTACCAAACAGAAGGAAGTGAAGCAAACTTATAAATTAAACTGTGGAAATGGAGAGTCTGAGGGCGGTCTACCATGAAATATGTGGGTGGAAGGAAGATGCCTAACCTGAAGGCATATTGAACTCTATTTCATGTGACAGTGGGAAAAGTTGTAGAATAAAATGAAACATGAAGAAACCTGTTTGTTAAGCGCAAGTATGAAAAATCAATTGTTTAACTTCAATGGATAAAGAGAAAGCGATACTGACACTGATGCAGCGTGGAAAATCTGTGTTGAACGATGAACAACTTAAAATATTATCAAGTGCCGGATGGACCGTGTGGTCCGATAACTGCACCCAGACCAAATAACCCAACTTGGAAAAGAAATCAAGAAACAGAAGGATTGTGAAATACTGTGGAAAATTGTTGAAATATAACTGTCTTTGGTTGCCAAAGAAGAAAACTCTCTAAAGAAATATGGTGGTTGACCCTATGACACTTCTGGGCAAGTGGCGGTGGCGAAAAGCAATCTCTTAGAAACAGAACTCTAGGAGGTCAGGTGTTGGGGATCTATTTTGCAAATTGATTTTTGTGAACAGAACTCTGTGGAATTAGGGTAAATACTGGTATTGCACCTTTATAGTGTAATGAATCTCCTTGGGATCCTTTCTTGGTTGAAAAGGAAGATTGAAAACTTGGGGAAGGGGAAGTCAACCCAAGTTATTCAAGAGGAATTATGTGGTTATAAATGTGAATTTTATTGTCGAGAATGTCATGTGATGATTGATATTATTTTTTGTTAAGTGTAAGGGATAGAACTTTCCCTGTCTTAGTTTTGCTTGTTTTGGGCGGGGACATTTTCTGTTGGTAAAGATAGTGAGGTATTTTTCTTTCTTAGTTTTGGTCGATAAAATGACGCAAGTTCAGAAACAAAAAATATTGTGTTCGCCTTGCCTTTCTAACTCCTCACAGGAAGGAGAAAAATAGATACCATGGGTTAACAAACCTAACTTTTCAACTAACAATTATGTTTTTCCACTACAATCTGTAAAGAAAATCTGTATTGTGGCACTTCTTTACAAATGGTAAGCACAAAAGTGATGGGTGGAAGGTTTTGAAAGAATCTGAACCACTGGCATTTCTCCGGGCAACCTTCCACACCACCGTTTTTTAGCCCGTCTGCGCCCTTGCAAAAGGGGTCCAGCCATATGCAAATCAGTCGGCTACTGCCACCAATGGTAGCAGCTCGGCCCGAACTGCTAGGCCAGGTCCCATCTGCACGGAAACAAAAGCAACCCCAGACATGTTTCGGCCTTGTTGGGCCTCCTCAATGAGGTGCAGCTTGGTTCCCTATGGCGCAGCGAGCAAGGGACCCACGTCTGGGCATACCCTCTCTCACATAGTGAGACAAACAGTAAGCACAAAAGTGACGGGTGGAAGGTTTTGAATGAATCTGAACCACTGGCATTGCTCTTGGCAACCTTCCACACCACCATTTCTTAGCCCGTCTGCGCCATTGCAAAAGGGGACCAGCCATATGCAAATCAATCGGGTACTGCCACGGCCAAAACATGTTTGGGGATGCTTGTGGTCTCGAGCAGAAGGGATGTGACCTAGCAGTTCGGGCTGGACTGCCCCTTTTGGGGTGGGACCAAGCCTGATTTGCATATGGTCTTTCCCCTTGTGTAATGGCTTGGCAGGCGAAGAACGATGGTCTGGAGGGTTGCCCAGAGCAATGCCAGTGGTAAGATTAATTCTAAACCTTCAGCCATCACCTCTTTGTTTTTACCTCTTTACAAATGATCAGATGCACACATTACTTGTAATAAGGTAATAGTGATATATTAAATGCAGAATAGTTTAGGTCAGCATTGCTTCTGACTTCTTTTTTTCTAATCCCTTTTTATTATCATTTTGCAATAACAACATGCCATCATCATAACATAGTGACGATGTTCAAAAACAAAACGACCTAACAACAAAATGCAATGCAGTGGTTTGGTACCCTGCCACCCCACCTTCCCATTCACTCACCTATTCAATAATGAATGCCAGCTGTGGGCCCACTCCTGTCTTGGCTATTTGAGCCTTGACTTAGTGCAGTGCCAAACTAACATGCTGGTACATGCCCCTTCCAGTTGTGCCATGATTCCTTCCCAACTCCTGGATCCACGTCCATCTGTCCCCCCGGGGGTAGCAGCCATTCAAAAGTTGAGCTCAGCCACCCCCCTCATTGTTACGGGGCTGTGCGATGTGCTACCCCACACCATTGTTTGGCTAGGAGTAAAAGTAGCCCCGCCAGCTTCCTTGCTTGTCTTGGGATGTGTTTGGTATACCCCATTAGTGCATTTAATGGTGTCTGTTCCACACTTTCCGCCACTATCTCATTCAGTGTCTTGCATACTTGTGCCCAAAACTGCCATATCCTTGGGCACCCCCATGCCATATGCAGACAGTCTTCAGGAGTCTTCAGGTGGTGCGCCGAGGGCAATTTTCGAAAGTGCCTGGGAAGAATTTATGTAATGTCGCTGTGGTATAATAAAACTGGTGCAGATATTTAAAGTGGATCAGTTTGAATCTGATATTAAGAGCCACCCTCCTTGTTTACACACAACAATAGGCCCATGTCTCGTCTGTTATTGCGCACCCTAACGATTTTTCCTGGGACGAGTCATCGCGTCGTACTTTAATGTCCATGCACTTGTTATACAGAGTAGACCCCACCTTGTTACTTTCATTTCTCGTTAGCATGTGGACTAGTATAAAGGAGACTTTGGGTTCCTTAGGGAAAGTGTGGAGGATTTGTTTCAGGGAGTCCCTTAACCTGAAAGTACAGAAACATATCTAGTGACATGGGTACCCCCTTAATTTTTATCTCCTCTGTCAACAATTGCCCTTCTGGGAATAGGTTTCTAAAACAGGATATATTCAAGTGATTCATGAGATCCACATATGCTTTCTCACAGGTCACTGGCACTCCTGGTGTGTGTGTGTGTATATATATATATATGTATATATATATATATATATATATATATATTTTTTTTTTTTTCTGAGGCTTGTGGAATCTGCTTAGATCACATGATGTGCATAGGCCGACATCTAGTGGAAGCTGCGGAGTATTACAGTTTGTTTTTCGAAACTCGAAAATGGGCGTCGATACAGGGCGTGTCAGTAATACTATCCCTAGTGTGATGTCCCCTGTACCCATGATCCCTCACGCGTCTAGGACCCTCAGATTGTTTTTTTCCGCCATACTGGTCGGAAGCATTTCGCGGAGTTCCTGGCACTAAGCCATAATTTTGCAAAATATTGATAATTTCACCCCTCCTCCACCCCAACTTCGAGATACCGAATTTCTACACTCGACGCCGGATCGGAGAGGATTTCGACCGTCGACTGCACGATGACTTTGGGCCTCGAGGCTTCCTTCTCGGCCTGGGCCTGGGCCGCTGGCCAAGGCCCTGCAAGTAGGGAGAGTGGGGGGTGGTCATACTCTACACTCTTGTAATATATAGACACACTTATATATTCCTACACTTACCAGCCCGCTGCCACAAGGTGCGTATGGAGGGTACCCCTTTCCAATTCTGCCCCAAGTGCAATCGCAAATACCCTTGGGTCGACGGGCACGCCACATGCAACCTCTGCTTGCCGAGGGACCACCCCGAGGCAAATTGCAGAGCCTGTAGTAGGTTTAAGCCTAAAACACTTAAGGACCGTTCAATGAAACGTTGGGCCCACCACGCCAGGCGTAAAGAGGCCATGGCAGCGGAGGGCGCCTTCAGCGACGGCAGCGACGCCGTACTTTCGGACGGCGAGGGCTTTATGGCGTCGAAAGACAGCCGAGCGCAAGTCCCCGACCTCGGAAGGTCGACCGGCAGGCCGGCTATGGGGAACACCCCCGGCGACACGAGCGTTTCCCATGACACCTTCACAAAACACACAAAGTCCAACCGAGACTCGACCCGCACGTCGAGTTCTCGGAAAGAGGCACGTAGAGAACGGTCTGAATCGGCGTCCTCTGGGCGCTCTCGATCTAGATCGCCACACGACACCAGGCAAGCATCCACTATTGCCAAGAGTGCCTCGCTCCCTAAGGTCACGGAAGCTTGATCGTCGGGAGACGAAGCCGACTTCCACCCTCAGGCCGCACTCCAAGAGTCGGCGCCCGCAGACCGAATTACTACAGGTCCCGAAACCCTACCTCCACGCTCGAAGGATAGGGTCAAGACCCCCCGAACCTCGAGGCCAGGTGTCGAAAAGCTCAGAGGGCCCTAAAACACACGGGAAACACTCCTCCAGTCACGGGGAGGGAAACAGCAAAGGAAGCAGTCTCTACTCACTTCCAAGCCCGTAGAACACTCCACTCCTCAAAAACAGAAAGACAAGTCCACGTCTTCTAGTAACACCAAAACCCCTGCACAGGCTACCAAGTCTAGTCAGGATAAATTTGGAAAACTCCCAGAAAGGGTCATTCCCAGTTTCAGAGAATGGACCAGTGTTGACATAGATAGGGTAATGTCAAGAATGTCATCTTTGGCAGATTTTTATGCAAAAAACCCAGAACACTTTCTTGCTTATACTCCCGACGGGTCAGCACCCTCTGGCTCTAGGGATCCCATACCTCCAAGTGCAAGGTCCCACTTTGATACACCAACAGGGTCTTCAGACCCCTTCTACGTCCAGCCCTACTCTCATTACCAGGGAGAGACATCCTTTGTTGAGGATCTAGATTTGGGCATGGTGGAGGAACATACTGGGACAGGCTACTATGGGGATGATGAGGATCAAGATGAGGAGGAGGAAGACCCCTACAGGGTAGACTCCCCAGTAGAAAGGGAGGCCCCCATTACCGACTCCCCTGTCGACAACCAGCCACTCCTGAATGAAGTGCTGTCTCGAGCAGCCGAAGATTTCTACATCGACACCCAGGGTGGCCAGGAGGAAAGAGACTTCGCAGAAGAGTTAGTGGGGGAGAGGAGGCGTGTTGCTCAGGCCATCCCTATCCTAAAATTTATTCAAAGAAGAATAGACCCGTCACTCCTCAATCCTAACCTCACCAGAGCAGTGAACCCTAGGATTGAAAAACTTTTCAAGGCGGCCCAATCAGACCCACTATATATAAGAGGGCATCTGAAGCCGGACTCTCTGGTTGTTACTAACACCCGTAAGAGGGCTGGAACACCCTCATCATCGTCCGAGGCTCCTCCCGACAAGGAGAGCAAAAGACTGTACGGGTTAGGCAGGAAAGTGGCCTCCACTTCCGCCTACCAGGCAAGGATTGCCAACTCCACCACCCTGTTGGCCAGCTACATCTGCCATCAGTGGGAAGAGGTCGCGGCACTCATAGACTCCGCACCAGAACCCTTAAAGAGCCACTTGGCACGAGTCTCAGCGGAGGGGAGTGCCGTATCTGGTTGCATTTTAAAGGCAACCTTTGATGCCGCGGATAATGCAGGCAGATTAATAGCAGAAGGAACTGTTATTAAGAGACACGCTTGGCTATGCCAATCTGGTTTCAAGGCTGAAACACAAGCGTCACTATTGGACAAACCGGTGGAGCCGGATCTGTTGTTTGGTAAGGTGGTCGAGGACGCACTAAAGAATGCTAAGGACGAGTATGAAACACTAAAATCCCTAGGCCAGCTAACCACTAAACCCCCTAATCAGAGAGGGAATGGCAATTTTCGTCGCCCACGTGGCCAAACTTCCCAGAGAGGTTCTAACTATTCCCAGGGGCAGGGTACACAGTGGAACAATAATGACCAGCAGTCTACCCAGGGTTACTGCAGGGGGAATAAGAGAGGACGTGGTAGAGGTAGAGGCAGCCCCAATAAAGGAGGCGGCACGCCTCCACCGAAACAGTGACGCTCCGTTCAGGGTCCCTTCTCACACAACCCCAGTAGGGGGACGCATTTCCAACTTCACCCAAGCTTGGGAAGGGATCACATCAGACGGATGGGTGCTGTCAACAGTATCCGAGGGGTACTGTATAGAACTACTAGAGCGTCCCCGAGACCATCCTCCACGACAAAAAATACATTCTTTGGAACACCAGAAGATCCTCCTAGAAGAGATCGTCAATCTGCTAGCAAAGGACGCGATAGAACTCGTCCCGGGACACCAGGTAAACAAGGGTATTTATTCAACTTACTTCCTTGTGCCAAAAAAAGATTTGACAATGCGCCCAGTATTGGACTTACGGCCTGCCAACAAGTATGTCAAGCCCCAAAGGTTTCGCATGACAACTCTCCAAGAGGTAATCCCCCTCCTAAAAAGGGGGATTACATGGCAACATTGGACATGAAAGATGCCTATTTTCATATTTCCATGTTCCCAGCGCACAGAAAATACTTGCACTTCAAGGGGGACAGTCGGCACTACCAGTTCAAGGTACTGCCCTTCGGGTTAGCTTCGGCCCCAAGGGTATTCACCAAGGTACTGGCGGTGGCAGCAGCACACCTACGCAGGGAGGCAATCCCGGTGTACCCTTACCTGGACGACTGGCTCATCACGGGGGAAACCCCAGTAATTTGCAGAACAAACATTCAAAGGACTATCGACCTCCTCTTCGAATTGGGCTTCTCAATAAACGAGAAAAAGTCAAGTCTAGTTCCAAGCACATCCAAACAATTCTTAGGATCTATCCTAGACACTCAAGAGGGGTTGACCTTTCCTTCAGAGTAAATAATTCGGAATATACTGCTGCAAATCCCGCAATACCAGTCCGGTCGCCAGATAACGGTACGCAAAGCAATGCGTTTGCTGGGCATGATGGCGTCATGTATTTACCTGGTCCCCCACGCGCGCCTGCGCATGCGTCCCATGCAGGAATGGTTGGCGAAACAGTGGTCTCAGGCAAGTGGTCAGTGGGACGATCTAGTGGTCGTTTCGCCAACACTGGTACAAAGCCTTCACTGGTGGACAAGAGAGAATCTGTCCAAGGGGAAACCCTTTTACGATCCCGAGATACAGACGGTAGTCACAACCGATGCATGCCTGACGGGGTGGGGAGCTCACCATCTCCACCACACAGCTCAGGGTCTCTGGTCTCACGCAGTGGTCAAGAATCACATCAACCTTCTAGAGCTTCTGGCAGTATTCAGAGCGCTTCAAGCTTTCGAACCCTACCTTTTAAACCTGTCAGTGCAAATCCGGACGGACAGCACTACAGCCATGTTCTACCTGAACAAACAAGGAGGGACTCGCTCGCCAAATCTGTCCAAGCTTGCCCAGAAAATCTGGATATGGGCACTCAGACGGAACATCTTCCTGTCATCACAACATGTTCCAGGGGATCTCAATTCCCTAGCGGATGCTCTGAGCAGAGACCCCCTCCCAGAGGAACATGAGTGGTGTCTACACAGAGAAGTCGTAGAAGACATCTTCTCTCAGTGGGGTTTCCCCACTATAGACCTATTCGCCACAAGCGAAAACAGACAATGCCCAGGATTCGCATCCAGGTTCCCCCTAACCAGACTTCCAGGGAAAGCCCTGTGGATGAACTGGTCAGGGATGTTTGCGTACGCTTTTCCACCAACTCCTCTAATCAGGAAGGTGGCGAAACAAGATGAACAGAGAATCGATGACGCTCGACCTGGTTGCTCCCATGTGGGCGAGACAACAATGGTTCCCACACCTGTGCAGACTGGCGGTGTGCGAACCCATCAGACTTCCGAGCTGCTACAACCTATTGTCCCAGCACCAAGGTCAAACAGTGCACCCTCAACCCAACTCAATGAACCTGTCAGCATGGCTCCTGAGGTCATAGATTTGGGACATCTCAAATTACCACAGAGGTGTATGGACATCCTAAAAGAGGCTAGGAAGCCCATCACGAGGCACTGCTACTTTGACAAATGGAAGAGATTCGTAATCTGGTGCCAGAGTAAGCAAATAAACCCAGTCGATTGCACTCCTTCCACTATTGTTACTTACATGCTCCACCTGCTAGATGCGGGGCTGGTTTTTAACTCACTGAAGGTACACCTGGCAGCCCTGTCAGCATACACCACTTCCCATAATAAGGTGTCGTGGTGGAAAGTACCAGTAGTTAAGGCCTTCATGGAAGGAGTAAAGAGACTTCACCCTCCTATTTCTAACCCACCACCAGGATGGGACCTGAACGTGGTGCTATCTAAACTCATGGGCCCCCCATTCGAGCCCACGCATAAGACGAGTCTCAAACACCTGACCTATAAGACTGCCTTCTTAGTAGCCATTACATCCATAAGAAGGGTCAGTGAAATTCAGGCTCTGTCAGTGCAGGATCCTTTCTTTACTATTCATAAGGAAAAGCTGGTTTTACGGACACACCCTAGGTTCTCACCTAAGTTTATTTCCAAATTCCATGTAAACCAGTCCATCGAGCTTCCGGCTTTCTTCCAAAACCCACAAAGCTCGGCTGAGGTTAAACTACACACCCTAGATGTGCGTAGGGCGGTCCTTTACTACGTAAACAAGACCAGACCGCTTAGGAAAACAGATCAACTGTTTGTCTCCCTAGCCACAGGCAAAGAGGGAGATCGCGTCTCTAAGGGTGCCATCTCCAGGTGGATTGTCAACTGTATCCAGTTGTGTTACTCTCTTTCTGACAAAACTTTGCCTTTTACACTCAGAGCCCACTCGACAAGAGGCATTGGGGCCACTCTTGCTTTCATTGCAAATGTTCCCCTTGACACCATTTGCAAAGCAGCTACTTGGAGCTCTATTCACACTTTTACTCAGCACGACTGCATTGACACCCATTCCAAGACAGATACTCAAGTGGGACAAGCGGTTCTAAGACATTTATTTGCTCATGACCCTTCTCAAATCCCACCTCCTTCTAACACTGCTCGCTAATCTATGCACAGCATGTGATCTAAGCAGATTCCACAAGCCTCAGAAGGGATACATTACTCACCGTAATCGTATTTCTGATGCTTGTATCTGATTAGATTCACATGCGACCCACCCTTCCTCCCCTCTGAGAGAAGGTGCATAGATGCTGGTAGTCTTATCTTATCTATCTTCTATCTGCTTGGATCATCTGTACTCACGCTGCTCCTCATGCTACCTCATGTCAGAAAGAATACAATCTGAGGGTCCTAGACGCGTGAGGGATCATGGGTATAGGGGACGTCACACTAGGGATAGTATTACTGGCATGCCCTGTGTCGACGCCCATTTTCGAGTTTCGAAAACCAAACTGTAATACTCTGCAGCTTCCACTAGATGTCGGCCTATGCACAGCATGTGAATCTAAGCAGATACAAGCATCAGAAATACGATTACGGTGAGTAATGTATCCCATATATAACTGGGAGGCTCGGAGAGTAGATGACTTCCCCCTTTGTTTTGTGCTCAAGGCCAGCCCATGACCTGCAGGTCAGTTCTACCATATTTGGCACCCTCGGGGCTCTATTGGGTGATGACAACATGGTCACCCTTAAGAGGAATGGGGCCGCCAGGGCCATCCTCACCCCTACATGACACCCAAATCAATAAAGTAGGAACCCCGCCTGTGCAGCTTCGGAATATATATCAAAGTCAGGTAGTGCTAGATTCCCTCATATCCAGAGGGGCCTACAGCCTTTCCCCAGGACCCACATGCCTGCTTCCCCGCCCATATAAACTGCAGGATTTCAGAGCATAACTCTCGAAAGTACTCCGCGGGGTGTGACTTCGGTACATTTAAGAAACACATATAGGAAGCGCGGGAGTAACACCATTTTAACCAGCGATATCCTTCCGTACAGGTTAAGTGGTAGTTCATCCACCTGTTCACTGATGACTTTGTTTGCTCCAGCACCCTCCCATAGTTTCGCTTGTATAACTCCTCTACGCATCACACCATATTTATTCCCAGATACCGAGTGTACGTCTCGTGCCACTGGAATCTGTACTCGTGATCAAAGCATTTAGTGCCCGCTGTGAGCGGAAATAATACCGATTTTGTGGCATTTATTTTCAGCCCTGGGAAATCCCCAAAAGTCAATATCTGCCAGAATGGGGCTCAAGTTGTGTATCGGGTCCTTGATGTAAAGCGCTGTGTTGTCCGCATAAAGAGAGATGACTACCTTGTGCAACTATATCCCTCTGTAAATGTGTCATTCTCTGATCCCCTACGCCAGTAGTTCAATCGCCAGAGTGAACAGTAATGGTGAAAGAAGACACCCCTGTCTTGTACCTCTCTCTAGGGGTATAACATGTGAGTTGACCATTCACGCGGACCTTGGCACTGGGCAAGGTGTAGAGCAGCTGAACCAGGGCAATACATTCCTCTCCCATCCCCATTCTAAATAGTACCATAAACGGAAAAGGCCACTCTACTGAGTTGAATGCTTTAGTGGCGTTTAGCAGCGCCGCCACTATTGACTCGTCTTGTTGGACAGCTGACAGTAGCCCGAACATCCTACGCAACCCGTAAGAGGTGGAGCGCCCCAGTATAAATCCTAACTCGTCAGCCTTAATGCATCTATGCATCAGGGGGGCAAGTCTAGATGCTAATATTTTAGCCAAAACCTCATTATCCATATTTCTAAGGGATATGGGGCGTTAGGAGGAACAGTCCTCAGCTGATTTATACGGCTTCAGGAGCACCACTACCTCTGCTTCTCACAAAGACTACGGCAGCTGGCCGTCCTTCAGACTTTGCCGATATACTTCTAGTAGATGTGGGGCTGGCTTGGCCACAAAATATTGATCAAATTCGGCCGTGTAGCCATCTGGCCCGGGGCCTTCCCCGATGGCAGCGACTTATTTGCAGACAAGACCTCTTCCTCAGATATGGGGCTGCCCAGTCATTCCCTTTCCTCTGCTGTGCACCAGTACAGCACCACCCGGTCCAGGTAGTCACCCAACTCACGCTGCGTTACTTGAACGTGTGAGGAGTACAACCGGCTGTAGAAAGCACAGAATTCCCAGACAATGTCTGCGCCCCAAATTTCACTTCCCCCTGTGCATTCCTGATGGATAGGCGCTGCCCCTCCCTGTACTGCTGCACCGCCGCCCTTCCCCAGAGAAACTTCACCTCCCTTTGAGACAGCTCTTCGAATAGTTGCAGTTATGATCTCAGCGTGCTTGGTTGTGTCCGCCCCTAATGCTTCTGCTTGTAGTTGCTTTATTTGAGCCTCACTGTCTGCCAATTGTCGTCTGATTTGTTTTAGTATCCCTGCATCCCTTGATAGGAATTTTCCCCTGACAACACATTTTAAACTTTCCCACAAAGTCGCCTACGACCCCACCGACCCCACATTTAGTTCGAAAAAGTTATCAATAGTCTTGAATAACTGATTCCGGAATATCCCATCTGTCAAGTCTTTGCTCTTAAACAACCAGGGTGGTCTCCCCTCCATTTTGTCGGGTACTGTTAAGGCCATGACTACTGGATTGTGATCTAACAATGTGCGCGCTCGGGTAGTAACATCGATTACCCGGCCAACAATTGTGGGAGTGATCAGGAAGTAATATAACCGTGAAGCTGAGTCATGGACTGTGGAGTGAAATGTGTACCCACCTCCCCCTCAGTGGTGTGTTCTCCAAATGTCGTCTATTTCCCATGACCAACACATGTCCCGCAGTTTACTCATCACTTTAGACACTGGCCTGTGGGTCCCACCGTTCTGTCCTGATCGGGATTCATTAACATGTTGAAATCCCCCACCCAGATAATTTTCCCAGGGAAGGGTTGCCTCTAGCTGCCTTGTTATCCACCCCAGGGTTTCTCTGAGTCCTGGTTAGATCCATAGAAATTAATCGGGGGTGCATAAACGACCATGTATTGCCCCATGTACCATTATGGCTTGCCCCTCCCGATCCCCAACCTGAGCGATCAGTCGGAACCCCACTGTGTTCCGCAGCAGTATGCACACCCCCCTGGAATAAGCAGTATATGAAGAAAAATATCGATGACAACCCTATCTCTGACCAAATTTTGTTTCTTTCCCGGTGGTCAGGTGAGTTTCCTGAATAAACGCTATATCCACTTGGTGACGCTGCATATATAGAATAACCTTACAGCATTTAGATGGGCAGTTCAGGCACCGGACATTCCGTGTCATGATCTTACGTGTGTTCGCCATCTTGGGGTAACAGTTCTCTGGTCATTCCAGCTATTCCCCAGTGCATAAACTGTAACGAAACACCATCCCATTGACCAGGAAGATGAGGTAGTCCCAAAAACCACTGCATTCTTGCAACATCCCACCCAAATTTGCTCCCCCCACCAGCAACCCCAACCTGCCAGTTACCCCCCTCCTGCCACCCCCTTAGAACAAACACATGCTCATGCATGAGGGTACGCCGGTACCCAGTCGCCCAGGCAGCCCCAGTCAGTGTGCATAGCTCTGATTGCCAATTACTGGATGATCTTCTCCGACATCGGCCACAATTGTCCGGTGATGTTTGGTTCTATTGGGGACACCGCCTTGTTCATTGTTCTTCCTGCGACGTGGTGCCCTGGGTAGTGACTCCAAAAATGTGTTTGCCACCTCCAGGGTGTGAAAGAACAGTGCACGGCTGTTGTGCTCCACTCTGAGTCTAGCAGGGAATAGCATTGCATATTTGATGTCTCTTTCTCAAAGTCTTTTCTTGACGTCTATAAAGGTCTTCCTAGATGACTGCACTTTGTCCGAAAAATCTGGGAAGAGGCGGATCGTGCAGTTTGGTATGTCAGGGATCCCATTTCTCTGGCTTTCCTGAGGCCTAGTCCCTATCCCAGTAGTTCAGTAGTCAAGCTATTAGAGGTCTGGCTAGGGCCCCCAGCACCTGACATTTCCCACTGGGGATGTGTTGGGCTTCTTCATGTCCAAATGTGGTCCTCTACAGGCCTTCAACCATCTCAATGTTGCATTGATCTGTCACTTCGGGTACCCCTATAATTCTCAGGTTGTTCCTGCAGGTCTGAGATTCAAGGTCATCCTGTTTGTCCGTCAGTTCTTTGAGGGCTCACTTAACCAAGGTCAAATCTCTTGTGGCTGTGCAGGACTCGCCCTCGACATTTGACACCCTGCCCTCAACTTCGTCCAGGTGGTCCCAGTGTTTGTCCATGCGCACATGCATGTGGTCTACTTTACACATTAAAGTGTCCAGTTTCCCATCAAGTGCCTTTATGCTTGCCTGCACTTGTCCCAGCATAATCTTGATGTCACTGAGTGCTCCCCCTGGGTCCAGCACGGAGGGCTGGGTGGCGCCGCCTTGGGAATCCTCACTGGGATTGAAATGTTCGTTCGTCGCCGGATTCTCGAAGTGCAATTTTGCATGTTGTTTACCAGATTTATGAGATTTCGACATGGTGTCATTAATTGATCGTGGCATTCTCCCTCCCCTCCCCGATCCTCCCCGCCAGCTGCTTCTTTGCTGTGCTTTTTAGGGGCTGAACTCCCAGCCCAGAAGTGTTTCGATTCCCTTCTCCTCCACAATGCCTCCACTTGTACTATGTCGTTATTCTGCACCGATCCGGGTTTTTAGGGTGCGAGGGGGTTGCCCCGTTGTGTCTCTCCTTATTTGTCTAAATCTAAGCCAAGAAGCCATGCATAACTATCACGTTCCCTCCCCCTTTGAACAGAGGGGCCCAGGTGGGGGCCTCCTGTTCATGCTTCTCCCCTTTCTTAGCCCCCGGTCTTGCATAGGGGATTATAGACAGTTCCGTGAGAGGGAGCACCAGTAGGCACACAAACCGAGGGGTGGGGCGCATCAGGATGTGAGCCCCGTCTGGCTATGAGTTCTCGGCTCCAGGTGCGCCCAGTCCCGTACACCTAAGTGTGTGTTTATTTCCACAAGAGTGCAGCACTTTGAAGGCTTATGCCCCGCTATGGCGCTCTCTATTCCCATCGGTTTTTCAAGTCCTGCTGACCACCGTGTGGGGGCAGCTCCTGCTGGGCAGTCTTTCCCCCTTGTGCTGGGTCCCTTGAGGCCTCCGCAGGTGCGGGGACCTAGCACCTCGTTCCTCACTCCCGGGTCTACATAGCCGATGTGGGACGCTTTCCAATCTTCTGGCTGGTGCTCCGGGTCCTTGTTGGCCCTGCATGCTTGCACGCACCCTTTCCCTCGCATGTGGCGCTCCAGTTATCAGGTCGCCGGCAGCTGGGGAGGCTCACCTCGATCTCCTGTTCCCATATCCAGGGCCCGTCCGGGCAGCCCCACACGGGACCTCACTCCTTCCCCCACGCGTATGTCCACACTGAGAGTGGGCTGCAAGCCAGTCTCCTTGGCCTCTTGTACCGGCAGAACAGCTCCCGCTCCCTGCGCCTCGTCCAGCAGGCCATGTCCCTGTGTCAACTGAGCGCGGGCGAGGTCCGCTACTCGCTTGTTACCAGTATGGCACCCAGGAATTTCTGTAGGTGCTCCCCACCTAGACCGGCACCTCGCCAGGCGTTTTTGGTGGTCGTGGCAGTTTGGATTTCGGCAGGATCTTTCCCGGAGATCTGGGGCTGCTCAGGAGCTCACAGGCCTGTGGCCATCTTGGCTGCGCTCTCTAGCGCCCTCATTGCTCTGACTTCTTGAGATTCAAAAGTCTCTACTCTTCCAAATCTCCCTTGAATTTTTCTGTGTATTTTGGTACGTTGTTTGAGATTTAGTATTCCGCAGACTTTTTTTTTTTTTTCTTTATTGCTTCAGTCTCTTTTCCTTGAACTGCATGTAGTTAAACATGGTCTTCCTGGGAGTAACTGTCACTATTCTTTAGTTTGGTTAATGTATCAATACATCTCTGTTTTGAAGGGCAAATGCCTCTTGTGCTGTTAAATGCTTTCCCAACTTGCCTCAGATGAGCTATCTGCTTTTTCTCTTGATAAGTTTAATTTGCTGATACTATTGCATGGGATCATTAGTTTTCTTTTTCAAAAAGGGTTGCTCCCAAATCAATTTTCTCAACAATTCATGAACTCGTATGCATACACCACAACTGAATACCAAAAACAAAAATGAAAGGAATGAGAAAAGATGATTGAAAGAAAAATATAATGCATTAATCCTACCACATATAACACAATTTAGGAAATTATAACACATTAGATGTGTTTATTCATTCACATTTCTTAATGAACTCTTTTTTTTTTTCTCTGCAAGTAATTTTTTGACTGTCCAATTGTTTAAATCACCACTTGTATTAGTTGGGGTACTGCTTCGCCTCCTGCTCCACCACCCCGGAGCAGTAGCCGACCTTGCTTTCTCAGGTTGGCAGAGGTGCTCCTTTGACCCGCCCTCACATGCCTGGAATCTCGGTCTCGGTGCAGGACTCCAACATAGATACTGCTCACCGCTCATCTTTGCCTTTCAGCATGTTGGCCCCAGCACTCAGTACTTTGTTACCAGTCCATCTGTGGAGGCGCTGGAGAGTTTAAAATGTCGCTGCTTTAAAGTCTCAGTCCAAATATTTGATGAATAGATTGACCCGTCTCCACTAGAATCAGTCCCTGGATGAAGTGAAGGATTTCCCTGTTGATAGGATGAAAAGCTGGCCAATCTGGCTTATGATATCTGAATGCCAGCTGCCTCAATTCCTCCCCTGAACTGGAGTTCATGTTGGTCTCTGTCTATGGTGCCCTTTAAAAAAAACTATGAAGAAAGCCTTAGATTGCAGCTTCCTCAGTTTTGGAGGTATAATATGACCTTACTGATATCTTGCGCACTGTTCCCCTAAGGAAACTCTGCTTCCCCTCTACCACTGTGAAGGCACAACCCTGTTATATGGCGCAGACCTCTTTCTGCTCTGGCCATAGGCTTAGACATGCCCAAGAAACAGCCCCTGTCCTTTGCTTTTCTCCCTACTCCATAGTCTGGTAGTTCACTTAGCCACCCTACAGGGAGTACAAAACATTGGATGCCCTTGTGTGCAAAGAATGTTCTCTTGGCAGACTAGCATCGTGAACTGTTGAATGCTCTTGTGCTCTGGCTACGTATTGAAAATTTGGAATGTGGTGAAGGACAACAGTCTTCATTCTACGTTGAAGGTTGGGTTCACTGATGTGGTGAATGATGGCAAGGGAGTTGTTAAGCAGACCCTTCAGACTGGTTTTCAAACTAGATTGTGTGGTCCTCTCAGCTGAGGAGGCACTCCCGGTTGTCGATTTCTGATGTGCAGGCATAACTCATTGACACCTTCTTTGATGGGGCCAATCGTATTGACCTTAAAGCGAATGAATCACTTGCAAAATTGAAAGCGTCCAATGCCAGAGCCAAGTCCTTTGGGCTGACGATACAGGAGCCTTTTGATTCTTTTGCCAGGGACATTCCTTTCGTCACGTCATTTGCTCCCATGATGACAGGTCTGTGACGATCCTTCATAGGGCATAACATCTCCCAAGGTGGGAGCTCCTCTCCGTGAGGCCACTAGCCAATAGTCCCCCTAGGGGTAGTAGCATGCAGGAGGATCTCATGGAGGGAGACTCCTCTCCTAGGGTTAAGGATGCGACTGGGAGGCACAGCCCCTTTAACCCCAACTTGGTAGGCTGACGATAGTGCCTGAAATGTATGGGTCTAAACTCCTGACCATCACCATGTGTTATTGTGAAACATCGAACCATCCTGAAAGTTTAGGTACTAAGCTGAAGAAGAACAATGCAAGCAGCCAGGAATAAGTACCAGAACAGCTGTAGTGTATAGAATGGACGTTGCGTCAGGGTGAGTCCTACAAGATCAGGGCGTCTGAGAAACAAATCAAGGGGGAAGAGTACAGAGGAGAGTAGCAGAATCCGACAGACAGACAGACAGACAGACAGAGAGAGAGAGAGAGAGAGAGAGAGAGAGCGCGAGGAGTGAAAGAACGAATAGAATGAGCGACAGCGAGTTGAGGTTGGAGAGACTGAATTGTGGATGAGAATGGATACTGGGGAGGAGGCTGAGGTCGAGAGAGTTAGAAAGAACAAGAAGGGTGTTAGACAGAAACCTGTGCAGTTCCCTCTGGGACCACTGCAAAAGATTTAAGACTGCAGGTGTTTGGCAGTAAACCCACTTGGTAGCAGTCTGTACCACACAGATTCACTTGGAAGCTGTGGCTGAGCAGTCAGACTTCTCTCAAGAAGAGTTAGGCAGTATACAGAGTATTCACAATAGGTCAAAAGAACACAGTAGAACAAGCAAACCTGACCAGAGTTTGGTGTAAAAGAGATATAATTATTTATTTAACAACCACATCTAGTAAAACACAGTCACTAATATTAAGCAGTTCAAAAACACGGTCACTAAAAGATATACACTCCCTTAAAAGAATATTAGACAAGTCTAAAGTAAAGCCCCACTTATTTTCAGACAGCGGTGAGCGCTTAACGCAGATGGCACTCTAATAATTCGTTTTAAAAGGGAGAGAAAAGCAGAGTATAAATTGAAACAGATCCCAACACTTTCACAAGAACAGAACAAGAGAGGAAGGCAAAGTCAAACCGTGAAGTTAGAGTTCAGAAGGCCGGATCCACTTTAAGAGGATCAGGACGAAATGTGTCCAAGTTCACACGGTTGAAAAGTGCATAAAAGTCTCAAAGGTTCAGAAAGAGTTGTACCAAAAGAAAGGGACCAGTTAGATGGTCAAGGCGGCCAGCCCAGTCCAGAAGGTTAAAGGATTATTATTACCTTGTAGCAATCTTTAGAAAGGGGGGCCTGGCGAACACGGTACCTTAAAGTGGTGAGAATACTCCAGCGGGGGCAGTTGTTCCTGGCAGCGGATGCAAGTCGGTGCTTCGTCCGGGGGAAGAGAGGATATCGTCGGGGAGGAAGACAGGAGTCTGTTGCACTGCCAGGGAAGAGACCAGCCGCGGAGTTCTCAGTTAAAAGGAGCGGTCCTTTAGTTTGCGGTCCAGGGGTAAGTGGCTATCCGGTTGCCGGGGTGCTTGGCATGGGCAATTCGACCACAAGACGTCCTGGGATGCGAGGAAAAGTAGGTAAACTGGTTGTGCGCACCAGTCAGGGGAAGAAGACTCCAGCCGGGAGATCTTCTCTGTCGTCGGGAAGTGGTGAGTCGGTTCCGCAGGGCTCCACCGGTGGTGTCATCGTAGCAGGTCGGCTCAGCTTCTCCCTCGTCGGATTCGCAGGTCCTGTGGCAACTTCTGAAGTTCCAGTCCCCAAAGCCCTGCTTTTATGCAGCACACCCCCATTCACTCAGCCTAGCTGTCACTCAAACATGCTAAGTGGTGAGCCGACCGGCACACCACTTGGGCCAATCACACAAGAGTGCGACTTGAGTTACCAAGGTAACTCAGTCCAGGGTGCCTAAACCCCCTCCCACACCCCCTGTTGTGGTACCCAGACAGAGTGGCACCACTTTTGGAGGCTTCTGTGGAGAAACCCACCAAAAGTGGAACAAAGGGCTCGACTTGGGTTGGAGCCACAGAAGAGAACACAAACGCCATTTTAGAATCGAGTCCTGGCAAAAAATAAACCGGCGGTATGTTCAAGGCTATGAGAATTAAATAATTAAAGTTGGTAGCCTCGAACAATGGGAAAATCCCGTAGGGATATATTCACGGTCGAATATAAAAAGTAGTATCCACTGCCACCAGTCAAAACTCGATCAGGGGGGACGGAGACATGCCCCCTCGACTAACAGACCCACAAATCGAATTGCCCCGACCAGTATGTCCACAATATGATGGTTTGTACTGGTTTATGTTCATAATTTGGGACTAGTAAAACCAATGGTGACTTTACATGCCCTGTGAGACAGTAGTCAGTCCCTGGGTATGGAGTCTATGGTGGGGTGTCACTATGACAACCCTGTGTCACTGCACGGAGGGTGCTGTGTAACACACATAGTAAAAAAACACATGAGACCCTATGGAGTAAAAGGACCCCATAGCCCATAAAACACATTAACAGTCAAAGGAACACCATAATTCATGTCCAAGAGTGGGAAAAAGAGTCTCACTCTTGGCAGGAGAGAAAAAAACAAACTCCAGAAATCCAGCAAAGCTGCTGGGGGACTCACTAGGTTAGGAAATTCAGCCTAAACAGAGAATTCTCCCTAACAAAGAGCTTGGCAATCGAGGCCAAGCATATCACAGAAAGAAGAACAGGACGGCCGAGAGAGTGGCGTGTGGTTCAGGGGAACGCACAAGGATGCTCAATAGGCCACTCCTGTGTTGAGAGAAGTAGAAGCAGAGACTGGAGCATGCACTCTGTACGAAGACAGAATGGCAAACATTATCAGAACCACAATTGGTGGCTGGCGGGCAAAAATAAGTCTGCAACCAAGAACGAGTGGTCTGTTGCCCCAGCGCGACAAATTCCCCATAGGTGCGGAAAACATCTCTTCAGATGGCCCAACAGATGGACAGAGGGTGTACAGCGATGGCATGACCTGTAGTGGTTGGACTGACTGGTCCGACAACCAAGCCGAAACCGCTACCCCATGTTTACTACAGACAAGTGAGAACGAGTTGGGAAAAACTATGGCGTTTTGGTGGCGGCCAGGCCTATCTCAGAAGGACAGCCCAAAGCCACTATCGATATCAGAGACACGAGCAGCACAAGGCTTCAATAATTGGCACCCCACAACAGAGAAGGCTGACAGCATCATCTGAAATCCTACCGTCCTGGTGAAGCATCCCAACCCCAATACAAGTAACATGAGTTAACGAAAGTCCTGGAGGGAGCGGACAAGCTTTTTAAGAAACTCTTTAGACATTCTATGAAACTTAAGGCAACAAGGGAGAACAGTGAATTCTATGAAACTTAAGGCAACAAGGGAGAACAGTGAATGGTATGAACTGAGGGCACCTACCTTAGCTATTGGGAAGACACGTTGTCCGTGAGCCTGAGACCCCAACTTCCTGAAACGCCATAAATGGAGGTTATCTTATCAACCCTGGAAAGTACAACCGAGGGGCCTAAAAGAGTTGGAGGCCCAGGGATAGTTTATGCTTTCCTTCTCTATCCGAACATCGAATAGCTGAGGAGAGAATCAGTGTACACACCCTATAATCGTATAGGGCTGGACCATCAAGTCAAGCCCCAATCATCTTCTGTCATCACTCTGTTACACATTGATGATTGGTCTACACCAGGTCTTAACCTTGCCTTCCTCAAGACACAAAGAAAACTCTTATTGTTATTTTCTTAGCACTTGAAAAACTAGAAAAGAGTTAAGAACCCTTTGAGTATATAAGTCATAAAGAAACAAAGAAGACTGTGAACCATTTTTGTGAAAGCCCTCTCAGGACAAGGCCGCTGTGTTGAGCGATGCAGGAGACGCTGGCCGAGGATATGTAGCACGCAACGCTATGTCCACACTTTGAGCCTTAAAGAACCAAGGATTGGACCCGCTGCGGCAAAGCCCTCGCAGAACAAGGCAGCAGTGTTGAGCGACACAGGTGTGCAGGAGACGTTGCCCGATGATACGTAGCACGCAACGCTAAGTCCACGCTTCCGGGCCTTAAAGAACCGAGGATCGGACCCTCTGAGCAAAGCCCTCACAGAACAAGGCCACTGTGTTGATTGACGTAGGTGTTTGGTGACCAAGGGGACGGGACGCAAAATCGGAGTGCGAGCATACAACGCAGCCGTCGACCAGCAGCAATCGCAAGGTAGCAAAGGTGCGTGCAGGGGCACAGCCATTATTGCGTCCTACTAAACTGCGCTTCCTCATGCGTACTTTCCTTTCCAATGCGTTTTCTTATCTTTCACTGTGTCCCACACATCCACTAGGCTGCCCATTCTCCAGTGTAGCCGTACTCTGTTTCTTCATTACTAGAACTATTTTTCTTGGACTTCTCTCGCATCTTCTGCAATTTCTTCTATGTGAACACTTGTGGACCCCTGCAACTTCAGTTTGTATTAGGCCACAGCTCTGTTCTCATGATATGCTTTTTCCAATAGGCCTTTCTCCTCTTCTCTAGGTTCCCCCAATCTGGCTTTCAGCTCTCCCCTAATAGGTGCTCTGAGCCGGCTGCCACTGCAACTGTTCTGTTGTTCTTTGTACTCTGTTGTAGATGTTTTAACCGTACTGTAACCTACTGTTCTTAGCCTGTTCCCTGTACTTGTGTATCCCTGTGTTCTCCCTATTCTCCCTCCCCTCCCATCGTACCCCTCCCTTGCACCTCAGTTGCTCAGCCTTGCGAAGGGCCTCTTCTCCTCCATCCCACACCCACTATGACACTCTCTATTTCGTACATTTTATACAATTGTTATTCTATCGCCTTTCCTTCTCCTCTCACTAAGTCTGATAGGAAGAAGCTTAAGAAGGACACACTGCTCTCCAACCCAGCCCTTCCCATCGCTGACACCTATGTCAGCGCTTCTGCCAGAGAGAGACTCACCGACATCCTCTTTGTCGTTCCTTCACCTGACCTATGGACCCTCCATATGGTTGTTCTGCACTCTCCTCACTCCTCCTCACCCATTAAAGGTGGCACACGTTGGGAGGTCCTCTTAGCCTCCTTCCAGTCCTCCAGAGTCATCATTAATGTCTATCTCAATGGTAGGATCAAGGTACAAGACAAGAGCCTCAGCCCAACCTTCTACTTTTCGATAGGCGGCCCCTCGGCCACCTTCGTCCACCACCCTGGCTCCCTTGCCATCTTCCTCCATGGCCCTCTTGCCACCCCCTCCCCTGGCTCCCTCGGCCTCTACCTCTCTGGCTCCCTTGCCAGATGCCTCTTTCCTGGCTACCTCGCCTCCCTTAGCTGCCACCTCTCTGGCTCCTCTGCCATCCATGTCTTCCTTGGCACCTCTGCTTCCTCCTCCCTCTACCTCCCAGGCTCTGCTGCCACTTCCAGTGGGGACCCCTGTCCCCTCCCCAGAAGTCTTTCAAAAGTGGCAACTTGCTCCACACTACTACTCTAAACTGTCACTCTGCTGTCAAACACTCCTCTGGCATCTGCCACCTCCTTGAACTGTTTGATCTAGATGTTCTCGCTCTTACTGTGACTAGGTTTAAGGCCAGCTCTGACACAGTTTTTGACACGCTTCTCCCTGTGGGCTACAAGATCTGGCCCAGAGGCAGTGTGGCGCTGATCTTTCCTAAGTGGATTCCTGTCTCCATCATTCCCACTTAAGCCTACTCCTCCTTTGAATGCCTGGTCTGCATGCTCTGTTTCTCCTGGCTCCTCTCTGATCCTAGTCACCTTCCACAGGCCACCTAGCCAGGCCACCCTCTTCTTCTCTGAATGGGTTGACCTCAATTCTTCTCTCCTCTCCTCTACCTCGCAGCTTCTCCTCCTTGGGGATCTCAACATCCACCTGGACTCTTCTGACTTCTCAGGACTTTTCCGCAATCTCTGTGACTCTCTCTCCCTTTCCATTCTACTCTCTGGTCTGACACACTCTGCTGGCCACACCTTGAATGCTTTCATCTCCTCTGACATCCCTCTCCCTAACTCTCTCACTACTACTTTCTCCTGGACTGACCACTCCCGTTGCCTTGGCAATGGCCCACCCAGCACTGCCACCCTCCTTCACGGTCATCCGACCCATGAAGAGGGTGTCAGTGGCAGCCTTTGCCTCCACCTACTCCTCCTTCAGTCTCTCATCCTGACACTCAGCCCTTTCCAACTTTCACCTTTCCATCTCTAACACTCTTGACATCCTTGCCCCTTTCATGAGGATCTGCCTGAAGCCTGCCAAAAAGTGCAATTCTTGGTACAACTCCAACCTGGGCGCCTTGAAACGGAAGTGCAGAGCAGCTGAACGGAAATGGGGAGCTTCAGGTTTCACCCTCTGACAAACTGGCCTGCTGCCTACTCCAAAGGCAGTATAGACTCTCCATATTCTCTCCAAAAAAAAAGTCTACATTCAAGCCTGCATCTCTGCAGCATCTAACACGGCCAAACTTTTAAAAATCTGCAAGGAGCTGGCCAATCCTACTGCAGTTTTGTCCTCTACCGCACCCACTTAGGCCCTCTTCTCGGCCCTGGTCTCTCATTTCACCACTAAAACTCAGGACATCCTGTCCTCACTCTCATCTGCTCCCCTCCCTCCCTCTACCTCTCCCAGGGCCTCCCTGACCGACCCTTCTCCCCTCCTCCGCTCCTCCCTCGCTCCTGTCACACCTGATGAGGTTTCCAGACTAGTCCAATCTATGAAAGTCTCATCCAAACCGGTGTCTCCCTGCCCCTCCAGAACCATTAAGGACAACATTTTTTTATTTTATACGGTTTATACAAACCTTTAAAATCTTTTACAAACACTTTAACAAGACAAGATGAATCATGTGTCAGTTTACATCTTATCGCAAGTTCCTCCCAACTTCCTCCTCCCTCCATCGTCCGATTCGCCCTGCTCTCGTTCTGGCCATTTCTTGTTTGTTAAGCGGCATCAACCAGACTTAGGCGCTCTTCGATTATTCTTAAAAATAGGGTCAGAGGGATTAACAATTTGAAATCGGTTCCATTGAACATGTGGTTCCACCAGTCGTCCGCGTCCAATGAGTGGTGTTTATCCCGCCAGGGGCCCAGATGTAAAGTTCTTTCATTGCGGAAATGAGTACAAAACAGAACCAGATGCTTTAATGTTTCCGGTTTACTTGTACAAAATCTGCAAATGAGGTTCATGTTACTGTTCCCTTTCCACCTCTGTATTCGCTCTTTAGTTTTGAATACATTTATGCGAAATAACATAAAACATCTACGTGCCTAAGGGTCTGGAAAAAGACTGATGTAGCGTTTTGCCGTGGCAAATGCACAAGCTTCGTCTGGGATGTCTATCATCAGTTTCGCTGCTGATCTTTCTGCACATGTTCGCTCCCAATCAATACGCCATATTTTTATTTTTGCAGCGGTCGGGTTTTCATGTAATGTGAGTATCTTAATGTCGAATTCAGTTAATAGGCTCTCACATCTCTGCATCCACATGGACACTAGATTCTCACCGTTTTCCGATGCGCTGTGGAGAATTTCAAACTGCGGAATGTTTTCTTGTACTCTGGTGCTACGGAATAAGGATAGTAGATTGCAAGTGATTCTAGCCTGAAGTGAAATGAGAGAAAGTTCATATCTGATACAAGCCGTCTTCGTTCCTCTTGGGAGTCCCAAAACTTTCGTCCAGAATTGATTCTCTAAGAGTACCATAGTTCGTGTGTGCACCCCAGCGCATTTTCGGCCCGATAGATCAATACTGGAATGACCTTCTGTTGATAAAACAGCCTTAAAGGTTCAAGAGAGAACTTTCTGAATTTCTTATTCATGATTACTGCTTGGCTGGATAGTTGGACGCATTTCCTCTTCGTGTCCGTTATCCAGGGACCATCATTAATGCAGAAACTTAGTGTCATTCCCAAGTATTTCACACTTTTCGATATCTTTAAAGGAATTCCGCCCAAAGTCCAACTGCACTTTTTACTTGGGACAACATTGATTCTCTAGCTTTGGCCGATCTCTGCAACCACTCCTTTGCCATTGGAGTTTTCCTCTCTCCTCTCAAGCACTCCTTTGTGCACCCCCTGCTCAAAAAGCCTTCTGCCGACCCCTCCATCCCAGGAAAAAACGATTGCTCGATTTCTATCACTCCTTTCCTGGGCAAACTCCTGGAAAAATTGGCGATCTCCCATCAAACCGTCCACACTGAATCTGTTAGTTGTCTGCATGACCATGAGGCACGGAAACTGCTCTCCCGAACACCCATGAAGATTTGCTCTCTAACCTTGACTCTAACTCTCCCTCTGTCCTCATCCTCCTCAACCTTTCTTCTGCTTTTGACATAGTGAACCACAACATCCAGATCACCCATCTCTGAAATACTCTGGGCATCGCTGATCAGGCTCTGACGTGGCTATCCTCTTTCTTCTTGGAGCGACCTTCCCAAGTTGAACTTCGGTCCCTCTGATCTCTACCTTTTCCTGTAACTGTCAGTGTTATGCAGATGACACGCAGCTCTCTTTCAGGCTACCCTCGGTCTCCTCCTCTCTCATCCTTGACTGCCTTTCCACTATTCAGGCATGTTGCGCCTCTGATGATCTCTGCCTTAATGCCAGTAAGACAGAGATTTTTCTCATTGGGACCCCTGCTCTCACTTTTCCCCTTTCACTCTGGCCAGCCTCCCTTGGCCCTGTGCCCCCACCCTCTTGTGAGGCACATAACCTTTGGGTCATCTTCGACTCCACTCTCTCCTTCTCTTCACACATCACGGACATCTCCAAAAAGTCCTATTTCCAACTGCACCTCCTCAGAAGTATGATATATGATATGGCATTTATACTGCGCCTATACACAATTGTTTCAAGGCAAGACAAGTGTTTCTACCTTTTATCACCTTCTCCCAGAAGCTCTGTCTCAGAGCCCTGGTTCTCTCTAGGCTTGACTCTTGCAATAGCCTATTTCACAATCTACCCTCCGCCCTCTGCAACTCATCCAAAACAGGATTGCAAAACATGGCCTAAAGCCCAGGGATTGCAGCTCTTTGGCTCTACAATCCATCCACTGGCTCCCCGTGGCTACAAGGATAAAGTTCAAGACCCTCTGCATCGTCCACAAGGCTTTCTGGGGCAGGGCCTGTACTATGTCCAACGCTCTCTTCCTAAGTACCTTCCTTCAAGAGCCCTCCGCTCGTCTACTTCCAATTCTCTGTGGGCGAGTTGCTTCGCCAAGCAGAGACTGGGCAGTTGATCTCTTTCCTTTGCAGGTGCCTCCCTCTGGAATGGTCTCCCTGCCGCTGTCCGCCTTGAGCCATTTCTCCTTAAGTTCCTGAAGCTCCTCAAGACCTTCCTTTTCTCCTCTTACTTCTCTCTACCTCTCCCCTGCTAACCTTTCCCGTCCTCCTTTTCTCTCTGGCTTCCATTTTCTATCCTTCCCTTCCTCCTGCTCAGTTACGTTGACTGGCTGCCTTATAGTACACCGATGCCCCAACCCCCATGTCCAGTCCCTAGCACTTGCCTTCGGGCACTCCTGCACTGCCACCTAGTCTTCCTTGCAATTCCGGGGCTTGTTTCCCTTGGAGGCCCTGCCTTCTCTGCACTTAACCCAGGGTACTGCTGCACTGGGTGCACTTCTCCCCCTTGCACTTCTTGTCTGCGCACTTGCACAATATAAATGATACTAGGCCTAGTAAGATTGTTTGTCTTGTTCTCCCCGGTTTCCCCCTCCCTGCCTGGGTGCGCCTTAAAACACTTGTGTATAGGTGCATTATAAATAACCAATCAATCAATCTAATAGTTCCCTGGCCAGTCCCACAGGAAGGTGGTACTGGGGAATTCAAAAGGAACTCCAGGAACAGATTCATTGGACCAGTGGGGCAGATTAAGAATTGTACAAAACCTAGGGACTGGGATACAATATGGCTGTCAACACCAGATAGAAGTGCCATTTGCAGCTCTGGTGCCCGCTGTCTTTCTTTGGCCTTCCCACCACCCCTGAGGCAGTTGAGAACAGCTGGACGCCGTCCAAAGTTGTGACGAGTGCTCCGGTCCCCTAAGGCTAGCGGCACAGGCTGAGGGGACTCTGCCTTCTGCCTTTCTTAAGCGTAGCGCGCAGACCCTGGAGACTCGACCGGCTCTTGTCATCCATTGGGAGGCGAGGGCGCGGACCGCCATAATGGGCAAAGACCACTATCGGCGGTGACCCACAAAGTGCATCTGGACCTTGGGACCCATCTCCGAGTGGTGGAGCGATTGGGGGGCGAGGGCTCCCAGCCAGCCTGGGACACAGGCTGAACGAGTAGGCAAGACCACGGAAACATCAGAGGGCTGAGAAAAGAGTTGTTGTTATGCTAAAGCCAACAAGGCCGATAAACTCCTGGCGTGGCTCCTGAGGGGAGCATCGAGCTCCAAAATCATCACAGTGGTGACAGACGAGCAGAGGCACTGTCGAACGAAAGAAATTCAGGTGTGCTTTGCATGATTCCATGCCAATCTCCATTCGTCCCAAGACCACGTAGACCACTTACAGGGGGAATTCCTGAAAAAAGCCACCTTCTGACGTTAGGGCCTGAAGCTGGGTAGAGTCTAGGGCAAGAAATAATAGCAGAAGAGGTTTGAGTGGTCCTAAAATCATTGCCCCTTCACTGGTCCCCAGGACAAGATGGGTTCACCACAATATTTTTTAAGACCTTCGCTAGGACCCTAGTTCTGCACCTCACAGGACTCTTTAACCACTTCTGCAATACTGGTCAAATATCACTGTCAAGGGAAGAGGCGAAGATCACCCTTATCCCTAAACCCAATAAGGACCCCATGAAAAGCGCCTCGTACAGGCTAATAGGCTTAATGTAGATGCTAAAATGTACACTAATGATCTCGCCAACAATCTGGAGGATCTTTTCCCGGCCCTGATCCACCCGACCAGTCCGGCTTTATTCAAGGTCGACAGACATTTAATGATAATAGAAGAATTGCTCATCTATTGGAAAAGGTGACAAAACTTCAATCCCTGTGGTCCTCCTCTCCCTTGACGCTGAGAAAGCTTTCGACTGGGTGGAGTGGTCGTTTTTGTAAAATGGGCCTGGGATGGGAATTCACCAAGATGGTTTTTGCTAACTATAACGCCCCACCGGCACACGTTTCTATTTCATTTTTTTAAATGTTTATTGTATAAATTGGTTAATTAAAACCTTATACACACAGTTAAAGAAATTATTAAATCCATGACAGTCATACACAGCATATGAAAAAACATTACATTTGTATAAACGTCTATCTGTCTATGGCTTTTTACCTGAGTTGGGGTACCTAACCGTGATGTCCACGTTCCCCCTGCTTTATGCAATATACCTGGAGCCTTTGCTCTAGACCCTATGTGAGTCTGAGGAGTTTCGTGGAATTCCTTTCGGAGACACCCGCCATAAGGTCACAGCCTTTGCAGACGACATGCTGCTTACGCTTGTAAACCCAGGGTTATCACTAGAGGGGAGCAAGAAAATGCTGTCTGATTTTGGGACAGTCTAGGGGTTGAAGATCAATCTGACAAAATCAGAATTGTTCAACTTGATGATGGGAGGGAAGGAAGCACCTGCCTTGAAGGCATCTTCGCCTTTCATCCGAAGCCCCAAGGGAATCCAATACCTGTGAATATGTATTTCTCCGACCCTGTCGAATTAGTACACAGCAAATTATCCCCCAATGTTGTCCATTCAAACTGAACTTCAAAATTTAGTACACTCAAGATATCCTGGGTGGGAAGGCTTGCAGTGGTTAAAATGGTCACTCTCCCTAGGCTCCTCTATCTTTTCCAGGCCATACCAGTGTCTGTGCCCCAGAGCTTCTTTGGAGAGCTGCAGGTGACTGGTAACTTTATCGGCGCAGGCAAGAGACACTGGATCAGCCGTCATCTGTTGACATTCCTGAAGACGGAAGTGGCATGGCGCTCCCTAACTTGGAACAGTATTTTGAGGTGGCCCAGATTCTAATAATACATGGATGGTTTATGGGACAGGAGGGGAAGTTGTTGGTGGGGATGGACAGAGCGGTGGTGAGACACGAGCTGAGGGACGTTCTCTGGCTAGCATGGGCTAGTGGCAGACACCTGGGACAGGCTGAGCAGGAAATATGTTCTCACCTCCTTCCTGTCCCCCTTTACGCCCATCTTTCAAAATCCAAGATTTTCACCTAGAATGGAGCCTGGGACGTTACGCGAGTGGCAAATGGGTCGGGAGTCCTTTATGAAGTGCAAGCAGTGCTTTGAGTGGACGAAGAGGAAAGGCTGCAGTACTTTCAGATCAGGCAGTGGCTCTCAAACCCAGAGGTCACGGCGGCAGCCATACGCCAGTTTACACCCTTTGAAAAGTTCCTCATCACGCAAGATGGGCCCAGGGGCCTTATATCGGTCCTTTACAAATCCTGGACGATTCTGTCCCACGTGCGACCTGGCTGTATATGGAGAAGTGGGAGAAATTCCCAGGGATAATTGGGGAAAGCTATGGAGACTACTTCCCAAGCTGGTTAAATCATTGCAGCTGCAAGAAATCCAGTACAGATGCCACTACACCCTGGTCAGGCTTCATAACATATTTCTGGACTCTTGGCAGGCTTGTTGGAGTGTGTGCGGGGAAAAGGGATCCTGGTCTCATGTATGCCCTAAAATAGCGCTGTTGTGGTGGGAAGTACAGCATGCACAGGCCGCAGCCTTTGGGGGCGAAGCAAGCACTCCTCTAGAAGAAGTGTTTTTAGTACTGGACCGGACTGGACCGGGGGTTCCCAGGCATCGCGGGTAGAGCCTGAAGGAAAGCTTGCATAGTGCTTACTCTCTCTGCTATCCTGCTGATAGCGCAATGATGGAAAGGGGTGGAAATCCCATTCCACCAAGACTGGCTTTGTATGGTTAGTAAGGTTTCGGAATGTGTATGGCTATAGAATGGGCATCTTAAGCCATAAATAAGGGGGTCCCTTGTTTTGCCACAGAGTGGAGGGAAGTATTTGCGTTCCTTAAGGAAGACTTCAGAGTACAGTGCTGTCCACAACGCTTAAAGCTTTTGGAAATGTGCTGACATTTGACTGTTAAGGGCCGTCAACCCATGTGTCTATAACCCAGAAACCTCAGCGGTAAGGGGGATAGGGATTGAAGGGGGCGTGGAGGGAGAAGATTAGGGGGGCATGACTTTGTGTGTTAAGGAATGTTGACAACTGCTTTCTGAAAACAAATAACGTGCCTGAGAGAGAAGAAGTGCTTGGCACTTCAGAACTCGTGGGAAATGTAGTTCTATATTGCTAGTAATTGAGGAGTGCAATAATTTCAAATTCAGGCAATTTCTGTAAACGCCAGTAGCAACTAGTGCGGCAAGTTACTACAATTCAAGGAGGTAATTTAGAAGTTAATGTGTAAAAACAAGATAAACTTTAAAACTGGTTCATAAAATCAAGTTTAAAGGCAATGCTATCTTACAACAGTGATAAAAATGACTTTCAGGCGAAAACAAAGCTAATATAAAGCATGGCAAGAAGGACTGTCTATTTATAGCCGGCACAAACTGGCATGCCCCTGACACGCTGGCACTGACGCGCCTGAGAGAAGAGGAAGTGTGTGGGTGGGACTACAGAACTCTTGGGAAATGTAGTTCTATAGCGCTAGTGATCGAAGAGTGCAATAATTTCAAATTTAGGCCATTTCTTTAGACGCCAGCAGCAAAGAAATAGTGTGGCAAGTTACTACAATTCAAGGAGCTAATTTAATCATTAAAGAACAAAACTAGATCCCTGCCTAATATGACAGTTAATATAGAAGGCAATTGTGTCATTTGGTCTGAAATTTAACGCGTGGTTTAGCCAATTTAATGGTGTAGTAGAGGTGTTATTGGCGTTACGCCACATGATGGATTTTGCCATTAGCTCTATGCATTTATATCGTGTCTTTTACAGAACTATTAACAACAATGCAGGCCTTTTTGACCGTTACATTGTTAATCGTAAAAGGGCTTTTTTCGCAGGGCCCTTCGGCAGATACAATGTTTGAAAACTTGTTCTTGGGAAGAAGTGTCCTATTAGTAAGCATCGAACACAATACAAAAAAATGGCTATCCAAGTACAAGCATAACAGGCATAATACAAATTGGACATTTCTCTTTGTAGTATTAAAACAAAATGACAATAAGAAGTTCTGGGCTTATTACAGGAAATGTATGTTAGAAGTGGCCCCAGCGGAGCTTAATCGGCTTTCTGAGGATCTGTGGGTTTACCCATATAAAGTCACTTTATTATGATCCGTCTTTGATCAGTGATGTGTGGAGAACATATTAACGCATTAAGGGTTCGCGTTCGCATGGACGGTCTTGCTAACGCAGTAATCAAAGAAAATCTGGAATTATGGGCGTCTTTTTTAACTCAGGTTTTCACAAACATATATTGAAGTCTGTAACAATCCCTGCTAGTTGGCGGGTATCAACTTAATTCCAGTCTTCAAAAATGGCTGCAGACTGGAGCGAGCAAATTACAGGCTCCTTGCTTTGTTAGACTCAAGTGGAATAATCTTTTCGAAAATCGTACTGAGACGCCTACAGAAATGGGCAAATAGCAAGGTGCTCTTAAACAAATGTTTGTTTTGACGTGGTAACAGCACCTTGCACAACATTTGAGGGTTTGTGTGCTGCGCTCTAACAGGAATTTATATATCTGCTACATGGACTACGCTGCAGCATTTGATCGGATTTCCCATACACTTTTGTGGGACAAACATGCTCGTTGGACATTGATCCAGTCTTGCTTTATTTCATTAAGTCTATGTATTCCGACAATCTGTATGGTTGGCTGATGATGGACTTGTCACGCAACCCATCATCACCAATGGGGGTCTGAAGCAGCGTTTTAGCACCTCTGCTTTTTAACCTGTATGTTACTGACACGGACAAACCTTATTATATTGTCTAAACCTTTCACCACGCATTGGAGGAGAAAGTGTACCCTGTTTGGCATACGCCGATGACACCATACTTTTAGATCAGACTACGATTGGCCTCCGGCATTCATTGGAGGCCATTTGTGGCTATACCACCAGGAATGGGATGCTAATCAACCTTAAAAAGACCAAGGTTATGATAATAGGTAAGTGGACTAAAAGCTATAAGAGTTTTAATTGGAAACTGGTTAATGACTCTTGTGAAGTGGTCAATATATATAATCTTGAAATTCCCATTAATGTCCACCCGACCTTGTCTTTTTTATGAAACGTATGTTATAGATAGTGATAAAAAAATGGGCGATTGTAAAAAAAAAAAAAAAAAAAAAAACAAAACAGAACTCTGAAAGGGGGATATAACGTAACGGTTCTATGGTCATTTTCCGCCAGTCATTTTATCGATGGGTTTTTTGTCGATTTTCTTTTCCCCCCAAAAAACCATTGCAAAGTAGTTTTTCCTTTTTGAAGGTCCCCACCAGCCCCAAATCCCCTTCCCCTATTAATTTAACTCTATTTCACCCCTGAACCCCACCCCTTATATAGCCTCCCCCACACTCCCTATGTTTTTCGATGGGTTTTTTCGAGAGAAAGAAATGACTGGTGAAAATTGAACTTTGTACCAACGTAACTGCATATCTAGACATTTATAGGATTACCTTGCTTCCAGGCATCTTATATGGGCTAGAATTGTAGCCGTCCAAGTTGTCAACTGGCTAGATCGCATTGAGGGTAAGTTATTAAGATCGCTTTTGGGTGTTTCCAGGGTTCTGCCTGTTGAAGCACTAAGGTGCAAGCTCGGAACAACCTCCTGTGTCACCCAGCGGACAATTTTATGCTGTAAATATTTTGCCGCTTTAGTCTGGGCAGGCAATGGGACTGATTCTCTGTTAGGCCTTTTGGCAAATGGTGTTAAAAACAATTGCTTATATTCTCACTCCTAAACCCCTGGATCCTCTACGCAGGTGGCCAGGGAAAGGCCATCGCTATTGGATTCCAACACTGTGGGCAAAGAAGCAAGGGAGGATCACCGTGGCGGAGGATCCTTGCGGAATGGAAGTGGGGTGCCTTTGGATAAGACATGGTATCCCCCTTTTTCTGTTAGTGACCAACCCACCACCCATCTTCATGAGCTGTTGTAAGCCCATTCTCTAAATTTCTCCTCATTGGACACTTGACTGTACTGGGACGAAGAAGAAGCAACAAAGAACAATGAAAACCATGCTTTTTCACCACTCTGGTACTGAGACAAAGAGAAGCTTGGTAAGAGCTGTCAAGGACAGGCATGTCCCATTAATTGTGGTCAGGCAGGGTTAATAGAATACTCCCACCTACAGCCTGTCAAGGGGCTACAGGTGTATACATGGAGACCAGCCAAGCAGGATAGGAGGAGGAGACAACGGGGAAGCCTGTATGTCGAACAGCAGCAGGAAGGCAGGCACAAGTGTGGCGAGGGAGCTGGGGCTCCGTGCAGGAAACCAAACGTTACGAAAGGAGCCATATGGAGAGGCTGTCCCTTTTATGTTTGTTCAAGATGCTCATTCCCCTTTGTGAGACGTGGACACAGGGTGTCTGAGAGACCCCGGACGTGATGAGCAGAAGGCTGCCTGATCCAGACTGCTGTGAAGCCTTTGACCGCGACCAGTGAGTTTCTTTCCATTGAGAAACCTGGCTCGCACCATTACATTGAGTGAAGCGAGAAATACACTGTATGAGAGTGGTAGCGTGTTTGAGGAAATACATTTTCGAAGGTCTCCGGTTCAATCCATTGTTCAAATTTAAATACCTAAGAATACTGTGTATCGGATTGGCCATGTGTGGGAGAAATCTCAATCTCAAATGTCTCTGAAGGTTATACATTACTTTCTGAAGATAATGTTGAACATATTATACCACAGGTTGAACAGAAGGCGTTCTGAATGCCAACCATGTGCTTTCTGAATATCAAACTGAATGAAAATCTTAACAAGCGCAACCTGTGCCTTTTGAAGACCCAACTTTACACAATGTATATTTAATGAATATTGAACTGAATAAAATTAATAACAAAGGCAATCTCCACCTATTGAAGATTAAACTGAATACAATCTTTATTTTCATGAATACCAAACTTAGTGGGGACCTAAAAAAAAAGCAGAACTGTTGTATACTAAGTTCAGAATTAAAATGGAACTTTAATTTCAAGCCAAGCCATTAAATGCTGAATATTAAAAATGAATGCTACTTTTTCGATAAGTGAAGACAATTGTGAACTTGGAATTTTGAAATAAAGCTGGAAGATTATTTCAACACAGTCACAATGTCCACATACAAAGAGGGCACAAGAGTGACCACAAACTTTTTAGAAACAAAATATATTTTTGTGCTGAAACTAAGTCTTGGGGAAGGGAACCCTGCGACTTGCTGCTGGAAGAAAACCTTGGGGAAGGGAACCCTGAGACTTGAACTCTTTATTGACTTGCATCCAAGGTTCTTTTTGGTGCTTGAAGCTGTTACTTGGAACTTGGAGAAGGGAACCCCGAGTGCTGTTTAAACTACTTTATCCTGAACTCAAGAGAGATACCTTTGAGTTTTTTTGTTGGAACTACTTTATACTTGGGGAAGGGAGTTGAAGGGAAGCTGAGAGCTGGAAGATGCTCAGAACTTTGTCGGACCCTGTTTCTTTTGGTTGCTGACATCCCTACACATTGTATATATTAGCTGTGAGGGCAAGGTAGGCTTTGGACACAGACAGATTCTTCAGTTGAACTCTGACTCAGACTTTCCTTAGTTTTATTTAGGGAGGCAAAATCCACTTTAGCATAGGGTAAATTATGCCTTTTTTCCATCCTGACATTTAAATTAATAAACGTGTTTTATTTAACTATTGAATCTATTGTCTGTGTCTTGCTTCATGATGCCTTCACACCTCTCTACCTGGACTTGGAACGATCAGTGACTAGGCATCTTTCCATCATTGCACTAGTCATACCCCCTAAGAAAGATTTGCTCAATGTATTCTATCACTTCAATCTAAAACAAAGGTTTGGGATCGAGCTATGAATACTTTAAAATTGAGTTTGAGGAAGAGGTATACAGAGTACACTACCCAAGGTTATTGTCCTGATCGACCTTGCACTTATTTGGAAAAACTGCTTTACGCCCTTGAGGCGCTTTATCTTATACCTACGTTTAGGAATTTTACCCACTTTTGAATATCTGGGGGCCTGGCAAGGCACTGAGCGTGAGGCTAGACTTTGTCGCCTTTGTAGGCTGAAAATTGAAAGTTTTCGACATATTCTTTTGGCATGTCCTATGTTGGGAAAACAATACCTAAAGGCATATGGCGATCTGGTCGTGCAACTTGACAGGCAATTCTCAGATCACTTCTGGAGCTCATAGTTTCTGCAGAATCTTTGGTGATTATGGCAGCTGCCTTTCACCTATGAAAAAATCAAACAAAATCATCAAAAAAATCCAATTCCTGCAAAACAATGCTCTCAGAGCTACACTGGGAATTGCAAGGAGAGAAAACATCTCTGAGACGAGAAGAGCCAACAACTGGCTGTCCACATATGACAAAATTAAACTAAAAGTTGCCTCTCTCGCGCATAAATGCCTGCACAAGGCAGCACCACGTTACTTATCGGATAGAATTGTCACGAAACCTGCAACACGAATAACTAGACTCTCGAATGCGAATTGCCTCATGATTCCCAAATTTAAGCTTACCAGAGTTGGAGGCAGTAGTCTCCAGGTCAAGGCAGCCCAACTATGGAACTCGTTACCCTCCCACCTAAGAATAGAGCATTTGTACCTAAAATTCTGTCTGTGCCTTATAAAGTGGCTTAAAGATGCGGACATCTAGTCTGACCCATGACACATCTACAAACTGGCCCATTACCCTGTATACATCCCAGTTCTGACTACTGACGACCTGCTATTCTCTACAGACCTCTACCTCACGAACTATGATTCCACATGCCTGTTCCTAGCCTGAAACCTAATCTCAGGTTTTTAGCCCACAGCCGGAATCTCGTGTATGTAAATATCCTGTGTGTACATATATATATATATATGTGTAATCAAATGTATTTCTTATGTATAACTATGCTGTGAGTGATCTTATGCAATGCGCCCTAATACCCTTGGGTCTGGTGCGCAATAGAAGTAATAAAACAAACAAACAAAACAAACGAAAATGTGCTGTTTTCAAAATTAATTGCCTTTGATTGGAATTAATTGTTATTGGCGTGCAGTATTTTAGAAATTCCTCAGTTATATAACAGTGGGCACTGGTTTTGGTAATAGTTTGATGTACTGACAGAATTTGTTTTTTAATGTGCATTTGGAGTGATTTGTTGATGGTTTTGTGTTTGTCGTTTAGTGCTAATGTTTATTAAAAACCAAAAGCACAAATAAAAACATTAAAAAAGAATAAAATCCTGTGTGACCGGGACGGTGCATTTTTGTTTTGACTATCACTGACTTCCTGACGAACACCCGAGTTTCTTTAGTTTAGGTAGGAAAACCCCCTTCGAGTTAGGGATAGATAGGTTTGGTTTTCGTTTAATGAAAGTCTGTAGCAACCACTATTGCACCACTTGGTCAGTCTCGTCATTCCTTGTTGCCACTGGGCAGATGCCTTACAGCAAGCTGCAACAAAGGTGCTTTTTCCCACTGAGACAAAAGGAGCAAGTAGAGAAAATCGTTCCCTCCATCCTGGCAAAACACTTTTACTTTGGATCCTGCTCATTCTTCTCTGGTTGTGGAAGGCTGGCCCTGTGACTACCAGAGTGGACAAACACATCTACTGACACCTAGATGTGAGAGATGCATTCTGAGGGCCATTGCCTCACTTCCTTCCAGCGTGCCGCTTGCCAGCGGCCCTCCCTGCATTCCTTTCCTATGATGTCCTCCTGTTGGAAGGTATCTTGCAACTCCTGGCAAAGGCTGTGATCTGACTGGACCCCATCTCTGCATCACGCAGGAAGCAAGAGTATGGATTTCCAATATTTGTTTGTTCCAGAGGCCAGCGGTCTGTTTCCCATCCTTGATCTGCGGCTGCTGAACTTTCACCTGCTCAAGGTCGAGTTCAACATGGTCACCCTTGCCAAGATCCTGCTGTCCCTGGACCTTCTAGTATCTGTCTAGTATCCCTGGACTTTCTGTATGCTTACTCATATGTGCCCATCTACCGTGAGCACTGAAGGTACCTGAGGTTTGTGGTTGACTGTCCACTGCCAGTTTGAAGTACTGCTGCTCCTGAGTTTTCAGTAAGCTGTTGTATTTGGTGGTAGCTCGCCTCAGGAGAACACGTCCTCTGGAGGTAGTGTTGGGGCTACCTGTACCATACTTGTCATCTGCCACACATCTTAAACTTACTCTTCAACTTTCTCAGATGTTCCACTTTATCGTGGCTGTCCTGGACAGGCGTTCCGACAAGGCCTTTCCTTCCAAGCTCTGTGTTAACATCATTTAGATGATGAAACCTTTCCAACGTCAGAAATGTGTCCTTGCCCTGCCTTTCTACTCCTTTTGGATCTCATGGTCTCCTGCTTCCTTCTGCTGCTAGAGACATAGTTGTGCATGCGTCCTCTTCTGTGGCTGCTACGCTGCTAATGTTCTCCGTTTCAGGGCAACGTAAATGACCTTCTACATGCCTTGAGCAATGTTTCATAAGATCTCTTGTGGTGACCCTTAGAGAGAACATTTTAATGGAAAAAACTTGATGGCAACCAGGGGCACAGTTACCATGTACTACGGGCACCTCTCATTCATGGGCTGGGGTGCCCCAAAGGCGATCTGATGGTGAGTGGCCAGTTGTCCTCTACGTAGTGTGAGAAACCAGAAGGTGTCTCACCCGTTAGTCCCGGGGGTCTCTCTTAGGTGGCCAGGGCACGACTATCGCCTTTGGATTCAGACCCTGGGGGTGGACCAGTGCGGGAGGATTCACCAGGACCTACTATGGTGGAGAATGGACACCAATCTCATGGCGGGCAGACCGTTCAGGCAGCCCGGGCCGGCATACACCATTACAACAGACTCTTTCCTTGAGGGATCGGGGGTGGGGGGCGGACACTCTCTGATCTGAGCAACCACAGTGTGCACGGCATATGGTTCGGAGAGGACCAGGACAAGCACATCAATTGGCTCAAAATGATGGTAATATGACTAGCTCTAAAAGCTGTCCTCTTGACTATCAACAACAGCCCAGTCTGTATTCAGACAGACCGCTCTACTTGCATGTATTACCTCAGCAAACAGGGGGGCACCAGATCTCCACCCCTGTGCAGGCTAAGCATCGGGAATGGGCCTTAGTGAACACCATTTAGCTCTCAGCTTTCCACCTGCCGGAGGAGTCCAACCTAGAGGCGGACAAGCTCAGCAGACTGGGGGTCGACAACTATGAGTGACAGTTGAACGAGAGGGTCATGGGGGAGTTCTTCAGCAAGTGGGGTCATCCTCAGATAGACCTATTCACCACCAGGCTCAACAGGATGTGTCACTAGTTTGCGTCCTGGATGGGACAGGGCAGAGGATCACTGGGGGATGCCTTGCTGCTTCAATGGGACAGCATGTGGGCTTACATGTTCCTGCCAACTCTGTTAATTCACAAGTTCATCTGTGTAAGTGGTTTCAACCCAGCACTCCACCTAAGTCAATGCCTAGCATGTGATGCCCAGCTGGAACCCTTAATTATATGTTTTTTTGTCTAAAGTTCTTTTATTTCTGAATGATGTACCCTTATATCACACCCCTCTCTTTAAATTCCCCACGGTCTCACTGAACCAAGAAGTAGGTTGTTTTGCAAAGTTAAAAGATTTATTTTATGAATTGAACAATATATATATATCACACTTTATGAATCTGAACAATCTCTAGATATCACACTATTAATATTTATACAATGATCAGCATTGGGTGATATCACAACAATCAACAATCTCTATAATCAATAGGAGCATGGATGAGAAGAATAATGTAGCATAGAATAAACTTTGGGTGGGTTCAATGAAATGCAATGATAGGAAATTAATGCAGCACAGAAATAATACTTTTGTGTGTTCAGTCAAATGCAATGTAATCACTCTTTCCCCCGGATACTACTCAATCCCCCCCCAATATGCAATATAGAGATGGAAGGAGAGAAAACAGATTTCAGGAATAAACCCTCTACAAATGCAGTTTCAATCCCAGTTCCCCCCAGCAAGCTTAGAGAAAAACAGGAATGATTTTAAAACGGGTCGAATGCTTTTGAATGTGGTTTGGTAATGAATGGGAAAAACGCTAAAATGGATTTCATTATCTAAATTGGATTCAGAACTAGCGGGAGCTGCTTTGGATAGCTTCAGGCAAACACTAGCAATGAGGATTGAATGTCTATCGGGTTGGAAACTGAATTCAGAGGTTGAATGCAAGAAATAGCTGTTTTATATGGGTTGAAATTGAGTCAAATGCAGAATCGCTGCAAACTTTTTCGCGTACGTTAAGCGCGATTGTGGCAAAACTATAAGGAGTTGGAATGTGGTTCTGGATTCGTTTGAAAGCTGAGGATGTTAGCTTCAATTTAACACTTAAATGTACGGGTCAGAAGTTATGAAGGTTTTAGTAAAGGTCGATTTTTCTCAAAAAGAGTCAAGATTTCAAATGAAAGATGCACTTTTGAAGATTACAAACAAGGAGTGGCTTTACACTAAAGGTCTATGAAGATGCGAGATAGCAACGGTACAGCCACCAGTCCAGAGGCGCCTCTGTCTGATCTTTGCCCGCTGCGACACTTGCCTTCCTTCAGCAAATATATATTAGCGCAAAGATGATTTATCGCTACAATTATCACAGGACTATATGGATGAGAGAAGGATTCAGGACAGACAAAAGAGGTTCTACAATACAGTTCTGGATATGATAGAATGGGTTGGATAGGATTACTTAAGATAAGAGATTGGCTATGGACAATTCTATGCTAAATACTCACAACTATGGTTTTGGAATAGCCCCGTCAGGATCTGGTCAAAGGTTTTGGACTGGAATCTGCTAGCCACCGGACAGAAATGAGGCGCTTGGTTCTGCACTCAGCAAGGCACTCTGGTCTCTGCACGCCCTCTGGTTCTGGGTTACAGCTCTGCTCTACTGGTTTGGATCTCTGGGTTCTAGCAAGAGTTCTTGGCAAGAAGCAGAAAAACAGCACAGCCCGGCTGTTGATTTCGTTGTGCCCCTAGGATGTTTGGGGTTAAAATCAGGTTGCAAGATTTTAAAGGCCAGCTGAGAAGGGTTCAGCTTTGGATTTTGGGCCTTCTGCTTTCAGAGTTCTGGAGTCTGGATCTGGATTCTCCTGCAGAGCGCTTCGCCAATAAATCAGTTGGTGGGTGAATGTGTGTGTGTTTCTAGGTCCTAAACAGTCCCTATTTATCTATTTCCCAAAGGGGTGGATAGGGTGATGATACTAAGCACACCCTCTAGGAAACTGATTGGTCAAAGTATTACCTCTCTCCTGATTGGAGAAGGAAACCAGAGTGTCATGATGACACTGTGTTTATGGTCCAGGGAAAAACCTCCCCTTTGTTTCTACACAGAAAATATATTTTTCATATAAAGCATATTTACAATATCACCAACTTGCTAATAATACACGTTTACATTACAGATTAAATAAGGCACATATATGCTCAAGTCCCATCTTCCTAAGAGATTTGGTTCACAAATGACCGTTTTTCGCGCTTTTGGTTGGTTACCCAGTGTCAGATCTGTACACATTTTTCCACATACATGCACATAACATCTGGGCAAACTCCTGTAAATGTTCATATTCCTAGCATTATCACAATTGCTACAATATCAACACTTCCGTGGTTCAGTCTCTGAATATCGCACAAATTCCAGAGTGGTTTTAAAACGCGAGCAACATTTTCATTTTAACAACCTATAAATTTCAGATTTTGACCAGTTTGGCACAGTTTTCTATGAGTCTTTTTCTCAAAACTATATTTTATTCAGTTCCAGATACACAATTCAGGCTAGCCCCACCTCCAAGGTTTGGCTGAGCCAATAGCAACCTGAGCCTCTTCCTGCCAGCAGCTGGTTTCTGTTGACGCCCAAATTTGCTTTTCCTTTCAGTCAAGGCAGTCTTTTGTCTCCTGTCAGAGCAACAGGCCAAAGTCCTCCTCCCACCTCCTTTCACACCTCCCTGCCATTTATTCAGCAGAGAGCGGGGGGGGTTCATTTGTTTGGGAGAAGCTGTGGAATGTCTTTGAATCCCAGTGTGGCTGGCTTTAACTTACTTTTAAAATATTGTTTAAAATAGTCTTTTTCTACAATACAATTTACAGTTTTAACAAATATAGCCACAAATCTCTTAATTCTAGCCTTTTTAAAACATAGAGATTAATTGTATCCACCTATATTGCTTTTGATAGGAAGTCTCTTCTTTTCCATACTTGATTTTAATGTACAAGTTTAAATGACAGTATAAGTAAATGCCAGCTTCTGACACAGGCGAGCGGCGGTACTGCGCACCTTTGAATGTGGATTTTCTTATGATGAAATGTGCTTCTGCTAACATTGTGCTTAGGTAGATTCTTTAAATAAAGTGATGTTTAACACCCAACAAGGATGTTGGATCTTTTCTGCTGTTTGAGAATCATTATTTTGCAAATTTAACAGCCAAGGAAAAAACGTATTTTTAAAGCAGTTCTGGGTTTCCCTTGCAATGCAGCACTGCTCTTTCAAGTAGTTTCATTTTAGACTGTGGTCAGCCAAATCATAGGTTTTGGCAGTGGTCTCCTGGGTTACCACTGACATAGGCAAAATGGATTGGCGGCCTATTTTTCAGGTTTCCCTGAGCATTTTTCAGAGATTTTTAGCGCATAGATCTTTTTGGCGGTCATCCTGTTGTTTTTGATGAAAACAGCACACAATGATGTTACAGGCCATAGACTAGTGGGTTAGAACATCCCACAAGCCCCCCTCTTGCGATTTGGCGTTGAACGTCCATCAATGGGAAGTCGCAAGACTGGGATGCTCACTCTTTTCTTTTGGTACCAAAAATGGCAAATTTCGTCATCTTTCTCCCGGTCCCTTGGTAGTCCTCCTTGGTCTTAGTCTCCATGGTTTCAAATCGACTATGATGACAAAGCAAAAGCATATTTGTAGACATTTCACCACCACTATTAATGTAGTGGGACGGACACATACATTTTTATAAATCAGAACACATTTTTCTATTGTAAGTTATGGACTATATATGGAATATTTTATAGTTGGAATTCTAGGGAGCTGGAGTGACCCCCTCTGGGGTTCCAGAAGACTCCTCCAATTGCTGCAGAGTGTGCCTAGGATGGCAACACTTTAGTTGTTTAATATGGACCCACTTATCTTCCCCCTCTGCCAAACTGCCTTTGGGGATGCAGATTTTGTAGGTGACTGGTGAGATTTTGTCTACAATTTCAAAAGGACCCCTCCAGCTAGGCAAAAATATGCGCTGTTTGGCCTGGTTCCTTTGGAAATTGTACAAGTAGACCCGGTCCCCTACATTGTATTCTTTTCTGGTAGTCTTTAAGTCATAGTGGGTCTTCATGCTGTCTGCAGATCTCTCTAGATTTCGCCGAGCATAGGCAAAAGCATGTTGAAGGCGTTTTCTTAGATTTTCAACATACTCGTAAGTTGTGGAGGCATTGATCAAGGTCTGCTTTTGGGTTCTATAGAGCAGATGCTGGGGAAGCACCATCCTGCATCCAGTCATCAGCTCAAACAGTGACATTTTAGTTGCAGATGAAAGGGTAGATCTGATGGCCATTAGGACAAGAGGTAATCGAATATCCCAACTTGGCCCAGAATCTGCCACAAACTTTTTTAATATGCTCACAATTGTTTTGTTGTATCTCTCTACTACACCACTAGAGGCTGCCGGTAAGCAATGTGTAGCTTCCTTTTGACCCCAAGCATCTCCCACATCTGTGTCATTACGTCTCTGGTGAAATGGCTGCCTCGGTTGACTCGATCCTTTGGGGTAGTCGAAAACGCGAAAAGATGTGGTTGATCATCAGGGCAGCTGCTGTTTCTGCCTTGCAATTTGGGGGCGGGAGACATTCCATCCATTTAGTAAACAAGCATGTCACGGTCAACATGTACTTGTTCCCCCTAGAGGAGCGAATCACGGGCCCGATATAGTCGACTTGTAAATCTGACAGTATCATCCCCCTCTTTTGGAGAGGCGCACAGTGTGTCAGGGATGTTGGCTGAAATTGTGCATACACAAGACACCCCTTCAAATATTGGTCGAGGTCCTGCCCCATGTGTGGCCAGTATGCAACCTCTCTTAAGATTTCAAGTGTTGTATGAAACCCCCTATGACCGGCTGTGGCCGCATCATGGGCGTGACTTAACATCAGGCTTCGGAATGAGGTAGGGGCCACCCACTGATCATGGCCAGCTAGGGATCTTCTTACCAACAAACCGTCTTGGATTCGGAACATTTTTGGACATTTCATCAACACTCTGAGGTCCTCTTTCCCTATGTAATCGGTACACGCCAGGGGAAAGTTCTCAGCGTCCTCAATGTGTTGATAAAACGTACCAATTGTTGGATCCCCTTTTTGAGCTTTAATCAAATCAGCATCTGGGGTCTCCTTACTCCATTGTGTAGTTGAGAGTTCATTGTGAGCATTTGTCTGGGTCCTAGTGACAGCAGTGACCTGGATTACCCCCAACAGAGACTCGATCTCTAGTAGATCCCCTTGGATGGCTCCAGTTTTGGCCAGCTGATCAGCTAAGTCATTTTCAGTTTTGTCTGGTCCCTCTACTTTGGAATGACCCTTGATCTTTTTCCAGTAGATGGTCATCCTATTCGAGGTGACCAGATCATGAATGTGTTGAATTAATTTCCCATGTTTCAAGAGTTTATTATTAGCACATAACATGCCTCTGGTTTCCCAGTTAACCACAAACCTGTTCCGTACATAATCCAAATCTGTGATTATGACCAGTTTGTGGAGTTGATGTTGGACAGCAGTGAGGATGGCTTGATGCACAGCCATCAACTCTGCCACTTGACTACTTCGGGGACCAATCTTGTACCCAGCGGAGGGTTCTGGGGTCTCATTCACCCATGCATTCCCTACGCCGGCCACAAGTTCTTTTTCCCCGTTGTTGTCCACATGGTAAGAGCATCCATCCACATAGACAGTGGGCATTCCCTCACACTTGTCTTCTTCAAAGACTTTGTGTGGGGAATTGAGGTATGCCTCCATGTTGTCCTTGATTTTTAGACTCTCGTCCTCGAGACAGTTTTCTCTGGCACAATCATGCAAGTCAGCCAGGCCTTGCGCGAGGGGACTCTTCTTGTTTTGGCCATATCTGACCTCCACAGGAAAGCCTTGCATTGACAGAATCCAGGAAGTAATTCGGGAATTACTTACATTTCTGGCCCAGATTCTGTCACTTTGGAGATATTGCAGAGGCTGGTGTGGAGTCTCCACTATGATGTGTTCCCCCTGGATAAACGGGTGGTAATTCTTCAATGCCCACACCGTTGCCAGGAGTGCCTTCTCACAATCGTTGAATAAAGTTTTACTCGCATAGGAGATTACTTTATTGACCTTGTCATGCTTTTGGTATAATACTGCAGTTAAGCATGTATTTGAGAACTCTGTCTCCAAGAAGAACTCCTTGTTTTTGACCGGGTAAGCTAGGCAAGGCGCTTGTGAGAGGCTTCTTTTGAGTTGTTTTACTGCCTGGGCTTGTTCTGGACCCCACTCCCACTTGACCCCCCACCCTTCAAAAGATGAATCGGGGGTCTTGTGATCTCTGCGTAGTCCTCAATGAACTTTCTGCTATTAGACAGTCCAAGGAGGCTCCTTAGTTGTGGGTTCTTTCAATTTCTGAAGTGCTTCCACTTTCTTTTCCTGGGGACAGAGACCCTAAGGAGTAATCTCATGCCCCAAGAAATTGACACGGGTTCTACACCACTGTGCCTTTTGAAAGGAAAGTTTTGCTCCGGCGGCCCTCAACTGGGTTAGAACATAACAGATCTCCGCTATGTGTTCCTCCACAGTCGAGCTTTTGATGAGTACATCATCTACATAAGCTGGGTTACCCCTCTCACCCAGGTCGGGCACGGCCTTATTTAGAAAAATGTTGAATTAATTGCCGGAGTTGATGTATCCGAAGGGAGTCCGGGTCCATGTGTACTGCTGCCCCCCAAAGGTGAAGGCCAGCTTGTATTGGTCCTCCCTACTGACAGGTACAGTCCAGTACCCATTGGTCAGGTCTATTGTATACCTCTGGATCTGGGCCAGCCCAATGTAGGGTCAATGTAGGGAAGAGGCCATCGGGAAGTATGGACCAGTTTGTTGAGCTCCCTAAGGTTGGCGCAGAGTCTCCACTGGCCGTTTGGCTTCAAAATCCCCAGCACCGGATTATTGAAGGTGCTGTGGACTGGACGGATTATCCCACGGGACTCAAGGTTCTTAATTATTTCAGTAAGAGACTCCATTGATGCGAGAGGCAAGCGATATTGCTTCACAAACACTGGAGTCATGTCAGGGTCCGTGGGAATTGTTGTTGTGTGGATGTTGGTGCGACCACAGTCATATGAGTCCGCCGCAAAGAGATCTTGAAAATCCAAGAAAACTTGTTTCAATTTTTGCTTCTGCTCCAGAGTCTCACAGGCATCAGCTAGGTTGACTCTCTCTTCAACCATCTGCCTGAAGCCTGGAAAGACTTCTGGTTTTGCTATATCAGCGGCCTCCTCCAGCTGGGTGGAGATGTCCCTGGTCAAAGTGCTGATTTGGACTGGTGGCTTCAGGTGCGGAAGGCAGTCCTCGTGGACTTGGAAAAGCACCTCATCCCTCCTGAAGTCACAAGTCACATCTTCCTTACCATAAGGGCAGGAAGTGTACACCAGGAAGTTCCCCCCATGCCGGGTAAAGATCCTGTCTGGTGTTGTATTGTCATCACTGTCAAAACAGTCCTTGGGGGATTGGTCCTAACAGTTCATTCCATAAATCTATGGGAAAATGATAGTCATCAACCGCCATTCCAATAATGGTCCCTGCGGCTAGAATGATACTCTTTAAAAGTCGCTGTTATCCACCTCTATTGGAATGGTTTCATGTTCTATGTTGACTAGTGGTGTTGGGTTTACCCCCAACCCTTGCTGTTGGAGAGAAGCATTTAGATGAATATAGGCATCAGGGTTTTTCAATTTCTGTCCTCTTTTAAACTTCACTTCCAGGGAGAATTGTCAGGTCCTTTCTGGGATGGTGACTTCCTCTCCAATCTGAATTTCAACTGCATAAGGCAGCAGTTGAGCTGACCTAAATGCTTTCTCTGGGTCATCAAAGCCCATGGGATTATCCGCTAAGCTTTGAAATTTATTAAGTCCAAACTAATGGCAAAACGATTGAGAATTTCACTGCCTAAGTAAAAGGCGGCAGTGACGTCTCGCACGACCCAACAATTATGGACTATGCTCTTGTTGCCTATGGATATTTTGAGCATACACCTGCTTGGCAGGAGATGTTTGGAATTAGGTGTTTCCATATCCATTTCCCATTTGTCTATGAGTCTAAATGTGGGGATGGCTGGATCTTTTGGGAGTTGGCGGAACATGGCTTCGCTGATGCAGAACAGAGTCCTTCCCTTCATTTAACTGAACAGGGATGAACAACTGCTTAATTTTCAGAAATAGAGAGGACCCCCCATCACCAGTTTGTTGTCTTACTGCTATTACTGTCACATCTGGGATTTGGTTGTTCTGGAAGTGAAATTCTTCTTGGTCAGGTTTTTATTCAATCATGTGGCAGTTGCCGTTTAAACTAACATGGTTGACACTCTGTTTTAATTTTATCGGTCGGCTAGTCTGGGTCCAGAGGACCTTGTTTATGCAATCTATTAGGGGTGACAATCTTCGCAGGAGGTCATTCCCTAGTAAACAAGGGGTGCCCTCTGGAGTTACAACTATGACCCGGTGCTTCACCTTGTGTTGCCCAATTTTAATGTCCATATCCGCAGTCCCCTCGACGGGAAATTCCTTCCCGTCAAAGTTCTGAATTTGTCCAGGAAGAAGGGTGAGAGGAATTTGGTAATTCTCCCCCCTTCCTGAATTCAGTTTATCAGAGGCCTTTTTTCGACAGAAGGGTAGCTTGGGATCCAGTGTCCACCAGTGCCAAAATTGTACCCTGCCCCTGTATTTGGACCGGGGCATAGAATCTTCCCTCCTCCTCTGCAAGGGGGCACAGATAATGTAAATATTTGGACAACTGGTGGGTTAGTTTTTTAGTTTTGGACACTGATGGAGAAGAGATTTGGGCAGAATTCTGTGGGGAGTCTTGGGAATCTGAAAAGAAAAGATGACAACTAGATATGTGAGAAGATTTGGGTTCCCCTGGTTCTGGTGCTGGGCCACCCCCTACCCTCCCCCCTTTTTGGAGGCAGTCGCCAGGATGGGTTTGAACCGTGGGATTTTCATGCTGTTGGTTCTGGGGTTGGATGATGGGCGGCGTTAGCTCAGTCCCTACATCTACCCAGTCTGGATTTGAATCCTTTGGGACCCATTTTTCTTTGGGAGGAGTTCCCCCATCTCTCAAGGAGAAGATCCTTTTCCCAGGATCCTCTGAGGATCCCTCTCCTTCAAATTGGAAGATTTGTACCTCCTCCTCAAAATTGGTCTGTTTGGGTTCTTTGTTTCTCCTACCCCCCCCCTTTGCTCCTTGGGTGGCAGACTTTCAGGGGCAGGAGATTTTGGTTCCGGTTCCTGGGTTTCCAGGGGATTTTTACAAGTGGGGAAGGAAGCTTCCTCCAAGGCTTTACACCCCCTTCCCCGTGTGCCTCCTCCCTGGGAACCGGTGGGTTGTCGGGGTTCTGCCCCCGTCATTGCTCTATAGCACCAGGTCCGGAGTTTGGGGGATTCTGCGCCGGCATGCTCATCTGAGGATTCTGTTGAGCCCTCGGCATGCGACCCAGCTCCTGTGCCATGTTTTGGACCTGGCGCTTTAGCTGTGACACCCGCTCAGGCTGATGCGGGGTTCTGTTGTCTGCCCTGGGCTGATCCCGGGAAGTGTAGCTATCCCTTCTCTGAAAATACCCCGGGTTTGGAAAATTTGGGTACCCCTCCACTCTTGGCCTCCCCTCTCCCGGATTAGGTTGTCGGGGCTCAGGAAAGTGGGGAAAGAAGGATGGATTGTTCTGGGGTTGAAAGTTTTGTGGGAACCTGGTGAAAAAGTTCTGTCCAGAATTTGGGGAATTTCTGCCCTCCTGGGGGAAGTGAGGAGGGGAAGTTTCCTGAGTTAGCTGCTGCTTGGTTGGATCCCCCCCCCCTTGGGCTGGAGGAGTCCACACATAACCCAGGATGGGTCTGTTCCCCTTGTAGCGGGGACTTATATAGTCAGGGAAGTGAGGGATCCCATTTGTGGGACTACCTCCTTGGCTCCCTGTTTGTGACTGCCACGAGGGCCTTCTGGGCTTGGGATTGTTCTGGCGGGTTTTTAGGCCCCCCCCCATCTCCAAATCTAAAATGGGGGCAACCTTCACCTCTGCCACCTTAGCAGCAGCAGGGGTGTTGGTTGGTTTGGTGCTTTTTGTATTATTTTTTTTTCAATGGGCTTTTGCACCTCATAAATTCGGGTGGCCTGTTCAATGACCCAGTCTAGTGCTCTTTTCTCGTGAAAATCTCTCACTAGCTGGGTCATGATGTACTTTGGTAGAGCGTTGAAAAATGTATCCACAAATTCTTTGCTGTCCGAGCGCACCCTTGTGGTGGTCTGCGCAAAGGCAAGCTTTAATTCCTGCACAATTTCTTGTGGGGCCTGATCCTCCCCACATTGTAAATTGTAGGCTGTCTTGCGAGCCTCCTGAGGATTTCTATGTATAGAAAAATGCTTCAAGATGGCCACCCTATAGGTCTGCAAATAAGTGGTGTTTTAACTAAGACGTGTTCAATAAGTAATCAGGGATGTATATATATTGAAAGTGACTGTGTTTGAACTTGCTTGCCATATTAGTGTTAGTGTATTTTACAAGTGTTTTTAAATAAATAAATATATACTTTTATACCAAAGCTCTGGTCAGTGTTTGCTTGTGCTACTGTATCCTGGTACCTATTTTGTATACTCTATATACTGTCTAACTCTCCTTGAGAGAAGTCTGGCTGCTCAGCCACAGCTACCAGGTAAATCTGGGTGGTACAGACTGCTACCAATTGGGTTTACTGCCAACACCTGTAGTCCTAAGCCTTTTGCAGTGGTCCCTAAGGGAACTGCACAGGTTTCTGCCTAACCCAGTGATCTGTTGTGTGAATGCCTGCAACCGCGCATTCTGATCCTGCTCTGTCCATTCACCTCTCACAAATAATTTATACAATAGGTGTTCTTTAGCCATATTGATCTCTACCAATGTCGCCATTCTGGAAATATTGATTTCCTTCCTGACTTACAGAAGGTTATTTTATTTTTGCAAAACAGACCGTTTCATTAGAGCGTTCCCTTTTGAGGGGTGCTTTTCACAGTGTAACACAGCGTGGTAGCCCAACAGGATTGATATACCCTGTCATTTAGCACACTGTATTAAGCTGTCACAAGTGGTATATCTATTTCAGAAATCTCAGACACGAGCCCCCAATCTGTAAGTGGTTTCAACCCAGCACTTTACCTAAGTCAATGCCTAGCGTGTGATGCCCAGCTGGAACCCTTAATTATATATTTTTATGTCTAAAGTTCTTTTATTTCTGAATGATGTACCCTTATACCACGCCCCTCTCTTTGAATCCCCCCCGGTCTCACTGAACCAAGAAGTAGGTTGTTTAGCAAAGTTAAAAGATTTATTTTATGAATTGAACAATATATATTACACTTTATTTATGAATTTGAACAATCTCTAGATATCACACTATTAATATTTATACAATGATCAGCATTGAGTGATATCACAACAATCAACAATCTCTTTTATCAATTGGAGCATAGATGAGAAGAATAATGTAGCATAGAATAAACTTTGGGTGGGTTCAATGAAATGCAATGATAGGAAATTAATGCAGCACAGAAATAATACTTTTGTGTGTTCAGTCAAATGCAATGTAATCACTCTTTTCCCCCGGATACTACTCGATCCCCCCTAATATGCAATATAGAGATGGAAGGAGAGAAAACAGGTTTCAGGAATAAACACTCTACAAATGCAGTTTCAAACCCTGTTCCCCCCCAGCAAGCTTAGAGAGAAACGGGAATGATTTTAAAACGGGTCGAATGCTTTTGAATGTGGTTTGGTAATTAATGGGAAAAACACAAAAATGGATTTAATTCTCTAAATTGGATACAGAACTAGTGGGAGCTACTTTGGATAGCTTCAGGTAAACACCAGCAATGAGGATTGAATGACTATCGGGTTGGAAACAGAATTCAGAGGTTGAATACAAGAAATAGCTGTTTTACATGGGATGAAATTGAGCCAAATGCAGAATCGCAGCAAACTTTTTCGCGCGCGTTAAGCGCGATTGCGGCAAAACTATAAAGAATTGGAATGCGGTTCTGGATTCGTTTGAAAGCTGAGTATGTTAGCTTCAATTTGACACTTAAATTTCGTTCTCAAAAAGAGTCAAGATTTCAAATGAAAGATGCGCTTTTGAAGATTACAAACAAGGATTGGCTTTACACTAAGGGTCTATGAAGATGCGAGATACCAACGGTACAGCCACCAGTACAGAGGCGCCTCTGTCTGATCTTTGCCCACTGCGACACTTGCCTTTCTTCAGCAAATATATATTAGCGCAAAGATGATTTATCACTACAATTATCACAGGACTATATGGATGAGAGAAGGATTCAGGACAGACAAAAGAGGTTCTACAAGACAGTTCTGGATATGATAGAATGGGTTGGATAGGATTACTTAAGATAAGAGATTTGCTATGGACAATTCTATGCTAAATACTGGTTTTGGAATAGGCCCGTCAGGATCTGGTCAAAGGTTTTGGACTGGAATCTGCTAGCCACTGGACCGGATTCAGGCGCTTGATTCTGCACTCAGCAAGGCACTCTGGTCTCTGCACAGCCTCTAGTACCGGATCTGACGGGTTGGTTCTGGGTTACAGCTCTGCTCTACTGGTTTGGATCTCTGGGTTCTAGCAAGAGTTCTTGGCAAGAAACAGAAAAACAGCACAGCCCGGCTGTTGAATTTGTTGCTCCCCTTGGAGGTTTGGGGTTAAAATCATGTTGCAAGATTTTAAACGCCAGCTGAGAAGGGTTCATCTTTGGATTTTGGGCCTTCTGCTTTCAGAGTTCTGGAGTCTGGATCTGGATTCTCCTGCTGAGCGCTTCGCCAGTAAATCAGTTGATGGGTGAATGTGTGTGTGTTTCTCGGTCCTAAACAGTCCCTATTTACCTATTTCCCAAAGGGGTGGATAGGGTGATGATACTAAGCACACCCTCTAGGAAACTGATTGGTCAAAGTATTCCCTCTCTCCTGATTGGAGAAGGAAACCAGAGTGTCATGATGACACTGTGTTTATGGTCCAGGGAAAAACCTCCCCTTTGTTTCTACACAGAAAATATATTTTTCATATAAAGCATATTTACAATATCACCAACTTGCTAATAATACATATTTACATTACAGATTAAATAAGGCACGTCCAAGTCCCATCTTACTAAGAGTTTTGGTTCACAAATGACAGTTTTTCGCGCTTTTGGTTGATTACCCAGTGTCAGATCTTTACACATTTTTCCGCATATATGCGCATAACACCTGGGCATACTCCTGTAAATTTTCATATTCCTAGCATTATCACAATTGCTACAATATCAACATGTGCGTGGTTCATTCTCTGAATATCGCACAAATTACAGAGTGGTTTTAAAACGTGAGCAACATTTTCATTTTAACAACCTATAGATTTCCGATTTTTACCAGTTTGGCACAGTTTTCTATGAGTCTTTTTCTCAAAACTATATTTTCTTCAGTTCCAGATACACAATTCAGTCTAGCCCCGCCTCCAAGGTTTGGCTGAGCCAAGAGCAACCTGAGCTTCTTCCTGCCAGCAGCTGGTTTCTGTTGACACCCAAGTCTTTTGTCTTCTGTCAGAGCAACAGGCCAAAGTCGTCCTCCCACCTCCTTTCACACCTCCCTGCCACCTCCCTGCCAGTTCCTCAGCAGAGAGCAGGGGGGAAGATTCCTTTGTTTGGGAGAAGCTGTGGAATGTCTTTGAAGCCCAGTGTGGCTGGCTTTAACTCACTTTTAAAACATTGTTTAAAATAGTCTTTTTCTACAATACAATTTCCATTTTTAACAAATATAGCCACAAATCTCTTAATTCCAGCCTTGTTAAAACATAGAGATTAATTGTATCCACCTATATTGCTTTTGATAGAAAGTCTCTTCTTTTCCATACTTTGATTAATGTACAAGTTTAAATAACAGTATAAGTAAATGCCAGCTTCTGACACAGGCGAGCGGCGGTACTGCGCCCATTTCTGACATATCTTTCCCATGCAAGCACCTTTGAATGTAGATTTTCTTATGATGAAATGTGCTTCTGCTAACATTGTGCTTAGGTAGATTATTTAAATAAAGTGATGTTTAACACCCAACAAGGATGTTGGAGCTTTTCTGCTGTTTGAGAATCATTATTTTGCAAATTTAACAGCCAAGGAAAAAACTTATTTTTAAAGCAGTTCTGGGTTTCCCTTGCAATGCAGCACTGCTTTTTCAAGTAGTTTCATTTTACTCTGTGGGCAGCCAAA